>NC_138876.1:14765568-15392375 GCF_965194805.1 Balaenoptera borealis
TTCATTAAGTCCTGAGAGGAGTTGTGCGGTTTCACCAGAGATCAGGGTCCTGGCGGGTCATGGGGGACAAGGGAAGGGGGCAAGAGGAAGTGCTCAGAAGGAAGAGGCAGTGATGTCACAGGACACCCCTCCGCTGGCTTCACAGTTGTCACCTCAAGAGGTGGAAGCATCTCCAGAGGCCTTACTGTGGTAAACGGGGGAGGAAATGGGTTCAGAAGCTGGACAGAAGGGAGTGGGACGCGTAACTCTGCACTTCCGGCTTGCGCCTCCGTCTCGCGACAGGAAAGCGGTGACGCTGCTCACCACGCAGGCGGGTCCTGAGGTTTGATTGACGTGCACACGTGGAAGGGCGTGGCTCGGAGCTGGAGCCCCGCAAAGACGCGTTTATTTTTTCTGTCTTTCTTTCACAAAAGCTAGGAGGCAAGCTAGAGGAAATCTTTAATTTTTAAGGATTCAACAAATATTTATTGCCAAGTGGATAAACACAAAGGTAAACGAGACTTTTTTCTTACCTCCAAGGAGCCTACAAACCATCGTGTATATGAAGCCACTCGGTACTTTCAGGCCTGCGTGCGTTTGTCTGGACTTTCGTCCCTCTCTTGAATGTCCTTGTCTCTTCTACCTGGTGGAATCCCTCACATCCTTCATTTTCCACTCACGTGGGAACCTTGTGTTACTCCCTTCTCTTCACCCCTACAGCCCTGTGTCCGTTCCTCTCCTTCTCAGACCTTATCGCTTGATGGAGTCGGGTGGGTTTGGTTTGTCTCAGCTCTGTCACTCACTAACCTGGTGCGTCTCAGTCTCCTCATCTGAAAAATGGGGACAAGGACATTTTCTACCCCAGAGGGTCGTTGTGAGAACTGAGAGGGTATGCACATGCAGAGCGCATAGAACAGAGCCGGGCACAGAGGAAACGCTTCTCAGTAAGCATTGGAGTTATTATTCATCGCTGCCCACCTGGCACAGAGCGGGGTCACCGGGGACGTTTGTCAAAAGAATTAATGACGTGTATTCATTACCAAAATAGCAACCAAAATATGATTCCAAAATGGCCCGGAATCAACAACACACAAAGGACAAGACACCAAGTGGAACACACTGCATGAGAAAAAAATGGTTTCTCTGATAAGCAGGCTGAGAAGAGGGTGCAGATGGGGCCCCGTGCCTGATTACCCCGCAGGGATTCGCGTGCTGGGCACGAAAGAGGGACAGGAGGAGCAGGGGCACTGAGTCCCAGTTCCAGCACTTCTGGACCGTGTGACTTTGGATAAGCCCCTCCACCTCTCTGGCCTGCAGGTCCCGTTTTTAAAATGAGGATAAATAGCCCCTTCCTCGCAGAGTTGCTGTTGTAGGATGAGGTGGGGTAAGCTAAGTAATGCTCCTGGCACGCAGTGAGAGGCCGGCTGGCCACTCTGATTTGACTATTCTTGTTACTGCTCTAGGCTGCATAATTATTGCACGCTCACCTACAGCCCAGCTGCAGGGCTGCCCTCTAGCTGGTGGGGTTCCTCTGAGCTTTACTATCCAGGATTCCATGATTCTGGACGCCTGTGTTGGCTGGAGAGCAGAAGCCTGGGCAGTTGTCCTGCACGAGCAGAGCCTGTGCCCGCTGATACGCAGGTCCCTGCCGGGAGGCCATCTGCTGGGTTTGCCAAGGCCAGGGCGATGAGGTGGAAGGGAAAGGAGTCCCAGTGTCTGAGCTGGATGCCAGCCTGGGCACCGACTTACTGCTTCCCCTGGAGGTTCCCCCACCCCAACTCCATCAGCTCGCCTGCCTCCTCTGGCCTTCCCCCAAGAGCAGCCTCTTGTCCGCCTCTGTTGCCGTGAACACGACCTCCCTCAGAAGCCTTGTCTCCATCTCTGACTCCTGCATGTTCTTCTTGACAGGGAGCCTTCCCCGCTCAGGCTGACTTACTCCTCCCCAAGGGAAGTCTCCCTTTTCATTCATTCATTCACTCAGGTAACAAACATATATTGGGTGCCTACTATTATGTCAGGTTCTGTTTTAGGTGCTGCAGGTACAGAATTGAACAAGAGAATGGAGTGGCTGTCTTCATGGAGGTTATATTCTAGTGGGGAAGAGAGAGAGTAAACGTATGATACAAAGAAATTAAGGCAGGAAAGGCCTCTCACAGGAGATGATGTTTGATCAGAGGCCTGAATGCAATGAGGGAACAGCTACATGGGTATGTGGGAGAAGAGCCTTCCAAACAAAGGAACAGCCATTTGAAGACTTAGCATCAATAACACACACGATGGTGTGTGAAGAGGTTGGGATGCAGAAAATGAGGGGCTCATGGGTGTGAGAAGAGATTGGATTGTTGTCAGGGGTCAGATGTCATACAGACTAGGAGATGATGCCAGAGATGTTGCATTTTATTTGAAGGGATGGCAAGTTGTTGCCATCGGAGGATTCAAGCAAGGAAAAGGGATGCCGATTCCATTTTATGAGTTTCACCCTGGATGCTGTGTGTGGAATAGGTGGTGGGGGTGGCAGGGAGGGGGGCACAGGTGGAAGCAGGGTTCTTAGAAGGTTGTTGCAGTAATCCAGGTGAGAAGAGGTGGCTTGGACCAGTGTGCTGATGGTGACACTGATGACGGATGGGTGGCCTCCAACCTTATTTTGAAGAAATGGTCAACAGGACTTGCTGTTACCTAGGAAGTGGAGTGCAAGAAAGTGTACTTTCTCAAGAATGGCTCCTGGCTTTTGACCTGAGCTAAATGGTGATGCCTTTTCTTAAGGTGAGGAAGCTAAGGAGGGAGAAGATACTTAAGTAGAATTCAGAGTTCAGTTTGGGATATATTAGGTTTGAGGCATCTGTGAGCCAGGAAAGGAGATGTCAAGCAGGTGTCTTGATAGTCTTCGAATCTGGAACTCAGGAGAGAGATTGGGATTGGAGACAAGAGGCCAAGGACATATGGAGGGCAAGTAGCCTGACTGAGATTACTGGAAAGTGAGTACAGAGGTCTGAGGACTGAGCCCTGGGCTCCTTGGGCATTTAAAAGTTGAGATGAGGATGAAGATCCAGTAAAGGAGGCTTAAACCACTTCAATAGGGGAGAAACAAGGAAAGAGTGAAGTTCTAGAAGCTAAGTGAAGATAATTTCTAAGAATCAGTGTAGTAGGTAGGATAATGGCCCTGGACAGACATCCACATCCTAATCCCTGGACCTTGTGAATATGGTACCTAACCTGGCAAAGAGACATCACAGAGGTGATGAAGGTTTGGCCCTTAATGGGGAAATTATGCTGTATTATCCAGGTGGGTCTTAAAAGCAGAGAGCCCTTCCTGACTGAGATCAGAGGGAGCTGTGGCTACAGAAGAATGGTTGGTGAAGAATGGTTGATGAAGAATGGTTGGTGAAATTCAGTGTTGCTGGTTTTGGAGATGGAAGAAGGGGGCCACAAACCAAGGAATGTGAGCAGCCTCTAGAAGCCTCTAGAGTCTGGAAAAGGCAAGGAAGTGGATTCTGCCTTAAAACTTTCAGACAGGTGCACAGCCCTGCCTGCATTTTAGCCTAGTGAGACCCCCCCCTGCAACTTCTAACCTACAGAGCTGTTTTGTTTTCAGCCACTAAATTTGTGGCGATTTGCTACAGTAGTCATAGAAAACTAGTACAATGAGGAAGTGGTCAGGTGGTCAAATCACAATCCAAGCTTTAGTAAAATGGGAATGAAAATTTTCCAGTGGTTTGAGCAAAATGGAGATCATGGGGACCTTGATCGTGTTAGTTTAGTGGGGCTGAAAGGAGATTGGAGAGGACCAAGGAGAGCATGGGAGGAGAGGAGGTAGAGTCTGGGGACAGGCTAGTCTTTGGAGGAAATTTTCTAGAAAAGGAAGCTGAGACATGGGGTAGAGATGGGTGTGGCCTCAACAGAAAGTTTCTGTTCTTGGTTTGTTTGTTTGTTTTTAGTCTATGAATTATAGAAGTATAGTTGATTTTCGGTGTTTTAGGTATACAGCAAAGTGATTCAGTTAAACGTGTATATATATATATATATTATATATATATATATATATATATATTCTTTTTTCAGATTCTTTTCCATTTTAGGTTGTTACAATATACTGAATATAGTTCCTTGTGCTATACAGTAGGACCTTGTTGTTTCTTTTATATATAGTTATGTGTATCTGTTAATCCTAACTCCCTAATTATCCCTCCCCCCTGCTTTCCCATTTGGTAACCGTAAGTTTGTTTTCTATGTCTGTGAGTCTATTTCTGTTTTGTAAATAAGTTCATTTGTGTCATTTTTTTAGATTTCACATGAGTGATACATGATATTTGTCTTTCTCTGTCTGACTTACTTCACTTAGTATGATAATCTCTAGGTCCATCCATGTTGCAGCAAATGGCATTATTTCATTCTCCCACCACCTGTATTCCAGGGGCTGCGAAGTCTCCCAGGTTCCTGTTTTGCATGTTTCCCTGAGCAGCACGGCTGCATCTCTCTTGTTCTGCTTTGTGTCTCCCCAGCCAAGCCTAGATACCGATACGCAGAGGGCATTGGATCTATGTTTTGTTGCATGATGGTAACAGCCATGTCTACTAAGTGCTCACCAGTGCCAGGGGCTTTACTGACCACAGTAAAGTCACATCATCCTGACAGCAGCCCAGTCATCCCCATTTCATAGGCGAGTAAGCTGAGGCCCGGGAAGGGTAAATGACAAGGTCACACAGCTGGTAAGCGGCAGGGCTGGGAGTTGACCCAAGAGACCCCTTTTGCAACCAGCACACTGCATTGCCCATGGCATTAACAGCTGAAGTGAGTCAACTCTCCAGGTGCTACAGGAGCACAGAGGAAGGAGCCTGGTGAAAACTATGCAGAGTGCCAGGGCACGCCTGACGGGGCTGGGATCCAGGTTTGGGCACGTGCTAGAGTGGGGAGCCAGAGGCAGCAGCATCCCAAAGCCAAACCCGGTCCGTCACCCTCAGAGCTAACTGTAGTGTCTCCAAGTCTACCGAGGATTCAAGTTCATTTCAGAAAAGCAGTGGCCAGGGTCCAAAGCCTGAAGGGGGCTGGGGCAGTGTCAGAGAAGAGAGCAGAGACCAAGCCTCTGTGTCCCCGCAGACAAAGGGAGAAGGCAGGCTGAGAGATGGGGACAGCATGTGACACCTGGGCCACAGGCCTGGGCAGCAGCCGCGGCAGCCCTGGGGATAATGGCTCCTTTTGTCCTGCACATAAATTCTCCGGAAAAGAAAGGATTCCAGGACCCTGCTTCTCCTGCTTGCACAATGCTGGCCGCTGGGGCCCCACTGTGAGGGCCTGCCGTGGCATTCAGGGAGCATTCGGCCCCTGCACTGCCTCTTTCCTCCCAGGCATGCAGGAGCAAGAAGTTGAAGCTGTGTGCCAGACATTCTGCAAGGAGTTGGGAGTCTGGCCTGAGCCACAAACTTTGTTTCACAGCCAGGAGGAAATCAAAGTGTCTTGAAGCTCTGAATTAGAGTCTTAGAGGGCATCTGTGCCAGTACCTCCTATGTTTGCCCTTCCCCACTCTTACCTCCCTGCCCTCCCTCTTCCACCTTCAGCAGACTTAGAATGGTACCATGCACAGGCTGTGGAGACAGAGAAAGCTGGGTTCAAGTTCTGACATTGCCACTTGGCAAGCTATTTAATCTCAACGAGCCTCAGTTTCCCCATCAGTAAAATGGACGTAATAATGCCTAATTCATAAGATTGCAAAAAGGAATAAGTGAGAAAATGCATATAACATGCTTCGCTTGGAACACAGCCTTCCAGAAGGGCTTGATGAGGATAGTCCAGGGGGTCATCCAGCCTGTGCTTGGATTCCTCCAAGGACAAGGCACTCACTGCCTGTATTACGTATTCAGACCAAATGCAAATCTGCCTCTTATACCCTCATTGGTGCTGAGGGTAAAGAGGCAGGGGGCCTGTGATTATTAAGCATTTCCTATGTGCCAAGTGTTATCATAAGTGACTCAGAGAAACTAGGGCCCTTGCCCAGGGTCACATAGAGGAAGTGAACAGGATTTGAACCTGAGTCTGTCCAACCATCTGTACTATGACACCACAAGAGAATTCTTCACATATGTGGAAACAGCTTCCATGGCCCCTTCAGTGTCTTCTCTCCAGGGAAAACATCCCCTACACCTCAGGGAATATGCTTTATGTTCTTTTTGTGTTCCCCCACCATCTTGGCCTCTCTCCTCTGGGCATGTTTAATTTTGTCACTGTCCCTCTTTAAAAAACTAGCCTGTAGACATAATATTCTACCGTCTTCTGATCAGTACAGAATAGAAATACACTCTCATCTCCTTTATTCTAGGTGCTATGTTTATGCCAGTAAAGCCTAAGATGGTGTGGCACTGGGGTCATCACATTACCCTGATGTCTCCCTCATACTCATTATAGTCAGCCTACAAGAAAGATACATCCCCTGCCCTTTGAACTGTTTGTAACAGTCATTGCAGGTAGTAGAGCGCTCTCCAACTAGTTCAACAGTCAAGCATATTAGGTCGCTCACAGAATCTCCAGCAGGGCCGTAGAGTCTGGCTTGGAAGCGACAGAGCCAGGAACAATTCATGAACCACCCCTGACCGGTCTTCTCCACTGGCGACATTGCTGCCATTAGACAGGAAGGCATCATGCTGCCGGTGCTGGCGTGGAGCACTGCCTCGAGGACCTCTGAAATATGGGTTTCCTCCACGCAGCACCTCCTTCTTCACCTGTCTCTTCTAATTAGCTAAGCCTCCCTGAGCATGTTTCGGGGGTTAAATGAGTTAATACATGCATGGCCAACCTCCAAGATGACCTCAGTGATCCTCGCCTCCTGGTATCCGTGTCCTTGTCTAGTCTCCTCCAACACTGGATGGGGCTGACTTGTGCAACCAACAGGATCCTGCAGAAATTACAGAGTGTGACATCCAACACTAGGTCATAAAAGACATTGCAGCTTCCAGCTCTCTTGAAGCACTCGCTCTAGGGGAAGCCAGCTGTCGTGTCATAAGAACACGTAAGCGGAACTCTGGAGAGGTCTACATGGCAAGGAACAAAGGCCTCCTTTCAACAACCACCACAAACAAGTCAGAGGTGTGAGGGAGCCATCTTAGAAACAGATCCTCCAGCCCCAGTCAAGCCCTCAGATGATCCTCCAGCCCCAGTCAAGCCCTCAGATGATCCTCCGGCCCCAGTCAGGCCCTCAGATGATCCTCCAGCCCCAGCTGACATACTGGCTGCAACCTCACAAGAGACCCTGAGCCAGAACCACCCAGCTAAGCTGCTCCCAGACACCTGATCCACAAAAACTGTGTGAGTAAAATAAAATAAAATAATGTTTAACGTCTATTACTTGAGTTTGGGGGGAATTTGTTACAGAGAAATAGATAATACAAGCCATGTGAAGACTTAGAACTCTGCCTAGCGTGTGGTCAGCATCCCTCCAATGCTGTCATTATTTTTATCCTCACTCACCTCCGTGCCAAATGTCAGAAGCCATCACCTCAGCAAACTGGGGAGTCTGGAAAATGCAACACAATGACGATTTCTCCTAACCTGCACAGCAATCCTGTGACCAGGTTTATTGGTGTCTTCATTTTGTGGATGATGAGAGGTTGAGTCTCTTGCCTTAGATTCCAAAGACAAAGGTCCAGGATTTGAGCCCTGGCTGTCTGACTTCAGCCCCCCATCCGACACTGCACAGCATATGGAGGCTGAATTTCACTGTGGGAAGCCCCCAACTTCGTGCATTGTCACTTCAAGTCTCCATGAAGATGGTGTGTGGAAGCCTGGGCGGGAGGAAGGGGCGAACAGAAAGGGAGAGAAGCCAGGAAGTATAACTGAATCCCATGGGACTCAAGAAAAATGCTATTGACACCAGCGCTCCATTTCCTCATCACCACCCCTTTGGGCAGAGATGTCAGAAGGACCCCAGGTAATTCAGCTAATAGGAAGGATGCGGAGCTGAGAACCCCTTATCAAAGATTTGTCCGGATGAAGGTGCAGGCCGTCTGGGCACTTTCCAGTTGTTCTCCCAGGAAGCCTCCAGGGCTCCCTCTTAGCTGAGCTGCTGGGCTCACACCTCAGAAACTCAGCCTTTCTTCATCGTATTTAAGCTACCGCCCCAGCTCTTGTCTTGGGGAGTTGCCATGTCCCCCTCCCCGTGCCAACCCTAGAGTGGAACTCCAGCCCTCCCACGCCTGACCCACTTCTTTTCTGTCTCCCAAACAGGTACCTTTCATTGTAAGGTTTTTTCTTGCTGGTTGCTCTGGGGTGAGGGAGCAAAAAATAAACATCAGAGGGTCACAATGGAAATATCTTCAGGAATTTCTAGCATAGAGTGATGGAGAGAAGAGAGGTTTGAAGACTGACCTGCCTAGACTCAAATTCTGGCAAAATCTTACCATTGATATGGTCCGGGGGCAAGTGACACAGCTTCTCTGCAACTCACTTTAGTCGTTCGAATAATAAAGAGGACCCTTGGGGAGGGCAATTCAGTAAAAGCTCTCACAATCTGAAATACACTCTTCCACCACCAACACCCTGCCCTGCAGAAGTTCTCTTACCTGTGCTCAAGATCCAGTGCACCAAGAGTTCCATGGCAACAGTGTTTATAACAAAAATTTGCAAATGTTCAGGAAATTCATCAGGAAATAGGTAAATAAATTACGGAGCACTCATAGGATGGAATTGTTTGGCAGCTGTCAAAAAGAATGAAGGAGAAAAAAAGAGAATATCTCAATAGCTCATTGCTTCTCCTCCAGCAAGACTTCGTGTGCGGTGTTGCCGTAACCCCTGCTGCCTTCCTCACTACCGGTGATCATGCCTTCTCACTATTTGCCCCACACCTGGAGGAGAACCTTGAGATGAGTGGATATTCTACGAAGAGCTGGGAATTCGTGGAGTGATGCAAAGCTGGGTTCATGCTGTTTGAGAGATGGTCTTCCGACCCTTCTGAAAGCAGCTTCCTTTATAGACAAGCTAGTGGCAGAGTGAGAAGAGGAGCCCAGCTCTTCCAACTCCCAGCCCAGTGCTCTCCTCAATAACTCAGGCTCGCCATCTCTCACCTTTGCTATTTTGCAACAGCCTTCACTGCCTCTATCTCTTCCCCTCCAACATGTCCTCCACGCTGCTGCCAGAATCATCTTCCTAAAGCACAGCTCTGCCCTACCCTAGCTCCCTGGTGGTTAAGAGCAAAGTCCACATGCATTAGCACAGCAGACACATACCACTATCCCAATCCCATATTATCTCCCTCTGATCGCCTTTTAGAAGCACCTTTGCTCCAGCCACCCTCATGCCAGCCTTACGCTACCGCCTTTGTCTTTGTACCATTTTCTCCTCCTGTGAAGTTATCCCTTCCCTCACTCTGCTTCCCTACTGGGACCCTTTCTGCATCTTTCCACACCCAACCTGCTGATCCTCTAATGCTGCCTCTGGGAGGCCTTCCCAGATCACAGCCTCTCCCACCATTCTTTCCACCCTGCTGGCTCAGAATTCCTGGGGCACCATTTACAGGACTGATGTCCCCATTAGGCAGGAAGAATAGTCACCACAGCAGATTTCCCTGAGTTCCCCAGGGGATCTGGCATTTCATAGGCAGCAGATGCTCAATAACTACTTGAAAAAATGATTAATGAGTAAACCAGAGCAATGGATTACTACAGAAATAATTTCCAAGTGAATGAAAGAGTAAATAAATGAATTGCCCTGAATTAATGAAGGAATGATTACAACTGACCTCTGAGTCTTATGGTCACTGGTCCCTTTTTCCCAGACAGTTGAAAGCCAACAATGTGAAGATCTCTGTCTTGGTAATACAAGCAAAGGTTATAATTTCCTCAAGATCCTGTGAGTACACCCCAGGAGAAAAACAATATCACCAGCAACTACAGAAAAATACAGATAGCCAAAAAAAGAAAGAAAGAAAATATGGTCAAACTCATTCATGATTTTTTTAAATGTAATTTAAAATACGACATAAATGTACAATGTACAGTGCTTAGTAGGCAGAGGAGGGGAAGCAGGTCGTCTCAAAAGGTGTTGGTGGGTATGTTACCATATCTAACACTTACAGAGGTCAACCTGGAAATACACATATACACATCAAAATTTTTATTTTAAATATGTTTATCCTTTGACCCAGCAACTCCACTTTTTTAAAAATTGAAGTATAGTTGATTTACAATATTGTGTTAGTTTCAGGTATACAGCAAAGTGATTCAGATATATATGTATTCTTTTTCAGATTCTTTTTCATTATAGGTTATTACAAGATACTGAATATAGTTCCCTGTGCTATACAGTAGGTCTTTGCTGTTTATCTATTTTTATACAGTAGTGTGTATCCGTTAATCCCAAACTCCTAATTTATCCCTCCCCCTTCCTTTCCCCTTTGGTAACCATAAGTTTGTTTTCTATGTCTGTGAGTCTGTTTCTGTTTTTTAAATAAATTCATTTGTATCATTTTTTTAGATTCCACATGTAAGTGATATCATATGATATTTGTCTTTCTCTGGCTTACTTCACTTAGTTTGATAATCTCTAGGTTCATCCATGTTGCTGCAAATGGCATTTGCACTGGATCTTCTTTATCTGTTCATCTGTTGATGGACATTTAGGTTGCTTCCATGTCTTGGCTATTATAAATAGTGCTGCTATGAACATTGGGGTCCACTTATCTTTTAAAATTAGAGTTTTCATTTTTTCCCGATACACAGCAACTCCACTTTTAAGACTTAATCCTAAAGGAATAACTGGTCAAGAAGACAAAGACTTATATACAAGAATTTTTATTTCAATATTGTAAGAGTCACAAATAGGAAACAATATAAAAGTCTGTAAATTCTAGTTAAATAAATTGTGCTTTTTCCACACAATGAAACAATCAAACTCTGTACAGCCATTAAATAGAACTGCATTCTGTATAGACAGAACATGATGTGCCCATATCATTAAGTGGCAAAAGCAGATGAAGAGTGATATGATCCTTCTTATTGACTATATGTGTATATAATTTTTATTTCTGAACAGAATAATTGTGGAAACCTGTGGCTAGGATTGTGAGGAGAACTGTTGCTTTTTATTTTATATACTTTTGTAGGTTTTAGAAAATAATAATCAATAAAATTACTTTTATAATCAGAAAAACATTTGGAGAGCCCAGGAGGCAGCCAGAGGGCCCTGGCTTGGGTCCCTCCAGCCCTGGCCCTGCTTCTGCTGCTCCCCAGCCTCTGCTCTGTCTCTGACCAAGGACTCAGCCCCTGGGAAAGTCTGTCCCAGCCCACTTTCTGGAACAATTAAAACAATGGTGTTTTCTTCAGCAACGTCAAGAGCAACCTCCAGAATAAAACCTTGGGCTCACTTCACTCCTGCGCCGGGAGCGTAGTGTGTAAAGGTCCCACAGCTCAGGGAAAACTGCCCTGGGTGGGCCCTTGTGGGCAGGTTTCCTCTTCCGTGGCCCTGCCCAGCTTTGTTCCAAAGGCACATAGCCTGTGGCTACTGTCTTTGTAACTCACCAGCTTCATCCACAGCCCCAGGGTATGAACTAATCAGGCCCAGGCAGGGATCCAAATCAACCAGAATAGAGGGAAGGGGAAAAGGGTGTTATTCTAACCCAAAAGCTCCATGGGAAAGGAGGCCATGTAGTAAAATAATATTTACTAATGTTTCATAATTGTTAAATGCCAGACACCATGTTGGTTAAGCCTTGGGGTCAGTTTTTTTGAACAAGAACCTAATCTCTATGAATCTAGGTTTTTTCATCTAGGAAATGAAAAGGTAATATCTATCTGTTAGGGTTGCTGTGCAGAATAAATAGATGAGGCATGCAAACTACCTTACTCAGTGCCTGGAGTACAATAATTCATCAGTCAGTAGCCATTGTTTTCTCATTCTTGTTGCAGTTACACTTTGATACGCAGAAGGTGACCTGTCGCCTTCTCTACCTGCTCTCCTGTCATGCCAGCTGGTCCATCCCAACGGGGAGAGTGGCTGGCACCACCGGGACTTTCCTGTCCAGCACGGAACAGATTCTTCCTCTCAGCCCGCCAAAGAAACCAACCCCACTGACACCTTGATCTTGGACTTCCGGCCTCCAAAACTGTGAGACAACAAATATCTGTTGTTTAAGTGACCCATCTGTAGTACTTTGTAAAGGCAGCCCCAGCAAATGGATACAGTAGGGTATGATGAGAGAGGACAGACTTCTGCCTCTTGCCAGCTATGTGACCCTTGAGAAGTTACTTAGTCTCACTGAGACTAGTTCCTTTATCTGTGAAATGGGTTTAACACTAGTGACTGCCTCATGAGGCCGAGTGGGTTCCTGCATGGAATGCTGTAGATCCTGTCCCTGGCACACAAATGCTCAGCACTTATCACAAATATGCAAATTGGTCACCACTGGGGATCATCGGAGGAGGACTTGAAACTTACTTTAAGTTGCTTCACAAGTATGTGCTTTTTCTTCCCTTTAAAATTCTAAACTTGTGGGCGGGAAATGGGTCATCGCATTGAATCCCCAATGACACCAGGACAGTTCTCTGAATCCCGTAAATGCTCAACAAATATTTCTTACTCAGTAAAGTGTGTTCTATGGTAGGATTGTATCAGAGTAAATTCTAGAGTAAGATCTTGATGTCTTTGCATCCTCAGTCTGGGATGCCACACCTAAGACATTCAAAGAATATTGATTGATTGGTAACAAATGAATGAATGAACTTTACGGGGTACGTGATTTGGCCTGTGGTATAATTGAATCTCTGGTAGGTAAGGTGTGATGTTTTTATCTAGCAACAATTTTAGCTAATATCTGGTATGATCTTGGCACCATAATAGACTAGAGAAATTCAAAATAATAAGCAAGGGTTATTGAACATTTACTGAGTTGGGTCCTGAGCTCCATGGGGACTCTCGCTTGCATTCCTCATGATATGGAGTAACCACAATTCTTACCTTCACTTTGCCAGTGTGGAAACTGAGGCTCAGAGAGATTGAAAACCTTGCTGCCAGAGTCACAGTGTGGAAAGGAGAGTCAGGATTTAAACTCGGGAAGTCAGATCCCAGGGTCCACATGCTTCAGCATTGTGGCTCACTCCCTTTGTCTTACTAAGGAAGCAGAACCCTGTCAAGGCTCTTACAGTCTAGATCTAGAGTCACTGGTAGGCCTGGCAGAGACCTTGAAAAGTAGCTAATCCAATACCCCATAAGAAAATGAAACTGAGAACCAGGGAAGGCATGTGACTAGCCTTGCAATGAGAAAGTGACCCAACTGGGACATGAAGCCAGGTCTCCTGACCCCCAGACTGGTGTGCCCTGGTGGGAGTGGGGACTTGGGCTCTATCTGGTCATTCAGCCAGGTCCCTAGCTCTCCATCCCACAGATGGGCAGCAAAAGTCAGGGAGGTGTGAAACTCTGGCTTCTGCCCGTGGAGAAGACTTGGGCCAGGAAGGAATCCTACTGAGTGGCCCTGCACATCTGTCTTTCCCTCCTCCGGGACTCCAGTCCCTCTATCGCCACCTCATCTGAGTTTTGGGTCAGTCTGGGCCAAATGTGAATAGCATCCCATGAGTGCAAGGCCCAGGCTTTATTCTGAGTGAGGAGCTGCTCGTTATAACTCAGGACACGGACAGGACAGTCCCTGGGCGCTAATGATGCAGAGAACTGTGGAGTATCCAGCCCTGCTCCTAAAGGAGACAAAACGATCCTTATCACGCCAGTTCCAGCCAGAGGAGGCTGCAGCCAAGTCCACAGAAGTCGAGATGGCGCCTTGCAGAGCCGGGGAATGACACCGATGAGCCTTCCTCATATTTCACAATGCGGTGTGTGTTGCACCTGACCTCTCCTCTTGCCGCCACCTTTTCTCCAGTGGCCTTGTCTTCCTGCTGCCATCCCAAAGCCATAGCTCTGGGTCAGGGGCTGAAGCTGGGGCTGGAGGATCTGGGCACGAAAACCTGGGACTTGATTCCCCTGAAAAACACCCATGGATGGTTCTTCCAAAGACCTGGGGTCCTTACAGAACTCTCTAGAAACAGCAATGGTCTCCTTGGAGCCCAAGTGTTTCCCTGAGCTATCAGACAGCTGCCAGGCTGTGGGCTTAACGCTCAGGGAAACATTTGCTAGTGCAACTTGTTACACGTGAGCTCTCGGTCACTTCAGATCTCCCAGTTATTTTCCACTCACTTGAGAGGCAGTACAGCTCTGGCTGGTAGATTTGGTTCCTTGCCTTCAACTAGAGTCAGAAAATGTCAGCCCTGATAATGGATCTGGGGCACAAATGGTTGGGTTGTTGACACACTTTCTTGTCGGGTTGTTTCATATTTTGGTCTTCTGCACACAAAAATGCATTTGCAAAGAGAGGCCCGATGCTTGGAAGTTAATAATAAAAATGCTTATCAACTGGTACTGTAGCTCAGCTGCCTCATTACAAGAGGAAACTAGGGCCCGGGGAGAGAAGGTGATTTGTCCAAAATCACATGGCTAGTGTCAGAGGCAGCAATAGAACCAACAGAACCCAGGGACCCTGGGTCCCAGTGAATATGGACCAATCTATTTACTGGTGCCTGAAATTTCACCATTAGGAGTCGTTACCTATTTTTTTCACACTATTTGATAGTCTTATTTAGGTATACAAGTAGTAAACAAATATATCATCATCATAAAACTTATTTTTGTTTTTTTTGGCCACACCACGTGGCTTGCAGTATCTTAGTTCCCCAAGCGGGGATCGAACCCACGCCCTTGGCAGTGAAAGCTAGGAATTCTAACCACTGGACCACCAGGGAATTCCCTATAAAACATTTTTAAGGACGAAATATATTTACAGAGTCTATGAAAGTTCTCTTTTGCCCCTCGTTGTTCTCTCCCCAATCCCATTGCCTGCCCCAGGGGCACCCAGTGTTAGCAAATAGGTGTCACATCCATCCAGGCCTTGTTCAATGCAGTTAGGAATACATTTTCAATATGAGATTGGGTTTTAAAACACGCACTTATTATTATGTATTGTAAATGTAGGTATATATTTTAAAATCCAATTTATATATCAGCCCATTCATAAATATAAGATCAAATTATACCGTTTTGAGACTTCTTCTGTTCACTTAACCTTGCATCTTGGAACTCTTTTTGTGTTGGTCTTTCTAGAACCTTGCTTGGCATTTTGCCAATGGCTCCATAGTATTCCATTGTATGGAGGTACCACAATGTGTATTTAGCCATTTGCCTATCCTGGGGCATTCAGGTTATTTCCCATCTTTTTCTATTGCAGTCACAACTGCAATGAACTTCCTCATATATAAACCTCTGGGCCATGAGCCAATGTTTCTGCAGAAGAGATATCTGGAAGTGAAAAATACAGGATCATTTGTCTAGAGAAGACATCGCTTCAAGTTGTAATGAGTCACCTTAGTGTTGTCCGAAGGTTTCTCTTCTGCACCTTCTTCGAGAACCTTCAACAGCTATAAATGTTCATCTGGAATCATCACAGCAACCCTGTGAAAACAAAGTATGCTCCCTATTTTACAACATGAGATTTCAGCCAGGATTTTACTAAATCCAGGTCACAGCTCTTGTCATCATGCCAAACTGGCTGTGCTGGGAGATGTCCCCTCAGCCTGGGTCAGTCCTCTTACGGCCTGGCTGAGTCACCAGAACAGTGAGACTGAAAGAGTGAAGGGCCACAGCCCACTGTCCAAAATGTGGGCCGAGAGGCAGATGCTCGCCCAGGGGCCCTGGGGAGAGAGTCCCACCACCAGAACAATGGAGAGGTTAAGGACACAAACTATGAAGCTGGGGACTTGGATTCAAATTGCAGCTCTACGGGGCTTCCTTGGTGGCGCAGTGGTTGAGAATCTGCCTGCCAATGCAGGGGACACGGGTTCAAGCCCTGGTCTGGGAAGATCCCACATGCCGTGAAGCAACTAGGCCCGTGAGCCACACTACTGAGCCTGTGTGTCTGGAGCCTGTGCTCCGCAACAAGAGAGGCTGTGATAGTGAGAGACCCGCGCACCGCAACTAGAGAAAGCCCTCGCACAGAAATGAAGACCCAACACAGCCATAAATAAATAAATAAATAAATAACTTAAAAAAAACAAAACAAATTGCAGCTCTATGACTTTCCAAAGGCGTTTTCTTGGAAATTTAAGGTTTCAGGTTTCTCGTCTGTAAGATGGAGACAATAATAACATTTACCTCCTAGTGTAATAAGGATGAGTTGATTCAAAGTGTAATTATGCGAGAGCAGTTGGTCACTGATGCTTAGCGACCTGGTGTTTCCAACCAGGTTCTAAATAGCAAGATTGAGAATGAAAAGATGTGCCTTAAAATTATTAGAATTGTTCCCTTTTCTTTTGTTCCCTTTTCATTACCTTCCCACCTCCAACAAATCAATCCCACACAGATATTCAGTTGAAATATCAAGTCAATGCTTTGAGGAGGGGGACCTGGAGCCCTGGGTCCCTGAAGATCAATACTGTAGTTTCATGACAGGACAGGTGTTACAGAATGAGAACATCTTAGGCTGTGTAGCAGAAAAAGTATGGGCCTCAGCGTCAAGCAAACCTGGAGAGAAGACAAGTGCCTCTGCTGATTAGCTGTGTGACTTTGTCAAGTTTCTTAACTTCTCTGAATCTCCATTCTCTCCATCTGGGAAATGAGGATTTAAAAAAAAGATAGCTACTTTGCTAGCTAACTGTGAAGCTTACAGATAATGAAGCAATGCTGCGAGCATAGTGTTCAGCTCTCAAAGTTGGTAGCTATTATTATGTATTACTTTCAGTTGACAGTCTTGCTTTCTAGTCCACTGAGAACATTGGCGTAACCAGAGAACGACCACAAATTCCAGCCACCAGTCTATTGCCTCTCCTGCACCTGTTTCCACAGACTCTGCCTTCCCACCTTTGGCCCCAAAGGAGCCAGCCATTGCATTTGTGCACAAGATCCAGTCCCCTTCACCTACCCAAGAACACGGCTCCAGCAATTCATTTTCAATTTTTCTCTCTCTACTGGATCAGTGCCATCAAGTGAAAACAGGCTGCTATTTCTCCCATATTAAAAAAAAAACAACAAAAAAACCTTCTCGTGACCCTACTTCTGCTGTCAGCTACACACCCCCACCCCTTTTTTATGCTTCCCTTTGCTGCAGAACTTTTCTCTGCCTCATTCAGCATTTCTACTTCTGGGTATATACCCAAAACAATTGAAAGCAGGGTCTCAAAGAGATATTTGCACGCTCATGTTCATAGCAGCATTATTCACAGTAGCCAAGAAGTGGAAGCAACCCAAATGTCCATTGATGAATGAATGGATAAACAAAACGTGGTGTATACATCCAACGGAATATTATTCAGCCTTAAAAAGGAAAGAAATTTTGATTCATGTTACAACATGGCTGAACCTTGAGGAGATTATGCTAAGTCAAAGAAGCAAATGCTGTATGATTCCAAAGACAAATACTGTATGAGGTATCTAAAGTGGTGAATTCTTAGAGAAAGTGGAATGGTGGTTGCCAGGGGCTGGGGGAAGGGGAGAATGGGAAGTTGTTGTTTAACGGGTGTACAGTTTTAGTTTTGTGAGATGAAAAGAGTTCTGGAGATTGGCTGCACAACAATGTGAATGTACTTAACACTCCTGAGTTGTACACGTAAACGTGGTTAAGATGGTAAATTTTGGGGGACTTCCCTGGCGGTCCAGTGTTTGGGACTCCACGCTTTCACTGCCAAGGGCGTGGGTTCCGTCCCCAGTTAGGGAACTCAGATCCCGCAAGCTGCAAGGCGCGGCCAAAAAAAAAGGTAAATTTTATGTTTTGTGTATTTTGTCACAGTTAAAAGTTAAAAAAATTTCTTTAAACCTTTCTCTCCTCCCATTCTTCCTTCAAGCCACTCCAGTCAGCTTTCATGCCCACCACTCCACTGAGACAGCCCCTGTCAAGGTCACCGGCGACCTCCACATTGCCAGGTCTCACGGGCAGTCACTGCCCTGGCCAGACTGACCTGTCCGTAGTATTTGCCACGCGTGACCACTGCCTCCTTCCTGACCCCCTTTCTCCACTTGGATTATTCACACACTCTGGCTTGTCCACCTAGCTCATCTCATCCCACTGGCTCTTTCTTCAAAATGTGTACAGAAGGCGACACTTCTGACCTCACTTCTGGATTACTGGAAGAGCCTGCTAGCTAGTCTCATATCCCCACTTCTACCGTTACCACCTACATCCCTCCTCAATTCAGCAGCCAGAGTAATCCCTTTGCAACAAGCCGGTCTATGTCACTCGTCTGAGTCAAACCCTCCAGGGGCGCCCACTTCTTTCAGAGTGAAAGTCCACATCCATACAAGACCCTAAAGCGTCCCCCTCCCACCCCCCACCCCCCCATCAAGTCCCTAATCTCCTCTCCCACCACTTTCCCCTGGCTCCCTTGCTCTTGGGCACCAGGCCCGCTGGCCTGGGACACCTTAGACATAACTCTGCTTTACCACCCGTCACATTCTTCACCCGGGAGTCTGCAGAGCTAACACCTTCACCTTAAAATGTCAACACAATGTCACCTTTCAGCAAGGTCTACTCTGAACACCTGATTTTAAATTGCAACTTGTCCTTACCCCAATCACCCCTACCCCTCTCTACTTTTCCTTTGTTCCATAGCTCTTATCACCTACGTGTATATGTCATTAGAGCCTACTTTAGAATTTTTATCTACTTACTAGATTTCCTCTTTACTTTCCATCTCCCCCTGATAGAACATGAGCAGGGACTTTGCTTACTTGGTGCGCTGATGTATCCCCAGCACCTAGAACAGTGCCTGCCACGTAGTAAGTGCTCACTAACCATTGGTTGAGTTAACTGCTGAACGATTTTCCAGGGTATTAATCTACTTCCAGTTAGCCCATTATCCCATTTGATCTTTCCACAGAAGTTTTGTGAAGGCTGCCAAAAGATATTATTACATCCATTTCACAGATGAAGAATTGGAGTCTCAAAGAGGCTCAGGGTCTTTGTTCATCTATTTAAAATGCAGTCATTCATTTACTCAGCGAACATTTATTGAGTGGCATCGTGGTAGAGCTGATGCTTAGAATAGAGATTTGTTCATGTTAATTCTTGGCTTTTTTTTTTTTTTTTTTTTTTTTTTGGCTGCATCACGGGCCATGTGCGATCTTAGTTCCTCCACCAGGGATCGAAGCCACCGCCCCTGCAGTGGTAGCACGGAGTCTTAACCACTGGACTCCAGGGAAGTCCCAGTTTTTTCTTCTTTTAAACATCCATGCTCCCTTTTGAGAAACTTTAAAATCTCATGCACCCCCAGTTAAAAGACAGTCTAGAGCAATAACTAAGAGCGGGGGCTTCGGAGTCTGTGCTGCAACCCCACCTCCCTGACTCCCTGGCTCTGTGACCAGGAGCAGGTCCCTCAACCATTCCCTTCCTCAGTTTTCACACCTGCAAGGTGGGAATGACGATAACACCACCTCCAGAGAGACTGCTGGGAAAGCACTGTTATCAGTCAATGCATTCCTACCCCTATTGGCCAAGAGGATTTTATCCCATCTGCTTCCTATAATTTACATGACAAAACCATTAGGCTTCTTTTTTTTTTCATTTCCAAATATAAAGATATATCATAATATTGAATAGGCTTTTTCAAACCCAAGAGTTTGGTACGCCCACTCTCCATTACCCCAGCGCCTCTTAGCATTCACAGATGCCAAGTGTGACCCCAAGTCAAGAGAGGGTCCTGGCCCATTCCTTCCTCCTTTTGCATCTGTTCCCAGCAGAGGAAGAGCTACCGGTTTCCAGCTGCAAGGTTGAAATGGAAACCGGCAAAAGTGCAAGCAAAGGGCTCAATTTCCCGATAGCTGCAGCTGTGTAGTGCCCTGAGCTATTTTTAAACCCCTTTTCAGAAACCCCAGTGCTTGCAATGGATCTATTTTCTTAACTGCCAAGAGATAATGCTTAAAAGGGATAGCTTGAAAATATTCCACAGCACTCATAAAAATGACTGAAATAGATGGCGCATAAGACGGCCTTTGTCTGGAGCCGCGGAGGAAAGCGAGATGAAGTCTTTCAGACCCCAGGGCGGCCGCGCTGCTGGATCTGCTGCTGACAACCATGGCTTTGTGCCTTGAATGTGCACTACAGCCAGAAAAGGCAAGAAAACCAAGCAGTAATTGTAGAGAACATCAGAGACCTGGCATTTAAATTGGTCATCAATTCCAGGTAACGGGACCCCAAAATAACTCCCCAAGAATCCCCTTCAGTTTGAGTGCCACCTTATCTGGTAAACCTGTCCGCACTGTCTAAAACTAAACTAGTCTTCTGCCCCCGCCCTGAACTCCTGAATGCTCCCTGCCTCGTTTGGTGGAACCACCAGCCATGCAGTCATTTGTGTTACAAATTTAGGAATCATCCTCAAGTCTACTTTTTTCACCTCCTGCATTCAATAAAGGCTTACTAATATTGTCTCCTAAATAGTGCTGAAGTCTATTCTCTTTGTATCCCCGCAACCACTGCCCTGATTCAATCCTTCATCATCTCTCATCTGGATTTTTCAAGATCATCTTAACTAGTCTCCCTGCACCTATTTTTGTCCCTCTTTGCCAATTGACATTAGAATTTTTTTTTAAATTCCAAATCTTATATGTCACTTCTTGCTTAGAATCTTTCAGCGTCGAACTGACCTCAGAAGACCGTCCACACTCTTTAGCAGGGCACACAAGGCCTTCCACGAGCTGCCACTGTGACATCTTCCCCAAGCCCTGCTATAACCTACCTCACATTTTATGCTCCAGCAACATCCAGCCACCTGTAATTTTCCACACACCATATTATTTGTTCCTCTGTGCCTTTGCTTATGCTATCTCTCCTGCCTGGAATGTCATTCATCCCCATTTTTTAATAGGTAACATTTTATTGACATATGCTATGAATATAGCAAAGTGGACAAGTTCTAAATTTACAGCTTGATGCATTTTTAGAACTGACAAACTCAAGTAACGACTATGCATAAAAAAGATTAGAATATCATCAGCAGTCCAGAAGCCTCCTTCCTGGCCTCTCCCAGATACCATCCCCTAAAAGGTAGCCAATATTCTGACTTCATTCCAAATGGATTTGTTTTGCCCAATTTTGAACTTTATTTAAACAGGATCATACAGTATATGCTTTTTTATCTGGGCTTCTTTCATTTAATATTATTTTGTGAGATTCACCCATGTTGTTGCATATGGCAGCCATTTGTTCTTTTTTCTTTTCTTATAGTATTCTATCACATAAATATACCACCATTTATTTATTCAGTCTAATATTGAAAAAAATATGAGTAGTTTCCAGGTTTTAGCTATTACAAAAGTCCTGCTATGAACATTCTTTTACTTTTTTTTTTTTTTTTTTTTGGGGGGACCATATGTATGCATTTCTGCTGAGTAGAATTGCTGGATTGCATGACATACATACATTTAGCTTTAATGGGTATTGCCAACCAGTTTTCCAAAGTGGTTGTACCACTTTACACCCCCCACTAACAATATATGAGAGTTCTAGCTGCTCCATATTTTTGCCTATACTTGGGATTGTCAGGTTTTTAAAATTTCACCCATTTTACTGGATTTTTAAAACTATGTCTGACAATATCTGCCTTTGAATTAGAGTGTTTAGACCATTTACACTTAAGGTAATTATTGATGTAGTTGGGTTTAAGTCAACCATTTATTTATACTCCATTTATCCCATCTGTTCTGTTCTTTGTTCCTTTTTCCTCCTTTCTTGCCTTCTTTTGGATTACTGAATGTATTTTGTGTGGTCGGTCTAGGTTTTATATTATGTATCTTTGACTTACATTCTGTCTTTAAATAGTATTATAAACCTTCATGTGTAATGTAAGGAGCTGATAAGAATACACTTTCATTCTCTCCCTTCTGTCTTTTGTGCTTTTATTGTCATATTTAAGCTCCCACATATAAGATCTACAATTTTTTGCTTAAACAGTTGATTATTTTTTAATTAAAAATAAGAAAAACTCATTGATACTTACTCCCATATTTATTATTTCCAATGCTCTTTATTGCTTTGCTTAACAAGTTTGCAACTGATGCCAGTCAATAAATGTTTGCTGAGTAAATGAATGACTTCATTTTAAACAAATGAATGAAGATCCTTAGCCTCTCTGAGATATAATAATAAATGTAAAATGTATATAATAATATCTTTTGTTAGCCTTCACAAAATTGCCATGAAGATCAAATGGGATAATGGACTTAAGGTAGTTTAATTCTCCAGAAAATCATTCAGCCTATATATCTTCAAATATTTCTTTGCCCTTTTCTCTCCCTTCTTCTTATGGTACTTTAATTGCTTACATTTTAGATTTTTTACCACATTTTATATGTTTCTCTCTTTCTTTTCTGTAGTTCATGTAGTTTTTCTTTGTGCTTACATCTGGGTATTTCCTATTATCTCTTCAAGTTTACTAATCTATTCTTCTGTCATGCCAGATCTGCTGTTAAACCCATCTATTAAGTTCTTAATTTCAGTTATTGGACTTTTCAGTTCTGTATTTTCTATTTGCTTTTTTCTATATATCCAATTCTTTACCTTGTCATCATTCTCTTGAAATAATTTCACAGTTATTTTAAAAACTATGCTTGTTGGGGGCTTCCCTGGTGGCGCAGTGGTTGAGAATCCGCCTGCCAATGCAGGGGACACGGGTTCGAGTCCTGGTCTGGGAAGATCCCACATGCCGCGGAGCGGCTGGGCCCGTGAGCCACAACTGCTGAGCCTGCGCGTCTGGAGCCTGTGCTCCACAACAAGAGAGGCCACGATAGTGAGAGGCCCGCGCACCGCGATGAAGAGTGGCCCCCGCTTGCTGCAGCTGGAGAGAGCCCTCGCACAGAAACGAAGACCCAACACAGCCAAATAAATAAATAAATAATAATTTTTTAAAAAAAGGTTAGAAATTAGGATGATTTGCTTCTAAAAAAAAACTATGCTTGTTAATCTCAAAGTCTGGATCATCTGTGGGTCTATTTCTATTGTCTGATTTTTTTTCCTTTGTGTTTTTTTAATCTTTTGATTCTCTTTTATGGGAACATCTAGTAACTTTTTTATTAAAGGCTGGGCATTCTCTTGAAAACTTGTAGAGAATCTGGATGTTATATTTCTCCAGGGAGGCTTTACTACTCTTCCTCTTGGATGCATTTAGTACAGAACAATCACCTTAATCAGATCGGAAATTGAGATGGTTTGAGTGTGAGTTTGTTTTTGTAAGGCTTGATCTATTTCCAATTGCCCTTACTCTTAGGACATGGACTTTCAGTGGTCTCATTAAAAATCTGGCCTATTTACCAGGACCTTTCCTTTTTGGCAGAACTCGAATTCCCTCAGTGCCTTGAGATGGACAAAAATTTTGCTTAGATTTTTAGACTTCTAGCTCTTAAAAAAAAAGTCTTCTAATTGACTTTCCTGATGAACTGCAAATGCCTTAAGGGGAAAAGTGGTGTAGAATATCACTCATTTCTCTATGATCTTGTTCTTTCAAGTCCTGGTTACCTTGGTTGCTTGCCAATCATTTCAAACAGCTGTTTTAGTTTGACTGATTGTTTGATTTGTAATCTAGCCTTTCCAGTTATTCTTGGCAGGAGACTTGATACATCATAAGCTAAATCTAATGCATGGAAGCAGATGTCCCTCCGCCCACTTTTTGACTGGCAAACTCACCCTTTTAGCCTTAGTACCACTTCACTAGAAAATCTCCCCTTAGTGTGTTCACCCAACTCCACCCTTCTCTCTTGGTTCTTCACACCTCCTCAGCTATTATCTCATAGTATCTTCATATCATTTCCACTCAACATGTAAATCATTGTTAATAATTACCTGATTTTTTTCTCTCTCTCTTCCCCACTAAACCATGAGCATCGTGAAGGCAGGGACTAGGATTTATTCATCTCAGTACCCTCCATGCCTAGTACAACGCCTAGCTTAAAAAACATGTGCATTAGTGTGAACTTAATTGGTTCTCAATACATGCTCAGAAAAGCATTAAAATGTCAGCCAAATGAACAAGAAATGGGATTTCCTTGACCCTGGAAGTTACCGCCAGGACTTCCAGACCCACTCTCATGACACTCTTCAACCTCTCAGGCATTTCCCCATTGGCCTCAAGAACACGGCCACTAAAATTCAGATGATGTGCCCTATACATCCCAAGTCACCACCTTAAAAATGCAGCAGTGACTCACCAAGACAAGTCACTTCACCTCTTTCATCTTCAGATCCCTCATATGTAAGGTAGGAATATTAAAATCTACCTTCCTGGGTTGATAGGAGTCAGTTACAGCTTTGTCATTAAACACAGACTTTGAAACTAGGTTGCCTGGGTGCCAATCCTGGTTAAGCCCCTCACAAGCTGTGTGACTGTGGGCAAGTTAATTAACCTCCCTGTGTCGGTATGGAATTAACATACATAAAAGTCATAAAGCAGTGCCTGGCACAAAGTAACTAACTATTAGCCATTAGTATTCTATGAGGCTCAAATGAAATACAATGTAAATAACCTATAAAATACCATGTTGGTTGGTTGGTAATACCATGTTGGTTATTACCGTAATGACTTAGTATCATTATAATGACACCCTGAGGTGTTGGTGGGTGCTACCAACTGACTAAAATACTAACATCCAGTCTTTTACTGTTGGCTTCTTTAACTTGTTTTTTAAAAAAAAGGTATTTTCAGCCTTAACACTTACTCTGAGTGATTCACATATGAGAATTGAGGTTTCCCCTGTAGTTCCTAAAATCTATAAACCAGAAACCCAGAGCATTACATGTCTCCGTGACCACAGGCTGTGGGCAGGAGGCCTGGGCCAGAGACAGCAAAGAAAACGTACCAGGGACGGGGGATGCTGAGAGACCTCCCCGGCCAGTATGGTATTCTCTGCCACAGCTCTTGTGCCCCTGGGCATCCACACTCAGGACCAAGGTGCACTCTGAGGGTGTCACAGAGACGGGGACTGTAAGATGGAGGGTCTCTGTGGCCAGGACGTTGACCAGGCCAGAGGGGACTTGGAAATGAAGTTCCAGAGGAGTTACCAGGATCCAAAGGCTTAGGCAAGAGCCAGGGTTCCGAACAGCCAGCCAAGGCCTGCGGTGGGCCGGGATCTGCATCTCCCCAGAGCCAGGTGCCACCCGAGGCAGCACAGAGCCGCAAAGGTGCCAGCTGAGTGGAGAGTCCCAGAAGGAAAACCAGGCTTCTGACACAGGCCAGACTGAACACCCACCAAACATGGAGGACAGAAGAGGCCACAGAAGTGTCAGAGACAGAACCCAGCATTAGTGTGGAATTGGGCAGCCATGGGCTCAGAGCCAGAGCAGAGCAGTCAGTAGGAAGCAAGGAAGAAATCTGCTAGAAGGCAGAGAAGTGCTCTGGGGTACTTGTTAAAACACAGATTATCAAGCCCCCCCCTCAGAGAGACTCTGTACAGCATTCAGATCCAGGTCTAGAAATCTGCATTTTTAACAATCCCCCAGATTATTCCTACATAGATGGTTCTCGGGCTACATTCTGAGAAACCAGTGGGGTCCATTTTGGCCTAAGAGTCAAGGGTGTGGCCTCTTGATAGTTGTGCCTGCTGGGTGTGGGTGGCCCCGGGCACCCAAGGGTTGGCAGTAACCAGTAGGAAGTCAAAGACAAGCAAAACCAACCATAGGCCCCTCCATACCCTGCCTGTCTGTTCAGTGCCTTTGTGTGAATCCAGAAAAGACATCCCTTGTGGGCAGATGAGCTTGATAAAAGCACCCATTCTTCTGGGTGGAGAAGCCAGACCAAGGCCTGGGGAGCAGAGCACAGGGTGGGATTTGGTCTGCACTTGTCCCCTTGGCTAGGTGGCTTCATAAGACATGAGACAAAGGGGTTGGGTGTCCCCTGGTCCTCTTAATAGTGCACACAGGAGAGCTGGAGGCCAGCAGGGACGTTCATAGGACTGGAGGAGCACAGAGGCTAGAGTTCATGTTCTATTGGGTTGGCCAAAAGGTTCAGTTGGGTTTTCCCATAACATCTTACAGAAAAACCGGAACGAACCTTTTGGCCAACCCGATAGAATCAGGACTGAGCTCAAGTTTTTGTCCCGCTATTTGCTGGTCATATGACCAGGGATAAATTTCCTAACCTCTTAATCATGCCTCACAAACTTAGTCTGTAAAACAGAATAGCACTATTGCCCACCAGTGAGACGTGTTCAAAGCCAAGGTAGCCGTGCTGCATCATCAGGAACTTCTGGTGAACGTCAGTAGCCCCCAGTGATTACAGGAGGGTAGGTGCTCTACATGGTTCCCCCACAAGCTCACCACCAGGAGGGGTGTTACAAGGAAAGCCAATAAGAGACAACATTCTGCTGTAGACAAACGTAATTAGCAGACAGGCGCAAACTACAGCTGTTACTGTAAGTTCAGTGAAGACCCAGCTCTCTATCCTTAGGCGTTCCACCAATCCTAGGCAAGAAAGTTCTCTCCAAGGTACCTAAGGCCTGGTCCAAAGATGCCAAAGGCAATAAAAGAAGAAAAGCCAGAAGCCCAGGGGATTCAAAATGAGTTGCCTACTTATACATACACAATTATGTGAAAGGAAATTCAAACCATTGCTGTTACAGGACTTCCCTGGCGGTCCAGTGGGTAAGACTGCATGCTCCCAAGGCAGGGGGACCAGGTTCAATCCCTGGTTGGGGAACTAGATCCCACAGGCATGCCGCAACTAAGAAGTCCGCATGCCACAACTAAAAAGATCCCACGTGCCGCAACTAAGGCCCTGCGCAGCCAAAATAAATAAATAAATATTAAAAAAAAAAAAGTAATGCTGTTGCTAAAACCTTTTCATTTTTCTTTAGTAACTTTGGTATTAAGAAATTCAATGATGTGTTAGATGTATCAATGATCTGGTCTGAAGCTCCCTCCGAAAACTGCTGGGGGAAGACTTCATGTCTCTAGAATAAAAGGGAAGCCTCAGACTCGCCAGGAAGGTTTTGTTTAGAAAGAAAGAACGGTGATAAGCAGTGACTATCCCTTCTAGACAGGGCCAGCTGCAGAGTTCGCGGGACCCCGTGCGAAACGGAAACGCTAGGCCCTCCTGTTCAAAAAGCAAGAGAAAAAGCTTTTAACTTTCTTCCACTGTCTCTCCCTCAACCTGTCATGGTGTCTTAGTCTGCTCAGGCTGCTATAGCAAAATATCATAGACTGGGTGCCTTCAACAATAGAAGTAGATTTTCTCACAGTTTTGGAAGCTGGGAAATCCAAGATCAAGGTGCCAGCAGATTTGCTTCCTGGTGAGAACCCCCTTACTGGTTTGCAGACAGCCACTTTTTTCTGTTTCCTCACGTGGCAGAGAGAGAAAGTGAGCTCTGCTCCCTCTTCCTCTTTTTAGAAGGACACTAATCCCATCGTGGGGGCCCCATCCTCATGACCTCATCAAAACTTAATTACCTCCCGATGACCCCACCTCCAAATACCATGACATTGGGGAATTAGGGCTTCAGCATGCGAATTTTGGGGAGACAACAATATTCAGTCCAAAACACATGGTGCTTTTTATTTGCTATTTAACATCACACTCCCTTGGCCATGGGGTTACTTCTGGGGCATTGCAGACCCTCACAGGCTCCTCGGGCCCTGCCCCTGGCTTAGTGCATGGAGTACACACACCCCACCCAACTCCATGCACTCTCATCCCCTGTCAGGGGCAAAGGGCAGCAGTGTCACTGGGTGGGAGCGGAAGAGTGGGCAACCAGGCAGGTGCAAGGTAACAGGACCCTGTGGGAACTGAGGCTCCAAGCCTGGGACATACATCATTGTCCCATCAGACGTTGCTATCAAAACACAAATTCAAAGACAAAAGTATTAAGAATTTCAAGACCACTACTGCAGAGCATTAAGCTCCAAGCATGGGACCTCCTACTGAGTGCAGGGCCCTGATGCTGGAATTCAGAAAACTCAGATGGAGGGCATTCAACATCCCTAAGTGAATCATTATTTTCCTAATTCAGTAATACCACAAAAGTCAATACGAGAGCACCTGGGACAGCGTTTTACCCTTAACTGGTGCTCAAAACTATTCAAACACTGGGATTTGGGAAGTTCAGATGACTGAAAATAGGCCTAGATAGAGAGAATCAATGTAAAATTCACACGAAATAAAACAGTCTGGATCAGGGTTTCTCAGCCTCAGCACTAGTGACATTTGGGTAGTTCTCAGTTGTGGTGGCCGTTCTGTGCATTGTTCAGCCGCATCACTGGTCTCTGTCCATTCAATGCCAGCAGCACACCCCTCCCCCACCTTTATGACAACCAAAACTGTCTCCAGGTGTTGCCAAGTATCCCCCGGGGGGCAGAATTGCCCCGGCTGTAAAACCACTGGTCTAAAATTTGGCACTTTGGGGTTATTTTATGTTTGATGAGTAAATTATAGATTGTACTCCCACACTGAAAAGTTAAATTTGATGGGCTATTTATATGGCATTTAAAAATTTTTAACCTGAAAGTTGTCCATGCCTAAACTGTGCCTTCTTTAGCATCCTGCATCAGCTGTTGATAGTAAGTAGAGAGAGGGTATATTTTTGAAGAGGAAGTGTGGAGTACCTTTCAAAATACTCAACAAAGACTCACTGATGGGACCGTCATATAATGAGCACTTGATTACCAAGGTTTGGAGGCAAGCAGGTGTGTTGATATCCAGAAAAAAAAAGAACAGATTATGCAAAAAATCATTTCTATTTGGCTTAGGGAAGCATGCTGTGCTTTTGTGTTGGTTTGTTTTTGCTGCGGATCAATCTAGCTGGGTTTTGTTTAGGCCGATATTGAAATGAAAGAGGAAACCATCTGGGCCGGTCAGAATCTGGAATTCAGAAGGAATACAGGAGGTCAACAATTTGGATTTGACCAAAGAAACATTAGTGAACTAAAGTCTCCCCTCTCCTACTTTTTGAAGACTTCTTGGTGATCACTCTTGGAATGAGAGATTAATAGAGTTGACTCCGTGATGGACACTGTTGGTGCCCCACCCAGACCCCCAGGTCCCTTGGACCAGCGGACTGTCTGTGCCTATCCCTCACCGCTGTAGGCGAACTGATCACACCTGTGACTTTCCTCACAGCACTGCCCTCGGGCAATGGGCGGGCAACATTGGGGCACAAGGGTACAGTTCCTTTGACTGGAGCTGGGACAAATTCTGAGGTGTAATTTATGCTCGAGTTCCCCCAGGGGATATGGGTGAGGCTGGGACATTAGCTGAAATCACACCCTTTCCTACCTTCTTCCTCTTTCCTGTCCTGCTTCCTCCACTCCTTTTCTCGTTTCTCCTGGGAGGTCTTCTTTGATGAATTAGTTACACGCAAATCTTTGGCTCAGGGTCTGCTTCTGGGAAAAACTGACCTAAGATATGTTCCTTTTACCCACAAGACCATGAGGGAAATGTGACCTGTGCAGGCCCACCCAGATGGGTCTGGGCCACACAACGAAACCAAGAAGATGTGCTTTGGTTGCAGGGCACCAATAAGACCTTACGGTTTTGAAATATCTCCCCATTTTTCAGGTACTGTCGATGTAGGGCCAGAGCCAGAGAAGGGGCCTGAGGCAGACCCAAGGGCACTGCCCAAAGAAGGATGTTGGGGTCAAACTGAAGAATCAGATTACATGAAGTTCAGTCTGAAGTTCATGATGAGGGCAGAAGACAAGCTTGAGCCGGTAAAACCGTGCCACTCAGATTGGGACTTGAACCCATGGTCTTTTAACTGAGATCACACACCTGGTCTCAGGACTTAATGAAGCTCAGGTTCTTGATGTCTAGTCACAGAAAGAATTCAGTGAAAGACAAAGTGATAGGTAAGAAGTGGATTTATTTAGAGAGAAACACATTCCACAGACAGAGTGTGGGCCATGTCAGAAGGCAAGAGCGGCCCTAGGGTATGGGGTTGTCAGTTTTTATAGGGGTGGATAATTTCATAGGCTAATGAGTATTCCAGCTATTTTGGGGAAGGGGTGGGGATTTCCAGGAATTGGGCCACTGCCCATTTTTTGACCTTTACGGTTGGCCTTGGAACTGTCATGGCACCTGTGGGTGTGTCATTTAGCGTACTGATGTGTTACAATGAGGGTATACTGAGGCTCAAGGTCTAGTGGAAGTCTGACATCTTGGACCTATTTGGTTCTAATCAGTTTATGTTGTGTCCTCAAGCTATGTCATTCTTTAAAAGGTTGTGCCCTGCCCTCTTCCCTCCTGTTTCACAGGGAGCCAAGGAAACTGTCAAAGTTGAGCCCAAACTGAGGAGGCTGGTTGGTGGCCGAGCCAGCCTGAAAGCCTAGTCTTCTAACCTCAAGTTCAGTGCTCTTTCCCTTATGTCCCCATCTGCCTGCTCTTCTGTACTATTACCTTTCCTTTACTTGGTTTCCCCTAATAAATGAACTTCAAGCCTCTTTGAAAGCAGAGACAAGAGGTGCCCATAGGCCCTGGGGCAGACTCTCAAAACGTCCATTTTGGTGGATGGATGACTGACTTCGCAGTGCTTTTCTGGCCTCCATGTTTCTGTGAGGCAGATACTGGGCTGCCATTCACAGTCACAAGAATACTGTTCACACATCCTACAAAGCGGATGGTCTGCACCGGAGCCTGCAGTGGATGATATGCTTGACTCTACATGGAGCCTTGGGCAGAGGCTCTGTCTGCTGCAAGAATCTGGAACTTCCTCTCTCTAAACAGCCCCACCTGATCCTCCAGGGAGCTCTGGCACATAAAATTACATGTCAGAATCTATCCCGTCTTCGGGCAATGGAGATGAACTTTGGCACTCCCACACAATGCTTGGTGTATAGTGGCTGCCTGAAGAAGATCAGTTACTCGGATGAGTATATCACAGACTGCGTGGCACAGTGTGGTGCAGTGGAGGAAAAGTACAGGCTTTAGGTTTTTGCAATCAGCTAGACCTTGGGCTGAGACCTGGCACTTCCCATCTGGGTGACTGTGAGTGAGTTGTTTCCCATATACCGATCTCTACCTCACCTTTAATCCTCACCACCCCCAAACACACAAAGAATTGTTGGTGGGACAGAAGATACAAACAGTTGAGAACGACTATCCAATAGACAATCTTTGTTAAGATGACAAGAACAGTACAGCATCACTTGAAAAACACCAGCTTAGGAGTCAGACACGTGGTTTTGAACCCAGACTCTGCTTGGGCAACAACAGACAAGGTACTTACGTGATCTATACCCCTAATCATTCAGATGTGACCATGGAGATTGTAATAGCACCTACCGTGACACGTGGTTGTTGGGAAAGCAGAGGTCATACATGTATGGTGCTTAGCACTGGCTTGGCACAAAATAAGTGTTGAAGGAATCAATGTATGAACAAAAAAAGGCCATGGGGTAATTAGCTGTATGTCACAGAATATCCAGGTTCAAAGAAGGTAGACAGCTAACTCTCATTCCTCAGCCCAGCTGGCAACTAGTGAATGATGTTTACTGTCCAAGTCACCATCCATTTTTCTCCTCATGTGTTGTGTGGTCCAGAGGAGGTGGAGAAGGGAAGTGGCCCTAGTGAGTAATCGCAGGATGACAGATGACACAACATGGGAATTTGCTTCCTGTGTCCCGGTTCAAGCCAACTCTTGGAAACATTTGCTCTTCCCAGCCTGACAACCATATTGAGCTTCTTTCTGAGTACTCCATATATGGGTCAGACTCTGGGTAGAAATATAGAAACCATACCAGGTATTTCAACCAGAGGGAATTTAATGCAGGGAGGTGGTTGTACAGGTGTTACAGGACTGAAAGAACAAAAAGAGATGTTGAGGCAACCCAGGGGAAAAAAGTGGCAGGAAGCAATTGCCAACCTTAGGACTAGGGAACAAAGGGAAGAGGTGAATTTCCCAGAACCTAGATCCACGGAGCTACTGCTGGAACATCTGAAGAGGCACTGCAGGCTGGTTCTGGGGATGGGAGCCATCTGCTGCTGCAGTGGAGTCGGGGCTCTGCAGAGCTGGTGCTCGGTCCTCTGAGAGGGGGGCACCCTCCAGATGCAAAGATTGGCAAGAACAAGAGAACACAGGAAGTGAGTTCCTTCTCCATCCCTTCTGCCTTTCAGTTTCCTTCTAGTGTCTCTTATTAGCAGAACCTAGCAAAAAGACAGTGGGCAAGGGCACCTGGGAAATGTAGTTAGCAGAGTGCCAGCCCCAGCATCTTAGAGCAAAACATAGAAGGATGGTTGTGGAGCTGAGAGACAATAGGTAAATTACTAGAACTTTTCAGTCATATTTACTCATAACTCTATACTTCTGACACACAATGCTAATTATAATCTTAACTGTATTTTGTGTGCATGATTGTTTAGTATGTGTCTCCTACCACTAGACCATATAAGCTCATTGAGGGCAAAGCCACGTTTATTTGGTTCACAACTGCGTTCCCTGAACATACAAACATATCTATAACATGGCTCAATACATTGTTTACAGAAATAAATTAATGAAAGAAGGGTGTCTGAGCTCAGGTTTTCTAGACGTAGAACCTAACATGGGGATTCTTCTGCATGAGACTTGTAAAGGAAGGACCTTCAGAAGAATGGGAGTGAGAGAAGCAGGAGAGGCCAGAGAAAGAGCTGAGTAAGGGTGTGGACTCAGTGAGCCTAGCCTCAGCCTGACCCCACGGGGGGCTCTGGGGCATGAACTGATCCACAGACTTGGCGCCTCCTTGAGACCCTGTGTCAGTCACTGACTACAGGTGGCTGGGAGTGTGGGGGACTGGAGGAGGGTCACCTCCAGGGGAAGATGGTTTCTGACGGCTGAGGGCGATTCGGCGGAGAAGGGGGCAGCTGTGAGCATTAGCAGCCAACACTCCCAGCAACGGAGAGGTGGCTGCACCCACCCTGCGACGGGGATCGGGGCAGGGCATTCACCACAAACGGGGACTGTGTGCTAAGTGGGGAGTTCGAAGAGGAGAATTCTAGTGTGTGTGTGAAAAAAAAATTTTTTTAAATAAAGTTAAAAGCAGAAAAAAAAGAAAAAAAAAAAAGAAGAGGAGAATTCTAAAGTAGGATACCTTTTCCCACTAGAGAGGTCTGTGAACTCAGGTTTTTTTTATAAGAAACCTGTCAAGGAAGGAATGGATTTCTTTTCTCTTGTTGGGATTTTATTCAGACGTAACAAAGGCTGAAAAATGAATAGTCCATGTCTCTGGGCAGTGGAAGTCTGGGTCTCGGCTTCTCTTCTCAAGCCTGAAGCACCTGCTGGCATGGCCTCAGCACCCCGGGGGCCCCCGAACAGCAGATTCCTACCCCCAGGCTCTCTCCTCTCTGGAAGAAAGGTGGGCCTCTCACTCCTTCCCTCCCTGGCCCACAGGTGCCCCTCTCAGCAGTGGCCTGGCAGCCTCCACCAAAGAATGTCACTCTGGCCTGGGGCCCAGCCTCAGACAAAAACCCTTTTGGAGCTGGGCCTGCATCCTCTGGCTGACAGGACCCTGCCCGCCTCCCCGCTGCCAACTAGGGAGGGCAGCTAAATACATCCCCCTCGAATTGATGGTTTCCACAGAGCTAGGCCACTTCCCTGTTCAGGAAGTAAAATGAGTCCGAGCCCTTGATATCCTGTCCTTGGCTCCAGGACAGATAGCTGACTGTCCTCACACAGAGGAGGGAAGGAAGATGAGACACCCCCACTGTTGGAGACCAGAGGCAGGGAGGCCTACAGACACGTGTGCATGGGGGGCGGGCAGGAGGGAGCCCAATGCCCCAAACAAACAAAACCCTGAGCCCCAACCAAAGCTTTACACCCAGCCTTGACTCTGCCCAGGGCTGCGAATTGGTCCGACCTGAGTTTGAATTCCTGGCTCTGTTATTTACTAACAGTACAACCCCCATCAAGTCATTCCCTGAACCTCAGTTTTCACAACTTGTAAATGGGGAGATAAAAGGATGACCAGATAGATAAAAATCATATGAGTTTTCTGATCATAAAAAGAAATACATGGAGAGAATTTAAAAAATGAAAAGATGTAAGGAAAATAAAATTTAAATGGTTAAAATTATGCTAATAATTGTATAATTTTGGTATATTCCTTTCCAGTCTTTTTTGCATTCATGCACATAAGTGTGAATGTTGGAAGTCACAAACATGAAGCCCCTCAGAGTGTTTTGTTTGAATTCATGTTCAGTGTGTACATACATACATACATAAGGAGAATAAGACTTACCTTGTAATTTCTTGTTTTGAAGATTAAATGAGATAATATAAGGTCCTAGTACAATGCCTACCACTTTCTTGGCAAGCCCACCTTCTAATGTCATGCTATCACATTGCACGTCTAAAGCCTCTTGTTGGGGTCCAGCATTTAACCTATTTGGAATCTTCCAGATGTACCCATATACCTTCCTTAACCAAGACCACTTGTGCTGCTCATTCTTACTCTTCTACCTCAGGCCAAGCCTCAATCTCTTTCAGATTCTAACTATTCCTTTTGAAGATTTTCCTGGTTGTTTCTGGGAGGTCATCAGCTATGGTCTCATCTGGACCAAGAACAACACGTCCCACCCATTGCCCATCAGATGTAGCCACGGAAAATACTGGCATGCTGTTGGAGGAGCTGTTTTTTTATCGCAGACTTATCTAGAATGGGAGACCTGTCATTACGGGAATTTGTTGGTACATTGTCTGCCAGACCACTGTGGCCCTTCGTGGCCCACAGCCCTGCTTGCTTCCTCCTCTAGGAAATGAGAAAAATTAGAGGTGGACATGACCATAAAGATCAACCCTGTCATCTTATGGATAAAAAGATGGAATTCTAAAGGCAGCAAGAGAAAGAGAGTCATATACAAGGAATCCCCCATAGGCTATCAACTGATTTTTCTGCAGAAACTTTGCAGCCAGCAGGGAGTGTCATGATATATTCAAAGTGCTGAAATGGAAAAACCTGCAACCTAGGATACTCTATGAAGCAAGATTATCATTTAGAATTGAAGGAGAGATAAAGAACTTCTCAGACAGGCAATATCTAAAAGAGTTCATCAATACTAAACCTACCCTAAAAGAAATAGTAAAGGGTCTTCTCTAAGTGGAAGAGAAAAGGCTATAACAAGAAGCAAGAATCTATAGGAAGAGAAAAATCCACTAAAAAAAGGCAGATGTATAGTAAGGATTGAGGATCAACCTCTTAAATAAGCTAGTACAAAGATTAAAAGATGAAAAAATTATAAAAGCAACTATAACTACAATAAACAGTGAAGGGATAAACATGAAGATGTAAAATATGGCATCAAAAACATAAAATGTTGGGGAGGGGAATAAAAAATGTAGATCTTTTAGAATGTGAACTTAAAGACTACCATTTTAAAACAAGTAGCTATAGTTATAGGTCAACATATATGAACCTCATGGGAACCACAAATCAAAAACCTACAACAGATACACAAAAACTAGAAAGAAAGGAACACAGGCATACCACTAAAGAAGATTATCAAACCACAAAGGAAGAAACAAAAAGAGGAATGAACGGAGAACTACAAAAACAACCAGAAAACAAGTATAATAAAATGGCAATAAGTACACACCTATCAATAACTACTTTAAATGTCAGTGGACTAAATGCTCTGATCAAAAGACATAGGGTGGCTGATTGGATAAAACAACAAGACCCATCTATATGCTGCTTACAAGAAACTTACTTCAGAGCTAAAGACACACACAGACTGAAAGTGAGGGGACAGAAGAAGATATTTCAAGCAAATGGAAACGACAAGAAAGTGGGGGGTAGCAATATACATATCAGAGAAAATAAACTTTAAAACAAAGTTTATAACAAAAGGGAAAGAAAGTCATTGTATAATGATAAAGGGATCAATAAAGAAGAGGATATCATAGTAGTTAATATTAACAGATGTAAAGGGAGTAATTGACAATAATACAATAATAGTAGGAGACTTTAACACCCCACTTACATCAATGGACAGATCATCCAGACATAAATCAATAAGGAAACAATGGTCTGGGTTTTTTTTAAATAAATTTATTTATTTATTTATTTATTTTTGGTTACGTTGGGTCTTCGTTGCTGCACGCGGGCTTTCTCTAGTTGCGGCGAGGGGGGCCTACTCTTCGTTGCAGTGTGTGGGCTTCTCATTGTGGTGGCTTCTCTTGTTGTGAAGCACAGGCTCTAGACACGTGGGCTCAGCAGTTGTGGCTCACAGGCTCTAGAGCGCAGGCTCAGTAGTTGTGGTGCACAGGCTTAGTTGCTCCGTGGAATGTGGGATCCTCCTGGACCAGCGCTCAAACCCGTGTCCCCTGCATTGGCAGGTGAATCCTTAATGACTGTGCCACCAGGGAAGTCCCCCTAGTTATTTGTTTATCTTAGTTTAGTATTTAGAGCTTATTATCATTGGTAGATTTGTTTATTGATTTGGTTGCTTGCTTCCTTTTTCTTTATATATATATATATTTTTTTTTTTTCTTCCTTTTTCTCTTTTTGTGAGTGTGTATGTGTATGCTTCTTTGTGTGACTTTGTCTGTATAGGTTTGCTTTTACCATTTCTCCTAGGGTTCTGTCTGTCCATTTTTTTTTTTATTATAGTTTTTAGCACTTGTTATCATTGGTAGATTTCTTTATTGGTTTGCTTGCTCTCTTATTTTTTTTTAATTTTTTTATTTTAATAATTTTTTAATTTTAATAACCTTATTTATTTTACTTATTTTTTCTTTCTTTCTTTTGTTTTTTTCTTTTCTCCCTTTTCTTCTGAGCTGTGTGGTTGACAGGGTATTGGTGCTCCAGCCAGGTGTCAGGCCTGAGCCTCTGAGGTGGGAGAGCCAGTTAAGGACATTGGTCCACCAGAGACCTCCTGGCCACTCGTAACATCAATCTGCGAGACATCTCCCAGAGATCTCCATCTCAATGCTAAGACCCAACTCCACTCAATGATCAGCAAGCTCCAGTGCTGGACACCCCATGCCAAACAACTAGCAAGGCAGGAACACAACCCCACCCATTATCAGAGAGGCTGCCTAAAATCATAATAAGTTCACAGACACCCCAAAACACACCACTGGACATGGTCCTGCCCACCAGAAAGACAAGATCCAGCCTCACCCACCAGAACACAGTCACCAGTCCCCTCCACCAAGAAGTCTACACAACCCACTGAACCAATCTTACCCAGTGGGGGCAGACACCAAAAACAATGGGAACTATGAACCTGCAGCCTGTGAAAAGAAGACCCCAAACACAGTAAGTTAAGCAAAATGAGAAGACATAGAAATACACAGCAGATGAAGGAGCAAAGTAAAAACCCACCAGACCAAACAAATGAAGAGGAAATAGGCAGTCTACCTGAGAAAGAATTCAGAGTAATGATAGTAAAGATGATTCAAAACCTTGGAAGTAGAATGGAGAAAATACAAGAAATGTTTAACAAGGACCTAGAAGAACTAAAGAGCAAACAATGATGAACAACACAATAAATGAAATTAAAAATTCTCTAGAAGGAATCAATAGCAGAATAACAGAGGCAGAAGAACGGATAAGTGACCTGGAAGATGAAAGAGTGGAAACAACCACTGCAGAGCAGAATAAAGAAAAAAGAATGAAAAGAACTGAGGACAGTCTCAAAGACTTCTGGGACAACATTAAACTAACCAACATTCGAATTATAGGGGTCCCAGAAGAAGAAGAGGAAAAGAAAGGGACTGAGAAAATATTTGAAGAGATTATAGTTGAAAACTTCCCTAATATGGGAAAGAAAATAGTCAGTCAAGTCCAGGAAGCACAGAGAGTCCCATACAGGATAAATCCAAGGAGGAACACGCCAAGACACATATTAATCGAACTATCAAAAATTAAATACAAAGAAAAAATATTAAAAGCAGCAAGGGAAAAGCAACAAATAAAATACAAGGGAATCCCCATAAGGTTAACAGCTGATCTTTCAGCAGAAACTCTGCAAGCCAGAAGGGAGTGAGAGGACATATTTACAGTGATAAAAGGGAAAAACCTACAACCAAGGTTACTCTAGCCAGCAAGGATCTCATTCAGATTCGATGGAGAAATTAAAACCTTTACAGACAAGCAAAAGCTAAGAGAATTCAGCACCACCAAACCAGCTTTACAACAAATGCTAAAGGAACTTCTGTATGCAGGAAACACAAGAGAAGGAAAAGACCTACAAAAACAGACCCAAAACAATTAAGAAAATGGTAATAGGAACATACATATCGATAATTACCTTAAATGTAAATGGATTAAATGCTCCAACCAAAAGACATAGACTGGCTGAATGGATACAAAAACAAGACCCTTATTTATGCTATCTACAAGAGACCCACTTCAGACCTAGGGACACATACAGACTGAAAGTGAGGGGATGGAAAAAGATATTCCATGCAAATGGAAATCAAAAGAAAGCTGTAGTAGCAATTGTCATATCAGACAAAATAGACTTTAAAATAAAGACAATTACAAGAGACAAAGAAGGACCCTACATAATGATCAAGGTATCAATCCAAGAAGAAGATATAACAATTGTAAATATTTATGCACCCAACATAGGAGCACCTCAATACATAAGGCAAATGCTAACAGCCATAAAAGGGGAAATCGACAGTAACACAATAATAGTAGGGGACTTTAACACCCCACTTTCACCAATGGACAGATCAACCAAAATGAAAATAAATAAGGAAATACAAGCTTTAAATGACACATTAAACAAGATGGACTTAATTGATATTTATAGGACATTCCATCCAAAAACAACAGAATACACTTTCTTCTCAAGTGCTCATGGAACGGTCTCCAGGATAGGTCATATCTTGGGTCACAAATCAAGCCTTGGTAAACTTAAGAAAATTGAAATCATATCAAGTATCTTTTCTGGCCACAGTGCTATAAGACTAGATATCAATTACAGGAAAAAACTGTAAAAAATACAAACACATGGAGGCTAAGCAATACACTACTTAGCCAAGAGATCACTGAAGAAATCAAAGAGGAAATCAAAAGTTACCTAGAAACAAATGACAATGAAAACACAACGACCCAAAACCTATGGGATGCAACAAAAGCAGTTCTAAGAGAGAAGTTTATAGCAATACAATCCTACCTCAAGAAACAAGAAAAATCTCAAATAAACAACCTAACCTTACACCTAAAGCACTTAGAGAAAGAAGAACAAAAAAACCCCAAAGTTAGCAGAAGGAAAGAAATCATAAAGATCAGATCAGAAATAAATGAAAAAGAAATGAAGGAAATGATAGCAAAGATCAATAAAACTAAAGCTAGTTCTTTGAGAAGATAAACAAAATTGATAAGCCATTACCCAGACTCATCAAGAAAAAAAGGGAGAAGACTCAACTCAATAGAATTAGAAATGAAAAAGAAGAAGTAACAACTGACACTGCAGAAATACAAAGACTCATGAGAGATTACTACAAACAACTCTATGCCAATAAAATGGACAACCAGGAAGAAATGGACAAATTCTTAGAAAACCACAACCTTCTGAGACTGAACCAGGAAGAAATAGAAAATATAAACAGACCAATCACAAGCACTGAAATTGAAACTGTGATTAAAAGTCTTCCAACAAACAAAAACCCAGGACCAGATGGCTTCACAGGTGAATTCTATCAAACATTTAGAGAAGAGCTAACACCTATCCTTCTCAAACTCTTCCAAAATAGAGCAGAGGGAGGAACACTCCCCAACTCATCTTACAAGGCCACCATCACCCTGATACCAAAACCAGACAAAGATGTCACAAAAAAAGAAAACTACAGGCCAATATCACTGATGAACATAGATGTAAAAATCCTCAACAAAATACTAGCAAACAGAATCCAACAGCACATGAAAAGGATCATACACCATGATCAAGTGGGGTTTATCCCAGGAATGCAAGGATTCTTCAATATACGCAAATCAATCAATGTGATAAACCACATTAACAAATTAAAGGAGAAAAACCATATGATCATCTCAATAGATGCAGAAAAAGCTTTTGACAAAATTCAACAGCCATTTATGATAAAAGCCCTCCAGAAAGTAGGCACAGAGGGAACTTACCTTAACATAATAAAGGCCATATATGACAAACTCACAGCCATCATCGTTCTCAGTGGTAAAAAACGGAAACCATTTCCACTAAGATCAGGAACAAGACAAGGTTGCTCACTCTCACCACTATTATTCAACACAGTTTTGGAAGTTTTAGCTATAGGAATCAGGGAAGAAAAAGAAATAAAAGGAATCCAAATTGGAAAAGAAGAAGTAAAACTGTCACTGTTTACAGATGACATGATAGTATACATAGAGAATCCTAAAGATGCTACCAGAAAACTACTAGAGCTAATCAATGAATTTGGTAAAGTAGCAGGATACAAAATTAATGCACAGAAATCTCTTGCATTCCTATACACTAATGGTGAAAAATCTGAAACACTTCCATTTACCATTGCAACAAAAAGAATAAAATACATAGGAATAAACCTACCAAAGGAGACAAAAGACCTGTATGCAGAAAACTATAAGACACTGATGAAAGAAATTCAAGATGATACAAACAGATGGAGAGATATACCATGTTCTTGGATTGGAAGAATCAACATTGTGGAAATGACTATACTACCCAAAGCAATCTACAGATTCAATGCAATCCCTATCAAACTACCAATGGCATTTTTCACAGAACTAGAACAAAAACTTTCACAATTTTTATGGAAATACAAAAGACCTCGAATAGTCAAAGCAATCTTGAGAAAGAAAAATGGATCTGGAGGAATCAGGCTCCCTGACTTCAGACTATATTACAAAGCTACAGTAATCAGGACAGTATGGTACTGGGACAAAAACAGAAATATAGATCAATGGAACAGGATAGAAAGTCCAGAGATAAACCCACACACATATGGTCACCTTATCTTTGATAAAAGAGGCAAGAATATACAATGGAGAAAAGACAGCCTTTTCAATAAGTGGTGCTGGGAAAACTGGACAGCTTCATGTAAAAGTATGAAATTAGAACACTCCCTAACACTGTATACAAAAATAAACTCAAAATGGATCAAAGACCTAAATGTAAGGCCAAACACTATAAAACTCCTAGAGGAAAATGTAGGCAGAACACTCTATGACATAAATCACAGCAAGACCCTTTTTGACCCACCTCCTAGAGAAATGGAAATAAAAACAAAAATAAATAAATGGGACCTAATGAAACTTAAAAGCTTTTGCACAGCAAAGGAAACCATAAACAAGACGAAAAGACAACCCTCAGAATGGCAGAAAATGTTTGCAAATGAAGCAACTGACAAAGGATTAATCTCCAAAATATACAAGCAGCTCATGCAGCTCAATATCAAAAAAACAAACAACTCAATCCAAAAATGGGCAGAAGACCTAAATCGACATTTCTCCAGAGAAGATATACAGATTGCCATCAAACACATGAAAGGATGTTCAACATCACTAATCATTAGAGAAATGCGAATCAAAACTACAATGAGGTATCACCTCACACCAGTCAGAATGGCCATCATCAAAAAAGCTACAAAGAATAAATGCTGGAGAGGGTGTGGAGAAAAGGGAACCCTCTTGCACTGTTGGTGGGAACGTAAATTGATACAGCCACTATGGAAAACAGTATAGAGGTTCCTTAAAAAACTAAAAATAGAACTACCATATGACCCATCAATCCCACTACTGGGCATATAATGCCCTGAGAAAACCATAACTCAAAAGGAGACATGTACCACAATGTTCATTGCAGCACTATTTACAATTACCAGGACATGGAAGCAACCTAAGTATCCATCAACAGATAAATGGATAAAGAAGATGTGGCACATATATACAATGGAATATTACTCAGCCATAAAAAGAAACAAAACTGAGTTATTTGTAGTGAGGTGGATGGACCTAGAGTCTGTCATACAGAGTGAAGTCAGTCAGAAAGAGAAAAACAAATACCATATGCTAACATATATATATGGAATCTAAAAAAAAAAAAAAATGGTTCTGAAGAACCTAGGGGCAGGACAGGAATAAAGACGCAGATGTAGGGAATGGACTTGAGGACACAGGGAGCGGGAAGGGTAAGCTGGGATGAAGTGGCATGGACGTATATACACTACCAAATGTAAAATAGATAGCTAGTGGGAAGCAGCGCATAGCACAGGGAGATCAGCTCGGTGCTTTGTGACCACCTAGAAGGGGTGGGATAGGGAGGGTGGGAGGGAGACGCAAGAGGGAGGGGATATGGAGATATATGTATACACATAGCTGACTGACTTTGTTATACAGCAGAAATTAACACACCATTGTAAAGCAATTATACTCCAATAAAGATGTTAAAAAAGAAAAATTTAAGAGGATAGAAATTATATTAAGCATTTTTTCCAATCAACAGTATGAAACTAGAAATCAATTACAGAAAGAAAAATGGGAAAAGAATAAACATGTGGAGACTAAACAACATGCTACTAAAAAACTAAGGGGTCAGTAAAGAAATCAAAGAGGAAATCAGAAAATACCTCAAGCAAATGAAAATGGAAACATAATACTCCAAAATCTATGGGATGCAGCAAAAGTTGTTCTAAGAGAGAAGTTTATAGCAATATAGGCCTTCCTCAAGAAAGAAGAAAAATCTCAAATAAACAACCTAACCTACCATCTAAAGGAATTTTAAAAAGAAGAACAAGCAAAGCCCAGAGTCAGCAGAAGGAAGGAAATAATAAAGATCACAGAGGAAATAAATAAAATAGAGATAAAAAACAATAGAAAAGATTGATGAAACCAAGAGCAGTTTTTTGAAAAGATAAACAAAATTGATAAACCTTTAGCCAGGCTCACCAAGAAGGAAAGAGAGAGGACCCAAATTAAAAAAAAAAGAAATGAAAGAGGAGGGCTTCCCTGGTGGCGCAGTGGTTAAGAATCCGCCTGCCAATGCAGGGGACACGGGTTCGAGCCCTGGTCCAGGAAGATCCCACATGCCGCGGAGCAACTAAGCCACAACTACTGAGCCCACGTGCCACAACTACTGAAGCCCACACCTAGAGCCCATGCTCCACAACAAGAGAAGCCACCACAATAAGAAGCCTGCATACTGCCACAAAGAGTAGCCCCCGCTCACCACAACTAGAGAAAGCCCGCGTGCAGCAACAAAGACCCAATGCAGCCAAAAATAAATAAATTTATTAAAAAAAAAAAAAGAAAAAAATGAAAGAGGAGAAAAGACAACCAATACCATAGGGATACAAAAAATCATAAGAGAATACTACCAACAGTTATATGCCAACAAACTGGACAACCTAGAAGAAATGGACAAATTTCTAGAAACATACAACCTGCCAAGACTGACTCAAGAAGAAACAGACAATTTGAACAGACCAATCGCTGGTAGTGAAATTGAATATGTAAGGAAGACTTGAATTTAAATCCCTACTCTGCTACTTCCTGGCTATGGGAACATGAGCAAGACAACTTTTCTGAGCCTCTATTTCCTCTTTTTGTAAAATGGGAATCATCACTGACCCTCTGTCATGGGACAGTGGTGAAGAGCAAACAAGATTATGTCTGCAAAGCATCAAGCCCGTAGGAAACACCTGGATTCAAAAAAGCGATGTTGCTCTGACAAGGGTGATGGTGAACATGAGGGTAAAGACCACTCAGAGGGTGGAATGGAGGAGACAGATGCCTCCGTCACAACCACCAATGCCTGGGAAGCTTCCCCATAGCTGGGCTGGGAGGGGAAATCAGATGAACAGGCTTCAGCACTTCAAATCCATCTGTCAATTCCTGGTTCTAATGGGTGTTGGCAAAACCCTTCAATTTTGTTTCCCTGGGAAATGCTATTGAAATTCTGCCTTGTAGAACTCCCCATTCGATGCATGAAAGACCTCCTCTGAGAAGGTTGATCCTAAAACCAGCATCTCTGGTAAACACAGCCCTGTTGTGTGAGATGCTAACAATTACTGCAGCTCTTTGTTCTGTGTCTTTTGGCTGACTTTCAGTTCATGAGAAAGTGTCTGTATTGAAGCCAATTTGAATTGATTTTGCAAGTAAAATTTCAGGGGACAATGTGCCAGGTGCGTCAGAGAGCTGGAGTCTGGTGGATTCTCTGTCATGCGCTCATAATAACCCTAACTCACATTTGTTTGGTGAGCCACAGCTTCCAAAGCTCTGAATTTTCACATTCCATCTGCGCAATAACCCTGTGGGACTAATATTGTTCTCCCCATTTTGCAGTTTTCCCATTTCATAGATGAAACAATAAGAGTTTAGTGAAGTGTCCAGGCTATATACGGAGCACCTGGCTGGTCTAGGAGTTGGACACAGGATTTTATTTAAAAGCACTATTTCAACAATTTAGTGAGTATCTACTATGTCAGGTGTGTTGTACTAAGTACTGGAAATACAGAGGTGAATAAGGCATAGCGAGCTGTCTGGGTAGGAGCGGAGACAGCCATGGCCACCACAGTGTGATTTACATTGTCATATACACACATGTAAGAGGTGAGTCACTTCCTCCTCACCACAAGTCTCTCTTCAACACATTCTCAACAGGCTTCCATTCCCTTGAGACACTGTTCCCACTCCCACCCCAACCGAAAAAAACAAAAAACCTTGCTCTTATTAAGGTACCAACAAACTCAGGTTGCCAAATTCAAGGGTCAGTTCTTCATTCTCATTGAACTCCAATTCTCAAAACAATTAACATAGTTGGCTATTCTATTTCTGTAACACTTTCTTCTTGGGCTTTCAGAGAACCAAACACTCTGTGAGTTTTTCCTTTACAGAAAGCTAAACTCCTCAGTCTCCTTAACTGAGATTTTGCTTTTCCTTTGATCAGTTTGGGCTCAGTCTGGGGCTCCCTTCTCCTGCCCATCCAACTGTCTGCCTAGGCTCTCTTCTGTTCCCATGGCTGCAAATACTATCCATATGCTGCTAATTCCCAAGTCCTTATCTCTAGTCCCAATCTCTCCCCATGAGTCCAGACTCATGTATCCATTTAGCTTGTTGATATCCCCACTTGGATGCGTAATAGTCATCTGAAAGTTCATCATAAAGTTAGCAGACTTAAAACAAAACTGCTGATTTTCTTCCCTGAACTTGTTCCTCTATGCTTGCCCATCAGTTAGTGGCCCCATCATTCACCCAGTAACCCAGATCATAAATAGTCATGCTTGATTCCTCTATATCCTCATAAACCACACCCAATGTATCAACAAGTCCTGGTGGTGCAGCCTCCAAATTATGTCTGGAATCCAAACACCCTTCTCCATCTCTACCGCTATCACCCTGGTTCCAACCATTGGGATCTCTCTGAGACCAATGAAATAGCCTCCTAGCTCCTGCCTCTGTTATTCCCCCTAATAACTCATGGAGCAGCCAGATGGATATCTTAAAAGCTGTAAATTAACTCATGTCATTTTCTGCTTAAAATCCTCCCCACCCCCTTACCATTGCTTTACAATGAAATCCAAACTCCTTAGTATAGCCTACCAGGCTTTTCATGATCTCATTCACCCCTTCCTCTCTGATCTCATCATCTACAACCCTCACCCTGACTCTGTCACTACCCTCTAGTCAAACTGCCCCAGGGCCTTTGCACTTGCTCCTCCCTCTGCTTGAAATAATTTCCCTCACATCTTTTCAGGAGTGAATTCTTATCGTTCTTTCGAGTTTCAACTCCCCTTCCTCAGCATTGCCTTCCTCCAGTTGCCATTTGTTTTACTTCCTTTGAAGGATTTAAAAAAAATAATTATTGGAGTATAGTTGCTTTACAATGTTGTATTAGTTTCTGCTGTACAGCAAAGTGAATCAGTTGTATGTATACATATATCCCCTCTTTTTTAGATTTCATTCCCATTTAGGTCACCACAGAGCACTAAGTAGAGTTCCCTGTGCTATACAGTAGGTCCTTTTTTTTAAAATTTTTATTGGAGCATAGTTGCTTTACAATGTTGTATTAATTTCTACTGTATCCTTTGAAGGATTTATTACCATCTGCAATCATGTTGTTTGTCTCTCTAATCCCCAGTAGAATGTGAGCTCTGTGCATGTCTGAATGCTGTGAGTAGAGCTCTACATCTATGATCTGGCACCCATGGTCCCTGCATTTATAGGGAAGACAAACAACGCAACATTATACAAATTTAGAAACTTGTTATTACCTGGAAGGAAAAAAAACTGGGTTCTAAATGGAGATCAGAGGGCATATTTTATAATGAGTGATGGGGAGGGCCTTTCTGAGGAGGGGTGATTAAAATGAGGCCTTCAGCATGAGAATGAGCATCTGTGAAAAGAGTCAGTCGAGGGAGAAGCATTTGGGGCAGAGGGATCAGAACACCCTAGGGGTTATAGAGATAGGAGGTGAGGAAGTGAGAGATGCACAGATTTCTTTCTGTCTCTCTCTTTTTAAAAAAATTTAAAATGGGTTTAATAGAGTTTTATAACTTCATTTTATTTCATTTATTTTTATTTATTTATTTATTTTGGCTGCACCAGGTCTTAGTTGCGGCACACGGGATCTTTGTTGCTGCGTGCAGGATCTTTTTTTTTTTTTTAATAAATTTATTTATTTTTATTTATTTATTTTTGGCTGCATTGGGTCTTTGTTGCTGTGCGTGGGCTTTCTCTAGTTGTGGCGAGTGGGGGCTGCTCTTCGTTGTGGTGCGCGGGCTTCTCATTGCAGTGGCTTCCCTTGTTGTGAAGCACGGGCTCTAGGTGCGCAGGCTTCAGTAGTTGTGGCTCGTGGTCTCTAGATCGCAGGCTCAGTAGTTGTGGCACACAGGCTTAGTTGCTCCGCAGCATGTGGGGTCTTCCTGGACCAGGGCTCAAACCCGTGTCCCCTGCAATGGCAGGCAGAGTCTTAACCACTGCGCCACCAGGGAAGCCCTGCGTGTGGGATCTTCATCGCAGCATGCAGGATCTTTAGTTGCAGCATGCGAACTCTTAGTTGTGGCATGCATATGGTATCTAGTTCCCTGACAGGGATCAAATCCGGACCCCCTGCATTGGGAACGTGAAGTCTTAGCCACTGGACCACCAGGGAAGTCCCTATAACTTCATTTTAACTTAATATATTAAAAGCATCTTTTCATGTCAACCATTTCCCATTTTTGTTTTGTTTTGTTTGCTCTGATGAACAATGTTGCACTAAATATTTTATTCCAAAAAATATCCACATACACTGGAATGGTTAAAAATAAAGCGAGAATACCACGTGTTGGTGATCATAGAGAGCAACCAGAACACTCATACACTGCTGGTGAAAGTGTAAATTGTTACAACTACTTTGAAAGTCTTGGGCAGAACCTACTACAGCTGAGCATACACTTCCCCTGTGATTCAGTACTTCTACTCCTGGGTGGATAGTCAGCAGAGGTATGTACATATATCTACCAAAAGACATGTACAAGAATATTAACAGCGGCACTGTGTATAGTAGCAAAAAACAAAACAGAAACAACCCAAATATCCACCAACAGTAAATTGTGGAACAGTCACATAATGGAATCTTTACAGCCATTAGAATTGAACAAACTATTGCTACACACGACATGGATGAATCTCACAAATATAATGTTGAGTGAAAGACACCAGACACAAAAAAGTAGACTCTACATTATTTCAAATGTATTGGGTTGGCCAAAAAGTTTGTTTGGGTTTTCCGTATGTTGCAGAAAAACCTTAACAAACTTTTTGGCCAAGCCAATATTAACTTCAAAAATAGGCAAACTGCATCTGTGGTGTTGGAGGTAAGGAACAAAGGAGGGGCCGAGAGCAGGACTTCTGCAGAGGGTCACGTGCTGCTTCCTGGCCTAGGTGCTGATTAGATGGGTGTGTCGCTTTGTGACAATTCATGGAGTTGAACACATGATTTCTGCACTTCCCTGTATTATATTATACTTCAATAAGGAGTTTTAAAATACTCATGATTATTTTATCAGGAAAATTCCCAAGTATGAATTTTCTCTGTTAAGGCCATTTATAAGTTTTTGGCAGTTGGCACTATTGTGGGTTGGGTTGAATTGTGACCTGCCAAAATGTCGAAATCCTAATCCTGGCTACGTGTAATATGGTCTTTATTTGGAAATAGGGTCTTTACAGGTGTAACCAAGTTAAATGAGGTCATACTGGATAAGGGTGGGCCCTAAATCCAACGACTACAAAACAAGGAATGCCAAGGATTGCCGGCAACCATTAGAAGCTGTGAGAAAAGCGTGGAACAGATTCTCGTTCAGAGCCCCCAGAAAGAACCCACCGCACCAACGCCTTGACTTCTGATTTCTTGCCTCCTGAACTGTAAGATGATACATTTTTGTTGTTTTAAGTCTCTCAGCTTGTGGTAACGTGTTAGGGCAACCCTAGGAAACTAATATAAGTACGATATTCTAAGCAGGATTACTTTTTGATCCCTACTCAGCCTCTTGGTAGAAGGCAGAGAATGTTCCCAAGAGGTGGTTATAAAGTAATCGTTTTGATAACCCTCTTGTTGACCAAGCCCAGGTCATCTCCCTGACCTTACAATGCAAATGATTGAATCAGTCCGTTCCCCTGAGCATGAAAGTCATTACAGAACCTGGAGGCACAGGAAGGAGGAGAAAGTGAGCAGAGGAAAGAAATGTGGCACAATTTTCAAATATCATCAATCCTAATTCTCAACTATTAAGGTTATGCAAAGATAGCATTACCTTTTCTACTTAACTCCTTGCTCATTACATAATAATTCAGGTTTACTTTACAAAAATCAGAAAATACAGGAAAGCAAATAAAAGCTATTCATGATCCACACCCCAAAACATCCACCATTCACACTTGGACGTATTGCCTGCCAGACGTTTTCCGTTGCACGTATTTATATTTTCTTTTTTACAAGAGAAATACCATCCCTTCCTAATTGCCTCCATGTCTTTGCTTCCTTTTTGTTGATAAACACAGATTTTAAAAATACTCCTGAGACCCATTCTACCTCCCCCCCACACACACATTTCTGCTTTTGTTTTCCATCGCACAGTCCTCGTCCTGGGCCCCTTCCTGTGACCACCACATTCTTTCACACAAGGAGTCAGTTCTCTCTCCAGCCCTGAGTTCACATCGGGAGGCCTGGATTACAACGCAAACAGCACCAGGGAAAAGGATGATCTCCAAAGGCTTCTTTAGAATAGTTGCTACCCTTCCCCAAATACCAGATTTGCGTTTTCTTTTAGACCTCAGGTGCTGAGAGTTGAGTTAATTACGCTCCTCCATTAAAGACATGATTATCCTCCACACCTGGACCAAGAACTCCTCGGCTTTAGTATGTTCCTTTACACACCAAGTCTCCACTCCTTCTCCCTTCCCCCCATTCACATCCATCCTAATGTATTTGATTCAAGTCCTGGAAGATTGTGCCGGGCGGCTTCTATTTGCACCTCCAGACCCACTCTCCATTTCTCTTGGTCCAGCTCTGAGTCCCTGGCGGCTCATCTGTAGGGTGAACATCAACAGCTTGTTTGCCCCCTGGCTTTTCACTGGGTTTGGCCAATGAAAAGCACTGTTAGGAGAGCCAGAAAGTGGCAGGAAAGAGAAGCTGGGGTATTTGACCCCTTTACCTGCCAGCGAGTAAGGTCCTCTGGTGGGAGAAAGTGTTGGCTGCATCCTGCAGCTCCTGTGGGGTGGTCCTCTCCAGGGAGCTCTCTCACCTCATTTGGCTCCTCAGGTGTAGGGCATGGGGAGGTCCCAGGGCTGTTCCTAGCTCCTGGACACTTTACCATTGACGGTTGCTTTTCCTGACACTGCTCCTGCCTTTGTAAATAGTCCTTGTATTAATTCTGCAATTATGCAATATGTGTATGCCCATCTTTTTCTTGCCTGGATCTTGTCAGATGCACAGATGTATGTATCATTGTAAAGTATGGAATGTTCCTTTGTGTGCACGTGTGTGTGTTCCTATGTATTTAATGAGTAGAATATCACCTGCTTCTTATTCATTTAGCGTAACACTGTTTATACGGCCTGCATTCTCGTGAACACTCCAGGTTGTTGCTTCTAACCGCATGCAGCATTGCTCCCATGCATCTCTCCTCTCACTTCTCCAGCCCCTAATGAGGAACTGCCTCCAGCTTCCAGCCTTCACAGGCAACACCACAATGAATCCAAATTTTCATCAACTTTTTTTCTTTTTTTGGCCGTGCTGCGCAGCAGGTGGGATCTTAATTCCCCGACCAGGAATGGAACCTGTGCCCCCTGCATTGCGAGGGCAGAGTCTTAACCACTGGACCGCCAGGGAAGTCCCGAATTTTCATCAACTTTTTAACCCAACATTTTTCAGTTCTTTTCTTGATCTCAGTTCTGTATTTATGCCAAGAACAGTGATTTTTATGAGTAAATCACACTGCATAAACCTCAAGTCTATGTTGCTCCTTTAAACAAAGTGACCCTCAATTCACAAAAGGTGCTTTTGGAATGTGTTTTTTCCTGATTTTTCCACTACGATCTTAAATTGTGTAAAAAAAAAAAACATGACAAGAATCACATAAGCTACCATTTATTGAGCAGTTCCTATGTGCTGGGTTCTCTCCTAAGCCGGTTCTGAGCTGTAGCTCATCAAAAGCATGGGAAAGAAGGCAGCTTGGACTCGCTCTCCAGGGCTGATTGTTAAATTTTCAAGAATTTTGCAATCCAGCTACTAAACACAACAATTATTAAAAAATTAAATCATGTTAACCCACAATTAAATAAGTTTACATTAACAACAAATGTACTAAAAACCGAAGACTCATCAGTTCCTACTTATTTTACTACCCTTAACTGTTCTCTAGGCTCAAATTATGTCTATTGTACCTGGACAGTGGAAATATTATATAACAGAGCACATCTCTCTTTCCAACTCCACATTCAAAGATGTTACATTGCTATCTTAAAATCAGCTGTGGTGGGAGTATTTGTACCGTGGACATTAGCAAATGCTACAAATCAGGAGTTCCCCCATCGCCACAGCTGGTTAAGCATTTATCAGCAACACAACAGTCCTATGGGACTGGTACATTTTCATATTACAGTTGAAAAAGTGAGGTTTAAAGGAGTTAAAGAACTGTCTCAAATCTTAAAGCTATTGAAAGCTAGAATTGGGATTCCAATGCGAGCTCATATAACTCCAGGCCACACCCACCCAAGTGTATCATAGAACAATAGGGGAAAGACATAGCAACTAAAAGGTAGGGTTTTGATGTATAGCACCCGCTGGGGCAGACAAGGAAGCTAGGCACAGGGGGTTTAAGTTATTTGTCCAAAATTATATTCTTAACGAAGAGAAAGAGGGGGGTGGGGTTTAAGCCAAAGACTCCTGGCCCTAGAGCTCCCCCGCTTCCCCACCACCCTCGGATGCTCTTAGGCACCGGGAAGGGCAGGGCCAAGGTACCATTTTCTTTCTCTGTGTCTCCCTCCCCACCTCTCCCTCTCTCTTGCCATGTGATATCCTCTTCATGCTTCTCCCTGCGCTTTATTTTCCTCTCTCTGCTTTTCTGCATCCATTTCTGCCTCGCAGTTCCTAAGTCCTAGATTCAAGAACCTGCCCAAGCTGACGAGAGAATGCCTGTTCCAGAAAATACCAAGTTCCCAAGGCAAGGTCTTACTGGCCCAGCCTGGGTCACGTAGCTGCCCCTGGTTTCATCTAAGAGTCCAGCAGAGTTGCCGGGCATGCACCCCCCTCCCCAATGGGTAAGTGAAGCAATGCTGGGAGGTGGTGGGCTGAGCAAACACCCAGAGTGTGTCTACAGCCTTCTTACCGGGTACCCAGCCAGTGGGACCACTGGGACGCTGGGGCAAGAAGAAGAATAGTGATAATATGAGTCACTCTTCGAGTTCTCAGAATGTGCTTCACATACACTGCTTCATTTAATACAATAACCCCATGAAGTGCATCTTATTATTATCATCATCACCCTCATTTTACAGATGAGTTAACTGAGGCACAGAGAGATTGATAGTTAGTGAGGGGCGAGGCCAGGATTCCGGCCCAACTGAATATCCTCAGGGCTGGCACGCTGATCTGCTACACCTAACTGCTCACATCTGCCAGACCTACCTTTCAGATCTGCTGGGAGGACCAAATTAGATAACAATGCCTTGGAGAGCCTTCTAAGCTCTATAAACACGAAGAGTCTCTCCTCTGTTTCTGTGTCGTCCCTTATGCTGGAATCAAGGCAGTGATACAGAAACAGACGTGGGGCACATTTTAGGTCAGTTTGCCCTACCTAGCTCTCCTCCACAGTTCCCACCAGGAGACTCACCCTTTGGCCTTAAACCATATCTGCCGAAGGCCTCCAGTAAACCTTAAACGTGTAACTCAGAAGAGGCAATAAAGCTTTTATTAGACCAATAGTCATGGCTAAGTTTTCTCCAGTGAGAGCTTTGGAGTAGGAGAGAGGGTGTGTGGCTTGCATATTTAATTAGGACAGCTGGGGGAAGCAAGATTCAGGTGGAGAGGATCAGGGCTCAGAGAGGAGCCTGGTAGAAGGCAGGGGGCTGCAGCAGGGGAGAGGGTGATCCACAGGCAGTGGCATTAAGTGCCAGCCGCGTCTTTTCAGGATCTTAGCTATCAGAATCACTGTGAGCCAGACGAATCCCTGCATTGTACAGATGAGGAAACCGAGGCCCAGACCTACTGAGGACCAGGCTGTCACAGTCTCTTTTCTGGTTCACCATGTGACCTCTGTCAACCCCTGAAAAATTCCCTGAATGTGTTCTTCCAGGAAGGTTTCCCCTGCCTGTGGCAGACACCAGAGAGTCACCACCAGGGATGCAGGGATGCAAAAAAGGACACAGGCAGAAAGACACAGGACTCCCAACCTGAGCTTCCTCCAGTGCCTTCACTTCCATTGCTGTTCTTGCTTGATTGGAAGTTGTGCCAGTGTGGTAAGAACCTTCGTTCCTCCCCCGACACTTTACAAAAGAACTACTAACCCCCCTGCCTGGCAGTCAAGACCTCCTACCTTCTCTATTTGTCAGCCTTCCTTGCCAACAAGGGCAACACCTCTGACTATCCCGGCACCCAGAGCTGCATTCACTGTGATTGAAGTTCCACGTTTTATATTCTGTCTTCACAACGAGCTCGTCAGCCTGAGGATGGCTCCCAGGTAAGTCTTTCCAATGATGCTCAATGAGGGTTTTATTTATCCACTGTCACGTTCTTCTCCTCTCCTCCTCCATACCTGTTCCAAATCTTCTCTGTTCTTTTCACCCCAGTGATAACAACAGGGAGAGCCGCCCAGCATAGAGCCTCTAGCCTGCCAGGCACGTTATACACAGTTTCTTACGGAATCCCCAGCAGGAGGGGACGTGATCTGTTTTGCAGATGAGAAACCTGAGGCTCAGGGCTACTAAGTGGCAGCTGGCAGGGTGTGAGCAGCAGATGAAAGTTCAAGTCCATGTCTGCCTGCCTCCAAAGCCCCTGCTATTTCAACCTCCACCCGCTCACTTCGGTGAAGAAAATTGAGACCACCAGGTGTAAACCATCTTAACTTCCTGCCACCCACCTCTAAAGGCATCTATCTCCACATTCATCTTCACGTCCCTTCCTGTCTCAGAGGATGAATGTCCCAGCTCCTCACTGAGTCCAACCTCTCCGCCTGCACTCCCGTCCCGCGTAATGCTTAATCCCCTCCCACTTGCTCCAAGGTCCTGCTCCATAAATGAGCTCCCCTCTCTGTGTCCTCTGTTTCCTCCTCTCCAGGAGGTGTCACCCCTCAGCCCCTTAACATGCTCAAGTCTCTTCCATTATTCTTCAAAACAGACAAACTTGATTGTGGTTCCTCAAAAAGTTAAAAATAGAATTACCATATGACCCAGTGATTACACTTCTAGGCATATACCTGAAAGAATTGAAAACAGTTAAACACTTGTACACAAATGTTATAGCAGCACTATTCACAATTGCCAAAAGGTGGGAGAAATCCAGATGTTCTGAAACTAGAAAGAGGTGGTGGTGGTGCTACATTGTGAAAGTACTAAATACCACTGAACTGTACACTTTAAAATGGTTAATTTTATGTCATGTGAATTTCATCTGGATTAAAAAAAAAAAGAGGGGAAAAATCTTGATCCTGTGTGAACCCCTGTAGCTATCACCCATCTTTCTCCTTCTGAATCACCAACTGTCTTGAATATTAGTCCATATCCACCATCTGTGCTTTCCTGTTCCTGGTTCACTCCTGAACCCACTTCAATCTGGCTTCTCTGCCTCATTCTTCCCCCCAGGCTGTCCTGTGAAAAGCTACTAATAACTGCATAATTATCAGATCCCATGACTACTTTTCAGCTCTTACCATAATAGTACCTATCAGACTAATACACCCAACTGTGCTTTGGGTGTCTGGTGGGTAACTCACACTTCATGTGTGTACACCTGAACCCTACCACTCACTCAGACAACCTGCTTTTGCAGTCACTTCTTCTGTTGGCGTCAAGAAAAGGATACCTAACTGAAAGGGATTTAACCAGAGGAGTGCATTATCACATGTATTTAGAAATCCAGAGGAAAGCTTTTTGAATTGATTAATTCAGTAGTCCACGGGCCCAGGCATGTAATTTCCATCCTTCAGTTCAGCCATCTGCAGAATACTGACTTGATCCTTAGATTTCCCCACCACCTCCACCTCATGTTTGAAAGACGGTTGCCACAGTTCCGGGCATCACATTGTGGACATGGCAGCAGACAGCAGAAGGAGGGGAACATTTCCAAGCAGTTATTTTTACTCAGGGCCCTTGGTCAGGACCACTGATTTAGGCCTAGCTTCAAAGGAGACTGACAAAGCAAGTATTTGACTTTTTTTTTTTTTTTTTTTGACCTCCACTATGGGGAGGAAGTCTGTGCCATTTATAACAAATTTTGGAGACCCCCTGCTCTAGCCTATCACCAAATCCTGCATATTTTATCTTCTAAGTAATTCTCCAGTCTGCTTCTTTCTCTCCATACTTTCGTTGCTCTACTGAGGGCTTCTCCATCATCTCTAATTTAAGCTAATGAGATAGACTCCTCTTTTTTTTAAAATTTATTTATTATTTATTTTTTTGGCTGTGTTGGGTCTTCGTCTCTGTGCGAGGGCTCTCTCTAGTTGTGGCAAGCGGGGGCCACTCTTCATCGCGGTGCGCAGGCCTCTCACTATCGCGGCCTCTCTTGTTGCGGAGCACAGGCTCCAGACGCGCAGGCTCAGTAATTGTACTCCTCTTAACTGGCCTCTCTGCCTCCAGTCTTGCTGTCCCCCCACCCTCAATTCCATCCCCAACAAAGCTAAAATGCAAATGTGATCATGTCATACTCCTTAAATCCCCTTTGCCTTCAAAACCAAGTCCAAGCACTTGGCGGTGCACACTAAGTCCTTCATGACTTGGTGCCTGCCCCCCTGTTGATGGCCACAACATTCTTAAGGCTTTGGAATATCAAATATAGTTAGTTCTCTGCTCCCCACATGGTCTTTGCACCTCCTGGCCTCTGCATGAAACACCTTCCTCCATCCCTCCCCACTCCTCTCATCTGGCAAACTCTGTTCATCCCACTGAATTCTGTTCAGGTGTCACCTCCTCCAGGAAGCCTTCTCAGAACTCACCACCTTCCATGCACCCCTGTTCCCCTGCCTACCTTTATCTCTTCACTTTGTGCATTATATATAAATTACCACCCCACCTCCTTAGACTGAGCAACAGGAGGGGGAAGATAGTTTCTGTTTTGACTTGGTATCACTAGCATCTAGGAGGGGGTCTGGCACATAGCTCCTCAGTAAAAGTTCATTGAACAGAACAGAGACTATCTTTCAGTCACCTCTGTGTGCTTACAGATCTCTCTAGCTCAACCCCTGCAACTTACAAGTGCAGCAGGTAGTTGCTAATGTTGCCTCCTCACTTTTGGGACAAGGACCCTATTTTATACCCTGTGCACCCTTCATAGCAGATGGTCCAGTGCCTTGTACATGGTACGTACCCAATAGATATTTCTAAAGGATCTAGGAATTATTTTGTAAAATCATGTACAGTTGACCCCTGAACAATGTGGGGGTTAGGGGCACCCACCCTCCACGCAGTCGAAAATCCGAGTATTTAAACGTACACACGTTTCCGCCATATCTACAATTCCTCACCCCTGGATTCAACTAACCTTGCATTGCAGTATTTACTACTGGAAAAAATCCATGTATAAGTGGACCCATGCTGTTCAAACCCCTGTTCTTCAAAGGTCAACTGTATATATATATATTTTTTTATTTTTTAAAAATGTATTTATTTTATTTATTTATTTTTGGCTGCATTGGGTCTTCATTGCTGCGTGCGGGCTTTCTCTAGTTGCGGCGAGCGGGGGCTACTCTTCGTTGCGGTGCCGGGCTTCTCATTGCGGTGGCTTCTCTTGCTGTGGAGCACGGGCTCTAGGTGCATGGGCTTCAGTAGTTGTGGCACGCGGGCTCAGTAGTTGTGGCTCGCGGGCTGTAGAGCACAGGCTCAGTAGTTGTGGTGCATGGGCTTAGCTGCTCCGCGGCATGTGATCTTCCCGGACCAGGGCTCAAACCCGTGTCTCCTGAATTGGCAGGCGGATTCTTAACCACTGTGCCACCAGGGAAGCCGCCTAACTGTATATATTTTTAAGGTGAGTTTTACTTTTTCTTTTAATTTTACAATTACAACATCATTGTAGAAAATGTATAAAGAATGGAAAAGCCTTAAGAAAAAAGTGAAATTCTCTTATGACCCTTCAACCTACATTAATGTTGGAATGGATTTCCTCCCTGTCTTTTCTTATGTGCAAGATCTTAGGGAGTGGGGAGAGGGGAGTGCAGCTGTTACACAGGTGTATGTCTAAATCCCACTGTTCCCTACTTCTCCTGCTGGTTAATTGACCATTAGGATGGCCGCTTTGCCTGCATCTCACTTTTTTACACTGCGGGCAAACACTGGAGATTCAGCAGTGAAGGCCCCTTGAGTTCTGAAAATCAACCTTCTCTCCACGTTCTTACATCAGTGGGAAAGCAGGCAGAGCACCTCATATATGCCTCAGAGATCCTACATCTAAGAACAAGGAGCTGTGGGACTTCCCTGGTGGTCCAGTGGTTAAGACTTCGCCTTCCAATGCAGGGGGTGTGGGTTCGATCCCTGGTGGAGGAGCTAAGATCCCACATGCCTCGGGGCCAAAAAACCAAAACATAAAACAGAAGCAGTATTGTAACAAATGCAATAAAGACTTTAAAAATTGTCCACATCAAAAAAAAATCTTTAAAAAAAAAAACCAAGGAGCTCAGGATCTACCATAAAAAGCCTCCAGCAAAGGAGACATGCATCTTGCCTCTTGGGAAGGGAAGTTTACTCATCTGGGGCAGGGCTTAAGGAAGTCACCCAGCAAAGAGGAGGGCCCTGAGGGCTGGGCTCAGGCCATCTCACTAGGAAAAGTCCTGGGGCGAGTGGGAAGGAACATGAGCCTGGGCGTGAGGAGGATGCTTAGGAAGAACACAGCAAGGGCAGACTCAGCGTCCGGAGTTGGAGGACTGTGTCTCCGGAGTAAATCAGGAGCTCCCATTTATTGAGCGCCGGATGCAGAAGGTGTTGAGATTAGAGCAGGCTTCTGAATGACATCACCACCCCCCCACCCCGTCATCTATTCCCCACCGGTTCTGAACCATTCGAAACAATAGAGGGCTCTGACAGCTGGAGACCAAAATGACAGACCAGTATTGGCGAGACCGGCTTAGGTTTATGGCAAAAATGGGCTTCCTTTTATTGCCAATGAGTATCAGGCCAATATATTAATAACAGCTGGCCCCAGGCAGTGATGGAAAAGCCCTGGCCTCCCCCTGTAGTGAGTCTCCCCCCACACTATAAGGTGGAGGAGCCAGGTAGAGTGTGCGCTTCGGCGGCAGCTGGGTCCCAGAGGGAAAGTGGAGAGAGGACTACTCCCAAATTTGCCAGCCAGATAATTCCCTCCTTTTCCTCCCTGGGGAGGCTTGAGGAGGGGCCTGAAAGGAGCCAGGAGTGCTACGCGCATTGATGTCCCTCCACACGGAAACATGAAGCAACGGGAAAGGAAGTTCCACATAAGAGGCATCATGCTAGGAGCTTTAAGTATTTTTAATCTCTATTCTGAACAAACCTGTAAGGAAGATATTAATATCTCCATTTTAAGATGAAGAAACTAAGAGGAGTTAAGTAAGAGCACATCATACAGCTAGCTGGTGGTAGAGCTGGGATTTGAATCCAGGTTTTTCTGAATCCAGGGCCCATGCTTTTTTCACATGGTACACTGCCCTCCCAATTTCCTTATGAACACCATTCACTTATGAGCAGGCCCTCACCCATCTGAGAACCCTTGCTAGCAAGGCGTGTCAGGATGTAGGGGCTAAAAGCATAGTAAAAATAGCATTTTTAAAAAAACTAGTTTATGGGTTCAGAATAGGGGGAAGATGTTGTGGTTGGAGTGATCAAGGGGGTAGAAGGTGGACTTTGAGGAACAAATAAGATTCCAGTGGATGATTTTTTTTTTTTTCTCATTATTCTGGTTTGTTGGGTCATAAGAATCAGCCCAGACAGCCCTTGCTCTTCTCTCATGTGTGTTAATTTCTGGGTATTAGTTTAAGTTTTGGTTCCATCCTCAATTATCTGGGGCAGGTTTCTTACCCTTTCTGAGTTTGGATGTCTTCATCTGTAAAATGTGATTGTCATAAAGGCTAAATTAGATGAGTCCATGAAAGTTCTTGGGTCACAGCCCCGTTCAACTCTTTCCCCTCCATCTCTCTTGATTTTGAATCATTTTCCATTGCTGCTTTTAGAAAACCCTGCTGCATGTTCATTTTTGGAGGCCTCCCTGACTTTGATGCTGCCTGATTTTGATGCTGAACTGCTGGACACCTGCCCCAGAGCCCTCATTTAAAGCCTTATCTCCAGCCCTTGCACAAACGTTATCTCCCTTCTTGCAAGGGCAGAGACAAGATGTCTTGATCTGATTCTTCCACGGACACCTGCTGCTGTGTACAATGAAGCACATTTCTGTTTAGAAAAGGAGAGCTGGTGACAGTGTGGAGCTGAGTCCCAGCAACAGGGTGGTCTTGGGTTCCCTGAATTCCCCACACATGACCGTTTGGGTCTACCAGTTCCTGGGTTGGAGGGTGAAGCAGGCTGGCCAAGGCTTCCTACCATCAGTGCTGGGTGCACGTGTGCAAGCACACGTGTGTGTGTGTGTGAAGGTTTTGTCCTTGTTTGGGGGTTTTGTGGTGATCCCAGGAGATCCTGGACTGGCTTGGATCCACCCAGGTTCCCAAATGGTTCCTCGATCTCCAGAAATAGCTTCAAGAATTAGTTCCACCTTCTAAGGTTGTTTGCCACTTACACATACAGAAAGCTCTTCTTCCTTCTTTCCTTCCCCCCTCCCAGGCCACATCATTTTAACAGCAGAGACTATGTTTGTTTCATCTTTATACCTCCTGCTTGTCATTTGCCCGTCCTCTCCACACACATGTACATTCCACAACTAGCATTTTGACCAACACATAAAAGGTGCACATTCAATATGTGATGAATGAATGAAACCAGGGTAAGTTCGAGGGGGTCTGATATCTCGCTGAACTCAAGGAGTCCAGTGACTGTAGGAGATAAAATCGGAGTTGGAAGGTCTTGTATCCTAGCCCAACTCTGCCAATATGTAATAATAGTAATGATGATGATGATGATACGGATAATAATATAATAAGAGCTAACATTTATTCATCGCCTTCTATGTTCCTGTATGTGCAAAGCTCTTTCCAGCCATTTGTTACCTAACTCAATCCTTACAACAGCCCTTAAAATAATGACCCTTACCCCCATTTTACAGAGGAAGAATCTGGTGCTTCGATGAGTTAGTTCACTTGCCCAAGCCCCCCACCTCCCTACCCCAGCTAGTAATTGGTGATTTGACCCCGCTTGGCTATCCTGGCACCTGAGCTTTTTACCCATGTGCCACCTCTCTGCATGTCCTTGCCCCCTGGGTGACTTGGGCCAAATCACTTCCCCTCTCTGGGCTTTACTGTCCTCATCTGTGAAATGGAAGACAGGGGGACAGATGACCTGATGACTAAGGTCCCTATTAGAACTCTCTTTCCACCAGATCAGAAGCAACACCAAATGGTAACCCCTCCTGTTTGCACAGGCTTTTACAGTTCATAAAGCCCTTACTCATCCTTCTCGTTAAGCAGATTGCCTTGGAAACAAGATTTGCCTACATGGTTAGACCAGCTCCCCAGAGTCACTGCTCGGGAAGTCTTGGCAGGAGGGTGCACTTCCGGGAGCAGGGCTGCCTGTGCTTACCCTGAGATCCGAGGAGGCGCTGCCCGTCCTTCCAACTCAGGTTGTCTTCCCAGAGGCAGGGGTCCTGATCGAGAGCAGTTAGACTAGTGAAGCCACCTCCCTGCACAATCTGGCAAGGCGGGGCCGGCCACTGGGCAGCAAGGTCTCTAGGAAACACCTCGTTCCGGACAGAAACGATGTAAACAGTTCCAGGAGGCTGGATTCACCCATTCTGTGTAGTTCACTCATTCATTCACTTGTTCATTCATTCAACAAACAGGTATTAAATATCCGTGATGGGACCTCACCATGCAAGGAACTTGGAATAAACGATGACACCTTCTCTTAAGGAGCTCATCACTGGGGAAAGAGTGGAGATGCAGACAGACAGATAAATCAACACAATGCAGCAGTCTTAGGCTGTGGGACCCTAGAACATTGCATACCCTCTCTGAAACTTAGTTTCCTCACCAACCAAACGGGGCTAATAATATCCTATCTTCTGTTTCATCTTCTGCAGCTCCCCACATTCTATGGATCACTTCCTGTTTCCGGAATACACCAGACGCTTACGCTCCCATCCCTTTGCCTCACCATTCCCGCTGCTCTCTCTGTCTGGGGTGCCCCTTTCCGACACATGTCTCATAAATACCAACTCAACCCCAGCACCTATCATAGTAGAAGATGAATAAATATTTGCTCAGTGAGTAAATCCCTCAAGGTCAAGTTTCTCTCTCTCTCTCCCTGTCCCCCTCCCCCATTCCTCTCCTCAGCTTCCTTTTTCCCTCTCCCACCACCCTCCTCCCTCTCCCTTAGCCAGCCTGATTTCCCCAGGCAGAACAATTATTTGCTTGTCTCCGCATTACAATACAAACCTCTTACCTGCAGACACTGTGAATGACACAGAACATCAGTGGTTAGTAAAAGTGAAAAACAAGTTGGTCAGGAAAGGTATTATTATCTTCATTTAATAATGACTCTTAGGTTTTGAAAAATCCCAAAGAACTTGTGAATCATCCTGGAAGGTTAAGCAACTTGCCCATCACACAGGGCTCCAGGCGGCCTCATTTTCTGACCTGAATCTGAGCCATCAGACCACAGCTCTCCTTGGCATTTAAGAAAAAGGGCTTATTTCACAAATCCTAAATGCACATTTTCCAACATCTCAGAAATTGGGATGTATTTCTCTTTTTTGAATGGTACATAAAATAATGGTGATGTATTTTACAAGCAATGTGTCCTTAGATTTAATGAAATACTAATTATTCGTATAATGCAATAACTGGAAAAACTGGAAGCAACCTATTATACATTTGGCAGCTATTGATTAAATAAATGAAGGTACTTTTATATAACTGAATAACACAAAGTAATGATAAATACTGTTAATATTTATAATTAATTATAAATGATGTGTGTGTGTGTATAGTGGAAAGCCATTTGTAATACTTTGCTTTTACTAACAAGTCTTGGCTTAAATCTGATTTTATTTCTATTTTTTTTGATGGCTTACGTGCATTTTATTTTGAAAAACAATTCTGTATTGATAGCCACTGTGGTGTAAGCAAGAATCACCTGAGGTTAATAAGATTACAGGTGTTCTTTCTTCACAGCTGAGTTTTAATTACTCCAAAATGGATAATTCCAGTGTTATCTTTATTTTTAAAATGTATTATTTAGAAATAATTTCTCACTTACAGAAAAGTTGCAAGAATAGTACAAAGAACTCTTGCATACCTTTCACTTAGAGCCACCAATTTTTAAAACTCTGATTCATCGTGTTATTTCTCTCTCTCTTCTCTCACTGTCTCTATTTGTGCTCACATAATTATTTTTTATGAAACATTTGAGAGTAAGTTATATATGTCATGTCCCTTTACCCCTTAATGTTTAAATATGCATTTCTTAAGAGCAAGGGTATTCTCTTACAATACATGGCCACAGAACCACTAGCAAATTCCAGAAATATAATATTGATACCATACTTTTTTTGTTTTTTTAAACAAATTGACCCTCTTGAGATTTTCATTCTTTATCTAAAAACCCATTCTTTGCCAGTAAGCCTCATGATTTTTTTTGTGGCTAGGAAAGCAAAGCATAGTTCTTTTTTTTTTTTTTTTTAAATTAATTATTTATTTATTTATTTATTTTAATTTTTGGCTGTGTTGGGTCTTGGTTTCTGTGCGAGGGCTTCCTCCAGCTGCGGCAAGTGGGGGCCACTCTTCATCGCGGTGCGCGGGCCTCTCACTATCGTGGCCTCTCTTGTTGCGGAGCACAGGCTCCAAACGCGCAGGCTCAGTAGTTGTGGCTCACGGGCCTAGTTGCTCCGCGGCATGTGGGATCTTCCCAGACCAGGGCTCGAACCCGTGTCCCCTGCATTAGCAGGCAGATTCTCAACCACTGCGCCAACAGGGAAGCCCAATACCATACTTTTATGTAAGCTACTGTCCACAGTCCAGCTTAATCAATTGTCCCCATTATGTCTATTATAGGAACTTCTTTTCTCCTTGTCCAGAATCCAGTGCACTGTATTCCACTGTCCCATTTTTTTTGTCTCCTTTATCTGGAACAGTTCATCACCTTTCTTTGTCTTTCACGACACTGACAGTTTTTAAGAAACCTATACTTTTAGGTTGTTTGATGTTTCCTCATAATTTGATTCAGGCTATGCATTTGGGGGCTGGAATATGACATAAGTGATGTTGTGTCCTTCTCAAGGTATCACATCTAGAAACACTTGATGTCTATTTGTCCCTTCGTGGCTTTCACCCCTTAGTTATCAAGTGTGCCTTTTCCACAGTATGGTTTTCTATCGTTCCTTTTGTAACTGATAAATAATTTGTGAGAAGATACTTTGAGACTGTAAATTTCCTATTCCTTATTGGACTTCTTCCCCACCTCCCACGTAGAATCCGTTAATGAATCTTACTTGAATCAATTTTTACTATTAATATATTGTTGCAAAACGGTGATTTTTAAAAATCTAATCATTCCTTTTACATTTATTAATTGTAAGAAAGAACTTATTTATTTATTATCAAAATGGACTATAGGGTCTTATTTTATTCAACAGGTTACAATCCATCACTGTCTGTATTTATCTTGATGCTCAAAATTGTCATAGGTTTGGCCAGTAGGAGCCCATTTAAGCTGGTTCTTGTGCCCTTTGACATGCTTTATAATCTTTTTTAAAAATTTTGAGCATTTCCTTTCTTTTTTTTTTTTTCTATTCCTTTATTTATTTTATTTCTTATTTTTTTGGCTGTGTTGGGTCTTTGTTGCTGCGTGCGGGCTTTCTTTAGTTGCGGCGAGTGGGTGCTGCTCTTCATTGCGGTGCGCGGGCTTCTCATTGCGGTGGCTTCTCTCATTCCGGAGCACAGGCTCTAGGCGCACGGGCTTCAGTAGTTGCAGCACGCGGGCTCAGTAGTTGTGGCTTGTGGGCTCTAGAGCGCAGGCTCAGTAGTTGTGGTGCATGGGCTTAGTTGTTCCGCAGCATGTGGGATCTTCCCGGACCAGAGCAGGAACCCGTGTCCCCTGCACTGGCAGGCAGATTCTTAACAACTGCGCCACCAGGGAAGCCCCTCCTGTCTTTCTTTCTGGTGCAGGAAGATGTTCTAGGCTTATCGTGTATCTTCTATGCCCCAGCTTTGGAATTAGCCATTTCTCCAAGGGGACTGCATGCTTTTAGTGAATGATGGCATTTAGAAACCAAGATCTGAGTGCATTGTATACCTGTGTTTCATTTTTCTTCTTTTCAGTTATCTGTATCTTCTATTTTTAAACACAAACAAGCATATACGTCTTTACAATAAAGAAAGTTATCTATACATTATTTTTAAAGAGAAGAAAAACAACCAAAGATAGTTGTAACAAATCCCCTTGGGACCCAAAATTCCTTGGCCCCATGAGAAGAATTTTCATCCACTGACTTTGTCGAATGCCAGAGGAAGTAGTTCCAAAACAGAGTCTGGCCCAGGAGGTCACTGGGTGGTACTGTCCTCCATCACCAAAGCACAAGGAGGCACACAGCAGGGTCTGTGTGCAGGGGAAGAGCTCAAGGTCGAACCTGGAGGCTGGGAGTGGTGCCCCAGGCAGGGAGCAGAGCAAGAATCCATCCAAACCAGCAGCTGATAGGAAAAGAAGGCGCCCTGCTCCCTTGCCGCAACCCCCATGTTTCTACAGAAACCAGCCCAGCAGGCTGATGCATTCAAACACACACACACACACACACACACACACACACACACACACACACACACACACACACACACACACACACACCTGGAAGAAGGAAGGACTTATTGCTGAGAAGCTGTGAATGCACATGTCTTTTTTTTTTTTTAATTAATTTTTATTTATTTATTTTTGGCTGTGTTGGGTCTTCGTTTCTGTGCGAGGGCTTTCTCTAGCTGTGGCAAGCGGGGGCCACTCTTCATTGCGGTGCGCGGGCCTCTCACCATCACAGCCTCTCTTGTTGTGGAGCACGGGCTCCAGACGCGCAGGCTCAGTAGTTGTGGCTCACGGGCCTAGTTGCTCCGTGGCATGTGGGATCTTCCCAGACCAGGGCTCGAACCCGTGTCCCCTGCATTGGCAGGCAGATTCTCAACCACTGCGCCACCAGGGAAGCCCCCAGCGCATGTCTTTTTAAGTACTTTAACTTTTGATATGCCACCAACATGACCAACTCGTACCTTTTGCCAAGAGCAACCGGCTGGGACCCCCTCGCAAAGGAGCCCTCCTTGACCTGTAGCAACTCCTTGGCCTGAGGCCCAGCCCGGGCCCTAAGTGACTGCTCTACTTTGGTGCCATCCTTGGCTGGGATGGTGGAAGAATCAAGGGCCACAGCAGCTCCTAGGCTCAGTCATCCTCAGCCTGGGGGGAGTCATGAAGAGAAGGCTGCCCCTTCTCTGTGCCACTGCTCCTCTTTCTAGTTCCTTCGACAAGAAATGCAAATCCTGGACACTCTCATTTTTTTTCCTTATGTTGTAAACTCTTAGCCTCAAGGCCCACATTTCTTCCATGAAAACCTTCACTGCAGGCTTCCTTCCACCCCAGACCCCCACCCCCATCACACTGCCTGGGCTCCTTATGGCGCAGGTCACATGGCTTTGCCATCACCTTGCCACTCTGTGAGCTCAGGAGGCCAGAGGCTGTGTCATTTCATTCTTGCAGCCTCAGCGCCAAGCACGGTGTCTGACAACAGAGTTCAATAAACTCTAGAATGAGTGAATGAATGAATGAATGAATGAGAGAAGTTGAGATGGTACAGTTGAGGCTGACCAAGGGGGACAGAGGCAGAATGGGATATTGGGATTCAGGGATTTGTTCTGAGGCAAAGCTGAGAGGCTGACCACCTGGTCCAGACTGCCCCCACTGGCTCCTGCCCCCGGGCACTGTCACATCACCCTGCTTTGTTTTCTCCACAGCATTTCTATCTGCTATGTTGTTTATCTGTTTACTTGCTTATCCTCTGTCTCCCCCACCTTGGCCCCTCCCCTCAACTGCCCCATAACAGCACAAGGGACCCTGCCCCTTGGCTCACAGCTCTACCCCAACCCTGGCACAGCTAGACGCACGTAGTAGGCACTCTAGCTCTTGACTGAGGAATGAATGAACGAATGAATCTCTGCTCCTTTTGAAGGCCTAGGTTCTGTTCTCAAGGCCTTGTTTTTTGCCCATCTTACAAATGGCCTATTAAACTTCAGATGCACCCCTTCCTAGGGGCCTCCTGGGGATGGTAATGACTTCTAGGGTTTTCCCTCTTCCTCTTCTCCCAGCTTTCCTCATCGTCTTTCTCTTTTCATCCCTGAGTGCCTGCTGTGGGCTGCCCATTGTCCTGGACACGAGGAAGACAAACTCAACTCGGGTGTACGGTCCTGATGAGATCACTGATGGAGGATGTCAGAAGAGGCTCGGAGACCTGCAGGCACGTCATGCGGATGTGCTTTCTCATAATCTGAGCCCTGTCTGCCTTGACTTGGGACCAGGCAACTATGTCTTTTGAAACTACTTAGGAGGTTGGTTAAACGTAAGCACTACTCACACAGTGCCATCCAGTGTGGTGATTTCTAGTTCGGAATGTTCTGTTCGGTGTGGAAGAACGTGATTATTTGAAATTCTTGCACCAGAGAGGCTAAAGCTGTTCTAGGTAAAAGGCTTACAAATCTCTGTCACCATCTATGAGACACATGGAGAGAAATGGGGGAAGGAGGATCCCTCCTCTTCTTCAAATTAAAAAAAAATTTTTTTTATTGAAGTATAGTTGATTTACAATGTTGTGTTAATTTCTGCTGTACAGCAAAGTGATTCAGTTACACATACGTATACATTCTTTTTTTATAATTTTTTCCATTATGGTTTATCTTAGGATATTGAATATAGTTCCCTGTGCTATACAGTAGGACCTTGTTGTTTATGCATTCTATATCTAAAATCTTACATCTGCTGACCCCAACCTCCCACTCCATCCCTCCCCCACCCTCTCCCCCTTGGCAACCACCAGTCTATTCTCTATGTCCGTGATTCTGTTTCCGTTTCATAGATAGGTTCATTTGTGACATATTTTAGATTCCCCATATAAGTGATATCATATGGTATTTGTCTTTCTCTTTCTGACTTACTTCATTTAGTATGATAATCTCTAGTTGCATCCATGTGGCTGCAAATGGCATTATTTTTTTCTTTTTTATGGCTGAGAAGTATTCCATTGTACATATGTACCACATCTTCTTTCTCCATTCATCTGTTGATGGACATTTAGGTTATTTCCATGTCTTGGCTATTGTGAATAGTGCTGCTATGAACATACGGGTGCATGTGTCTTTTTGAATTATAGTTTTGTCTGGATATATGACCGGGAGTGGGATTGCTGGATCATATGGTAACTCTATTTTTAGTTTTCTGAGGAACAGCCATACTGTTCTCCACAGTTGCTGTACCAACTTACATTCCACCAACAATGTAGGACAGTTCCCTTTTCTCCACGCACTCTCCAGCATTTGTTACTCGTAGACTTTTTAATGATGGCCATTCTGACCAGTGTGAGGTGGTACCTCATTGTAGTTTGATTCGCATTTCTCTAATAATTAGCGATGTTGAGCATCTTTTCATGTGCCTATTGGCCATCTGCACTTTTTCTTTGGAAAAATGTCTATTTAGGTCTTACCATTTTTCAATTGGGTTGTTTGTTTTTTTGTTGTTGAGTTGTATGAGCTGTTTGTATATTTTGGAAATTAAGTCCTTGTAGGTCGCATCATATGCAAATATTTTCTCCCATTCTTTAGGTTGTCTTTTCGTTTGTTTATGGTTTCCTTTGCTGTGCAAAAGCTTGTAAGTTTGATTAGGCCCATTTGTTTATTTTTGTTTTTATTTCTACTGCGTTGGGAGACTGACCTAAGAAAATGTTGGTACAATTTAGAGACTGTTTTGCCTATGATCTCTTCTAGGAGTTTTATGGTGTCATGTCTTATGTTTCCTCCTCTTCTTGAGAATTAAGTAGAAAAAATTCTTCTTTGGGGGTGGGGGAGAGGAGAAGGCTGGTGTTTCCCAGGTAAAGGGACATTTTTGATCCATTATACATATTTTTCATAACTTTATTCTGACTATAAAATTAATCTGTGCTAAAATTGGAGGAAGAAAACAGACAAATATAAAGAAAAGAGCAATTTCTCTAAATCCCACTCCCCCAAGACAATAAACTACCAATATTTTTGGCACATTCTCTTTTAGTCTCTTCTCTAAGCATGAGAGCAGGTGTAGGTACTTGAGATTATGCTGTTTGTATAATACCATCCCTTATGTTTCCACTTGGAAGGCCACAGGTATTTTCCCAGGTAATTAAAAACACATTATCAAAAAAACAAAACAAAACAAAAAAAACTCATTATCAGGAAGGGAAGCAAGTTGCAGCGTAATACATTTAGCCCAATACCAGGAAAAACACTATCCAAAATACTAATGTGTATTTTCTGTGCACATGTGGAAAGTGTTTTTGTAAAGCTCTGAATGGACACACTTCAAACTCAAAATAGTAGTTATTCTGGAGAGAGACAGAGGAAGAAGAAAGAGACGGATGGAGGAAAACAGGGGATATTAGGTTTACCAGCAATGGTCAATTTGAAAAGAGAGAGAGGAATTTAAGTTTTTAAGTGTAACATATATAATCGAAATTATTTTTCAGTTAGACTTTATTATAGTCATCATTATATTGTTTAATGTTATATGGCTGTACCTTATTTTACTTAAACTTTCTTCTCAGATCAGACAGCAGAATTGCGTCAGATTCTTAGCTATGTTCAATAATTTTGTGGTGAACCTCTCTGGGTACAAATCGTTGTCTTAATCTTCAGTGATTTCCTTTGCGTGAATTCCTACAAGTGGAATTCTCGGACAGTGCCCATCAATTTACACCCCTCCAAGCACAGCATGTTAACATCTGCCTCACCACATCCTCACAAAACAGTATTATCAGTTTTTTAAATCATTATTAATTTGGCGCTGACTCGCTTAATTTTAATTTGTATTTCTCTAGTACTAGTGGATCTAAAAATTTTTTGGTACGTTCATTAGCCATTTTCCCTGAGGAAGGATGTTTCATCGTTGGCTTTAAGGGGAAGATGAAAGGCAGAAACTCTTCAAGGAGGGAGCAGTGGGGATCCACATTGAATACCGTTTGTTTTCATTCTTGGAGGTTTCTTCCTTTCTCTGCTTGGGAGAAGGAGAAGCTGAGAAAAAGCAGCTTGGGGGGCAGAACAGCAGGAGTAACATCAGCTATGAGTCAGCCTGAAGCTCGTAAAGTTAATCTTCCAAAAACGCAGCTCTGGTTACATCACTCACCTACTCACGCCTTCATCTCCCCAACACCTGTCAAGAGAAAGTCCTTCTAATGGAACCCAACCCACCTTCCTAAGCATTTTCCCCCACCTGCACATCACATCCGCCAATCAATGGACTGTGTGCCATTCTTCAAACACAGAGCCCGAGTCCTACTCTTTCCTTTGCTCACATCGTTATTCCCGCAACTGCAGTGCCCTCTTTGCTTGATCCCCTCGTCAATCTTCCCTTCCCTTAAGAACGATTCCAAAGGCCACCTCTACTTCAGTCGTGCTTTTGCTCATCCCCTAAAATTCAAGTGACTTTTCATTCCTTGCAAATTCCATTTGTTCTTGAGGCAGGAGTTAGGGACAAGGTTTGTTCAAACCCTCGTTTGTTGGGATCTCCCAGTTTCTACGTGTGTTCCTTGGGCAAGTTATCAAGGAACCCGAGTCCCTGATTCCTTCTCCGTAAAATCAGAAAATTAAATGAGACCATGTAAATAAAGTATCCATAGTTCCTGGCACAAAGTAGAATGTTCAACCAGTGTTAGTTTCTACCTTGGTTCATTTTGCCTTGCATTAGAGTGATGTAGATCACTTTCATACCATCCCCAACTTCTTTCTAGAGTCCAAAGTCCTTGCAGGAAAGACCCCAGTTCTTGCACTTTTGTATGCCCTCTTCACCATAGCATCTGGCACAATGCCTTGCACTCAGTAGATATTCAATGCTGTTGAATTTGGATAAGGTTAAAGGCAAATCATTGAGAATTTACTTTTGACTGAAATTTAATAGGTAAGCGAAAGACATTTACACAGCTTCTATAATAAACAAACCAAGAAAGTAAAGAGAAATGATTGAGTGTGAGCTTGGGTTCCAAGACCGGATCTTCCACTGTTGGCTCTAAGATGCTGGGAAAGCCATTTAGTTCATGTAAAAACCTTAGTTCCTGTGTCTGTGAAGGGAGATCTTACTAGAAACTACTTCATGGAAGAGTTCCTAGGGAAGAGAAAATGAGATCATACATAGACAGCACAGGGCACATAGCAAAACCGATTATCATTTTATAGGTATAAAAGAAGGTAAAGACAAAGAATTGTGACAATTAAATTTGCTGAGGAGAGATTGAAATACATCTCCCTAGTTCATATTTTTTAAGTCCCTAAGAATGTTAATTGTAGTATTTGTTTAAACTTTGCTTGTTTAGTGTTTTTTAAAAGAGAAATATTTTATCAAACAAGGAGTAAAATGTTTCAATACGGAAATCTGGCTCTGAATTTTTGAGGAAAGGGGAGAGTTCACACAACTTAACCAACCACTTAGAGAAAAGAAAGAAGGAAAGAAGGGAGGAAGGAAGGAAGGAAAGAAGGAAGGGAGGGAGGGTGGGAGGGAGGAAGGGAGGGAGGGAGGGAAGAAAAGTAGAGAGAAACAGTAGGTTTGTCCCTACAAGTGAGAATATCAGGAAACTGTCTTTACTTCCACCACTTCATCACTAAGCAAGTGTTTGCTCAAAATCCTCCAGTGGCTTTCTACTGATATTAGGAAAAAATTCCAAGCTCTAACATGATGTAGTGGACAGTATTGGTTGCCTACATAATATTCATTCTCCCCTTCCCAACTACACCTCTACTTGTTCATGTAAACATTTAACTCCTAATTTCAGAGGGGACTTGAACTGTCTATCCTCCAATGCATGGCAATCTCTGGTAATTATCAATCATTCTTAATCAGCAAGGGAGTCTGTTGCTTCAGTCACTGCTGGCAGCCACTTTGTGACCATGAGGAGAAACAGGCTGAGAATGACAGAGCAATGAGCTAAAGATTCTGGCTCCACTGAAGCAGCAAACTCTGAAGCCACCCACCTTTGAACCTCTCATAATGTTAAATCAGAAACTTTATTATTTAAGTCAGTTTGAGTCTAGCTTTTGTAACCTGCCACAGCTAAAATCATTCTAATGGTTATACATGCTTTAAGGCCTTCATACATGGTGCCTCCTCATCCTGCCATGTGTCTCACCACTTGATCTCAACGCTTTCATGCCCTGTTCTCCTTTTGATTCCTTAAACGTGTCTTGCTATGTCTCTTGGCTAAGCCTTTACACATACAATTCTCTCTTTGGCTGGCTAATTCCGACCAATCTTCAGGACTTTGCGTAAATGTTGCTTTCTCTGGAATGGCTCCCCTGACCCTTATGATCTTGAGTTGAGTTAGATATCATTCTCTGAGAGATAATTACATATTATTGAACTAGCCTATTAACAAGATTATTTTATTGAGGCAATATTGCATGGTAGTTTAATCAACAGATTCTTGAATCAGACTGCGTGGGTTCAAATCTAGGTTCTGCCTCTTTCTAGCTGGGTGATATTGGGCACGTTACTCAACCCTCTTTGGTTTAACTCCCTCGTACATCAAATGGAGATAATAGTACCATCCCCATACGTTTATGGGGACCTCGAGGATTAAATGCATTTAACGTATGAAAAGCACATAATGCCAGTACAGAGTAATGATTGTCATTGTCACCGTTGCTAAAGAGGCAGGTTAGTAGAGAGGAAAAAGATCTAAGTCCAAGACCTGGATCATCAAATAATTCTCCATTGGAGCCTTAACATCTGCCAGGCTTCTCTGGGCCTCCATTTTTCTTACCTGTGAAAGGAGGTTCCATTCTATCAACTCTATTCATTTATTCAATAAATATTTATTGAGCACTAACCCTCTTATCATTATGAAAGGTCCCTCTTTATTTCCAGTGACATTTTTTTAAAGTCTATTTTGTCTGATATCAGTATAGCCTCTCCAGCTCTTTTATGGTTGTTGTTGGCCTGATATATCTTTTTCCATTCTTTTACTTTCAGCCTATTTCTGTTGAACTAAAGTTTGTATCCTATACATAGCATATGGCTGAATCTATTTTTTTTTTTTAGTCCAATCTGACAATTTCTGCCTTTGATTAGATTGTTGAGGCTTGTTTTTAAACATTGGAGATATTATAGTATAATTGAACATTGAGAAAAAGGACCCAGCAGAAGGAGAGGTAGAAAATGTAGAACAATGAATATAAATGTTCTTGAGAAGGTAAGCAAGGAGGGAATCCATAGCTCATGTGAAAGAAGTTGCCTCTTATAGAAGAGATCCTTCCTCTATGATGCCAGGAAGGAAATAGAGAATTGGTACAGATGTAGGTCCTTTTATGAGTGTGATGATACAAAACTCAGAGCATTCACATATGGTGTTTTCTATATTCTCTTGTGGTAGGACTCAAAAAATATAATCAGGATGGAAGTGCTTCAAAAGCATTAGAGAAACACAAAGCAGCGTTTTCACTTATTCAACCCCTTGTCATTTAGCACAGAGCAGAGCTTTGCATAACTGACTGAGACCCCAGGACAGCTGGGTTTTGAGGGGATGGACTCAGGAAGTCAGAGGCAGGCAGGGGAGGTCTGGAGCCCTGAGCTTGGCCTGCTCATGACTTGGACCAAAGCCAGGGCTGAGAAGGCAGCGTGGAGAAAAAGAGGCTACTGTGGCTTTGTGCCTAATTCCCTCTTTCATATGGGCCCAGCCCTGCTGGCAGTATCCACTGGCTCCGAGAAAAGAGGGCTCTGGATTTGCCCAGTCGTTGCACAACGTCCTGTCACGTCCACAACCAGAGGCTGCTCGTCATCCTGGGTCGACTGACCCGTGGTGATAAGCCCTGGGAACAGGCCGGCTTGTGAGCAAGCCTTGACTGGGCCGCCCCAGTTCCTCCTCCTGCCCAAACTGCGCAACCCTCACAGGCCCGAGGGCCTTCGCCTCACCCAGAGCCCAGCCCGCTTCTGATTCACCCTGCTAGCCAGTGGAGACACAGGAGTCTGTGCCCAGCAGCTGAGCAGGGAGGAAGTGCTCTGGCTTAATGTGTCTGCATGACAAATTTTCTTTTTCTTAAGAAATTTTTTTTGACTAAAACACAGGCTTATTGTTGATAAAGCAAAATATACATATAAAAAATGTATCACCACCCCCCAACCCTATCCCCCACCAGAGTTAATAATGTTAACTTTTTGGTATATGCTCTCTCTGGGTTTTATATATATATATTTTTTTAACATATATTTTTAAAATATATATTTTATATATACACTTTTTAATATATATTTTTTTAAATGAAATAATATGAACACAAAGGCAAGAGGGGAAATGAAAATCAAGTGCTTTAAAGTCCTTGCATTTTCTGGGAGGTGGTAAAAGTGCACTATATGAAAGTGTCCTTTATATTAACAGTAATAAGTTAAGAATGCACATTGAAATATCTAGGGTCACCACGAAAAGAATGGTAAAAGGTTATATAACTAACAAGCTGACATAGTGGGAAAATGAAGTAATAAGAAAAAAGAAAGGAGAGGAAAAAACTGAAAACATGTAACAAATAGAAAACAAATAATAGCACGGTCAATTTAAACTGGAACGTATCAGTAACCATATGAAAAGACAACAGGTTAAATATTCCAATTAAAAAGCAAAGATTTTCAGACTGGATAAAAAGAAAAACAAAATTCAACTTTACACTACTATGAGAGGTATATAAGAACTCTGAAAGGTTGAAAGGAAATGGACTGGAGAAGATTAAACTAAAGAAACCTGGGGCAATGTAAGGAGACATTAGGTCCAAACATGTTATTAAGGATAAAGCGGGAAAGCACTTCCAATAACGGTAGAGTAAGGACAACAATCCCTTCTACACAAATGAGCAATGATACACTGGACAAAATTATCAAAAACAACATTTGGGGGCACTGGAAGTTGACTAAAGGCAAAAAACATTGAGAAGTATTTTTTCTTGAAGAACTACTAGAGCTACAGGTGAGGATGGCAAAGTCTATGGCCTTCTTGCCTCTGGCTACTCTTATCCAGCACACCTCCAGCTCAGTAGAGGGGAGATACAGCTTTATCACCCTGGAGCTGGGCACGGAAACCAGCAACTCTGATGCCATAAGAGGAGGGATTTGAATGAGGAGGCAGTGCTTTCCCAACTGAAAGTGGTGGGATCGGGTGGGAATGGACAGGGAAAACCCACAGCTGTGTTGTCCCAGTTCAAGGCAAGCAATGGAGCAGCTAGAGGTTTAGTGGGGACAGCCTGGAAATGATAGAGCTGTAGAAGAGGTGAGATAAGCTCTCCAGACATCCCTGACTGAATGAGGAACTCCTGCCTGAAGGAGACCAGAGGCAACCTGGCAGAATGTAAAAGCCAAGGAAACTTGAGAACTGGCTGTGACCCAGCACACTCCCACACACCTAGAGAGAGCAACAGAGGGTGGAAGGCTCACAGGCTTGAGGTGTCTGAGCACAGTTGATGATGACTAAGTTATGCAGACACAAGGGAGACTCCTAGACAGCCAGGCTTAAAAAAAAAAACACAACAAAGTCCAGAGTTTCTAAAACATATCAGTCAAAGTGTCGAATATACTATCCAAAATTAACGGATACAAAGAAAGAAGAAAATGTGACCTTGTCTAAAAATTGTTTAAAGAGAAAAGACAATACATACAAGTAGCCCAGTGACTCATTTAGAACACGTCATCTGTTTTGTGCTGGGATCCTTGGATACACCCTTGAAGAAACCTTAATAGCTGTACAATATACCGCTTAAGAATATGGACTTTGGTGTCAAGCAAAACTATATTTGCTTCCCGGCTTCAATACATACAGGTCACTGTCAGATCTCAGCCTCCTTCCTCAACCTCTTTGAACTACAGTTTCTGCACCTGTATAATGAGGATGAGAGTCCCTACTGTATAGGTTGTTGTAAAGACTAAATGAGATAATATATGGGAAATGCTCAGTACTCAATAAATGGCAGTGATTAGTACTGTGACTGCCCAATAGGGAATGGGGTCAAGTTTAAGCTGCAAATGCAGGGAAGTGTGGAAATGCACACAGGCTTGGAGCCTCCTGCAGTGAAGACTAGGCTGTCGGTGAAGAAACCCTTCTAGGGACCCAGCAGGATGACATCCCAAGCTTCCTTGGCTCCCTTGGGGTGACTGCAAGACTTTCAAAATATTAACAGGAAAGAAAATCTATTGCCTTTCTTCTTTTTGTCAATGTGAGACCCCAGAACTCATCTTCCCAGCATCTCCTTTCTTGCTCCCTCCTGCAAGAGCCATAGCAGGCAAGCATTCTCATGTCCGTCCTGAGAACATGGTGGAGGAAAGAGCAGAACGTGTCCAGGCAAAGGGTCAGCTTCTTCTCAGACTGCCAAGGGCAAGGGCACCTAGGATAGAAGAAAAATTGAGGCTGGGGCCATGGAGAACAGAGAGCAACATTAGCCCTCTTTAGTAGCTGCAGAGAAACAAAAGAGGGTGGCGGCTACCAGCGCTTGGCTTTAACTAGTCTTTCGTCTTCCATTTCTGTGTTCTGACCACTGAATCTGGCTTTGTTAAAACTCTCTGAATTAATTGCCTACATTTGTATATTCATTTATTCATCTATTCACTTCTTCATTCACTCTTTCATTCATCCTTCCAACCATCTATTTATTGATTCATTCACTCATTGGTTCATTCACTCATTCAAGGACTCATCCATCTATCCATTCATTTATTCATTCACTCATCCATCAAAATAACATGCATTGAGAACCTTCTTACTGCCATTTGTCAGGCACAGTGCAGGCTGTCTATGGACAGGAATGACTTCTCTCTTAAATATACCATCAAATCCCCAGGACTTAGAATGATGATTGTGGGTTGCCAAGATGAGAATAAACAATCCATGCAGAGGGAGCAACATTTGGAAATGCACGGTCACGAGAGGGGATGGTTTCCTTGCACAGCAACACGAAGTTCCCTTTGGCTGAGCATAGGGTCTGTGGGGGAAGAAGACAGGAGATGGGGCCACCTTGTATGCATATCAGGCCAAGGTGTTTGACTTGATCCTGTGGGAACTGGGCAGTTCGCTGGTTTTTCACCAGGAGAATAGGATGCTCATTTTGGGAAGACACCTCTGAGAGAGGAGAAACTAAAGGATGGGAGATCAGCAAGAAGGTTTAGACTGAGGTCATGGTGATGGAGACAAAGAAGCAGTATTTGAAGGGTGTTTCTGAGGAAGGTTTGACAAGCCATGTCTCCAAATTTCATCTAAGGAAATGGGATTTTTTTTTTGAGGAGGGAAAGCATCTTTACCTTGTGTTCTCCATTCTCAGAGCACATTAAAGCCATTTTCCAGTCCAGAGTGTTAACTATTGCAGGGACCGTTAGATGATGGCAACCAGAATCACTCCCTTGACTGACAGCACAGACTTTCCTGCAGTCCTGAGAGTAATGAAGGCTTGAGTTTAAAGAGCTCTTTCTCTGCTCATTCCTGATAGAATCTTCAAGACGCTCTCATTTTACAAATGAGAGACACATACTAAGAGAGGCCCACGAAGGTTAACTACCTTCTCAAGGTCACACAGCTTGAAAGAGCTGAGTATAGAACCTACGCCTACTGACGACTCCAGCCTTTCTACAACAGCATCAAAGGTATATTGACGGTCACATAATCAATAAGACTACTACTTAGATAAAAATTATAGACAAGGTATACAAAGAAAATAATTGCTGTTATAAGAGCCAGTTTTCCATAAAATTCCTTTTATAGTGCTTTAAAATGTATTTAAGGATTACAAACTTGAATATATACCTTCAACAAATAAGCTGTGTCATCAGAGGCATCAAAAGGGGGAAATCTACAGTCCTTCCTCGTGGTGGTCACCTTCTATTCCTGGGAACTAGGAACACAATTCGGAGTAACTCTGAACAATTCTGTGTGACTCGAGGATTGCTTGCACCCCCGCCTCTCCTCCTGGCTGGCTTTGCCTCATCCAGGGTCGCTCTCTAGCTCTCTAGCTCTCAGCCGTGAGCCTGCTGCCTGCTCTCCTCTTATAGGACGACTCAGTTCTGCGTGTCATCCTTCTAATGCCTCTTTTCCAGGCTTCCCATCAGCCATGGACCAGAGGTCCCAAACTGGCCACCCAAGAATCTGAGACGACCTACGACACGGTATTTGGCCTACACTGTATTTTAAAAATTTGAATTTGTTCTCAACATTTAAACATTAGAAAACTTCACATTGAAAAAAATTTAGATTTCTGACTTTTCTTTTTTTTTAAATTTTTATTGGCGTATAGTTGATTTACAATGTTGTGTTAGGATTTCTGGCTTTTCTTGAAAAGTTGGAAGATCTGGCAGGACAGGGCCTGCCTTCCCGCCTGACGATCACTGCCCAGAACTGAGTCGCGTGTGCTGTTTAGTTCATCACAGTTCTCTGCCTGCTTCCCTCATTTATGGAACTTGACTGACCCTGAAGGCGTTTGAGCTTGAGACCCCTGAGGTAGATGACCCTTGGTGTACATCACTGAGCACCTGCTGCTTCTAGTGTTTCTGAAGGATCCAGGAGGTCCAGGACATGGAGTGTTTTGTGATTTCACTGATACCCAGATGGATTTGACTCAGGTGTGGACATATGAACCAAAGAACATGAGAACTTCCAGTTAGCCCGATGATTTGCAAACTTAATTTTTTTATCTCAGTGTAGTGCTCTGTCTGGATCGTTCTATGAGGTATCAATGCCATATTTCTTCTTTATAAAATATTTGTTTATATAAGTAGTGTTGATAATAGAAACATACCTGAAAGTGCACATAAGACAAAAAGGAGAAAACAAAAATCAGTCAGAATCCCTTTACCCAGAGATAACCTCTGTTAACAGTTTTGTGTCCATCCTTCCAATCTTTGTTCTTTGCATTTAAATTCCTAGGAAAGTGGGATTGTATTAACCCAAGAGTTTTGTTTTGTTTTGTTTTTTAACATCTTTATTGGAGTATAATTGCTTTACAATGGTGTGTTAGTTTCTACTTTATATCAAAGTGAATCAGCTATACATATACACATATCCCCATATCTCCTCCCTCTTGTGTCTCCCTCCCACCCTCCCTATCCCACACCCCAAGAGTTTTATAATCTTTTTTTTTTTTGGCTGCATTGGGTCTTCGTTGCTGCGCGCGGGCTTTCTCTAGTTGCGGTGGGCGGGGGCTACTCTTCGTTGTGGTGCGCGGGCTTCTTACTGCAGTGGCTTCTCTTGTTGCGGAGCACGGGCTCTGGGGCACGGGCTTCAGTAGTGTGGCTCGCGGGCTCAGTAGTTGTGGCTTGCGGGCTCTAGAGCGCAGGCTCAGTAGTTGTGGCGCAAGGACTTAGTTGCTCTGCGACATGTGGGATCTTCCTGGAGAAGGTCTCAAACCCGTGTCCCCTGCATTGGCAGGCGGATTCTTAACCACTGTACCACCAGGGAAGTCCCTTTTTTTTTTTAAACTTAACAGTACAGTGTCAGTGGCTTTATACATTATTATTAATTATTCCTCTCTAGCATGATCTTTAATAACCACATGATATTTCATCATATGACCATCCTTTGGTTTATTTAACCAAGTCCCTATTTATGGGTTTGAAGTTTGGGTTTTCTTGGTTTTTTTTTTCCACCAGAAAAATTAGTTTATTTGGGAATAACAGAGGAATTACTGGGGTTATTTTTTCAACAGTGTTTCAAAGAACAACCTAGAAGTAGACTTGGTGAGCCACGAGGTATGCAGAAACCTAAGGCTTTTGCTACCCACATTGATGTTGGTGCTATATCTCATTGCACAGAGGTTCAGCTTACACAGAGTGAGACTGTGCTTTCAGGATAGACTCTCGGGGACCGGGACCTTATCGGGAATAAGTGATAGAGTGAGGGCCTACAGTTTTAACATGCATCTACACACTAGAAAGAATTGAATGACAGACTCTCGAGGACAGGGACCTTATTGGGAAGAAGTAATAGAGTGAGGGCCTACAATTTTAGCACGTATCTACACACTAGAGAGAACTGAATGTGGATATGTATTGGTTCCAGTACTTGAGTTCAAAAAAACAAATAGCAGAAATTCATAATCAAGGAGATGTGATTAAGCGAGTTTGTGTGTATGTGTGTGTGTGTTAGGGGACAGTAAGGTCGATGGGATAATAAGGCTGCTGGTGGAAGTTACTTGGGGAATCTCAGGCTGCATTTAACAGGAGAGCAAGCAAGGCGAGGGCAGCAGCGGGAGTTTGCTCTCCTGAATCAGATCACTGCAGAGTAGCCTGTGCAGTTCTGGGCACCCCAGTTCTGGAAAGATACAGCATAGTAGCATGTATTGAGAAGGAAAGGGGCAAGGATGGTAAGGGTCCTCCTGATGGTGCCCCATGGCCAATGGCTAAAGGAACTGAGAGTGTCTGGTTCCAAGGGAGGTTTGGGGCATGTGGTCTGAGAATCATCAATTACCCGAAAGGCTGTCAGTGAAACCTGTTTGGTGGTTCCCCAAACCCAGACCTTGCGCAAATGAATGGGAGTCACGGGCTGACAAATTTCAACTCAGTCTAAGGAAGAACTGTCTAACAGTCAGAGCTGTTACTAAATGAAACAGAAGTTTCTGGAGGGAGCACAAGAAACTATTCACAGTGGTTACCTCCAGGGAGGAGGGGCCGGGGGATGCACCATTTGAAATTACCCTTGTGTGCCATTTGAAAATGTTTTTAAACCATGTTCATGAATTACATTTATGATGAAGAAACAAATTTAATAATGCAACACAACAGAAAGGAAAAACAAGTGGATTTACCAGCTAAGGTATTTTGGTGCAAGCATCAAAATCCAACTCTGGCTTCTAAGCAGAACAAGGAAAAAAAAGGATTTAATGGAAGGATACAGTTGTTCACAGAATTGAGGGGAAGGCTGAGGAAGGTCAGGAGTCCCGGAGATGCCTGGAGCCCTCATGGGTCATTTCTCTTTGCTGTGACTCGGTTCTATCAGTTTTCTATCCGTATGTCCCTTGGTTCCAGACTCAGATTCCAGTGAGAGACAGTCCGATTGGCCTAATTTGGGATCATATACCCATTCTCTTGCTGACTGACAGCCTCTAGTAGAACCCCTTGAAATGGGAGTGGGCAGCTACCCAAAGGAAACTTGGGATGCTGTTACGAAAGAAGGAGGGAGGGATGGCAGGCAGGCAAAACCAAGCCATCCATCACATAGGTTTACAATGAACGGAATAAGCTATCTCAGAAAGTAGTGATGTCCCCATCCCTGGAGGTATTCCGGACAGAGCACCTGGAGACAAAGCTGTAAAATGATTCAGCCTCTAATGGGGTTTGATTACACCACATCAACATCCCTCCTAGCCCTGAGATTTTACGGTTCTGTGATTTTGGGAAAATCCTATCTTTTGGACCGGACAGCTCCAACACAGCTGGGACCATGCTTCTACAGCCAACGTACCTTTCAGAATCCCTTAGTCCAGAGCCAACCAGAATGAAATTATGTTCTCACCAGGTTCTTGTTTCTCATTTCTCCTTTGTCTTCTCTCTTTTAGTCCATTTTCCTTGCACTTTTTTTTTCTTTTTTTTGGCCATGCCTTGGGGCATGTGAGACCTTAGTTGCCTGACTAGGAATCGAACCCATGCCCCCTGCAGTGGAAGTGCAGAGTTCTAACCACTGGACCTCCAAGGAATTCCTTTCTTTGCACTCCTGATACTTCTCATTTCATGGGTTTGAGAACTCAGATTGATTATCAAAGAGGCTTGTCTCTGGGGTCAGACTTCAGATCAGCTCTAAGATTTAGACTTTACAAACTGTGTGACGTTGGGAAAATTACTCAACTTCTCTGGACCTATATATCCTCATCTGTAAAATGGAGATAATAATAGGACCAACCTCGGGGTTGTGGAGGGAATTGAGTAACACATCTAAAATGATTGTTAGAGGGTCTGCCGTGGAGAAAGGGCTCAAAAAACACCATTCCCCCCCAACCCCGCTTAGCATCAATGTCCTCATCAACAACATTATTATTATTAAAAGAAGTAGGTCCCGAAGAATCTGCCAAAAGTGATTTGGAATCACTTGATACTCCACGAGAAAAGGGGCCCACATCCTATTTATTTTCTAAATTTTCGTCCCTAGCAGAGTTTCTGGTACGTACGGGTGCTTAATAAAGGTCTATAAATAAGTGAGTGAATGCAAGAATAAATGAATCAATCATTGGAGGTTGAAGAGTATAGATCATTTCTGACGTGGGGTTCTTTCGAGGTTCCAGAAGACAAGGGAGGCCAGAAGAGGAGAAAACCCTCACCAAGTGTTCAGGGGAAAAGAAGAGATGAGAGGGTTAGTCTCAGAGTGACTCACAGACGGATAAGCCCCCAAAGAGACATCCCCGGGACCACCCCCGTGACCTGGGGGCGGAAATGTGGGTGATTAGGCAGCAGGAGGCCCCAGGGGACCGGTTTGTACCGATTTGGGTTTCAGGGTTGAAGGAACCTGATGGAAGTTTTCAGAATAAGGCACTTGGGTGATCTATTTTGGAGGAATTATCTGGAGAAAAGAAAATGAGAACTGCCAGTAACCTTAGTGTGCTGGCCTTGGGCAGGAAAGAGGTGATTCCGGGACACTCATAGCCTGATTTCTCAGGCCCAGTGCGCTGAGGGGCCCTGTGGGAATCAACGTTGGAGATGTAACAGTGTGACGATGTGTGTGAAGGACAAGCAGAGCAGCAAAGTGCTCGTAGGAAAGGTCCTAGACGGGAGGAGATTTTTTTAAGTAAACTTTTTTTTAAGAGATAACAGACACAGAGAAAAGTGAGAAATCAGAAACATACGGCTCCATGAATTTTCAAAACTGAACATGCCATGTTAACAGCACCGACACAGAGAAATGAGTGTTGAATGCAGATGTCCATAAGAAACTGCTGGGTGGGGAGAAATTCCCTGGTGGTCCAGTGGTTAGGACTCCGTGCTTTCACTGCCGAGGGCCCGGGTGCGGAACTAAGATCCCACAAGCCGTGAGCTGCAGCCAAAACAAACGAACAAACAAACAACCCTGGGGTACTTGGAGGGAATGCAGATTTCCTGGCCCCACTGTCAGAGGTCCTGGTTCCATAGGCCTAGCATGTGGCCTAGGAATCTGCATTTCTGCATGTGCCCCCAGATTTAGATAAGGGTAGCCCCTGGACCGCACTTGGAGACACACTTGCCTTTTGGGTGAGAACATGCTTTAGAGTCAAGCAGGCCTGGAGTTGGAATCCTACCTTTTCCTTGAATGAATAACTTGATCTCACAAGGAAAGTGGGGGCAATGGTACTTACTCATAGGTTTGCTTTGAGGATTAAAAGGAAATGCATGTAGGGACTTCCCCGGTGATCCAGTGGGTAAGACTCCGCGCTCCCAATGCAGGGGGCCGGGGTTCGATCCCTGGTCGGGGAACTTGATCCCACATGTGTGCCGCAACTAAAAGTCCACATGCCTCAACTAAAGATCCCGTGTGCCGCAACAAAGATCCCGACGCGGTGCAGCCAAAATAAATAAAGGAAATGCATGTAAATCCACGAGAGCTGCTTAGCGTGGTGTTGGGCATACAGTAAGCACTCAGTAAATGCAGCCAAGCAAACACGCACACAAAAAGGACAGGATTGTCCCTAAATCTCTGTGCCCAGCACCTAGTATGGTGCACATTTCCCTTCTCGGGGCCTGCCACCCAGATAGTTCTGACTCCAGCCCCCGCTTCCTCTCAGGCCTGGGCCCTAGGGAGCTGCCAGCTGGCCACTTGCCACCCTCCCCCTAGAGCTGAAGTCTGTGACTCCAGGGAGGTGAGCACTCTGTCTGGTGTCCCTTTCATCTCTGTCCTGTGGACCCATGCCACCATTCCCACCTGGCCCAGACCATCACCGAGGCCCCGGAGACCCAGCCATTGGCACATGTGGCTCTCTCACGTAGCCCCTTCTTTCCTGGGCCTGAGTTCGTGGGTAGGGAGGTGAGGTGAGTGCAGGCGTGCTTGCGCATGAGTGCGTGCGTGATTTGCTCTCCTGTTTTAAAGGATTCCGAGCCATGTGAAACTTCCCCTGTGGATGTGGTTCCGGGTTGCAGCAAGTGTTTATTTATGTGTGAGGGTGGGGAACGCACTGGGGGTGGGTTGTCAGTCCTTTCGTGGGTGCTTCACGTGGCGGCGCGAGACTGTGGCTGAGCCTGACGCTCCCAGAGGAAAGCACTGCACAAGGAACTGGTTTCCAGACTGCGCAGGGATCTGCACTTTTGTTTGTTTTTGACCCAAAAAAAAAAAAAAAAGGTTAGCAGTGAGGGGCTGAGGGAATACCCAGCCTCTGATACCTAAGAGAAGTCCCTGGACTCGGACCCTCCTATTGTGTGACCTTAGCCCAGGGTGGGAAACGCTCACCTGAGCGCCCTGGCGGGTGGGAGTTTTGGGTCAGTGCCTGGAGTGGGCAGTCCAAAGCCTTGAATTGAGACTTTGGTCTTTTGGCTGTAGATGTTCCTTTAATGCATTTCTTCCCCTGCCTGCTTGAGAACCTCTTGGTACCTCTTGCCATCCCCTCACTGCCCGACCCAGGCCCACTGGGCCCGATGCTGCGAGGAATGATCTCGAGGAGGCTGGGCTGGACAGGCGCTTGGCCACGGCAGGGGGCGTGTCTGGATTCTTGGAGAGCCCTCCCCACCTCTGCTGGAGAGACGTTTCCTTGACCCAGCCCTCGTGGGCTAGCTTCCACGCCATGACGCTTTGGCAAGTGGGCACGTAGCATCAGGGCCCCCATCACCAGAAAGTACCAAAGCCTTTGGCACCCCACCCTCTCCTCCCCAGCGACCCCAAGTGGGCAACTGCTGTGGCAGCAGGTCCGGCCCAGACAGACGCTGCCAGCCTCCTCTCCCTGCAGTGGGCACCAGCTCTACCTCCCCGCGCGGGGCGGTGCCCTGGCTCCTCGGCCCGGCACCGTCTGTCCCCCCTAGACTTCTCAGGGGCCGGCCCAGTCTGGGCCACCCTCTCCCTGCCCTCAGCTCCCGCACAGGTGACAGGCCCAGGCTGCTCTCTGGGATGCAGAGGTTGGATGCTGCCTTATGCCCCCTTCCAGCCCCTCCTCCCCCATTCATGCACACAGGCACCCACCACACCCTGGGCGGCTTGTTCCTCGCCACACATCCAGGGAGGGGGAGACCAACCCCTTAGTGTCTTTTGAAATACGAAGAAAAATGTGTGATCAGGAGCATGACTGCTGTGCTGGGCTCTTGGGCCCACTTCAGTCTGTCTCAAATCTAGGCATTTTTGCTTCAATTTTATATATTTTTTAAGAAAACAAAACAAAAATCTGCACTAATTTACCTGGTTTCGTAGGAAAACTTTTCCTTTTTATTTTTTACATTTTTTGGTGTTCGTTTGTATTGAATAATTTGCTACATTTGTAAAGTGTAAGAGGTATATATAATATATATATATTTCTAACGTAAAAGTAATTTTTTTCTTTTCAAGATTTTTTCTTAAGAGGAGAGAAAGATATTTTTTCAGGAAAAACAAACTTTAAAATAAAAAAAGAGGAGAATAAAACCTATTTCTCCCCTCTCCCCATCCTCTCTCTGTCTACCCCTCTTTCCCAGGAACAAATCAAAAGGTGGATCGTCTTGTAAAGAAAGTAAACTTTTAGTCCAGAATGATGTCTTTTTCTTAATGCAGTGAGCTGTAGATTCTCTAGTTTGACCCCTGGGGATGGGAAGAGGGGCACTGAGGCAACATGGAGAGGAGCTCGGGGGAGCAGGGTAAGGAATTTGTTTTCTTTAGTGAAGGAGGAATACAATCAAGCGTTTTGTATTCAGAATGTTGTGCAATATTTTGGAATGGAACATTCGTGTCTTTAGAGATTTAGTTTAAAGACAAAACAAAAAGATTGATCAAATCTGTACAGTTTATATTGTTCCAGTTTTTTTAAGTTTGTATTAAAAGCATGATATATAATTTAAAAAAATTATACTGGCCGAGTCTCCGAGAGATGGAATATGGACAGCTTACTAGCTTAATGTTTACCCTCTCCTGCATGAGGCCGTCTGAGGCCATGCCTAGAATCAGAGGTTCCAGTCCTACTGCTAGACTTTGTGGAATTCAAACCAAAGTACAAGACAAGTTCCTCTTCCTGGAGAACAGGGCTGCCAGGCACAGTTGCACAGATTGGAAACTGCTCAAGGCCATTGAACCGAGAGAGAGAGAGAGAGAGAGAGAGAGAGAGAGAGAGAGACAGAGAGAGAGAGAGAGAGAGAGAGAGAGAGAGAAGGGTTCAAGTCCAGCCTGCACTCTGGTCACATGGGTCAGGCCCACATCCTCATGGAAGAAAGGGTGCCTTCTACTAATTTGCACAAAGGTACTATATAGGCTAGTGGTACCTTCCTTGAGAAGGTCATGTCTGGCTACTGACACAGAAATATAAATTAAAACTGCATTTCCTCCTAACATGAAAACAAATAATTCTATTTTCTCATACGGAGGGTAGTTGAGAAAACCAAATGGAAGAATAAAGATGAAAACACTTTGTGATGACATATAAAACAGAATACAGGACTTCTCTGGTGGTGCAGTGGTTAAGAATCCACCTTCCAATGCAGGAGACATGGGTTCGAGCCCTGGTCCGGGAAGATCCCACATGCCGCGGAGCTACTAAGCCTATGCACCACAACTACTGAGCCTGCGCTCTAGAGTCTGTGAGCCACAACTACTGAGCCCGTGTACCCCAACTACTGAGCCTGCACGGCTAGAGCCCGTGCTCCGCAACAAGAGAAGCCACTGCAGTGAGAAACCCACACACCGCAATGAAGAGTAGCCCCGGCTCGCCGCAACTAGAGAAAGCCTGCGCGCAGCAACAAAGACCCAACACAGCCAAAAAATAAACAAACAAACAAACAGAGTATAGCTCTAATGATACCACAGTGTGATCATCTTCTGTTGCAAACTAGCTGTGTGACCTTGGGGGAGTCACTCTACCTCTCTGGGCTTCAATTTTCTCACATGTAAAATGAACCAGTATCCCAGGTAATTCTGATGCTCATGGTCAGCAGGCCCAGTGACTAAACACTGGTCCCTTCCAGGTGCAACCTCCTTTGAGCCTGTGTTTCACCGTGCTATAGCAGACAGAAGTTCTGCCAAGCAGGAGATGACTGGGAGGCCAGGAAATAATGTCATGGTCCCAAACCTGAATTCAATGACCTTACAGGCACTTGGCAGCAGTGGCTTCATGGTCCTGTCCCCGAGCTGAACTGGCTGGCTCCAGGCCAATTACATCCAAAGCTCATAGGTCATTCTGCCTGGGCTGACAACACCCATTAACCTAAGTGAAAATTAGAATCAACTGGCCCTAACAGGTTCCCTCTTGGTCTTGCTGTAAATACAAGTCAGTAAATGTCAAAACAAGCCTCTGGCCAACCTAGAAATTCTTAGTCATCAATAGGCTATGAACACCCTTGGTCAGAATTCACTGTTTGTGCATTGACCCGTTTAATTACTGACTTCCTCCTCTAACTCACTTGCCAGACATCTACTAAGCCTGGACTGAGTGTCAGGTACTGTGCTAGGGGCCTGGAACATGGAAAAGAATAATGGGATAGAGTAGAAATCCCCCCATCCCCCAAACACGCCCACTAGTGCATAAACCACTGTCTGGAAACCAAGGGGTATTTCAGACTGGGAATTTTTTTTCAGGCTAGTAGTTTCCAAACGTGTCAGCTGCCATCTTAAACAGTGGCTTGTGTCCTAGGAAACACAACCCCACCAAGGTAACTGGAAGCATCCAAAGGGGAGAAAAAAACTCATTAACTTAGAAAAATGCAACAGGGTCTCCCTGCACGGACTAGCATTGTGTTTCATGGACATAAGTCAGAACATTTTGCAGCTGCCCATATACATTTCCCTCTCCTATTCCAACTGAAGTTTCAGTCTTACTGTCGCAGGTTTGTCTGAAAGCCCAATGTGGTCAACAATGGTTGAAACAGGAACCACAGAGGCTGGATTGCTTGATCTGTGACTATCAGATCGCAACCATAATGTCGCTCTAAGCCAGGCAGGGTTTCTTTGCCCTAGATTCGTAATTATTTGTAAAACAAACCTTTAGGTTCTCAAATGCCTCTTCTACCAATGGGAGGGGTGGGGGAATGAAGGGTGCCCTCTCTCCTCTTCCATGTTGGGATGGGCATGGGTGGAAGTGAATTGGAGAGAACATTTAGTTAACACCGACCCTATGCTCTTCACAACAGCCTTGTAACGAGGGACGCTTGTCCTGCTTTCACAAATGAAGAAACTGTTGCCTTGGCAGATTTGTCTGATTTGCTCAAACTCACACACCCAATGATTAAAAAAAAAAAAAAGCCATCATGTTAACAGCTACCATTACTGAGCACTTCTTATGAGTTAGGCCTGCACGAAACACTTTTATAGATATTATTTCATTTATATTTCCAAATAACTCTATAAGGTGGGTAATACTATTGTCTCCATTTTACAGCTGAGGAAATTGAGGTTTAGTCAGGTTGAGTAACTTGTCCAAGTTCATACAGTCAGGAAGTATGGAGGAGAGATTCTAACTTTAGTCATAGAACTACAATTCAGAGATTCTAGACTCTTTTGGCCAGCTGGGCTTGAACTCTCTGTCCTTGCTTTGTGGAGGAACAAATTTAATCGGATTAAGAAAAAATAGAAACAACAAAACAAAACACCTGTTAAATGAAAGCAATTATTGGACTGAGTTAATACACTTCTCCCTTATTTCAGGGCTAGTCTTTCAACATCTGGACTGAAGTTCATGGGCAGATTATTGCAGATAGGCTAGTTGTATTGCTAATCAAAGAATTCTTTCTCACAAACAACAGGCTTCCATTATTGAGCCAACTATCAGCTGTACCTCTGATTCAGAAGAGAGCCCCTTGGTGCCATGAAGAATATGCCAGGCATACTCTTCCTGGATCTGGCAAATAAAATAAAGCCAAACTATATGAGACAGAGACAGATGGAGACAGACAGAGAGACAGAGAGAGACCCTCCACTGAGTACAGGGTTGCACTGAAGAAAAGACGTTGGATTTGGTCTCTGCCCATATTGTCTAATGAGGAAAATAGATATTAGATAAGCAACGCTAACAGCAGTGATGTAATTGCTAATATATCAACAGGAAAGTCCTAAAAGAGCCCAGAAGAAGGAATGCTGGTATCCAAGGATGAAGCTGAAAGGTGTCACTAAAAGATGACATTTTAGTTGACATGTAATATTAATTTCTTGTTTTAAAGTAAGCAGTGGGCATGCCTCCCAGCACCCATGCCCCTTCCCCACTGGGTAGCAGCTCTGAGCTCTGGATGGCGCCAATCCAATCCCCAGGTCCAGCTTCAGACCCTGGCTACAAACCCTGGAGATCACCTCCCCGTCGCCTCAGTTTAAGGCTGAGCACGTGATCTATACTGATCTAACTGCAGTAAAGCCAGGACTTCTGTTTGCTGGTTTCGAGCTGAGAAGACTCTTCTTCCTGTCTCTTTTCTGGTGGTGTTTATCCATGAGGCCTGGAAACTCTGCCACAGTTTTGCTACTGGGGAAGCTAGCCTAAGGCAAGGCAGCACAAGGAGGACAGTTAAGCCAAGAGACCTGCAGAGACATTGAGCTGAAGCCCAGGTCTGAAGCCCACATACTTCTGGGCATTTTTAAGACCAAGCCAATGAATTGCCTTGATTGCTTTAGCCATTTAGAGTTGGGTGTTCTTTTATTTGTCACCCAAAGAATTTCAGCTGATCCAAAGGTTATTTTTCTTTCTTTCTTTTTTTTTAACTTTTATTTATTTATTTATTTTTGGCTGCGTTGGGTCTTCGTTGCTGCACGTGGGCTTTCTCTAGTTGCAGCGAGTGGGGGGCTACTCTTCGTTGTGGAGCATGGGCTCTAGGCATGCGGGCTCTGTAGTTGTGGCACGTGGGCTCAGTAGTTGTGGCTCGTGGGCTCTAGAGCACAGGCTCAGTAGTTGTGGAGCACGGGCTTAGTTGCTCTGCGGCATGTGGGATCTTCCCAGACCAGGGCTCAAACCCGTGTCCCCTGCATTGGCAGGCTGATTCTTAACCACTGCGCCACTAGGGAAGTCCCCAAAGGTTATTTTTCAAAATGTACAAATATACTCATGAGGTGTTTTACTCTTAATATAACCAAGGTCAAGTATCAACTGGGAAGGGAGGAGTCCTCTGGTTTCAAGGACAGAAAAACTAGCCCAAACTAACAAGCAAAGATAGAATTTATTAGCTCAGAACATGAACAGTTAGTGAAGGAATTGAGTTTCAGGCATAGCTGAATACAGCAGCTCAGATGAAATCACAGAGTTCAGTTTCTCCCCATCTCCCTGCTCAGCTCTGCCCTCCTCCACGTGACAGCCTTGTCCTCAGTCACAATCCCCCTTCCCAGTTGCAGTCTGGCTCTCAGGACCTCTCTCGGTCAAGTCCAGTGGGGAAGGGAAACCCCATCTTTGTAGCTGTCCAGGCAAACCCCTGGGGGTCTCTGATTGGGCCTTGGCTTGAGCCCTCTTCCCACTCCTGGACCAAACCCTGTGGCCAGGAGAATGGTCTTCCCCATGATTCATGGCCAGAACCAACCTAGAGGGTCAGCTCCATGCAAAGCACATGGCTGAAAGTGGGGGTGGGTATTTCCCCCGAAACTTAATTCAAGCAGCTGGAGAAATAGGCAACAAAACAACAGATGTCCCTGACAGCTCACTTGAAAATGCCTCTCAGCCAACATTCCTAAAATAATGTACATTCACGACAGGTGGGTTTAACAGAAAAGCTTGTTAGTCATGGCTAAGAAGTCCTCTCCTGAGTTTGCCAGCCTAAAACCAGACATAGTTTCTATGAGATTTTTGTTCTTGTTCCTTGACGTGCATTAGTTCTTTAGATTATTCTTTTCTTTTCTTTCTTTTTTTTAACCCAAGACAAATCTTTTCTTCAACTAATATTTTCTGAGCACCGAAGACAATAACAGTAATAGTTATCACACTTCCTAACTACTTACACATGTTATATACATTATCTCATTTAACCCTTACACTAGCTCATCAGGTCTCAACCAGGGATGATTTTGCCTCCTCAAGGGACGTTTGGCAATGTCTGGAGACAGTTTTGGTTGTCACAACTCGAGGGGTGCTACCGGCATCCAGTGTACTGGGGTCATGGATGCCACCAAACATCCTCTGGTGCAGAAGACGGTCCCTCATAGCGAAGAATGCTCCGGCCCAAAGCGTCAATAGCACCAAGGTAGAAAACCCCTTGCAAACTCATGATGCTGTCCCCATCCTTATGGTTGAAGAAGAATAAAGCTCTGAAAAGCTGAACAACTTGCCCAGGCTTATGCAAGGTCAGAAGGGGTGGGGCTTGGATTTTAATCCAAAGAACTTCCTTTTATCTAGTGATTTCCAATCTTGGAATTGGAACAGTATCCCTCCACCCCCCCTCACCCACTCTAAATTCTGGTTCAGTGGGCCAGGGCCCCCAGGAATTGGTATAACAGGATCACAGGTGATGCTAATGTAATCAGCTACCTGAAGAGCGTTTGGAGGCCCCTGCAAGGCACTACACACACCTATGCAACACACAGCAAAGATGCAACACACAGCTAAGGAAACAGACTCATGGGCAACTATGACATGCGGTGTGATGAATGCATAATGATGGGCACTTCACTCCTCCACTCTTTGCTCATGCTTTCCTCTGTGCTTGGAAGTCCTTTCTCTCTCTCTTTTCAAGCTGCTTATCCTTCTAGCTCATCTAGAAAACTTGCCTGACCTCCATCTCCATGGTCCTTTTTAGATGCTCTTTCTCTGTGGTCCCATAGCACCCTGAACAGAATTCTACTGTTCCACTCACCACATCATACTGTAATTAGTAATTCACTTGGCTTCTCATTCACTAGACTGTAAGCTGCTTGAGGACAGAACCCATATCTATGTACTCTTGTGCAGAGCCCAGTGCCTGGCTGTAGGCTATTTGTCTGCTATTACTGCTTGCTATTTGTCTATTCCAGGTGTCAGCAAACTTCTGTAAAGTGTCAGATAGTAAATATTTTAGGCTTTGCAGGCCATATCTTGTCACAACTCCTTAACTCTGCTGTTGTAGCACAAAAATAGCCATAGAAAATACGTAACAGATTGAACCTGACTGTGTTCCAATAAAACTTTATTTCCAAAACCAGGCGGTGGGCCAGGTTTGGCGGTGGGCCAGGTTTGACAGTGGGCCATAGTTTGCTGACCCTCGGTCTATTATAATAGCCACTCTTCCATTAGTAAGTCCTCACTTTTAGCCATGCATATTGCTGGTCAACCATCTCCAAAACAAAACTATACTTCCCAGCTACCCCTGCAGCCACTTGTGGCCATGTGATTAGATTCTAGCCAATGAGATGTAGGTGGAAGCATTATTTGGGACTTCTTGGAAGGCTGTTTCAAAGGACTGATTCATTTGGGAAGGGCCTCTTTCTGCCCCTGTGCTTTTCCTCCTTCTTCCATCCTACGAAGGGCTCCAGCAGCCGTCCTGGACCATGAGGTGGCTTTGAGGAAGAAGACACAAGCTAGGAGGGAAGAGCAGAAAGATAGGAGCCTGAGTCCTTGATGACACCACGGAGCTGCCATACTTGTCCTGTATGGCCAACGTGTAGTCTTGGACATAAGAGAGAGAGAAACTTCTGTCTTGTGTAAGCCACCACATGTGTTTCTATTACTATATGCAGCAGAACCTAATCTTATCTGTGTGCTAACCTGTGGAAACACTCAACAAATGTTTGAGGAGTAAAAGGAATGCCCAAAGCATGAGGGAGCACCCTTGAGGAAATTAATCCTGCCGGGGGTGGCTGGGGAGTCATGGAAACAAACGAACACCAGGGCCTCCTCAGGCTTTTCCGAGGTTAAGCCCCCAGATGACTCAAGTGTCTGGCCAGTTCCTCCTGCTGCCTTTCTTCCTCCCCACAAGGGACTTTCCTTTTATAGTACCTGCCATCAACTACTTTATCTTCTGGGGCATCCTTCCCCACCAAGATTATCTGTTGCAGAGAATTCAGTTTCCTACAAGGGAAAGCACTGTTCCTTGTTGTTGGAATGGGGTTTTACTACTAAACACCAAGGGGACACGGCGGGAGAATCCCCAAAATAGCAAAAAGAGCAACGTCTAATAGACTGAGGAAATGTAACAGGTCCTTATGTCATGATTTGTTTGCCTTACAAGTCAGTACTTGAGTGGTGTAGAGGGAAAAGCCTGACTTTGCCGTTGGGCAACCTTGAACTTGAATAGTGATTTAGTCACTTAGCAGTGCGACATTGGCCAAGTCATGTCCTTTCCCTGAGCGTCAGTTTCCCCAACTACAAAGTAAGTCAATAGTAACGTTTTTACAGTGATCTCGTGAAAATTAAATAATGAAAGAGTGCCTAGCTTAAAGAAGAGGTCAAAATTATAGTTCAGAGACGTCTCTCTGTCTGCAAATCAGAGGCGACAGGATGATAATTGGATTTGGGTGGATCCCCTGCCCTGGCTTTGGAAGGGCAAAATCTTCCAGTCTTCAGACTGAACACTTCCTTCCTTTCCTCTCTTCTGAGCCTCTCCCCACACAATTGTACTTCCTTTTTACCCACTACCATACTTTAAAGCAATAGCAGAATGACCCTTGCATCAGTAAAAATCCAATTTTTTTTCCAACATTATTTCAACCCCACCGAAGTCCCGCATGAACATCCAGTGCCCCAAGGACACTCGCGGTGTCACACTGGGCCATGCTTTCACTTTCTGAGAAATGTGGCCTTGACACGGCTCCAACTGAATAAGTGGTCACAGGACACTTCAAACCTGGAGGCCCTTTCCATAAAGGTGGCTTACAAATGCAAAATAGTCCACATCCCCGGAGATGTCTGTAAAAGTTATTACTGCCATGCCGGGGAAATGAACAACCCAAAAAAAGCTGCCAGCAGCGAACAGGATCCTGCGGTATTCAGTGTGTGCGAATTGGGTTCTTGGAGCGGCTGTTCATGAGGCTGTAAACTTAGCACCACTTCCTGTAAATGGTGTCAAGGAGAAGTGGGTGAGCTCCGGAGAGAGGGTAAGAGAAGGGGACCCCCAGGTGAGGGCTCTTTGGAAGCGTTCATGACAGAGTCACTTATTGGGAAATAAAAACAACACACCCAAAGGGAAAGAGGAGTGAATTATGGATATAGATCTGGGTGGGAAAGAAGCAAATGATCTTTTTTTTTCTAGCACCTGTTGAAAGAAATGTGCCTTTTCATCCTATAGGACATCCAAATATAACAAAAGATATGATTAGACATCAGGTAAATACAAACAAAAGTCTGGTGGGGGCAGGGTAAACAAACAACTATTTGTGTGTAGTAAAGCCTTTCTCTTTGGTTGTTAATGATACCTCGGGAGAAAATGGGATCAACTCGATCAGGGACACTGAATAGTATTAACTTCCTGTGTATATGGGATGCTGTGTTAGGCCCTGTACAGATTAGATAGAAGCCATTCATTCATTCTTCATTTATTCTGTAAAGACCAGTTTATGTACTAAGCACTGAGGTAGGTGCTGGGAGTTCAGTGGGGCATAGGCGGCCCCGGCCTCTACCACATGCAACTGATGTGGCAGAGGGTGGACTTGTAGCCGTGAGGTTCAAACTGACCGTGAAGGGACTTCCCTGGTGGTCCAGTGGGTGGGATTCCACGCTCTCAGTTCAGGGGGCCTGGGTGTGATCCCTGGTTGGGGAGCTGGATCCCATGTGCATGCCGCAACTAAGAGGTCTGCCTGCCGCACCTGGAACCTGGTGCAGCCTAAATAAATAAATAAATATTCAAGTTGCCTGTGAAGAGTCCTGGTTCCGTCACACCAGCTGCATGATCTTGAACAAGGTTACCTAACACTGCCATACCTCAGTTTCCCCATCTGCAAAAAGGAGATGCTATTAGCATTCACCTTGTGGGGTCAGGGAAAGGCTTAAATAAGATAATACCCATGAAGTACTCAGAAAAGTGCCTGCCATTCAGCATGTTTTAGCTGTGGCTGTTGTTATTATTACTGCTGGCCAGAGGGGCTGAGCAGGCCTGCCTTGAGCAAGGAATGACAAATGCCCTGGGAACTAGGAAGGAGACTGGTAGGGCTGCATGTATTGGAAACATTTACCAAGAGAAACTAATCTCAGAGCTTGATGTGCAGTTGGTGGCAGAGTCTAGACTAGGACCCAGGCGCCTGTGTTCTGATTTAGTGTCTTTTGTCCTGATGGAAACTTACTGCAAACACAACTACAATGGGACTCTTGTCCACAAACTAAAATATAAAAGCCAGTGCCCCATTGTAACAGACAGTAGCATCACCTATAGCATGGCCAAGCAGAACAAGGGTTTACAGAGGCAAATGGCAACCGGAATTAAAAATCAATGGCAAACTCTAGAGTCCAGTGGACCAGGACTTACACCCCAGCTCCACCACTTACTAGTTTCATGAACATGAGCAAACTACTTGGCTTCTCCTAACCTCAGTTCCTTTCCCTGTTAAGTGAGGTTAGTGATAGAACCCACATTTTGGGGTTATTGTGAGGGCTGGATATTCAAAAAATAACAGCCTTCGTTGCTGCTGCTGTTGTTTAATCTTATATCCAATTTACTGTGGGCATTTATTAATCATTCAGTTTTTTGTTATGTCTGCAAATTGGGATCATAACATACATACTGTTCTGCAACTTGCTTTTACACTTAGTATTTTTTCAAGCTAGTACTTATAGACTAGATAGACTTCATCTTTTTAACGTAACATCATTTCAGAGACTGCATAATCGTGCATTCTAAATGCATTTGTGTTTTGCACAGCACAACAGCAGCTGCAAATATTTGAAGGGGGTGGTATGTGTACGAATGAGCCATATTATATCTTTGATTTATACCTTGGGAATAAACCAAGACCAGCCAAATGAGAAAAGCAAAGGCTATTTATATTGAGCTTACAATAGCAAGGGAGTCGGCGGCTGTCACTTGCATTTTGGCAGAGGCTCAAAGGCAGGCAACGGAGTGGGAGAGGTTTCTAGCGGAAGGAACGGAGGGCTTCAGTTGGGCCCTGATTGGAGGCTGTTGGCTTGGGGAATCTCCAAGCTAACTAGAAGCCGGGTATCCTACTTGTTAGGGGATACATATGTGGTTTTCTCTGATTGGAAGCAGGGACAAAAATTAGGTAGGCTGTTATTAAGCCCTGGACGGTTGGGGCTGATTTTTACAGAATTATTGTTTAGCTTCCTGGATTGTCACTGGAGATTGCAATCTGGCTTCCTGCAAAAGCTTGACTTAGAGCAGGCTGGCTACCTGAGTCATATATTATAGATAAACGGTTAGGTTCCTGGGCAGGTTGCGGGTCAAAGTTCTGTTTTTTTATATGATTTGATCATTGTCTGTTTATATATTGTCTCTCAATACATAAAGCTTGGTGGTTCATAGGGATGTATGGACCCCTTGCAGTAAATTCACAGCCCTCAAAAGGAATCCATTGCTCTAAAATATCGGAAAATATTGCTGGCACGTATCCTGGGACTTAGATGCCTTTTTGTGGGTAGCAATCTTGTCTGTACCTTTGTGTACCCAAAGGGCCCGGTGTTTCCCGGGCTTGGAGCAGAGTTCTCAGTCCGTATGCCCTTCTCTCCTGGGTAAGAGTTCAACGAGGTGGTTTTAGCTGTGGTGCTCCGGGGAGATGGTTCGGTGTGCCGTGAGAAGAGACTTTGAATTAGAAGCCCTGGGCTCTGGTGCCACTTCTACCACTTCCTAGCCCTGTGCCTTTGGGAACTCAATAGCTCCAAATCTGCTTCCACTTCTGGAGCCCTAGTCCAGCTTAGTTCTTTCACAGCCATCCTCCTGGCAACACTGTTTGTGAAAATGCTTCATAAACTGTGTAGAGTTATGCAAACGTAAGTGAATAGTATCAGGATGATAGAAATGTTATTGCCTGAAATCATGCTTCTAGGATTTTAAGGAATCCATTAATGGGATTCTTTAAAAAAATTTTTTTATTTTTTCCCCTGGCATTGTTCTCAGCCAGGTTACAAAGTGGAGTCTTACTTGAACAGCTATTAGGTCTTTAGAGCGGCACACAATTTTCAAGTGAGTTATTCAGTTAATCATTTCTGTCATACCTACAATGTCCCCTTGGATTGTCTGCTTCTGGAAACCATCGCAGCTGGAGGAGGGGCCCTAACTCCCTGCTCATCCTCCAAACAGATCAAATGGCCTCTGGGGAAAGCCCCATTAATGGCCAAATGAATTAGTAGCAAGCTGGAAAAAAAGAGAGCCAAACGGTTACCAACACAATTGACCTTCCTTTTACACAAGGAGGTGGTCCAGTAATGCAGCTAAATGGGATTGCTACAGACTGAATCAAAATGCGGGGTGGGGAGGGGCAGAGATTGCTATTTAAAGGCCCCCCGGGGGGAATTACTTGATAAAGGATCTTTCCATTTTCATGAATGAGGCCCCTGATAGAACTGCTTTTTCTAAAGTTGACTCTTTATAATCCAATTTTCAAATCATTATTTTTATATATTGTAATATATGCTAAAGTATAAACAGAAATTATAGAATAGAATATATAAATATATGCATATAATATGGTATATTCTGTATAACATATAGAATACAATTTCTATAATAATAACAGTTATTGAGACACAGTGGTGAAAAAGTACATGAATTGTACGGCTATTTACATTTCTCCTCTGGGAGATAATGTTTAAGGAAAGGTAGTGTCTGATTATAAGTCCTTAAGAAATTCATTTCAACAAGGGGAAAAGATTTCAACTCAGGGTAAAGGAAATATTTCAAGTAGCTATGATCAACAAGGGAAGGGGTTGCCATCTGCAGTATTAAGCTCCCTGTCAGAAACATTTAGATTATGGGAACAACCATGTGGAAATCTATTTTCATTTGAAGTTTGGGTTTGAATTTGTTCTGGAAAAGACAGATAGCCCTCTACACGAGGTATGAGATGGGCAGGCCTCTCCTACTTCAATAAGTTTAGGTTAAAATAGCTTTAGGGTAAAATAAATAAAAACAATGGGCGGGGAGGGAGAGGTGGGGGAAGGAAGTGTCCCAGTTGCCGGGAGGATGAGATGATGGGTAGCCCTTACCCTGCTTTTTCCACTGATGGGGGACTCCAGCTGTTTGCATTTATGTGTACATCCAGGTGGGGGGAGGGGAAGCATTAAGCATCTTCTGAGAAGTCACTTTCTTCTTTCACTGAGTCACTGCCTGGAGCAAACAGCACACATTCCTTCTCTAATCTCTTTTTCCAGCTGTTTGCCAAACAGACACAGACACATACCCGCAGAGACAGACATTTACACTTATACCTAAAGCAGACACAGAATCCAGAGAGAGCCTAAATTCAGTCCTGGATTCACATGGAAGACACCTTTAACCTCACCTGGAAGGGACCAACTCTCCTTTTACAAATGGGGACAGTGAAGCCTAGAGAGGATATGTGACTCCCCCCCCTGCCCCCCCCCGCCCCCCCCCCCCCCGCCCCGGGATCACAAAGTCCTTTCTTCTGGCTCTACCTCCTGATGGATATCAGGGGGGAGATTACTACAGCGCATCATTCCTGCCTTGAGGACAGGGAGCCAGGGGGTGTTGTGCTCATTAGTTGGGTAATGCTTGCCACCACTTTTGAAGCTGCTGGATAGGATCTTACTCTCTGCAAATGAAATGTTTCTCGGCACACAACCTGTTTTCACTTGTTGCCCATGGCCACTGGCCACTTGTGCCTGCAAAGATTGCTTCCGAGCTCCAGCTCACAAGCATGCATTTGCTCACAAGCTTCAGAAAATAGGAGGGTTGCGTCTGGTTCTTATTATTAAAAGCAAACAAACCCATTATTAAAAGTAAACAGGCAGAACAGTTTTGCAATGATTGATTAAATGTGTGCTGGTTCAGAGGCTGAAATTCACCCCTGTTACCCCAAACAAAGCCTCTCTTATTGAACATCTAAAGGGGGAATGCCAGCAATGTCTTGTTAAGAAGAGTGCTCCCCACTTCTGAGTACCTGTTACAGGTTAGGCTCAAGAAGCACATTATCTCTAATCCTTAAGATTTAAAAGTGGGTGTTATAGTTTGCATTTTGCCAGTGATGGTACGGGCAGGTCAAGTAATTTGTTCATGGACACAGCTGAAATACAAAGCCATAAGGATCCGAACTTGAATCTCTATGACCCCAAAACCCACACCCATTCCATCCTGGCACGTTGCCCCATTAAAGACAGGTCTCCTGTGCTCCCGTTTTTGCTGTTGATTTCAAAGAAAAGCTCAAGACATAGGAGAAGGAAGCTTGCGTCTGCCCTGGCAAAACCTCCTGAAATTGCAGGCATGCTTGTGGGGTTGCAGGGGAGAGGGAGCCCTGGGCCACGTAGGTCACTTAAATGTGTGAAGTGCGTGGAGCAAAGACTGTTGATGCTAAGTTCCTGGTGCTCAGTATCTTGCCCCCATGCCTGCCTAATTCTTATGCCACTTTATGTACTCTGCTGTCCAAACAAATCAGAATGCAGCTTTACAGGTCCGGGATCTTGGCCTTGCCAGTGAATCTGGAGTTAACTGACTCTTGGTGATAGACTCCCACTAACCAAACTTATAAGAGACAGATGTATAGATAGAATGTTAATTGGCTACAGTAGAATTCTGTTTACCTAGGAGTCTTAGTGCTAGAAGCATTTCAGCAATGGGATTATTCTAAAATAAGTTTTAAAATCTCTAAAATTATGCTATTGGAAGACTCGGGAAACAATTTGTTATGAGTGCAATGCTGAGTAGTAGATTTACCACACCACCAATGACTAGTTGGGGATGACAAAGCAGGCAAATATCTTGATGTGGATGGATGGTGTTACTGTTATAAAGAGACAGTGACTCCATCAGAGCTACTTCATGTTGTGAAAAAACCTTATGAATATATGGAGTAAAAAAATCCATTTACTGGGAAACAGTCAGACAGTTCTTCAAAAGTTTACAAATAGATTTTCCATATGACCCAGCAGTTCCACTATAGGTAGATGCCCAGGAGAATTGAAAACATATGTCCACATAAAAACTTGTTCACAATTGTTCACAGTATCTTTATTCATAATAGCCAATAGGTGGAAACAATTCCAATGTCCATGAATTGATGAATGAATAAACAAAATGTGGTATATCCATATAATGGAATATTATTCTGCCATCAAAAGGAATGAAGTACTGACACGTGCTATGATATGGATGAACCTTGAAAACATTATGCTACCTGAAAGAAGCCAGACATAAAAGCCACATATTTTATGATTCCATTTATATGAAATGTCCAGAATAGGCAAATCTACAGAGACAAAAGAGTAGATTAGTGTTTGCCTAGGCTGGGGCTGGGGAAGTTGGGGGGAAACGGGGAGCGATGCTAATGGGTAGAGAGTGACTTTGAGGGGTGATGAGAGTGTTCTGAAATTGGTTGTAGTGAAGGTTGCACTGCTCTGTAAATAAAATAAAAATCAGGAAATTTTATACTTGAAAAGGGTGCATTTTATGGTATGTGAATAATAAAGCTATTTTTAAAGAAATTTACTGCTAAGCAGGAGTTGCTCATCCTGCATCCCTTCCATTGCTCTCCCCACCCCAATTCACTCTCCATCCTTCCCTACTCTGCTTGCTCCCCAGGTACTTGATGCTATGGATTGTACCAACAAGCTCCTTTATGCAAGCGATCAAATAATTTATTGTCTAAACTGGAACACTTTTGAGAAAGAAGAATGGAGATGAACAAACTCTCTTGGGCAAACCAGGGGTCCTGGTTCTGTTGGGGTTTGGTCCCCGCAGTGCAGGTTGGCTGCATCACTCTACTGAGGGCTACAGCTCCTGCCAGGCAGCGCTCTCCATGCTGCCACCTCTCTGGGTTCCAGGCTCCACCCCTCTCCTTGCCCTTCAGTCCTAGGAGTGGCAATGGCATGCTGCCTTGGCCCCCTGCCCCCGTACTGCACGGTCCCACTGGTTTCCTTAAACCCTGCCTGTGTCTCTTTCTTAAACTTCCTCCATTTTCAGTTGCAGTGGGCCATCTGTTTCCTGCCAGTACCCTACTGATACAAAACTCCAGATAAACAGCCTGAAAGAGAAATTTGACAAGGAAAAAGTGTGGTCAGCACAGTGACACCGCTAGATCTCTTCCAAAGAGCCGTTGCACCAACCCTCCTTCAGTTTCTGCAGATGTTTGTTAATCCTGACAGTAAGTTCTGATAATAAGTGATTTTACTACACCCTCCAGCAACAAAGATGTTCCAGTAAATACGATTTTATTATTATTGTAAGGGTTTTTTTTTTTTTTAACCACTGTGAAGGAAATGAGGATACAGCAGAAATTACAATTTTCAGTATGAGAATATATATTCATTGGGTTTATCTTGCTCAGAATGTGCTGTACTACCTAAATCTGAGGATTTATGTATTTCATCAACTCCGGAAAATTCTCAGGCAATATCTCGTGGAATATCTGTTCTCTCCTCCCCCACCCGCTTCTCTAACAATAAGCTTTATTCTCCTTGTGTCCTAGTCTCCCAACCTCTTTTTTCTATTTTCTACTCCTTTATTTCTGTGTGCTTTCTTCTGATCTTTCTGATCAAAAATTCTCTTTTCAGCTCTGTGTCTATTCGGCTTCCTAACCTATCCATACAAAGTTCAAATACATGTGGTAATTTCAATGATTATATTTTTCATTGCTAGGCAGTCAATTTAATTTTTTTCACAGTGCTTTTCCTCTTTTCACAGTATGTTGTGTTTTTGTTTCTGTCCATATTTTAGTCATTTTAAGTATACATATCTCTATCAGACTGTTGGATTATCTTTAACTCTTTTGGGTTAAATCCTGATATTAGTTGTGTGTGCTGACTCTTGATCATGATGAATAGACTGTTTCTTTATATAATTTATAGTTTTGAATTGTGAACTCATTTCAGGGCCTTTATCTGTGGGATTCCTATGAGGACTTGACTGAAAGTGGGTCCCCTCAGAGCCACTTCTCTTTTGCTTCTGCCGGTTACCAAGGATTATTTTAGGCCAGTAACAAGTTTTCACATTAATTCTTATCTTGGGTGTTTTGGATATGTTCAAGGTAAAGCAAATTCAAACTCCAAACACAGATGTGGTGCAGGTCTCTGGTTACAGATCCTCAGGGTATGCTTTTAGCCCCCTACCAGAGCCTGGACCAAAGCTCTCACACTTTGTATCGGCTGCCTGTCCTGCTAGGCACGTTGCTTTCTGGCTCACCTGTCCTTGAAGCTGTCTGATCATGGGCGGTGGGAGTGTCCTGGCTCTGCGAGGGGGCTCTTAGCTATGTGTCCTCCATACATGGGTTCAGGGCCTCTTTTTCTGATCCCCCTTTGTGGGTGAACACCCAGGCCCCTGGATTACTGAAACCAAGGACTCCTTCCAGAGCAATCGAGGCATCAGCTTTCACATATTCTCTGCTGGTTGTCAGCTTCTTCTTTGCTTCTGGCCCCTGAGGATTTCCCTTCTTCCTTGTGAGCTCTGCCATGTATTTTAAAGAATTCTGGTTATATTTTACCAAGTTTGTCTTCATGGCTGTAGCAGGAGGGAGTTTCATGTTATAGAATCTGCCTCTATGAAAACTGGAAGTCCCCTTTTCAGACTGTTTACATCACAGAATGTTGGGTTTTGTGTAATGTGTAATATTTTCCATTTCTAGGTCAACTCAGATTCCTCTGATTGATTAGAACTAACTAGATGGTTTTCAATGGCTTCACATGGTGTGTTAAAAGTAGGGTTTTCTCAAATAATATGCTTTCCATTTCTTTTACTGCTACTCTAACCAGAACTCATATCTTACATACAAAATGTTCTTTTTTCTCATCGGACTTGTATTGAACAGTAAAAGCTAAGCTTTTGAAGAGGAAGAGATCAGGCCCTGGACGGTCTTGTTCTACAATTTGCAATGGGGAGATCTGCTCCCCTGGGAGCACCATTCTCAATATCTAGGTAACTCAGAAACCAAGTTAGTAGTCAGCTGGCAATTTGGGAGAATATAAATATAGAGAAGGATATCAGAGGCTCCTGGGAGGACTAGTGTGTCTTGGCTCAGAGTAGATGCTTAAGAAACATCTCAAGGGGACTTCCCTGGCAGTCCAGTGGTTGAGACTCCGTTCTTCCACTGCAGGGGGCACGGGTGCGATTCCTGGTCGGGGATCTAGGATCCCGCATGATGCGGGGCCCACAAAACAAAACAAAACAGGAACTCGCTGAACTATCCCTACCCCAGTATGGGGCAGACGCACTTTCCTGGTGACCTGGAACCATCAGGTGGGGTCTCCCTTCCTTGTAGAGCCCCAGAGAAACAAAAATGCTTACACCTTCTTTCCCTTTTTCATATCTTCCCTGTGAACCAAACCCAATAATTGATTCCCATGATCAGAAGCTGCAAACTGGCCTCTAGAGGAGTTTCTAAAAATGGGGAAATTTTAAAATATTTTGATCTGGGGAAACTTCACTTTGTGATCCAAGGTTTCAGCCCCTCTGGAAGGATTGGAACATGCAGCAATTAAGGGCCCACATTCCCGTTTGGCCTTGGACTGGGGAGCAGCTGGCCCTTGGAGGGGAACTTGCTCTTCAGGTCTTGACAGTCTCCCTGCCCCCTGTGAACGTACACCTGGCCTGATTCACACAGGTACGCTGCCTGACCCCCACTGGTACGAGCTTGTGACCCGGCTGTTCCAGCATTACTTGGGCCTGGCAACCAATCAGTTCATGAGGTGATACCTTCTTTCATTAGTTTCCTGCCCCAGTGACACATTCTGCACACTGAGGTTATACTTGGGTGTGTCCCAGGCCACCATCCGCAAACACATCCCAAACATCTCAAGGTGAGTCATTGCCACAGATGTTATTTGTTGATTCTTGCTAGTTTCATTTTCAAAAGGGGCTCTGTCTCTAAAATTTGAGACACTTTTTAATATACTGACAACTCCCCAATTTTTTAAGGGATGTAGTGGCTCTGGGCTCATAAAGAATTCTGCTTAGGGGTCATGAGAGTGAGCTTAAACCAATTTTATTTCGTAGATGAGCCATGGTAATGATGAATACATGTTAATAGCTAACATTTATTGAGTACTTACTGTGTGCCAAGTACTAGACTAAGTAATCCCATTCAGGCCTCACACAGCTTTAAGTGCTTGTATTTCCATGATCTATTTTACAGATGAAGAAACTGAGGCACAGAGAACTGGGGCGAGGAAGAGTCAGAATTCAAACCCAGGCAGCCTGACTCTGAGCCTACCCGCTCGACTACCTTGCACAGCTGCCTCTAATGCAAAGACCCCCTCACGAGGGTCAGGGGTTTCACAAACATTGTCCGGAGTCTCATAGCAACCTGGGGGCTTCACACAGCAACCTGGCCACATTAGAATCAGCTGAGAAGCCTTTAAACCATACCCAGGCATGGAGCAAATACCATAATGGGTTACTGTTTGGGAACTCTAATGAAGAGTAATGGGAAAGCTCTGCACTATTCTTGTAGTGTTTCTGTTCATCTGAAATTTCATCAAAATAAAACAAAGTGAAAGTAAATAAAGAATGTAGTAGGACGATATTAGCTGACCTGAAGGGATTTCTACAGGAATTGTTGATAGCAAAAGGTGTTAATAACAAGATCCAGAAACGTATGTGTGATGTGATCCCATCTGTGTAAAGCAAATAGTGACAAAATACACACAGGCGCGCCTATATATCCTTACAGGAAGATGGAATGGAATATGTATGATACATTTAAAAAATTCTGGATCTCAGTCCCCAGAGATTCTACTTTAGTTATTTAAGGGTAGGACCTGGGCATGGGTATCTTCTTTGCAATTTCCTTAGATCAGGTTTCTTAAATTTGCTGCACATTAGACTCATCTGGGAGGCTTTAAAAAGTCCTGCAGCCCAGGCCACAGACCAATTAAATCAGGCTCCCTGGAAGTGGAGCCCAGGCGTGGGTGTTTTAATATTTCCCCAGGGCATGTCATTTGCCACGTTTGAGAACCAGGCAGGGCCCTCCTGAAGCCAGGGCTGAGAATCACTTCCGGGAGGGAAGGGAACTTTGGCGTGCAGCATTACTACGTGATAGGCAGTTGATGTCCATTTCAGTCCCGGGAACAGCCCATGGGTTAGGAACCGGTTTCCCAGGAGGCTGGCTCCAGAGATCAAATAGCATCCCCAAGGTCACAGGGCTGGGAGACGGTGGTGGGCATCCTGATCTACTGTCCACAAGGAGGGTGATGGGAGCTGCTTCGGGAAGGTTTCATTGCCTCCCAAACTCTCCTTCCCAAGATCATGGGAGTTGAAATTCCTTTAGTAAAGATTCATTACTTTGGGTTCCTCCACCTAAGAGCTATTAAAAAACAAAGCAAATACTCCTGGGAAGAATTGCATGTTAATCAAATCTTTTTTTTTTTCTCTTTAAATTTATTTAATTATTTTTGGCTGCATTGGGTCTCAGTTGCTGCGCGTGGGCTTTCTCTAGTTGCGGAGAGCGGGGGCTACTCTTTGTTGCCATGCGTGGGCTTCTCATTGCAGTGGCTTCTCTTGTTGCGGAGCACGGGCTCTAGGCGTGCGGGCTTCAGTAGTTGTGGCTCACGGGCTTCAGGAGTTGTGGTTCGTGGGCTCTAGAGCGCAGGCTCAGTAGTTCTGCAGCATGTGGGATCTTCCCGGACCAGGGCTCGAACTTGTGTACCCTTCATTGGTAGGCAGATTCTTAACCACTGCGCCACCAGGGAAGTCCCTGTTATTCAAATCTTGATGTCTGCCCAGTGAGTGCTGGGTGTTTCGAAAGGAGGAAAAGTTAGAGAGATGCTCAAACATGGGGAAAGAATGTAACGTAGGGGCTGTAAATCTGACCTTGTCATTTTTCTGCTCAAAATCCCTCCATTCACCAGACTCACTTTGTTAAAAACGCCAAGTGTCATCCCACCTCTAGGCCTTTCCTGCCTCATGGAACACTCCCAGACTCCCCCTCAAGGTGGTTTTGGACGCTTCACTTACTCATGAAGGAGAAGGGCCTGCCTCTCAGGCCCGAGGCCAGTGTAAAGCCAAAGAATAAGGAGGCAAGAAAGGTGAGCTTTGGCAAGCATTGCTAGGGTTGGGGGTTTGGGGCGTCTAAACGCAGGCATGTGGCAGGAAAGCAGGACACAACATCCTTGGGCTAGGGCATGGGGCCCCTATCCCAGGAGGGTTGGAGATTGGGTAGAAGGGACACCTCAGGCATGGGAGTCAGAAAACCAGAGTTAGAGTTCTGCCTGTCACTTTCCAACAGTACTGAAGGCTAGGATGACAACCTCCTTCTCAAGGCTGTGGGGAGGATTAGATATAATACAGGTAAAACACCTAGACTGTATACAGTAGGCCCTTAGCAATGTCAGTGGGACAGCATGCCAAAATTATAGGCTTGCGTCATGCGCTGTAGGACCAGGGCTGGAATGAACCTTGACCTGGTCCCTACATCTTTTTAAAATTTTATTTCATTGTGATAAGAACACAACATTTGACCTACCCTCTTGACAAATTTTAAGGTATGCAATATGGCATTGTTAATTATAAGCACAATGTTGTACAGCAGATCTCTAGAACTTGTTCATCTTGTGTAATTAAGACTTCATGACCACTGATTAGAAATTCCCCTATCCCCTCACCCCCAGCTCCTGGCGACCACCATTCTACTCTCTCTGATTCTGTGAGCTTGACTATTTTAAATACTTCATATAAGTGGAATCGTGCAGTATTTGTCCTGTGACTGGCTCATTTCACTTAGCGTAATGTCCTCAAGATTCATCCATGTTGTTCTATACCACAGGATTTCCTTCTTTTTTAAGGCTAATATATCATTGTATGTATAGACCACATTTTCTTTATCCATTCATCTGCCATGGATATTTAGGTTGTTCCCACATCTTGGCTATTGTGTATCGTGCTGCAATGAATCTATTTCTGTTGATGAGATTTATTGAGTGCTTTTTACTATAGGCCAGGAACTGGTATAAGTGCTTTATGTATATTAGTGCAGGGAACACTCACAACAACCCTATGAGGTAGATGCTATCTTTATCCCCATTTATAGATGAAGAAACTGAGGCCGACTTAGTATGGGCCATACCGTTAGTGGGTTTTAAACTGGGGTTTGAACCCAGGCCATTTGGCTCTACAAGCAGTGATCCTGATCACTATAATACCGAGAGTATTAAAATCACAATAATGATAATGATTAAGAGCAAACTATGTGTCAAGCACTGTTACTGGCAAGGTGAAGATGAGACTTATGCATCCAAATGACCAGCAGCGTTGCCCAAGAGAACAGTTAATTCCAGAAGTAACACTCTTCATGATTTGGAGGAGAGGGATGGAGAGGTGGGCTGTGGTTAAGAGTAGGGCAGAGTGGCCCAGGGGAAAATTATCTTCCACAGCTGTGATATTTAGCTCCATGCATCTCTTTGGTTCATGCAGTTTTCAAAGCCAGACCCTTTCCTATTACGGAGTCTGATACAAGTCTCTACAGCATTTTGCACATGGTTTCTTTTCTTACTACCCCCAGCTATTTCCCTTTGTCCTGCTTTGTGCTTCAAAGGGTCAGCTGGTCCCCAAACAGGTGCTGGCTTTTCAATGTCCTTTTTAAAGGGTCATACAAAGTAAGCCAGCATCACAGTGTACACTATACCTCCTTGGTCTGTACTTGTTTTAACAGCTCTAGATTGCATTGGATTTGGGGGTGGTAGCAGAGTACCAGGGATTTATTGGGTTGCAGACACCTAAATACCTAAGCTTTTTCTTTTGTTCTAAAACCACATGCTGTGAAGCTAAGTCATCTGCACCCTGTGTTTGGGAAGTTGTTTCAAGATGGGTCTGGGACATAAGCGCAATGAGCTTTGGGAGAAGATTAGCACTCTTTGTGGTCTAGCAGCAAGAAGTAAAACCAGGACCAGCTTGTTGTACTTTATCTGGTGGATTTGGATTAGTTCCAGGCAGCCAGTGGCTGGAAAATTCTTGAGAACTGGGTCTCACTCCTCCGAGTCTCATCAGAATAAGGAGACACTAGCACAGAACCTGGTCAAGGGAACAGCCCAGAGTTGGGGGCTTATGTTTTAAGGTCTTTAAAAAGCTGCTCATTTGATTCCCTTCCTCCTTGCCTATTTGATGTTGATCTAAATGAGAGAGGTCCGGCTGTGCAGTTAGGCGGTGGAGCTGGGAAAATAAACTACCAGCCCCCAAATCAACCTGGGCCCATTTGTGCTATTTTCAGGTTAAACCTCCCAACAGGGCTCTCTGTAGTGACACCACCACCCGGTGCCCTCAGCGCGCCTGAAAAACAACCGTCCAAAGTCACGGGCAGTCAGCAATCTCCATAAACTGATGAACAGTACACGGAAGCTCTAATGTCATTTATTTTGCAATGGCAAAATCAATCCACTGTCCCAGCATCCTGCAACTTTATTGAACTCGGCATCCCGCTGCGGGATACGTCGCCGAACTCTCCTTAATTACATATTTGGCTGTTTGCAATCGTGACTCGGCGCTGCAGTCCTGATATCAGAACGGGCCTCTTCTCAGAAGCCTGCAGTAGTAGCGGCAGTAGCGGCAGCAGCGGCAGTTTTCCCGCCCTACCGAGCGCTCCCTAGTTGCGAGGTACTGCGCTAAGCGTGCCACCGTGCGAGTCCCGGGGGTCGGCGGCTGCACCCTTCGCGCTGGGCGGTCGCAGCCATTGTGGGGTGGGCACTCGCCTAGCCGCGTGCTGACACGCCCTCTCGGCTCAGCAACCCGCGGCCGAGGTGGGGGGGGGGTGCTCGCGGAGGAGGCTCGCGCGGGGGTTGAATCCCCCCCCCCACCACCGCCCGCGTGCCTGCCTGCTCCTCTCTGCAGCCGGCGCCCCACGCGCCTCGCGGGCACGCGCTTCCAGCCCCGCCCGCGTGCGGCGGACGCACGGGCCCGGGCGCGCGGCGTCCCCGCGCCTCCGCGGCGGACGCACGGCCGCGAGCGCGCGTGCGCCCCCGCGAACGTCCCTGGGAGCCGAGCAGGAGCGAGCGCCGGGGCCGGGCGCGCAGGACTGAAAAGGAGGCGGCGGCCGCGGCTGTGAGCAACAGATCCGGGCTCCGCGAGAAGACCCGCTCTGCTGTTGGGCGATTTTTTTGTTTGTTTGTTTAATTTCAAAGACATTTATTAAATTAGAAAATCTTGCATTTTTAAATGGCGCTGGCCCTGGGTCAGCGGGTGGTTTTCTCTGCTTCAAGATGGGCTTTGCCGTTTCTGTCGTCGGCACCAGTGGTGGCCTGATTGTCAGTCTTCTCCGGGCATTTTTAAGGCCAGGAGCTGAGCGCTGCATGTAGGCGCCCTACAGAGCGGTTTGGCTTTTAAAATTATTATTCTTATTTTGGGCAGAGAACAGTCGATTCTCGGGCATTTCGTCCTCTTTGGAGAAGAGGCTGCGAGTCGGCGGCGGGTCGCTCGGAGGCTGAAATTCCTCCCGGGGTGAGTGATCCTCGGCCCCGCGCACAGTCCAGGCAGCCCCGAGTGTGTGTCCTGTCCCTGACGACGCCGGGAAAATGGAGGCTGTGATTGAGAAGGAATGCAGCGCGCTCGGAGGCCTCTTCCAGACCATCATCAGCGACATGAAGGTAGGACGCTGGGGGCGCGGCTGCGGCGGCGGCCGCCGCGCACTGACCTCGCCGCGGGGCTTCGCCTCCGCCCTGGGCCAGCCGCCCGGCCCTTGCCTGCGCCGTGGCCTCCGGCCACCTGCGGCAGCGCTCCGGCCCGGCTGTCACCTGCTCACCGGGGCGCCGCTCCGGGCTCTGCTGGGTCACCGGGCGGGCGGCTTTTCTGGGGGTATATGATGCCTCCTGACCTCTCCCCGCTCATTGTCCCAGGGGACGGCACCATCTCGTTTCCCTGGGGGCCCAGGGCCCCGGCTCCAAGTTTTCCATTGTCTGTCGCTGGACGGAGTGTCCGCGACCCGCGGAGGCTGGATGCCTGGGCGGACACCTGATTCCCTGGGGGTACAGGGCGGGGGCTCTTCCCAGCCGTGGGAAGGAGGCCCCCGGCCCGAGAGACTGGGAGGGACCTCCCTCTCCCTTGTTGGCTTTCAGGTCCACCTGGGGGAGATCTGAGCAAATTAGGTATTAATTAGGCTCTTCCAAAGCTGGCGAAGGCGTGCGTGCCTCCCCTCGGCCCTCCCCCGGGGCGCGGAGCAGAAGTTCCCAGAGCAGTTTTGCGGGGACCCCACTTCCCCTGGCTGCGGCTCCCAGCCTGAGGTCCAGACTGGGGCACCTTAAACAACTGTATCCCCTAGCCACCCAACACAAACAGACTCCAGGTTTTCTCTTGGAAGGATTGTGGAGACTCTGTGTGTGTGTCCGCCCGCGCGCGGGCGCCCGTGTGTGTGATGGGGGCGGGGAACAACACCCTGGCATTTTCCTGCAAGGGTGGGACTGGGGAGAACCTGATCTTTTGGATGTGGATTTTCTGTGCACAGAGATAGACCAGGGCCCTGTGTTACTAATCCAAAGGAAATGTATACGAGCGAGCTGGCTGGAGGTGGGAATTGGGGGCGGTGGGGGGATTTTTTTTCATGTGTATTTAGGGAGCTTCTCTTTGGCTGTAGCCCAGCCCCAGTTTGCCTCAACAGATCCGGGGAGGTGGTGTTTAATTGAAAGCTCGGCTTCCAAAACGAGTGGGCAGGCTTGGAAAGCTGTGCAGCGAGTGGGTGTGGACAGCCCCTCTTCAGCCGCTGCCTCGGCGCCTGCAGGAGCTTTTGTCTGTTGAAGTGTAAGGTTTGGAGAGGGTTCGGCCTCGGAGATGGACTTTGGGAAGGAATGCTCAGCGGTCATGGCCTGTTTCCCCCTCTTAGAACCAACTGCCACCTCACCCGGGGTGAACTTTTTCCAAGGTGCCTCCGTCCTGGTCTTTTCCATTTTGAAATCCTTATCCAGAGCCTGTGCCTTTTGTCAGAAATTGACATTCGTGTAGCCTTATCTGCAGCGGGACCCTGCTTGCCCAGGAATGCCTCTAATCCAGCCCCTTGGAATTAGATGGATTATTCCCTGTTCAAAGACAGCCCTTTCATTCCTTTGCCCCCAATCCACATTGAATAATTGAAGTGCTCTTTTGAGACAAAGCTTGGTGTTCCCTCTGTAGACTCTGGAGTATTTCTTGTTAACTGAAATTCTATAGGCCTTATAATCAAACAGGATTTGGTTTGAGGCACACGTGTGTTCTGATCACCAGGGGAAGAATTCGAGATGGGTTGGGAGAGCTGCTTGTGTTTTTTTGGAGGGGAGAAATGGATGTTTCCAGTCCCTCTGTAGAAACAAGAACCCAGTGACCTAACCCATCGGCCCACTGCAGTCCCAGAGTGTTCACATCTGGAGTTTTTTCCTCGCTCTTTGTTCCTTAATCCAGAATCTAGGCTCAGTTCTTCCAATTCACAGGTTTGAACCCAAAGCCCTTCAGAAAGTAACTCACTTGAAGGTAGGCCCTACTGCTTGCTACCTGCCATCCCGGGACTGTCCTGGAGCACTTTCTGCCTGAGGCATTTGTGGGTGCTAAGGTGGCATGCTTCTCCCTCCCCAAGATTCCAGTTAAAAATACTTATTTAATGCCCTTTCAGTGCTGGATCTATAGTTTGTGGTTCCTGAGTTCTTTCCCTTTGAATTGAGTTGGGTTTGTTCAACATCCTGTTGGGAAGACATTTATTTTAAAGGTTTATTTTGTTTTGGCAGTCAAAGATTTTTAAAGCGAAGTGGAGTGGAAGATGAAAACATGCCTTGGGGTCTGCAGAATTTCAGACTTTTGGGGAATAGAGAGATAAGAAGGAAAAAGAGATGGGGGGGTGTCTAATTTCCAAGATTGTTTATGCCTAAGACAGTGTTTTCATGGAGTTTTCTTTTTAAAAGGCTTCTTCGTGGAGTAGATGGCAGTGACATTTTAAAAGGGAATTTTAAAATTTGGGCATATAGGATAAGCAGTATAGTATGCTTATGCATGGAGTTGCCAGCAACAAAAGTCAATTTTTAATATCTGAAATGGGCTGTCTTTCTAAGGACCTGCTTATCCTCCTTTTCACTTCCTTGAACTCCCATGATAGGTTTATGACGCCTTTGGTTCCCTTTCTGTTTGCTATGAAGGACACATGGAAATGTTGGAAACCCATTTGGAATGCCATCTTCAGAACATTTTTAGGTTATTTGCTCAGAAGTGTTGTTGGGGGGTGGGGGAGAAAGGGTAAGGAAAACGTTTTTTTTTTTTTTAAAGTAGCATTTGATTCTCCAAAATGTACAGCAGCACAGGAAGGGAGTCAATTTCCTCTTTGGAGAAAAAAAAAAAAAAGAAAACAGCAAAAAATGGAGTAATTTCAAGGCCTAGCACCATCCGTCTTCCCAAACCAAAGAACCTCAAGACATGGAAAAGCTGGAGAGGATTCTTTCTGCATTCTTCTAATGATCTTTCATCTGGCTAAGTCCTGGGCTGTCAGGGTGTGTGTTTTATCCTTTTCAGGGGGTCGGGTGCAGTGAAGAAACCCTCACTTTTCTTCCATTGGGATCCTGCAGCAGCTGTTAAATAACTTATTGATTCCTTGATGAGGGGAAACCCTGTGGTTTTTTCCTTTCTTCCATCCTACTCTGGTGGTCACTAATGAATGGTGGTGTGCAAAATCGCTTACTGGCTGCCCTTCCACCATCCACATAAATCAGGTTGTCTGGAGTGAGCTGGTCCCAAAGGGAAGGGGAGACTAGGGATTCATGTGGCTGGAGGCAAGGGCCCATCGCCAGTTTGTTTAGGGGACGGTAGCTTGGAAGTGACTGTGGAAGCCCAGATGACTGACTTCTGATGTTTAAGCACTGTTGACTGCATTAAGGAGATCCTGGAATCTTTTTGGACTTTCTCTCCAAGTCCTGGGAAAGACAGGCTAATGCTTCAAACAGCAGATTTGTGCCATTACTTTTTCTTTTTTAAAACTTGAGCTGTAATTAATATATAACATTAGTTTCAGGTGTACAACATGCTGATTTGATATTTGTACTTTTAAATTTTTTTAGTTAAGTAATTGAACCAGCATGTAGAATTCAGTGATGTTTGGAGAGCTTTTAAGACCAGAAGACCCTGGCCAAACTTGAGGGTAGCTCAGCCTGTAGATGTCTGTCTTCTTTTAATAACTAACTTAGTTTAAAAAAAAACAGTTGGACGCTAAAATCAAATATTTTCCTCAGCCTTGTTGCTCAAGAATCGGCATGTCAGGAGCTGCATTGGGCCTGATGCAGGGAGAACTTTGTACTAGGTTGGAGAGTGTGTTCGGGGTTGTATAATGTGACTGGGGGTGAAAAAAATACCCAAGCACACCTTGAATTCTCCACCCCACGTCTCACTTTAGGCAGGGGTGTCCTGTTACCAGCACCTGTGCCGAGCAGAATAGGGGCCTTGTTCAGTTTTCCTCCACTGCCCCCCACCTCTGTTTGCCACCAGTATCCTCTCTCCTAAGTTCTGCCTAAAATTAGACCTGCTGAAGGGACTTCTTGAATTCCATGGAAATCTTTTGTGGTTCAAAGACATGTCATGATATTTTTCCTTACTTATCACAAGATCAAGAATGTGGGCAGTGGATCCAGCACTGGATAATGATTTCAGGGTTTTTTTTTCACCTCTACTGTTTTGCTTTGGCTTTGGGGTTCCTGTCAGACAAGAGGTTCACTTCCTCGGTGTTTATTGAGGGCCTGCTGTGTGGAAGGCCTTTTGCTGGGCTATGAGGAGCCAAAGATCCACAAGGGCTGCCCTTGGAGAGTTGCTTGTCCAGTTCAATTCAATATGGCAGGAAGGGCTGGTAGTCCAACCTGGGGAGGGGCATCGGTCATCCCCTGCAGGCCTTCCTTTTGACTTTTCAAAAAAAAAAAAAAGGGGTTTTCTCTAGGAAGATAGTGAAAACCCAGCCATGGCCTCCACCAGTGGCCAGGTGCTCTGAGGGAGGCGGGCTGCTCTGTAAACGGTGACACACAAAGGTAGACAAGCAAAGCCCTTGTAAAGTACAGATGGGCCCCATGTTGCCTTTTCTCTTAGCAAATGGCTGTGTTTGTCCAGGCTTTTACAGCTTCCTCAGTTTAGGCCTGTGGGAGAAGAAGGAGAAGTGAAGATGTCATAAAACCAGCAGCAGGGAACTGCCCAGAATGGTGCCTATTCAGAGATTTAGGGCCTATTCTCTGTAGATCAATCTTTGGGGGCTTTTAGGTGCAAATCTTGTTGTCGAGGTTTGGAAAGAAGTCATTTTTTTTGGTCTTGGCTTGAGTGTCTCTGTGGGGAAAATCCCTTGTATGTCATATTTAACCAAATTGTTTAGAACTTGTTGTTTGATGCTGTGAACGTTTACGTTCTAAGATCCTAGTTGGTAATGCCCCAGATGGAGAGAGAAGGCCATTCCTAGTCACGGTTTGCATGGAAGGTAGGCTGAGTTTGAATTTTGCCCGGTTCAGCTATCACTTAGTTCTTTCTGAGAGTAACGTGAACTCAGTGACATTGCAAGCACCGAGCTTGGTATCAGCAAGCCAAGATACAGGATTCCCAGTTAAATTTGAATTTCAGAGAAACAGTGAACAATTTTTTAGTACAAGTATGTCCCACCCACACTCTGCTGCTGACCTCTTGGCCTTCGAACTCTTTTGCCTCTTGAGGGAGGGAAAAGGAAAAAGTTAAAACAATGTCTGTTAATTTGGCCAGCTCACTTGAGGTTGTTAAAACGCTTGGAGGGTGAAAAGGTTGAAACTATTGATCCATTAGGTGCTTTATCTGTAATTTTCATCTAGGCTTTTTCCATCTTCCTAGGGACGGTCGAGAGCTGGCCAGATTCCTTCTGTAGCAAGACCATTTAGATGTTCAGATCGGGTATGGAAAAATGAGATCATTTTGAGTTTGCCATTACTTCTTGGAACTGCCTTCAGGACGCTTTCCCCTAAAACCCACACCTTTGCAAAACCCACACCTTTGCAAAAACAAAGAAATACCTCTCCCTGAACCAAACAAAAGCCAAAGGACAGATTCAGCTGCCTAGGACAGCAGACAGTATGCATTTGGGACTCCTGAAACGGAACTGACTGATGCCTGAAGCCGTTTAACTCAGATTTGCAGATTGCACTGCCGATTGGGCCTTATTAAGTAGCAAACCAGAGAGACAAATGGAATAAATTAATTGGATGAGCATTGAGGAAGCCCATTGTATTTGACTGCCAAGGTTCTCCCTCGAATGAGCTGGAGACTGCAGAAGGTTGCATCTGAGTGTGTGTCACGCGCGCGCACATGTGTGCGCCCGTGACACACACACACACACACACACACACATATACACATATGCATATACAACCCCCCTCCAAAAGCAAAACCAAAATCCACCCGGCGTTGATTCCAGAGCAGCCCACGCATTATTAATTCCCCCCCCCCCCCTTAGCCTAGGGAAGACCTTGGTATGGGGCTGTGTAGTCTGCCGCTTCCCAATTTAAGATGCTCTTGGTGCCACCTGGTCCGTGGTAGGTGCTCTGTAATCATTGCATGTAGTGAAGAGGGGGCAGCAAGGGACTCGGTGAGAATCTACTGTGTGCCAGGATTTCCCGTCATCCTCACCATCATCCCCACTTTACAGATGAGAACACTGAGGCTTGAAGAGAGTCGGTAATTCGTTTAATGCCGTGGTGAGGTGGGCTGGCATTCAGACCTTGGTTTATTTGACCTTAAAGCTGGAGCTCTTTAGAGCATGCCTAAGGTAGAGAGGGGGCTGTGGATTTATTTCCACAGCATTTCACTTGCCTGAGTCTTGCAGGAGGCCCAAGGAAGGAATCAAGGTCACATCTCTGTGCCTGCAGCCTGGAGGTGTGAGCCTGAGCTGAGATGCTGGGAGAACTCTGGGGGTGGGGGTGGTGCGCAGCTCCCATCTGGCTGTCACTTTTGTGGAAATGGTTTAATTTGTGATGTATCGACATATTGTGGCTTCCTTCCTTCTCCCACTTACCAATCTTCTCTGACAGACAACCTGCCTTTCCCCTCTCCTCTCCTTCCCCTGGGTGCGCAGAGAGGAAAGTCACCTCCATCCTTGGCTTCTGTCCTTGTCCCCATACAAAGCACCTGCAGTCTTCTCCGTGACTGGCCAGAGGGCTGCCTTTGTATATCTGGGGAGCCCATTGGTCCCTAAGGTTGGGTGACTATGCCCATCTGTCCCCCTAATTATATGAATTAAATAAGTTCACCCGGAGTTCAGTGACTCCTCAAAGAGAACTCCTTGCCTTGAACTCATTTTGTGTCCAGCCCTGGAACACTCTTGTAAAAGGGCTTTCCGTATTTAATTATTTCCCGGTCACCCTCGAGTTGGGTTGAGTCGATCGAGCCATTGCAAGACTGTGTTTGGGGAAGTTGATGGAATTGCCAAAAAACCTCCTTTCTGTGCTGATTTCTTGGCATATACGACCTTGGTCATAGTTTCTAAGTGGTTTTTCTTTTCCTGTCTAGTTTAAGTGGGTGGAAAAAAAAAATCAATGGGGTGCCTTTTGAGCTGTGTGTTTTTGTATTTGCTTTCTTCCCCTCGAAGAATTTGGACAGCAGTGAAAGTATTAGCTTGGTCAGCACCAGCCACCTCCCGAATCTTGGAGGTGGATGACGGGTTTGGTGGATGGCAGCTTTTGCCTGGGCCTCCCTTCCCTGCCACCTCCCACAGACAGGGGTCTCCAGGGTCCCGGAGGAGTGGGTCTGGCTGGAGGAGGAAGAGGCAGTTCTGGGCAGGTGTGCCCATTTTGGTAGAATGGGCGTGGTCACAGGGATGAGCGCATTGAATTCCCTGGGAGCCATAAGACACTGATGCCTGGACCCTATTCCTCAGAGGGTCTGATTCAGTGCTTCTGGAGTACATCCTGGACATTAGGATTTTTAAAAGCACCCCCAGCTATACACAGTTTAAGCACCCTCAGCGTGTTTTCTCGATCTTGCCTAAGTCTGAGTAAAAGCATCTTTACGTGGTCACACAGCAATGAGAATATGCTTAACACTACTGGGCTTCAGGATGGTAAATTTTATGTGTATTTACTACAGTTAATAAAAATAAGAATAAATTTATAGTGAAACAACGTTGAAGTGAACAAATTGGAAAATAACAAGAGAAAAATCACCTTTAGAATCCTTGGCTGTTTTTAGTTGATCTGTAATAGTCCTGTCCAACATGATTTTCTACAGTCATGGAAATTGTCAGATACATTAGCCACTAGCCACATGTGACTTTTGAGCACTTGAAGTGTGGCTAGTGCAACCGAGGAACTGATTTTTAAATTTTATTTACTTGTAATTTGTTTAAGTTTAAATAGTCATATGTGACTAGTGGCTACCATATTGGACAGTGCAGATCTATAACATACCACCTAAGTAAAAACAGTGTGCTTGCTCGGCCACACAGCTTCCTGCCCACATTCTATTTCCTCCTGGCCACATCACTGCCCCTAAACCCCTCCTGTAGAAATTTTGGAGCTACTGCTGAGCTTGGAGTCAGAGAGGTCTGGTTTTAAATCCTGTGGGCAAATTTCTTCATCTCTCTGAGCCTCATTTTCCTTTTCTGTAAAATGGGTCTCATAAAGTACCCATCTTATAGGGTTGTTGGGGGGATTCTGAAATGAGATGGTACTTGTAAAGGGTTTCGCACAGTGCCTGGATACATGCACTCACATGTTAGCTGCTGTTGTTCTTCTGTCTTGCAGATTTGGGAATGAAGTATGCTGAAGTTTTGAAATCAGTAATTATCTCCACCACTTCTTAGGGCAAACATGACCCCACCCTTTACTGAGCTGTATTTAGAGCTTGCAGTGAAGTTGCAGGAAATGGAGAAGTTGAGTTTTTTTTTTCTTGCTAAGTAAATCACTGCTGAGTTCATTATAACCTCATCTGGCTCAGCAGGGCCTATTGGCATTTCTCTATTTGCAAACCCTCTGTCTGTATATAAAGGCAGGGAAGGGCTGGGTACCTGGCTGAGGTCCTCAGGGTGTTTAATTTAATGCGTAAAAAAAAAAAAACCTTGTAGAGATGTTTACACCAGTGTATGGGGAGACTGAGTTGCTTCATAAGGGCCATCTTTTTCTGTTCACCTTGTTTGAGTCACCCCTTCTTTTTCTGGAGTGACTACCAGGAGAAGTGCCTCATTTGCCTCTAGTCTGCCTTTTAGCAGCAGCTTTGTACTGGCTTCTGTCCCTTCCCAAGACTTGGCCATATTTGGGTTCTTCCTACCTGCCTAGTTGCTGATTATGGGCCACCTGTGACTTGGCCCAGCAGAGTGGCCTGCTCTGTGCCCAGTGTCTCCCAGCCTGGATTCCCTGGGTTCTTTGAACACATCCTGTGCTACTCATTGTTGCTGTTTGTCCCGCTTGGAAGAGCTTCTCTGCCGTTTTTGGCATTATTGAAATCTTTCTCATCCTTCAAGGCCTCACCAGAAAGTTACCTCATTTCTGTACCCTCCTCTGCCTACCAGGTCAGATGCCCTTGGGCATTTTTCCAAGTTCATGTTGATTCTACCTAGTACTTATTACCTTCTACCTTAAGTGGTTGCCCTTGGGCTTTGAAGCCTGGCTCTGCCACTTCCTAGCTCTATTACTCTGGGCAAGTTACTCTTGTTCCTTGAGACTTAATTTTCTTACCTTTAAAATGGGTAGAGTAATACTCTCCTATTAAAGTTGTGGAGGATTAAAAGAGAAAATATATGTAAAGGGCTTAGCACAAAATGAATGCTGAATAAAACTCTCTTATGTATCTATCTGAGCCACCCTAGTAATTTCCAGCAGAGTACCCTGCTGACAGCAGCACTCAGATGTTTCAGAAAATATAAGAAACCTATATCTTCGCTTTGATAATGCAATAAAGACAAGAGTGAAATGCTTTTCAGCTTTCAGCTTGTAAATAATTTGAGAGAACACAGTACACATATTCAACAAATATGATGACTGCTCTGTGCCAGGCACTGCTGGGGATTAGAGATACACCTATGACCTTGCCCGAAAATTGTTTAGTCTAGGGGAGGAACAGACAAGTAACTAGAAATCAGTGTGATCTGTGCCATGAGAGATGTCAGCACAAGATTTTGACGGGGGCCTGGGGAAGCCCTCTGATTCTCATTTGGAGTAGGAGGACAGAATCAGGGGGAGGCTTTTGATACAGGTGACCCCCAAGCTGAGACCTGAGTTTTATTTTACTTATTTAACAAGCATTTTTATGGTACAACCAGGCACTATTCTAGTGCTTTACAAAGACTCTTAATCCTCCCAACAACCCAATGACGTAGTTATTCAATACTAGTCCATCTATCAGTGAGGGACTTACTGCTATAATTCCCATTTTACAGATGGGGAAACTGAGGCGCAGAACGGTTAAGCCATTTGCCCCCATCTTAAAACTATCGAGAGGTACAACTGGGAGTTGAGCCCAGGTAGTCTGGCTCCAGAGTCTGTGCCCTTAATCCACGGTGCTGAGCTGTGTCTCACAGCATTTTAGGATTTCCTTTTCAGATTCCATAATGGGTGTATGTTATCAATTGCTTTGAAGATTATTCTACCTATAGCTTTAGGACTCAGGATGAACCAGAAAAAGCAAGAAAAATCTAGGCTGTCCTCTGAGCTGCTTCAGGAGGCTCAGGAGGCTCAGGAGGCCTCCCTTTATTTCAAGAGGAGTTGGACCGGCCAGCGACATGAAGTTGTTGGGCGGTGGACTCAGCCAGGGGCCGCTGATTAGTCAGCAGAGGAAAGTATGTGGGGGGCAGGCGGGGTGTGGTTCCCAAGGGTCTGACACAGTTGTCCGAGGTGACAACCACATGACACATGTTTGTTTTGCTGGAGAAACCCCCTCTGTCAGGGTTGCCCCAGTAATGGCTCTGCAACCTACAGGACTGCACCTCAGGAAAGGGGGCTGTGTGTAGTAGGAGGCTGGAAAGGCTTCGAGATTAGTTCACAGGGAGACCTCAGTTTCGCTTCTGAGGCCCGGCTTGCCCCAGCCCGGCCGGCAGCTCTGGGCAGCTGAGCAGGAGGCCATTAAGGAAGTCTTTGAGTTTGGTTTAATGGTCCCTCTTTGTTTTGAAGTGATTGTTTACTGAACCTTCAAAGCCAGCTCTCCAGCAGGATGTGATCTGGGGCCTGGATAATTGGATGAAGCACCCCAATAGGAAGCAAGTAGCGGGGAGCAGGGCCAGGAGTAGCTAGCTGATGGCCAGGCCCTTGGCGTCCGGGCACTGGGAGGCTCTGAGCTGCTGCTGGGGGACGGGGGTCATCTTGCAACCAGGAGTAGACCTGAAGCAAGGGTCCCCTGGAACCTGGCCTCTTTGATGTTGTGCCGGCCTTAATTAGGGACACCCTAATTAAATCACCAAGGAGAGAGCTTTCCTCTACATTTAGCATAAAGCATTAGCAAATGTTTTGAGAGCATTTCATGAGGGATTACTTCTCCAAGATTATGCAAGTAATAGAAAGTTAATGAAAGGAAAACTAAAACCTCAAGTAAGTAAAAAATAAAAGTCACCCATAACCACTTGATTACAAAGTGGGTTATGGACACACGTTTAGATGAAGGCTCTTGCGGCCTGTGCCCTGCCAGAAGTTTCTTTTTCCACTTAGCTTTTCACTTGTGCTTTCTGTGCGTGTAATTAGAAGCCAGGTCAGTTTTAATGGCTGTGTGGTGGTCCATTGTTTTGTTTGTTTGTAGTTAATTCATTTAGTTGACACATATTTGAGGACCTGCCATGTGCCAAGTTCTGTGTTAAGTGCTAGGGATACAGCAGTAAATAAAATGGACGCAAATCTCTGCCCTCTTGGAACTTACATTCTAGTGGAGAGGGGGTGGGGGTCTGGGACAGACAGACTGAATAAGTAAATTGTGTTATATTTTAGAAGGATATGTGCAATGGGAAAAAATAAAGCAGGCCCAGTGTGGCAGTTTTTAAATAAGGAAGGCCTCACAGAGAAGCATTTGACATTTGAGCAACAGCTTATGAAGTATGTGGATATTAGAGAAATAATGAATGTTCCAGACAAGGGAAGAACATGTGCAAAGGCCCTGAGGTGGGAGCCAGTTACATACTGATTTGTGATTAGGCTGTGTCCAGTTTTTCACTAATTATAAGCAGCACTCCAGTGAATATATCCTTGTAGCTACACATTGATTTACACTGGTGGTTTCCCCAGAAGGATTTATCCTGGGTCAAAGGTACATACTTTCATGGCTCTTGAAACCCATTGCCAAATGCCTTTCAGAAAACGTGTATCAGTTCACATTCCCATGTGCAAGTGCTTATCACCAGCGATTACTTCTGAAGGAGCAAGGTCTGAACATCAGGACAGAGAAATTGCTGAGGCCACAGCATCCAAGACTTCAGAGGGTTGTGGCATCTTATCTAGAGCGATAATTCTCAAATCTGTATGTGATTGTAGCCAGCAGAGCATGAGTGTCCCCTGGGGAATGTGTTAAATGCAGACCCCTGGGCCCCACCCCCAGAGATTCTGATTGTGCAGATCTGGGGTGGGGCTCAGGCATCTGCAGTTTTAGCAGACATTCCCCAGTGGTGAGTCTCTGGGAGGTCGTGCGGGGAGTGTACCATGAGTAAGTAGAAGTGGGGGTGGCTCTTGGGCCACCCTGAGCCACCAAGAGCCTCCTCTGCAGCTCATGAGGTGAGTAGGAAGGATCTCCCTGCTCTTCCCACCCCATCCCCGCCCCCCAGATCACACCCTCCTGGGATGTGTTCCAGGGGAACAAAATGACTCTCATGTCTGAATGTAGCATAGCCTTCTATACTTCCTATCCTTTGCTAATTCTCTTTCTTCTGCAGGGAATGCTTCCTCCTGTCCTTCTTTCTTTCCTTCCTCTTGGCCCAGAAAATTCCCTTTTGTCCTTTAAGGCCTCGGTGAGGAATCACCCCCCTCCAGAAATTTGCACCAGCCCCACCTTCCAGTGCTTTATATCTGGAGTGTGGCGCTCTCCGAAGGCTTTGGGATTGGTGGCTTACACAGCAGCATTCCTCAACACTCTGGCCTGTTTTAATCCCCACCCGGTGCCTGTGCATAGTAGGTGCTCATTAAATGTCCGAGTCAGGGTGGCTGGCCTTGTATGTTGACTCATTAAAATAGCAGTTGCTGGCATTTCTGGAGTTCTAAGTGCTAGTCATCTTTATCTGCCCTCGTATTCTTTCACTTACTCTCGTTACCATCCTTTGAGGTGGGAACTACCGTGGGTATCATTTACAGATGAAGACAGAGCGGCAATGGATAACTGAGTCACTTAGGTCCCCAGTGGGGAGATCTGAAGTTGGGCAGCCTGACTCCACCCACTAGACCACACTGATCCTTTTAGACACTGGATTAGACTGCCCATCAGGGCCCTCTATCCAGGCGAAGAGAAGGACATTCAGTGGAAAGACACTAAAAAAGGGCAATGACTATAGAGGTAACAAACACAGCCCTTTTTCGTGGTACCCACCCGGGTGTCATTCCTAATAGCCTGGCTGGGATTTGGGGCTTGTGGAGTTCAGTGGAAGGGGAAATCTGTTTAGTGGAAGGTGGCAGTGCCCACGAAGTGTGCACAGAGCCGTAAGGTCCTTTTCACAGGCATATTTATTGCTGGTGAGCTTGAGTAGGTGGGTGAGGGTGGGCGTGCAAGGAGGCAACCACTGATTATCCGAGTGGCTGCCATCCACTTGATGGACACGGGTAATTAGTGGATTAGGCAAGCCCCAATCAGAAAATAAAAGCCCAGGAATGGTTTTTATGATGGATGGGCTTACTTAGCGCCTTTCATCAGAGGATCTTGGGCGCCCTTCATCTTGTAGGTTGGGGTGGGGAAAGATGGCTTTGGGGACAGAGCTGTGACAGGCACCCACTTATGGAAGCTGCAGATTCCTGCCTTGTGCTTCAAGAAGCCTGGAGTCCAGAGGCACTCCTGCTTTGGTCAGAAACTTCTTCTTGAAGCTTTGCTTTTCGTTTCCCTGAAGCCTGAGGTCACTAAGGGGTGACCCTAGAAGAAGGAGAGGGATGATGTGGACTGCGTTCCTCACACTCACCCTGGGGAGGGACCCGGTGGCAGGGCTGGTGGCAGCAGCCTATAGAGATGCTCCAGACAGGCTGTCCGACCTCCTGGTAGAAGCAGATCAGTTCTGGTATCCACAGGAAACCTGAAGACTTAACAGAATTATCCATAATCACACCGCTAATGATGGTGACTGAACATTTCCCGTGCATTTCTATCAGACGTTTTTTGCACAAAGAGCTTTTCTTTGTATTGTGTTTTCTTTTTCACATGGTTGAGAATCTTGACCATTCCTAGGTCGACGTTACAGCTTGTCCAGCGCCTTTGCAGTTGTAATCGGGGTTTATGTGTTTGGAGCCCTTGCTCTCCACTTTACTTTGTCTGGGCTCCTACTGAACCCAGTATAAAGCAGGACCCAGCCTGCCTACTGAGCGGCTTTCTGCAGCCCTGGGACTGGGCCGGGAGGCTGGGTCTGTGCATCTTCCTGCTTGCACGTCGCAGAATCAGGGCAGTGCTTGGGCCACAAAGTCGGGCAGATTTAGGATCAAGTTTCAGCCTAGACCACTAGGACGCAACCTTCCTGGTCCTTGGTTTCTTCAGCTGTGAGATAATTAGCAGCACCTGCCTCACTGGGTTTTCGTGAACACGTAGTAAGTGTGTGTATCAAGCTGTGCTCCTCCGAGTGTGGTCTGTGGACCAGCAGCCTCGGCATTACTCAGATCAAACAGGCAACACACAGGCCCCATCTCAGACCAAGGCAATCAGGACCTGCGTTTCTGCAAGATCCCCAGGTGATGGATATGAAAGTTAACATTGGAGAAACGCTGATGTATGTATCGGGCATCTAACAACTGTTTAGAACATGGTGATGCTTAATGATGATGGTGGTGACAGTGATGCTTGTCAAGGTGAAGAGAAGGGCTTGGGAGATGACCTGTCCAGTCGTATATCCAAGACTTGGATTCTCATCAGCCATAACCACTGGTGAGCCAGCCTCTGTCTGGAACTTTTGAGCTGGAACCCGACTCCCTATAGCCTGTCGGCGCTGGTCCCTGTTTCATTCTCAGCTGAGCCGAATTCTACCTCCTCGTGAGCGTCCCCTCCAGTCTCTGGCTCCTCTCAAACGGTCCCTTCTCTAACCAAGGCTCCCGGCTCCTCTCTGATCCCCGAGTGGCAGCACTGGTGTCTAATTCCCTCAGCTGTCCCCTGAGGTTCTGCTGTCACAGCGGGCGGGGCTGGGAGAGGCAGTTGCTGCATTATTTATGGGGCATCGTTAACCAGCCGGGCTGATGAGTTACACACAGTTTATTCTTCTGTGCTGTGTGTGGGATGCCATCCCAGGCCTCTGTTTAATACAAAACAAAGCAAAGCAAAACAGAGCCCCAAGTCAGCATGACCACTGGCTGAGCCCTGTACTCGGGTTAGGCAAGTGGCCTGCCCAGCCGTCTGGCTGTGGGGAAAGCAGAGGAGAGGACAGGAACTCGGGGGTGTTCTTGGAGCTCAACCTGGAGGCGAGGCAGGGCAGCCCACCTGCATATTTGCTTAGGTGGCCACCACACTCTTGGGGAGTCGACGGAGATCAGGTGGTCTTTCTCCCTCAGAAGTAAGAGAGTAACTTCATTCTCCTGCCCACTTCCCCAAGGGACCAGGCTGCCGTCAGGTATGTGATGCGGTAGCCAGGTTCTCTTGTCACCATGCTGGTTTGGGATTTATGTCACTCGCCATCTGGATGAAGGCCCCATTTGTAGTTCAACCCTGGATCTTGCCCTGGATGGCCGCCCATGGTCACCTTGTCCGTCCTTCCATCTCCTGCTTCTCCCAGCATAAATGTGCCACGCCAGTGTCCCTTGGAGGAGCCCACTTGCGCTGTTTCTGCTTCCCTGTCTTTGTTCCTCTTACCGGAAATGCTTTTCCTTCCTCCCTCCATTTTTCTGTCCTCGAGCCCACAGTTCAGTGGGGGAGACTCAGGCTCAGAGATGGCTAACTGCATGATATGAGGGAAGCAGGTGGGTCCCAGGATACTCTGCAAAAGGTGACATTTGAGCTGGGTGGTGACGGCTGAGTAGGAGTTTTCCAGATTGCTGAATCCCCCTGGAGGTTAGAAGAGAGAACAGCCTTCAGGGGGGGCTGTGTGGTGGGCGCCCCGTCTGGTGGCTGCAGAGTTAGAGCCCGTCTTCGGGGAAGCCCCATCTCTCTCCCTGTAGGGAAGTGGAGACGGTCAGGCAGCTTGATGCAGAGTCCTCCACGTGCTTGTAAACACACCAGCTTTGACGGGGAACTCTTCCATTCTCCCAGAACCCTGTGTGATCTGAGTTCTATTCTCAGCAAACTGCCAGGGCTTCACAACCTCCCTGCCCCCCTCTCCAAAGAAATTCAGGGGGTTCCAGAGGGAGGAGAGCCTGTTTCCCTTCACCTGTGACTTTGCACTTGGCAGAGCCCAGGCGCTCAGTGGGAGTCTTATTTTCGTTGACTTTGGTATGTCTGGAAAGCTGTGAAACCTTTCCGTGTTCTCCGGTGAACTCCGCAGTGGGGTCTGTGTTGAGGCTTTCTCATAGCTCTGGGGATGCATGGTGAATAGCGCCCGCCAGACACACAGCCTCAGGAGACAGCTTTCTGGGACTTCTTGGTGGGCGGTGCAGATTAGAAAATTAAGGACCACATTGACTTGCTTTCTAAAAGGGTTCTCAGCGCACACAGTGTCTCGACTGGCAAATTTCTTCTGAAATTTGAGTCTGCTCCCCTTTACCCAGCCTTGTCGTCTAGAACAACCCAGCGCTTTTTCTCTCAATTACCTTTTTATCTTCCTACGAGTGCCTTCTCCCTCCTTCCTCACTTCCTCCAAGCTTTTGAATTTTTGTAGTAAAACTTTCAGGTGGGTAGAAACTTTTTGTTTTTCCTTGAAAGAAACTTTAAAAAAAAAAAATCTGAAACAACCCAACATCACCTTGCCTTTAAATTTTAATAACATTTATACACTTAAAAAAAATTTCTCAACAAGGAGGTTTTTGTCTTCTGTTCTTAGAAGTTCTTTTTTTTTTTTTTTTTTAAAGAATCCATTAAATTATATATTGCCTAAAACAGGTGGGCCTGACACTCTTTGAGAGACTGTCAAATATCATCAAGTGGGGAGAGCTGCGGTTGGCAGCCTTCTTCTGGCTGAGTGGGTGTTCGTAGGCGGAGAGCTGGGTGCTGTACCCCCTAACTGGAGCGGGGACCCTCCTTTTGTTGCTAATTTGGTAAAGACTGGAATGAGGCTCCCAGTGGGGGCAGATAAGTCGTTTTTAAAGTGGTTTGAGCAGCTGTTTTCAGGCACATTCATCTGCGGTTTAAGTACTCCACCTGCCATGTACTTGGGAACAGCAGAGACATTGACACTGTGTGTCCCACTGCCTTGCTCTGTGTCTGCTTTAACTATGGTGAACTCATAGTGAGATGCACAGTCCGAACTGTACTTAGGAGTAAGAATTAGGGATCCCAGCCTGGGTGGACCATCTGACCTTGAGAGTTTTAAACATCTCTCCCAGCATCCCGAAGGAGATTCCTGGGAGCCTGCAGACGCTTGGATCAATCCTGTCAAAGGTTATTGAACACTTACTGAGTGCCTGGCACTGCTCTGAGCCCTTTAGATGTCTGACTTCATTTCTTCCTCATACCAACCCTGGGCAGTGGTGACTTACCCAGGCAGAGGTCGGATGACCTGCCCGATGTCCCATGGCAGACGGGAAAGCTAGGATTCTAGCCAGGAGATGGGCCCCTGGAGTTTGTGTTCCTTATTCCTTCCCAACATTCCTTCAGTGTTCCGTGATGTCAGTGTTCAATAACAGTGATGGAATTATGCATCTTTTTTGTTGATCATTATAAGAAACTGGCCTGAGAGGTCAAGTGACTTACCCCCCATAATTTACTGCCAGGGCCGTGGCTAGAACTCAGGATTTGGGGCTCCCTGCGCAGGCCTTTTGCCATTCTGGCGTGTTTTCAGTGAATGTGCCTCACCTTTTCCTTTCTTAATTTATTTAATTAATTAATTTATTTTTGGCTGCATTGGGTTTTTGTTGCTGCATGCGGGCTTTCTCTAGTTGCAGCGAGCGGGGGGGCTACTCTTCATTGTGGTGCACGGGCTTCTCATTGCTGTGGCTTCTCTTGTTCTCATTGCGGTGGCTTCTCTTGTTGTGGAGCACGGGCTCTGGGCACGCAGGCTTCAGTAGTTGTGGCACTTGGGCTCAGTAGTTGTGGCTCAGGGGCTCTAGAGCGCAGGCTCGGTAGTTGTGGCGCACGGGCTTAGTTGCTCCGAGGCATGTGGGATCTTCCCGGACCAGGGCTCGAACCCGTGTCCCCTGCATTGGCAGGCGGATTCTTAACCACTGAGCCACCAGGGGAGCCCCTCACCTTTTTCTTAAGAAATATTATGGATCATCTCAGTGACCTTCTCCAGGGGTTCCGTGGATGGGAGTGGCTGCTGCTGGGGAGAGGAGGACCTGGCTCCCGTGTCCCGTGTGCAGATCAGCGATGGTGGTTCCTTTGGCTAGAAGTTGATGGTCTGTGTCTCTGAACATCCTCAGGCTTTTCATAAAGCTTCTCATACTGTCTTGTGGACCAGAAAGAGAAGGGATGGCTAGATGAGGCTGTAATTGGTTAGTTGTACTCTCGTGCTCTTAAGGATGCTTAACTGATTTCCATCTGGACAGAGATCTCTAGTGACCAGCCAGAGGACTCTGATCTCAGCCTTCACCCTTAATTACTTGGATGTAGATGTAGAAGGCGTGTTCATACCTGGACTTGATAAGAAAATGGTAAATATATTAGGTGCTATGCTTGGGATTCCCCACAGTGTCTTGATGGGCCTGGAAAGGTAGCCTGAGCCCTCACAAGCTTTCATTCAACACAAATAAAGTTATGCTTTTGGGTTGAACAGACCCCCTGGGGCACAAAGATGGGATGGAGGCTAAGTGGTTTAGCAGATGATGACAGGACCTGTGCATGGGTGTTGGTGTCAATAGCTCAGATGTAGCTGCCAAAAGGACTTCTGCCAGGAGCCAGTCAGACAGAATCCCTGGCCTGGTGCAGCTCAATGTCCCATAGGGAGCACATCGCTGCTTGAAGGAATAAATCCAGCACCTGCAGTTGGGCCAAGCAGGTCCCAAATGCCCAAATGCAGAATTGATGGTTGTGATCTAGCAGCATGCATGAAACAGACTTTAGGGTTTGGGTGGATTGTAAATTCACGGTGCTGTTGTTGCCAGAAATGCTAATTTGATCTTAAATTTTTTTAATGTAATGACTTCATTGTTTTTATAAAAATGATACATGACCCTTATTAAAAAAAATAAAACAAAACAAAACTATGGCCATGGAGGAAAGTACAAAAAAGAAAACAACACATTGGTCCAAATCTTAGCTCCCAGAAATATTCCATTATAATATTTGGTAGACGGTTTTCCAGATGTCTCTGTGCACATTTTCAGACAGACTTGATAGCTCGAGAAATGTATAAATGGGCACTTTTATTGACATGTTCTATGCAAGATATTTTCAAAATAAAAATATATTTAATTTTACTTTCAGTTAACAGAAGAATTGAAACTGAAGTGAAGTAATACTGAAGAAATTGCTGAACTTCAGATAACTGTTTCTTCTCTAGAAGAAATCAGTTTCTCAGACATTCCTCTCAAGGCAGTGGTTCTTAACTGGGGGTGATTTTGCCCTGTAGGAGACATCTGGCAGTGTCTGGAGACATTTTGTCACATCCAGTGGCATCTGTGAATGTTCCTGACATCTGGTGAATAGAGGTCAGGGATCCTGCTAAACACCCTGCAATGTACAGGAACCCCTCCCCTGTCCCCCACCCCAGCAAAAGAAAGAAAGAAAGAATTATCTGGCTCAGAATGTCAGTAGTGGCAAGGTAGAGAAACTGTGCTCCTAAGCATAAGAGAGAAAGATTATTAAAACCATTAGGAAGGTGAACTCATTATGTTTTAGGTCAGTTTCAGTTTTAGACTATTTTGATGGGGCTTCTATAATAAAAGATGAGATGATTAACTTCATTATAGTTTCTCCATCCCCTCTCCTTAATGACAAAATCAAGAGGTGTCATACGTTATTTTTACCTTGTCAAGGTTCGTAACATTCACATTCTAGCCTGCAGCTGTAACCGCCCCCCTCTAGTTTGCCCCCATCAGAATTGCACCTGCAGTTTTGAGTTCGTGTCTGAGCACCATACTTAGAAGAAAAGTAGAGACATGTGATGGAGTGTCCCCAAGATGCTGTGGGGATGTGAGGCAGGGGCCCGTGTAGACACAGAATTCCATCCGGGAGCTGAAGGAAGGAAAGCTGTGGATGAATGTGCTGCTTATTCTCCGTTCTTTGAAAAGATGTGTGTGGAAGCAGGATTGGTCTTAACTCTGTGGATCCCTAGAAGGTTAGAACTAGGGCTGCGTGGACCTAAAGGACAGGGTGGCTGATGTAGGTAGGCTGCCGTGGAGGGTGATGAGTTCCCTGTCAGCTGCAATGTGCTGCGGAACCACCTGTAACCATGTTGTTTGTAGGTGCTGGGCTCAAGCCATCAGCTGAGCAGCTGTATTTAGGTAACTTCCCAACCGCGAGATTCTGCTAGTCTACTAATGCTTCCCAATAGTCTCCTGTCCCGGAGAGGAGCCCCAGTCACTCTGGTTCCCCCCTCCCTGCCTTCTGGAATAAGGGTGAGAACAGCCAGAGCCATGATCAGGTGGTTCAGGGTAGAGCCTTAAATGGTCTACATATCTTGAATTTGGACCCACGCATCTGTTGACTCAAAAAAGTGATACATCCATGTATGGCTTAGATTCTGCCAAACTTGTTCCACTTGGTATCTGTAGTATTTACAGGATCACAGGGACTGAGCACATTCACAACCCATTTCTGAGCCAATACACTTGTATGTACAGTAATCTGGGCAACATGTCATAGACTGCCAAGGAAGAGAGCATATATAGAGTGTTTCCTGTATAATTGGAATTGAGTGTGCTGTCAATGTCTTCATCAGATGTCTATCACAGCGTGGCTTACTGACGTATGGCTTTGTTTTGTTGTAGGGGAGCTATCCAGTTTGGGAAGACTTCATAAACAAAGCCGGAAAGCTACAGTCCCAGCTTCGGTAAGTAGAAGCATGTCATCCCTAGGAAAACGGCAGCATCGTTAGACAAAGGATGGAATAGGATGGACCCAAGAGGCAATTAGGGTTAGTTTTGGAAGTGTTGCAGATAGAGAAGCATGCAGTAGCGTTGCCACTTATTAGCCATGCGTCCTGACCTCTGATTTCCCGTATGTAAAATTAAACTCGTATCCGCTCTGTCTCCTTCCACTGGAATTTTGAGAGTCAAATGAAGTATTATATGTAAGGTAATAACGGGCCAGGTACATGGTAACAGTTAAATCTCACAACCCCAAGAGATAAGTAGTGTTGTTACCCCATTTTGCCGATGAGGAAACTGAGGCACAGATAAGCTGAATAACTTATCCAAAGTCACACAGCTAGTATTGATAAATGACGGAGCAGGGAATTGATCTGAGGCAGTCTGGCTCCACAGTCCATTCTGCTTACTGCCTATCCTTATAGAGTTTAAAACTTAGTTTGTATAATTCTATTTACATGAAATGTCTAGATAATGCAAATTTGTAGAGACAGATGTAGATTTGTGGTTTCCTGGGGCTAGGTTGACTGCATGAGGGACCTTTTTGGGGTGATGGAAATGTTCTAAAATGGGATTGTGGTGGTGTTTGCATAACTCTAAATTTACTGAAAAATCGATGACTTATACACCTAAAAATGGTGAATTTTATGGTATACAAATTATGTCTCAATAAAACTGCTTAAAAACCAAGATCTAATGCTGATGTGCTCTAAGGGGCTATTATTATTGCCTCATCTTGTGCTTGTTAATATATCATTTCATATGAAATAGAAAATACGGCAACATCTTCTTGTTAAAGCTATATGCTTTTGAAATCAGTGAGGGGAGGGGTGCGATTGCACTTAGAGGGTGCTTCAAGAGGGTTGGGACATTAAAAAAAAAAAAAGCAGTTATTTTCACGACCCCTGTTCATGGCGTATTGGTTGGTTTGGATGTATGGGGATGGTTTTCCAGAGAACAAAGCAGGTAGGTGTTTTCTGGGATAAAAAGCCATGTGGATGACAGACAGAGGAGGGAGGAATGACATGGGGTTCTTAGGACTTTGCCTGTTGGCACCAGAGGTCCCTGCCCAGAACTTTAGCCATAGGACTGGGCATTCCATGGCTCCCCAGTAGATTGGGAGAGAAGAACTTGGGAGATGTGGAACTTTCCCTGTCCATTATTCAGCTTCATGGGGCCTGGGATTTCCAGATCCATGAGTGGGCATCCAGATGGACCATGGGCTCCAGACTATGGCCCCTTTGCCACTTGTCAAGTCCTTTACCATTTCTTTGCTTACGAACCTTCGATTATTTTATCCTGGATCAGATCCAAACCCCTCTGCCCAGAATGTAAGGCCCTCTCCCCCAGCTCTGCCACTATCATCATTTATTTCAAGTAGGTTAGTCTCCATCCTGTAGGAGGTCACCTCCTGTAGTAAAACAGTAAAACATTTAAGTCCAACCCCTCCTTCCAACACTTTTTCTTATCCAGCCTAATTTAATTGTCTGGCAGGTTTTCAGGGTTGACCAAGGAAAAGATGCTCTTCCCCTTTTACCAGTGAGGAAGCTAAAGCTTAAAAGAATTAACTGATGAGTTGTCTTAAACATACAGAGTGAGGCTTAAAGCAATCTTATCCCCACTGGTACAAAGTACCATATATTTATATATATATATACATACATACATACATATATATATATATATATATATATATATATATATTTTTTTTTTTTTTTTTTAAACAATACGTAGGCCTCCTGAGGGCAGGGACCATTTCTTTATTTTGTCAAACTACTAGTACCTGGCTGAGAGCACCATAGGAGCCTCAAGCACATGGTTTAATTTTCTGTGTTAGAGAATGCATAAGGATAAGACCGTAGAAGAGGCAAATAGTCTTGGAGCATGTAAGCTGAAGCACTCCTTTCTCCTGTTGATGGATGCGTGTTTGCTTTGCCCCATCAGAGAGAGCTAAGATGTCCTGTGACAAAAGCAGTCAGTGAAATATGGCTCATCAGAAGTCGGTGTTTAAAAGCTCTTAATTCGTCACACTTGACCACAGTCTTCGTTTTCACAGGAGCCCTGGTGACTGTGTAATACTCAAGGCACCTCTCCAGCTGGCTCATTAAATTTGGAAGATTGGCCTTGACTTGAATAAGAATAAATCCAGCTGTTGTATCAGATATAATTATAAATCAGAATGAGCCATTTATAAATCTCAGGGTGTTTGATAAAGCTAACTTTTCCATGGTGCCAACTCTTTAAGAAATATACTTTGAAGTGGTGTGTTTTTTTTTGGTTTGGTTTGGTTTGGTTTTGGTTTTGTTTAGTGTGTATGTCATTGTGTCTTTTTTTTTTTTTTTTTTTTTGAGCAGGATATTCTCTTGCTCTACTGGAAAATATCAGGCCTCATTTTGAAGTTTGGCTCTGAGGGATCATAGCCCAGGTTTTCCTGGGGACCACTCCCATCACCTTCCAGGAACCTTTTGTTTCATAGCTACTCTTGCTTATGTTCAAAGGTCATTTCTTTCTTTTTTTTTCCCTCTCTGATTTGAACTCATTCCTTTTTAGTCCTTATTCTCATCTTCTTCCTTCAGCAATTTTGCATTGTTAGGAATGCTCAGTGGGGGCTGGATTCATGTGTGAAATACTTGGAAATTAACATCAGGCTGTAAATTCTGTTATAAAGTTCTTGTGAGTGAGCCTGGGGCTTGCTTGCTTGTCCTGGGTAATCACGGCCCTGAGATGCAGTGGTGCTTACTTTTCATTCAGTGGCATCTTGGACCATGACTCTAGGAACCAGGAGACCACAGAGTGCTCAAGGCATCTTCCAGTGCTCAAGGGAATGTGAAGAATTCACAATAACTTCTAGGGCAGCAAATGAGTATAGTAACTCCTCCTCATTCTCAGCTTTTAGGAATTCAGAAGATGCTGTTTAGGTAGCATTCTAACGTTGAAAAAATAGTATCTCAGTTTCCCTATAATTATGATTTAGAGGGAAAAGTCACATAGCCTGGATCTTGTAGTAGGATGAACACGGCACTGTAAGTCATGCTGGGCTACTGGCCTCTGCCCTGGTATGAGCTAGTGATCTTGACAATCACTATGTAGCTGTGGTCTCAGTTTTCCCAACTCCGAAATGAATTGTTTAACCTAAACGATCACTCTCCAAGATTCCTTCTGCCAATCCATGTAGCTATATCATTTTCCTACTCTAAAATCACTTTCACCTATACCATGTCTGAAAATTCACAACATGAAAGAAATGTTATAAATTTTCTTTGTAATTGACTCATTCTTAAAGTGATTCTCTATAGTATGGATTTCTAATTAGTTTTCAAAGTACACATTGAAGTGAGATAATTTTGTAGGTACTCATTAAGCAAGAATTCCTAAAAAATTAATAGGTAGTTTTTTCTTTTAGTCATTTAGTAATTTTTTGTGTGTCTATTTTGAAGTCTGTTGGAACCATGAATTGAAGTTTATTTCTAGTATGCAAGTAGGTTTAATTTTTACCTAATTTTGTAAGTTATGTGTAAGGAAAGGGACATTGAAAAATGCCAGTCTGGTTTTTTTTTCCTACTGGCTTCCTATGGCAAGTACTGGATATGCCTTATTCATTTTATATATATATATATTCCACCTTATTTAGCAGAAAACTATCTTTTTATTGCCTAAAGATCCTTATTCTATTTTCCGTGCAATATACAATTGCTGTATACTTGTAAGTATGCAAAGTTTATCATAGTGCAGTCTCTTGTGAATTATCTTCATCTTTTGTCCTTTATACTTTGTCATTTCTTTTGGCTGGGGTTTGGACTATGGAATTTACATTAAGAAGAGAGATGTGTGAAAGGACAATAAAATTTAGATTTGGCAACGTCAAAAAAAAAATTTGTTCTTTTAGGCAGAAACACCTTTTTCCTCATTGGTGAAATTTTAACCTGGTGATAATTTATACTGTCAGGTGGAATGGGGTGGGAAGAATTGCTAGCATTTATTGACTAGCGCTGCATGAGCTGGACGTTATCGGGGGAGAGTGCTAATATGAGAAGGAGAAAGTTTTCTTAAGAATAAAGTGGGTCCACAAAGCCAATGGTTGTCCGTGTCCAGTCGGGTTGTCTCTCCTGGAGGGTTACTTTCAGTCCTCAGCAGCGGTTGCAGCCCTTTTGCTGTCATGCATCTGCTAGTGTGAGACATTCCTCATGCTTTTGTTTTCTGTTTGCATCTTAGGACAACAGTAGTAGCAGCAGCTGCCTTCTTGGATGCCTTTCAGAAAGTGGCTGACATGGCCACCAACACACGTGGTAAGCAGGTGGAGGGATGGCTCCCAGCGTTGACGGCGCTCAGTGTGTGGGCTCTTACCCTTGGGCGCTTTACAAGAATATAGAGCTTAAGTTATCAGAGCTTAGCTGACTCATATTTAAAAATATATAGATTTTTTAACTCTGTGGGATTCCACATTGTAGAAGCTGCAAATCGTTCTCTAGATAATAAAGTGCATGAGAAGAGTGAAAAATAAATGAAAGGAACCACTGTTTATGCCTGAGATGGCTTGTTGTGTTTTTAAATTAATTAATCAATCAATCAATTAATTAATTGGCTGCCTTGGGTCTTCATCACTGCACGCGGGCTTTCTCTAGTTGCGGCAAGTAGGGGCTACTCTTCGTTGCGTTGCATGGGCTTCTCATTGCGGTGGCTTCTCTTGTTGCAGAGCACAGGCTGTAGGTGCGTGGGCTCAGTAGTTGTGGCTCGAGGGCTCTAGAGCACAGTCTCAGTAGTTGTGGCACACGGGCTTAGTTGCTCCGTGCCATGTGGGGTCTTCCCGGACTAGGGGTCGAACCCATGTCCGCTGCATTGGCAGGCGGATTCTTAATCACTGCGCCACTGGAGAAGTCCTGGCTTGATGTGTTTTTGTGATCGCTTTTAACGATGTGCTGCTTGTAGAGTCCTGAGCTGTGTGTTTGGTTGCAATTTGTTTTTCCCTCTCATGTGTCATCTTAAGATTTTCCTCAATCCCTTGTGGAATGAGAAGCAGTGAGAATGATGGGTTAGACCATTTTTTCTAGGTTCCCATAAAACGAGGAAACCTATTATAAGTAGCATCCTACTGTGTTGTGTCTGTTTATGTGTCTCCCACATTTGACTGCAAACCCCTCCAGGTATAGACTAGACGGTGACGTGTGCATGTCTGAACCCTCCGAAAACATAGTACCTGAAACACAGTAAGTGTTTAAAGTATGTTTATTAAATCAATGAACAAAGGGAACTCTTTTGAAAATTTGTAATGGTTTTTCAGTGACTGTGAATCGTAGAAAAGAATATTCATAACGTGAAAGGTGTAGAGAAGAAAGTAAATCTGTCTGTATCCAGCACCATCATTAGAATTATGACATTACCCATAACCTAGAGACCCCCCCATTCAAAGGGGGTGCTTTCCTTTTCATTCTCAGAGAATCTCTCCTGCCTCTTTTTTTGCCTTCTTTCTGGGTCTGCTTGTGCACTGACGGCTATATGCCTGTTCTTGTCATTGTCTTGGTGACATGGGAAAATGTGGGTGTTGGAGGTCAGTGTTGGGGGGATTGCTCCCAGTCACACAAGAGTTAAGCTTATCTGAAGCCCATGATGGGTATGTACCTCCAGTGGGTTTCAGTATGTACCCATTTACCACAGATGCTTAATTAAATATTCAAATGAATTTTCAGTGAGGACTCTTCTCATTTAAGATGCTTGAAAACTGCTGATATTTCAGGCAGTGTCATGGGACCACAAAAATCAGTATATTACTCTACATGTCGTGGAGGAGCTTGTAGTGGCAGAGGGGCAGGGGGGATGCTATGTGCAAATGAAGAATTTCAGTGTAGAAATAATATGTTTGGTATGGTAATAGTGGTAGAACAGAGTGCTGGGAGAGTATGGAAATGTGAGCAATTAGCTCAGGGAGTCGAGGAAATTCTCCCAGGAGAGGTAGTGTTTCTCCTCATTCCCAAGATGCCAACGGTGTTTCAGAAGGTTCCCTAGGAGAATGTGATGGAGACATCAGAGCATTGGCTTCTTCATGTGGTTTGTCAGCTTGACATGGGTCTTACCCAGTATCTTTTTCTAAGCCTCCTAAAAATTTTTTTACGTAACACGTATGTGTGTGTTATGGAACCTTTAGAATATACAAGTATAAAGAGGAATACAATGGTCATGCCAGTTGCACTGCTGTTAGTGTTATTGGGTCGGTTTTATCATATTTTCTTCGACCGCAGCAGGATCTGGAATTGGACTCATCAGTCATATGGATGTCTTTCTAGAATAGCCAGCAGAGTGTGTCTTTCTTAAAAGAGTTGCTCCATTATTTTAAAGAACTTACGTATCTGGTGTTGCATTTTTGAGGCTCTGTGGTTCGTTAGTTTATATTTTAATGTTTAATTACTGGATGGGCCCTAAAGGATGGAATAGAGATGTATCCCCTGATTGTCCATAATTTCCTGCAGTGGGAACCTGGGTTTTTGCAGACGCCGTTCCTGAGAGTGGTTCTTGGTGGGAAATTGAAGGGCCTGCAAGTTCTCATGGTTGAAGGGAGGAAAAACAATTATTTGTGGGAAAAGAAACCAAAGTAGCCTCTCTGTGGTGCTGGTGGAGGTAGAGAAGGAGTTTGGAGGTGATGTCGTTGACAAATGACAAATAATGTCACAGGGAACAAGATCGCTGCTTTGAGATTATATATATATATATATTTGTTTTTAATTAATTAATTTAATTTATTTTATTTTTGGCTGCGTTGGGTCTTCGTTGCTGTGCTTGAGCTTTCTCTAGTTGCGGCGAGCGGGGGCTACTCTTCGCTGCGGTGCACGGGCTTCTCATTGCAGTGGCTTCTCTTGTTGCAGAGCATGGGCTCTAGGCGCGCGGGCTTCAGTAGTTTGGCATGCGGGCTCAGTAGTTGTGGGTCGTGGGCTCTAGAGTGCAGGCTCAGTAGTTGTGGCGCATGGGCTTAGTTGCTCTGAGGCATGTGGGATCTTCCCAGACCAGGGCTCAAACCCGTGTTCCCTGCCTTGGCAGGCGGATTCTTAACCACTGCGCCACTAAGGAAGCCCCCGGCTTTGATATATTTTTAAACCATTTGATGTTAGGTCACTTTTAGCAATACCAGAATACTTTACATCTCGATGTCTAAAATCCATATGCACTGGGAGGAAATAACTTTATTGAATATGGGAGTGTGACAACTCACACGACCTAAAAAATGTATGGTTGATACAAAAAAGGTATATTTTATGGAGACGATAAGAGAGAAACTTGAATGCACATCTTATGTTCAATAAGCATCAAATTAGTTGTATTAAGTTAATTTTTACTTAACAATTGAAAAATATAGAACATGCTCTTTAGTTTAAAAAAAAGTCTTGTAACGAAGTATATAAAGTAAAATCTACCCCTCTCAGTACCCTTTGCAGAGATTGGGCTTAGTGTCTTTTATAGACTTTTTTGCATACTTAAACACATATGGGAGAAAAATTAGTCGTAGAACAATATGTAGGTTGATATATGGAATAAAATATATTCATAAGATCTTTTTCAAAAGGTAACCTATAAGAAACATTGTTCCCGTGCTTTTACTCCACAGTATAATTATCTTTCTATGTCAGTACCTAGAGATCTACCTCATTGGTTCTAGCAGCCAAATGGAATTTCACTGTCTGGATGTAGCACGATTTAATCATTTTTCTTTTGAGGAATATTTAGATTATCTCCACTTATGTACTGTTACAAGCTACGCTGCAGTTAATGTCCATGTATACATCCTTTTGGAGATCTGTGGGTAATCTCTTTTTAGTGGTGTATGCACCTCCAAGGAAATGAAGACTGTTAAAAAAAAAAAAAAAAAAAGCTTCAATCTGTTTTGGTCAGCAGCAAATATATTTGGGCTTGTGGTCATTATAGGCTGTAACTCTGATGCAGTTTGAAGTTTGATATCTACCCTCTGTGGAAAGTCCAGTCTCTTGCTTAGAGCCTTTAGATATCATTTTTTTGAGTCTTTCTTGCTGGAAAGATGAGAAGGGAATAGCAGTTATTCTTTTTTTTTTTTTAATTAATTAATTAATTAATTTTATTTATGGCTGTGTTGGGTCTTCGTTTCTGTGCGAGGGCTTTCTCTAGTTGCGGCAAGTGGGGGCCACTCTTCATCGGGGTGCGCGGGCCTCTCACTATCGCGGCCTCTCTTGTTGCGGAGCACAGGCTCCAGACGCGCAGGCTCAGTAGTTGTGGCTCACGGGCCTAGTTGCTTCGTGGCATGTGGGATCTTCCCAGATCAGGGCTCGAACCCATGTCCCCTGCATTGGCAGGCAGATTCTCAACCACTGCGCCACCAGGGAAGCCCAGCAGTTATTCTTAAATGCGTCTCTTTTGGGCTAGTATCCAGAATCTCAAGCTAGCAGGTCTCTGGTTTCCAAAATATTAGCATTCCATATTGTTTCCCAAAGGGAATGGCTCTGAAAGGTCTTTGTCCTTTTTAGCAAATATTTTCCTGTAGCTATGAATATAATTTATTTAGGAAAATCTTCTAAAGCTAGGCATTATTAGAACAAAATCAATCTAGTCATATAACTATTAAGTAGAACGTGGAAATACATTAGAACTCTGTTTTATTCATTTTTTTAATGAAAGAGTGTAAGTCGCTATTATAATGTACATGTTTAGGTGAATAATTAAACCATAATGAAATTTAAGAGTTAATCAACACCATAATACATACAGTTCCATATTTTTTTGATGTTTGCACTCTGGAATGAATGTACAACTTGTGTTCAGTGTGAAAGTACACCTGTTTCTGTGTTATTGGCCGCAAAGAATTAGTGTCTCGGCATTTGTTGTACAAAGGATGCCTGACTTTTGTGAGGCAGGGTCTCCATTTTCTTCGTGTCCGTGATGGACCAGCACACGGGCTGTCATAGGAGTTGTTGAACTGACTGGTGTGCAGTTGTCTGGGTTGCTTAAAAAAAGAAAAGGAAAAGAACAAAGGTGGGGGGAGGCTTCTCAACCCTCGGTGGCTGGTGTTGGGGAGTAGCATTCCTACACCTGTAAGCATACAACCTGGTGCCCCCCTTTCACTGGAAGGCAGGGGCACGTCTTAGTCAGCACTGGCCCTTCGTGGCCCTTGCATCATTTGCTTGTGTCAGCTAGGGCCTTTGAGAGCATAATGCTGTGTGACTTTCATTTTTGGCTGCCTCCGTGTGCCTCTGTAATTACTTTGTAGCTTTGAAAAACCATCTCCGGGATGTTGAGATGATAATTACACCAAACCCAGAGTGAGGAGTTTAAGATTCTAAGAAGGAAGGAAATGGATCCCCGGCCGACTAGATCATCTCTAATCACCTTTATTGAATACGTAACACGGGCTGGGCTCTGTCCTTCGTGCTTTACATGGATTGAGTCTTTTCATTCTCGAAACAGCGCTGTGAGGTCAGTGCTTATGACGTCCATTCTAGATGATGAAATCTGGCCGAAGAGAGCTTATCTAAACCGACCAAGGTCACTTGGCTTGGAAGTGGGGAGACTGAAGCCTGGCCCAAAGTCTAGATTTTAACCATTAAATTATGATTCCTCATTTAAGGTGCTCCTGGATTTAGTATAAACTTAAGTTTGCTTTTAAAGTTACTTGATCCTGAATGCATTAAAAAAAAAACAAAAACAAAACCAACCTATGTAGCACCTTGGAGTAATGAATAGATTGGGAGCCGGGATACCTGGGTTTGTCTTCTGCTTGGCCAGCTATGTGACCCTGAATAATTTTGTTTCACTTCTCCGGGCTTTGATTTCCCCACTTGTAAAAGGGGTTTTCCCAGGATCTAGTAGGGTCCTAGATGATCGCAGGTAACCTTTTTCAGCTCTGATATTCTACGATTTAAAATCTCCTTTTGGCCCTATTAAATCTTAAAATACGAATGAAGTTGGACAGTCTAAAATTTCTCTTTCTATATTATCTTTAGAGTTTCCAATTTTCGCTTTGGGGACAAAGGGAGCGGAAGGAAGCAGAGTTAAGCAGAGGATAAAGGAGAGGGAAGGTTAGGCGAGAAATACGGTTAGAAGAGACCCGCAGTGTGTGTGCGTGAGGAGGGCAGGCGGAAGCTGGAACTTTCACAACAGCCAGCGAGGTCCAGACGGTCAGAGGTGGACTTTAATCAGTGAGCCTGGATTGCCGACGTTCCCTGAACTGATGAAGACAGTCTCCACAGCTTAACACTGAATGGCACAGTCGTGGTGCTTAAAAATACATTGTGTTTTTAGTGTAAAGTTTGTTAAATGCCACGCTCTCCTCATCTCGCTGCGTGGATCCTATCGCTTAGGAGGCTTGTTTTAAAGTACAGATTTCAGAGCCCTGCCTTATACCTGTGGTTACTGATTAACTGGGGGGGTGGAGTGGGGTGGCGCTTAGGAATCTCAGATTTTTTAAGGCTTCCCAGGAGAATAAGGCCTCTTGCCATCTTGCTGTCACCCACCTGTCCAATGACATCTCTACCCACGGCCGGCAGTTCCACCCACAAAAAAATGCTCTCTGCTCCCTGAATCCCTTAAAACCGTTGATCCCTTTCTTCTTGCACGTGTGCATTCCAGACCTGGAGTGCCCTTCCCAGCCCACCCCCTCTCTGCCCCCTTTAGATGCTTGAGGATCTTCGGCTTGTCTTCCTAAAGCCAGTTTGAGAGTCACATCACCTGTGAACCTTTTGTCCCCACCGCTCCCACTCCTCTGTCCCCAGGGTAAATTGGGTCTCAGGCCTGAGGCCTCTGTAGCACCTTCTCCCGCTACAGTGTTGACCTCCCTGTGTGGTCACCATCTTCCCCACTAGACTCAACTGCCTCCAGGGCAGGGCCTGCATCCTGCTTCTCTCTGAGGAACCCAGGTTCCCAAATGCTGGTAAGTATCTGGCATTTAGCAGGGGGCAGACAGTGTTTGCAAGCAGCCCTTGGAGGATCCAGGTGAAGAAGGCTGTCATCTCTGGGGGCAGGAGGCTGGTGAGATGGGGTCTTTGGCCAAATTCCACTTGGGAGTTCAGAATTTGAATCTTGGGACCCTTCTCTGAGGTTGAGTCTCAGGACTGAGTGAGTTTGTATTTCATTGTAGCCAAAGAGGGCCCAGCAAATCCATGATGGGGGTCCCAGGAAGGGAACAGGTAGGTGAAAGGCAGCTACCTGCTCTTGGCTGGGGTGGGGGAAAAGGGGGAATCTTCCCTTTTAGGGGAGGAGGCGACAGGAAGCTTGTTTTCAAGAGGCAGCCAGACTGGTTTTGTTTGCCCCCAAGTTTTACTTTAACCAGGTTGTTTAATTGAAACTTCACTGGCCCTTAACTTCTGGGTTGACTTCGGTGTTTGAGACTTGAACTTTCTTTCATGTAATTAAGTCATGATTTCTACCTAGGAAGCTACTCAGCCACAAACTGAGAAAAATAAATAAAATAAAATAAGAAAGGTCATAAGAAAAACTTTTTTGCAGGCATGGAACTGCATATTCTTTGAAGATGACCTTAAAGAAACATGGACACTTTCATTCACTTAATTAAAAATAAAAAGGCATAAAACTGCAATCCGCTAATCTATAGATGTGGCGATAGTTCACTAAACTGGTTTTGTACTCGGATGGCCCAGTTCAGGTTCCTTAGTTATTGTCCTTAGGATTCTTAAAGGAGGAGAGACCTTATGAGTATTTGAGAAACAGCTCAATTGTAATTTTTCTTTAAGAGCCAAGCTTATTGTTGTTAAAGATTCAAGGATAGTGTATTAATTTTTCTGATGATCTTATTCCAACTGAGGCTTTATAGGTAATGGGGAGCAAAAGGAATCTAGCAGAATGCATGTGGAGCCTCAAAGTTTTATGGAAACCTGCTGGTGTTAATCTTACTTAGAGTCTGTATATGGTTGCCATAGGGCCAAGCTCTGATTTTCTGGAGGCTTAGCACATTATAGGTGCCCAGGAAGCAGTTGCTGATTTGTTAAATAAAAATTGATAAAGTGAAGTACTTCATATCTTGCTTGCATAGTGGATGGACCAGCAGCTGGTTTCTCTAATGTTTTAAAACATGAATCTAGGCAGGCTGTATTGACAATGACTCTCTATTGCCTTTCATTTTTGGGGTTTTGAATTTGACCTCTTGACTTTGATTCACATGAATTATTCTGAGGAAGCCCGAAGCCAATTTTGCCCTGCTGATAGTTACTTCTTTTTTTTTTTTTTAATTTATTTATTTTTAATTTTTATTTATTTTTCGGCTGCATTGGGTCTTTGTTACTGCACGCTGGCTTTCTCTAGTTGCAGCAAGCGGGGGCTGCTCTTCGTTGTGGTGCGCAGGCTTCTCATTGCGGTGGCTTCTCTTGTCGCGGAGCACGGGCTCTATGTGTGCAGGCTTCAGTAGTTGTGGCTTGTGGGCTCTAGAGCGCAGCCTCAGTAGTTGCGGCTCATGGGCTTAGTTGCTCCCCGGACCAGGGCTCGAACCTGTGTCCCCTGCATTGGCAGGCGGGTTCTTAACCACTGTGCCACCAGAGAAGCCCGGTAGTTACATCTTGAAAATTCTCATTGCTGTATTGTAGGTGGGTGTGGGGAGTAAGTAAGAGCAAAGCTATGAAAAATAACATTTTAGTTGATTAAAGCGGGAAATTGGATTAGCCAAGACAAAGCTACCTTTTCTCCCATGTTTCTTGTTTGTTTCCTTTTAATTGCGTTGCTTTTTGCCAGGGCTTAACACATCCTGCGTGTGCCATGGTGAGTGACCCCAATGCGGTCCTGGCCTCATGGAGCTTTTGGGCTGGGCCAGGGCTGTTCTCTGTGATAGAATTTTCTGTGGTGATGGAAATGTTATGCGTTTTTGCTGTCCAGTATGGTAGCCACCAGCTACCTGAGATTATCAAGCACTTAAAAGGGGGCTAGTGTAACTGAAGAACTGAATTTATAATTTTTAAATTTTAATTAGTTTTAATTTAAATAGCCACATATACCTAGTGGCTACCACATGACACAGCATGGATATAAGGAGTATAACAATTCCTACGAAGAAAGGCTAACAGTAAATGTACATATTTTATGAGTCATCTGATTTATTGTTTTATATCAGAAAGCTTTACTGTATACCTAGTATACAGTAAAGCTGAGAGCTTACTGTATACCTAGTAAAGAATGCAAAGAGGTGTTGTTTCTGAGGCACTGGGTCAGTGGGTGGTAGAAAGGTTTAGACAGGCATGTGGTGGTGGAGTGTTAGGTGGAGAGGTACATGTAAACAATAATAATTCCCAACAATAAATGCTTCCACCTTCTTTTTATAGCATGTCCGTTTTATCCGTTTCATGCATTCTCAGTGGATAAGATATCATTCCAAAGGGGGTGGAAATTGGTTCTTGAGCAGAGAAGGGGGTCTTACCCTTTTTATGTATCAGGTACAGATATGCATACAGTAATACGCAGACATACGTAGGTCTGTGGAATTAACATTTTATGAGGAGGGGGGTGATTAGGAAAAATGTGTCCAAAAAAGGCTCTTTATGGGAGCAGAAAAAATGGACAAGCTTGAGAAAACTGTTTTGTGATGAAGCCTAGCTTTTAAGAAAGGTCAGCCTTTTGCTTGTTGCCCCCTTCAAGGTGCATTAAAGGAATTTTCACGAACCTGAGGAGGGTGATTGCTGTTGACGTATCTCCTTTACTTGAAATATCTTGGCAAAATGAATCCGTATTACCAGATTCTGTGGTCAGAAAGTCACCTAGTGTTGAACAGTAAGTGGATTCAGAGGCATCCAAGACTGGGTTTCCTTCTCACGGTTGTGTATTCACCATTTGTAAATATTCTGAACCGTGATGAATGCAAAGAACAACTTTAACGCTGGGTTGTGTCAAACTGCCCTTTATTAATTGGGCTTTGTAGCTGTAATCCTTTTAATGAGGATATGTGTGTGTGTATGTCTGTCTATACACACACATATCTATACAAACAGTATCTGTAACAACATATATAACAACCTTTGTGTATAACATATATATACATGTGTGTGTGTATATATATATAAACATATACATATACATACATATATATATTAGCTGAAAGAACTGAAGCATCGGACTGGTCTTAGCAGATTCTTGCTTAGAATGACAGAGAGACAAATACTCTGTTCCAGGATTACTGGTTTCTTTGTAGAGCTCATCTTTGCTGAGGGCTATGGTGGGACCAAAACCTGGAATAGCTTTACTGTAGCCTTATTCACTTCCTTCAGCCCCTTAAGCCACTCCGAATGTGTGTATATATATGTGTATGTAATCTATGTTTATATTGAATACCTATGAGTTTCAATCTTATATGAAGTACAAAAAAACTTTTGTAAATTATTGCTATTTCTAATAATATGTAACCTAGCTAAAAACTGTACGCCTATTAAATATAGCTTCAAGATATAAAGTTTCCATCTCTTCTGAGATTTTGGAGCTATCGTTGACCTAGTAAGGGATGACATAAAAAGATATAATGCCTTTTAAAATGAGCTCATAAATGTGCATTCTGCTTTGGGTTTCATTATTTTGATGTTTTTCTACTCTGATAGACCTTGAGTCCTTTTAATTCATCAGCACAATACATTTAATCCTACATATTCTGCTTAGGATAAAACAACTTTTTAAAAATGGCCCTGTGAATGTGAGGTTTGTTTTATTACCATTTTCCATTTTTTAAAAACGTGATTATTTTTTGGTTTGCTTTATATGAAACTCAGACTTGGTGTTGAGTCTAGCACAGTAGGGAGACATGTGGATTTTAAACTTTTTTTTTTTTTTTTACAAAGCACACTATAGGTAAGGACTAGGAATAACAAAGGAATCCATATATTTATTGAGTATTTTAATTTAATAAATTTCTAAAAGAAAATCTTATTTTCTGTTTTTTTCCCCTCCTTTTTTGTGTTAAAGGAGTTAGGAGATGGGGACTTTGTATATTCAATTAATCTGATGGGCAAATTTGTATATTCCAGGAGATTTGGAATCATGAGCCAAGCATCACTGGTGCTGAAATGAAAATCCCTCGTTTCCAATCCTATCTTGATATTAAAAGTGATCCCTGACGATAGCATCGTTTCCCGCTCTACAAGTGGCTTATTATTGATCTCTGATTGGGTAGCAACAGTTGCCAGAGATGGGCTGTTTCCTTGTGGTTCCTTGTGTCCTGCGTAGATGGTATTTGGCTTTGCACTGCACCTTCCCGAAATGACCCTTGAACAGTTATTGTGCGTTAGCCTGAAGGGCACTAACCTGAGTCCCACTTTTACATACTTATGTTCTGGGTGTCCAGAGCAGGATGTCACTAGAATCCTAATATCCTCTACCAGGGAGAGTTAGGGATGTAAAAATCCCACCCCCAAGCCCTTGTGTCCAGTTAAGGCTCTTCCTCCCACTAACCAAGAGGAGCATTTGCTCCCGCTGAAGTCAGTAGTGTTTCTCTGGTTTGACTTAATTCAAGCAACGCCAGGGAAAATATGATGCGTGCTGTTCTGTTTAACCTCGGCAGCCTTAATAAACGCTGGTGAATTACATGGTGGTGGTGGTAGCAGTGGCAGTGGGGAGGAAGGTCCAAGCGTGGAGGGGATGTGTATTTTTATGGGTGACTGGGTTGGTCTGCGTGCAGCATGGTTATTTGTGTCATTAGGCAGTTTACATAATGAAGTGGTTTACTCAGCAGCTCCATCCTTCCAGCTGCCTGCAGGGCTGTCTGCACAAGCAGGGGGGACTCTCCCACCATCATCTGCCTCCCGCCCTCCTCCCCACCCTAGCTCTTTCCCTTTGCTTTTCGTTTTGGCGTAAAATAACTAATAGCCCTCCATCCCACCCCGCTGCCACACACGCAGACATACCAGAGTCACGTTTGGTAAAATATAATTTAGCATTAATGAAAAAGTGCAATTATTTGAATTCATACAGATGAGGCAATTTTTTTTTTTTTTAAACAATGCTTGCTTATGGAAGATCATTTGCCATAGAGTTGTGAACTTGGTTTGTTCTGCCTGCCTCAGATAAAAATAACCATTTGTAGTGTAAGCATGAACTTGAAGACACTAGAAGTTGTCAAACTAGTATTTTTCTAGGCTGAGTCTATTCTGCCTGATTGCATAGCTGCCTCCCCTCTGCTCTGATAATAAAGCCCCAGCCTGAAAACATGCACAAAATGTGAAAACTACTTTGAACTAAAAATTTCACCTTAGCTGTTCATTTGTGCTCTGCTGGAAGAAACATGTGTTATTGGGAAATCACTCAGAGAAGAGAGAAAGAGAAAGAATATTGCAAAGGTCTGCCCTCACCAAGAATCTGGCAGTGAATTCTCCTGATACAATTTAAAGAAATTTGATTTTTATACACTGCTTTTGGAAACATATCTGTGGCCTGACATGAGAATTACCTGGAGGTTTGATGCCTTGTTCTGTCTTGTTTAACATAACGCTCTGGTTTTTCATTTTTAGAAGGTAGAGAGTCTCTCTTCTAGACCATCTAGTATGTAGTGCAACCTTTTCATTTTTACAGGGCACACTCAGCGAGCTGAAGTCACTTGCCTGAGGCCACTAAGCTTGCAGGGGGGACAGTGGGATTCTCACTCTAGGTCAGGGCTTTCTGTCCTGCGGTTTCCCCTGAAAGCCACCTGGCCAACCGCTTGTTGACTTCAGCTCTTGAGACCATTCAAGTAGGAAAGAACATGAGCTATGGAAAAAAGCTCCGTCCTGGGCTCTCAGTTGATTATCGTTAGTCAAGACTTTTGTTGGCTTGTTTGTTTATACAGAATCCTTGGTTGTCTGGTTTCCCAAAATAGTTTTCCACTTCCATTGCAGTCCTTTCCTTTTCTATGGAAGATGTTTTTGTTTTCTTTTAGCCCTCTGTGTGTGTGTGTGAGTGTGTGACAGCCTGTTTTGCTTATATTTTAATCATCTGTTATGTTTGACATAAGCATATTTATCTGTGAGAATAACTAGGCTTCTTTCATCTACGTTGTCTTAGTTTTGTGAATATATTGATCTACACGCGCGGCACACACATACACACACGCACATACACACACACACACGGTATGTTTTTTGATTCCCAAATGTTTAAAATTGCCATGAGACATCTTATGTCTAGTAAAAAGATACTGCTATGGAAATCTGCAGCATTTCCTGCTGTGAGTGCCAGGGCCCAGGGACCCTGGTTACCATGGAAACCAGCATGGAGCCGCTGGGTGGTGCTTTCCTTTAGAGCTGCATTTGAGTGCATTTTGCAGTCCGCTACAATGCTGCATCTTCCCCCCACCCCCTTTCAAATTAGGAGGGGGAAAATGCTGAGTGATTACAAATAAAAAGAAACTACTGTTTCAGCCAAGGCAGAAAGAGATCTTTAAAATGTACTGTTTTAATGTGATTGTCCATAGTGGGGCAATACAGTTCTCTGAAGATGGCCAAAGGTACCTGATAAAATACAAAGGAATTGTGGAGGAGATAGTGAAAATGGAACCTTCATCCTGTGCTACTGACCTGCAGGCTTCTCTTTCGGAATGACGGGCGTGCAAGACTGACACGGGCTTTATTCCCACTGACTCTGGTTGAGCCCATTCAGTTTGTCGCAAGGGCTTGACGGCAGACAAAAGACCTTCAGCACTCTGCACGTGCCTGCCACCCTCCATTTCCTGACCCCTCTCTCTCAGAACCCAGCCGGAGAACCAGATCTGAGAGCCTGGAGAGCTCCCCCAAATTTTAGCCCTCGATTTGCCATTTAAGCACATGAGTGCCATCTGTGCTTGTTGAAAGGCAGTGCTGATTATGAGAGCGGTACTTCATTCGGATGATACCATTTAAAGCTAAGCGCAAGATGCGTTGCTTGTGCTGGACCTGGAGGAAAAAACGAACCGTGTAAACACACCCCTGACCTCCCAGTGGTGGTGGTCCCGTTGGTCACTGGCCACAGGTGGGCTTCCAGCATGTTTGTGAGGGAGATGCAGTGATCCCCAACGCCAGGCTCCCACTGCCCATCAACAGACTCCTGTTTCATGAGACTGAAGGATAATAAAATTGCATCCAACCATGTTAGATGGATGCCTTTGTGCTCTGGTGTTTGCTTTTCCAAATGTGTGTGTATAAAGCAAATGCCAGGAGTGTGTGCTATTCGGAAACAGTGAAGTACCTTGGAGCCTTTGCCTGTCGCAGGCGGCTGGGACCTTAGTCCAGCCTTGGCCTTGAGGATCTATGGAGGGCCCTCTACCTGTTGAGGCTCTCAGGTAGCCCTTCAGCTGCTTGATCTCATTGAGGAAGGTAGAAGGAACCCCGTTTTGCAAACAAGGGAAACCGGCCGGTGACTTGAAGTGCCTTGGTTAAAATGCCACACAGCTCTGAAGCAGCAGGGCCTGGAGTGTGTGTATCCGCTCTTCAGGACCCATCAATCCACCTTCTTTCCACCTCTGAGTTCAGTTGGATATATGGAATCACCTGGGAATTTAGAATCTCAGTCCGTCACTCTAGACATTTCGGGCTGCATAATTCTTTGTTGTGAGGGCTCTCCTGTGCATTACAGGCTGTTCAGCAGCATCTCTGGTCTCTGCTCCCCGGTTGTGAAAATCAAAAATATTTGTAGCCATTGCTGAATGTCCCTTGGTGGGGCAAAATGACCCTGGTCGAGAACCACTGAGCTAGACCTCTTAGGTGTTTTTATTTGGCAGTTTGATGGACCCGCGGCTCTGCCTCTTCTTGAGGCAGTTGTGGGCAGCTTGGTTCATTTAAGCTAGGCTTTAAATTATTCATAACTATTTTGGGATTTTAGAAATTTGACGGTCCATGCATTGTTTCATCTGGGAAATGACCACCATGCTGAGTTGTGTGTAAAACTTTGTGAAGAGTCCACATGTTACCAAAAAGGAATGCTTCCTTTTTACTCGAAAGGCCATTTCCCACAGTGAAAATATGCAGGGTTTTTTGTTTTTTTTGTTTTTTTTCCAAAAGATTAACTCAAATAAGAACAGTGAAGGAGTTGAACAGAGTGTTGGAGTTTTCATTCTAGCTGAGCTGCCCTCCTTCTCGGAGAGGCTGTGCCTGGGTCAGGAGGCTGGCTGCAGGCCATGCAGGCCGTGTGGCCTTGGTGGGTCAGTCTGAGTGGACACCCTTTGGTTTTGTCATCTATGAGAGGACAGTCGGGTCTGCTGTACCTGCTTGTCAGGGTGACCGTGGATCTCCAATGAGGTCGAGGCCGTGAGAACCCCAAACAGCTGTGACACAAGATTACCTGTCCCTTCTGGGGCCTCTGCTCACATCAAGACGCGGTGGGTTCCCGGTCACTTCTAGATCCCGGCACTCACTCCTGATTCCACTTCTGATTTGTTTGCCTGTCTCCTCCCAGCTTTTGCCCCTACTCCAGATCCACTGAGGTCACTGTTTTTCCTCCCAAAAGACTTTTTTTTTTTGACATTTACAAATTCCCCTATTACTATTTTGTTTATTACTCTTATATTTTATTATGTTTTTTCTAATTATTACGAATATTTACATATATTACATATAATGATTATTTTATTATACTGCTTATTAGATTTGGGGTATTATAATGGGAAAATGAATTTTGATTTTTGATTTTTTGAATTTTTGATTTTTCTTTTAATGTTTCATTTTTTTTCCTGCTTTACTGAAGTATGACTGACAAATGAAAATGTGTATATTTAGGTTGCACAGTGAGATTTTTAAAGTTGTACAGTGTGATAACTTAATATACGTATTATACGTTGCGAAATGATGTCCACAGTCAAGTTAGTTAATAGATCCATCACCTGACATAGTTACCAGTTTATGAAATGAACGTTGAGTGTTTTAGTTATCTCCCCCCTGCTGGTGGATAGGGAATCTCACCTTCCCCTGCGTGGGATGTCCTTCTCCCTTACCTCCCCCCGCATACTCTAGCTGATCCCTTAAGGCTTCTCTCAGGCAGTCTGTCCTCTGGGAACCCTTTTCTCAGTCCTCAAAGGGGTTAGGAGCTGCCCCGTTTTGCTCCAAGCCCAGAATCTGGGCACCTCCTGCTCTCTCCCTGTTCCCTTACCAACCCATGAGCTTCCTTAACGCCAGGACTCATTCATTTATTAACAAATAGTGAGCGCAGTAGTGTGCCAGGCACTGTTCTGTTTTAATGTGAAATTCACATAGCACAAAATTAACCAATTTAAAGTGAATGATTCAGTGGCATTTAGTATTGTGCAACCACCACCCTTGTCTACTTGCAAAGCACTTGCATCACCCCAAATTAAACCCTGGACCCAGGATGATGAAAGAGGTCTGGAGATGGCTAGGATAGTGGTGATGGTTGTACAACCGTGTGGATGTACTTGAATGCCGCTGAACTGTAGCCTTAAAAATGGTTAACAGTGCAAAGCCGACTTTTAGGGCAGTGAAAACACTCTGTGTGATACCATATAATGGATACATGTCCTTAAACATTTGTTCACATCCATAGAATGTACAACACCAACAGTGAACCCTAATGTAAGCTGGGGACTTTGGGTGATAATGATGTATTTGTGTAAAATTCATCAGTTGTAACAAAGGTACCACTTTATTGGTAGATGTTGATTAGTTAGGGAAGCTATGCATGTATGGGACAGGGAATATATGAGAAATCTCAGTACTTTCCCCTCAATTTTGCTATGAACCTTAAACTGCTTTGAAGAAATAAAATCCTAATTAAAAAATGGTTATAATGGTAAATCTTATGTTAGGTATATTTCACCACAAAAAAACAAAAAACCATGCCCATCAAGCATTTACTCTTCCCTCCCTTACCCTGGCCTGTTTTGTGTTGTATTCATCATTTCCTTAGCCATTAACAAAGTTGTTACTAAATAAAACTTTGTCTTTGTAATCTCTTCAACAGCTCTGTAATGGGAGCTGTACAAAGACAACTGATTTGTTTTTGTAATCTCTTCAATAGCTCTGTAATGGGAAAAGTTATCTTTAAGGCAATTTATTTATTTAAGGGTTTTCTACTTCTCTACCGATATCTCCATAGAAATGCCTCTTAAACCAAAGCTAATTTGTAAGTTTATCTGCCCATCTTGGTTATTTTTAGTTGACATTTTGGGCTGATAATGGTGGTCTTGGTTCTGTACCTGGTGATGTGTGTCTGGCACACTTGGGAACAAAGAGGTATTGAGTCTTTCAAATACATGTAGTCATATCACATCTAAGGATGTTAAAAGTTTTTGATTACTCTTTCTCACGGAGGAGACAGAAAATGAAACCATCCTTTCAGAAATCAACATTTTTACTCCGATTTTGTCCTTGAAGTATGGCTGCCTTGTTAATCCTTTTCTTTCTGCTCACAAGTCACAAAATCTTGTTTTTCTCTGTTGCTCTATAATTTATAAACTTGTATTGCAGTTGGCTTGGGTAGAATTTACTTAAGCATAGTTGAGCCTCTAGATTTTCTTTCTGGCATAGACAAAAGCATCATTAATTATGAATATGAATTCCTTTTGCAAAATGACAAGATTGAACATTTCCTCATGCCAGTATCCCAGCTGTCTCATTCTGATGCTCAACAAAGACTTCTAGAGATTGTTTTTAACAGCCATGGTATCAGATACTAAAAAGAAAAGCTGAAAAGAATGCAGAGTAGCTTACTGTTCATTTGTCTAGAAAAAAAAACAAAACATAATGAAGGGTTTTGGTTTTAATGTGGCCGTTTCCACTCTTGTGATGCATTTGAGGTCTCAAAGTTTTGGCCATGGCTGCAAACCAAAGGATCATTTCCGTTCTCTAAAGTGTTCTGCTGTTGACAGATGCAAAATTCCATTTGTTCCGATGATCAGTGCTTGAGAATCCCAAGACTCAGGTCACCTTGTTGCCCGCCCTCTGAGGAGCTGAAGCTCAGTCTTGGTTTGGCGATGGAGGTGATGGGATGGGAGGTGATGGGATGGGAGGGGATGGGAGGTGATGGGATGGGAGGTGATGGGATGGGAGGTGATGGGATGGGAGGTGATGGGAGGGGCGCCGGTAGCCAGTCAGTGCTGAGCCCTCACTGTTTGCCATCACTGAATCATTATGGCCTCACCACAGTCACAGGGTAGCTTCTATTCCTACCACTGCAGGAAGCGAACTGGGGTATGATTTTAGAACCTGCAGGCTTTTCACCACCATGTTCTGTTGCCTCAGTCCTGAGTGTGTCTGCCCAACCATCGGTTGACCATCTCAGTGAGTCAGTTTCTGATGTTCCTACTTGCCCTGTATCCTGTATTTGCTGCCAGAGAAGTTGACCCAGATGTGGTCCTTCGTGTTAAAACCCTGGGAAGAGGTTGTCTTGCCTCTGGCCTCCAGCTGGGGTTTTCTAGACTGGAGATGGACCTATGTTGTTACATTTCTTTCCAGCCTATCAAAGAAGCCATTACTCTTGGGAATTCCCTCCTAAGTTCAGAGCTCAAGGCTCAGAGATTTTGTGTGTGCATGTGTTCATGCATGTGCTATTATTTGATAATATGCCACAGCTTGTTGAAAGACTTGGTTTCTGCTCAGTTTCTTGAGTAAGGATGTTTTGGGTCACTGTCCCCCTTCTGTTTTAAAATTTAATTTTCTGTTTTTGAATTTTGGACACTTCCTTTTTTCTTTTTAACATCTTTATTGGAGTATAATTGCTTTACAATGGTGTGTTAGTTGCTGCTGTATAACAAAGTGAAGCAGCTATATGTATACGTATATCCTCATATCTCCTCCTTCTTGCGTCTCCCTCCCACCCTCCCTATCCCACCCCTCTAGGTGGTCACAAAGCACCGAGCTGATCTCCCTGTGCTATGCAGCTGCTTCCCACTAGCTATCTATTCTACATTTGGTAGTGTATATATGTCCATGCCACTCTCTCACTTCGTCCCAGTTTTCCCTTCTGCCTCCCCGTGTCCTCAAGTCCATTCTCTATGTCTGTGTCTTTATTCCTGTCCTGCCCCTAGGTTCATCTGAACCATTCTTTTTTTTTTAGATTCCATATATATGCATTAGCACACGGTATTTGTTTTTCTCTTTCTGACTTACTTTACTCTGTATGACAGACTCTAGGTCCATCCACCTCACTACAAATAACTCAATTTCATTTCTTTTTATGGCTGAGTAATATTTCATTGTATATATGTGCCACATCTTCTTTATCCATTCATCTGTTGATGGACACTTAGGTTGCTTCCATGTCCTGGCAACTGTAAATAGTGCTGCAGTGAACATTGTGGTACATGACTCTTTTTGAATTATGGTTTTCTCAGGGTATATGCCCAGTAGTGGGATTGGTGGGTCATGTGGTAGTTCTACTTTTAGTTTTTTAAGGAACCTCCATACTGTTTTCCATAGTGGCTGTATCAATTTAACCTCAAAATGGATTAAAGACCTAAATATAAGGCCAGACACTATAAAACTCTTAGAAGAAAACATACGCAGAACACTCTATGACATAAATCACAGCAAGATCCTTTTTGACCCACCTCCTAGAGAAATGGACACTTCCTTTTGAACCAAATGCATTTGTGCGTAAGAAACTTTATTATTCTCATTTTGGGCTTACTTTAAATGGAAGCACTATAACATTAAACATGAACCCATCTGGCTTAGGTCACATGGAAAGAAAACGGGCCAGACAGTTCAATGTATTGTTGATTGACTACTTTAGAAAACATCAGGAGATGATCCAAGATGGCCTGTTATGGTCAGAGGTTGAGGAAGGAAGGGCCGGATGCCCACTTGTCAGTGTTTAAAAAGCAAGACAGACAGACAGCCATATTTCTAAGCCCATCCATTCTTTTCCTGTCTTGCCATATTTTTTAAATTGAAGTATAGTTGCCGTACAGTGTTATATAAGTTACAGGTATACAATATAGTGATTCACAATTCTTAAAGGTTATGCTCCATTTATAGTTATTATAAAGTATTGGTTATATGCCCAGTGATATACAATATATGCTTGTAGCTTTTTTTAAAAAATTAATTTATTTTATTTTATTTATTTTTGGCTGCATTGGGTCTTTGTTGCTGCGCGTGGGCTTTCTCTAGTTGTGGCGAGCGGGGGCTACTCTTCATTGCGGCTCGCGGGCTTCTCATTGCGGTGGCTTCTCTTGCTTTGGAGCACGGGCTCTAGGCACGTGGGCTTCAGTAGTTGTGGCGTGCGGGCTCAGTAGTTGTGGCTTGCGGGCTCTGGAGCACAGGCTCAGTAGTTGTGGCGCATGGGCTTAGTTGCTCCGCGGCATGTGGGATCTTCCCGGACCAGGTATTGAACCTGTGTCCCCTGCATTGGCAGGCAGATTCTTAACCATGGTGCCACCACGGAAGTCCCTATGCTTATAGCTTATTTTATACCTGACAGTTTGTACCTCTTAATCCCCTACTCCTGTATTGCCCCTCTCCCCTTCCCTGTCCCCACTGGTAAACACTAGTTTGTTCTCTGTATCTGTGAGTCTGCTTCTTTTTTGTTATATTTGTTAGTTTGTTGCATTTTTTAGATTCCACAGATAAGTGATATCATATATAGTATTTGTCTTTCTCTGACTTTTCACTTCGCATAATGCCCTCCAGGTCCATCCATGTTGCTGCAAATGGCCAATTTTCATTCTTTTTTATGGCTGAGTAGTATTCCATTATATATACATGTGTATATATATATATATATATTTGCGTGTGTGTGTGTATATATATGTACCACATCTTCTTTATCCATTCATCGGTTGATGGACACTTAGGTTACTTCTGTATCTTGGCAATTGTAAATAATGCTTAAGCCCATCCATTTTTGGTTTCTTCATAGAGTGATTTGGCTTTAGAAACTCTCTTTTTTCCTTTGATTGTATTTAGTATAAATTTGGCATGAAATGCTATTTCACATTACTGTATCTAGTCATGGGCTCTGTGTGTGTGTGTGTGTGTGTGTGTGCACCATAGGAAGATGTTCTACCATGTCCTTGCCTCTCCCCACTTTGTCACTCTGTCCCCCTTCTCTGAAGTAAGAACTTTGCGGGCAGCTGAGCTGAGCTGGCCTTGTGGTTAGCCACTGGCCCCGGCAGCTCGCTTCACTCTCTGTACTCCTTCCAGTAGCCTGGACCCCCGCTTCCTGAATCCAGGCTTCCTCTTGCCTCCCAGGGGCCAAGACAGGACACTCCAGCCTCCTCTCTGCTGTCTTCTTACCCTGTAAGAATTGAGGCTACAGGGAGAACCTCAGCAAGTAGTGCTGAGCCCAGCATGAGGGAGGCTGCCAAAGATGGTGATGGGCACACACGTTGATAAACGGCTTCCCCACCCTGCTCTCATTCCACATAAAAAAGACCACAAAAATCATTGCAGCATGAAATGGAAGAGAGGGTAGATGATTCTGGTGCACACTCTGCCCTGTTGTTAGTTAGGAAATTGCATGGCGTGCTGGTGAAGAACCTTTGATTTAGATTAAATCACAGCCTGCTTTTTTTTGCAGCATGACCTTTGGCAAGTTGCTTTAACCTCTGTGTACATCAGTTTTCTCGTTTGTAAATTGAACTTGATAATGGCACCTATGTAGGATTGTGCGGAAGAATCTTTGAGAATGTGTGTAAAGGGCAGAGTTCAGTGCCTGGTCCATGGTAGCCTTTAGAAGCTATTGTTATGAATAAGGAGAGCTCCTGTGTATCGGTACACACGAATGTGCCAGGCACTGTGCTACGTGCTTGGTATGTATAGATTAATTTTTATAGAGAGTTGTTCTGAGGCAGGTGGTGGTGCTTTAAACTAAACAGTGGTCAGGTTGCCTCCGTCATTGAAACAATATGAAGTATATGTAGGATGGGTACATTTTCATTGTGGATATTTTAAATAACACTCCCCCCCCCAACGACCACAACCAGGAATGGTACAAAAGAGTCCCTTTTGTGCCTGAAATAGCTTCTCTGATGTAACCACATGCAGGAGTCCTGCGGCTGGCATTTCTCTCTGTCGAGAGGGGATTAGTGACGCAGAGCGGAAGGTTAGTTACTTGAGTTTATCATTTGCTTTATTTTTTTAAAGCATGCTACTGCTTCCCTGGGTTGTTTTGAACTCGACAGTCTGTGTAAGGATTCCAAAGTCCAGCTTTTCACTTGGGAAGAGGCTGAATGCAATAATCCTCCTTTTTGTTTCTAACACTGACCTTTGGAGTTTACTCCACCCCGGGGGAAACCTTCCTACTCTGTGCTCTTTGGCTTCATCCCCAGGTGGCCTTGAATAGATCATTGACTTGCTTACATGTGATTAGGGAGCTCCTTCCCTGTGGTCTAAGGAAATCACCACTCTGGCCGCGAGGGTCTTTGTGGCCTGGCTTAGCTTTCCTCCCTTAGGAAGGAGGGCTGGGGTAAGAATCAATGTAGAGTAGCAGGGCGTTAGAGGCAGTGGGGGCGGCAGTGAGAGCTCCTGCAGCCTGCCCTGCTCTGCTGAGGGGCGTGCCCTTCATTCATATGGTAGAAACCCTGTGCCTGGCCCCAGCGAATGTTCTCTGACCCAGGTGATGGGTTGTCAAGTTTCTCTATTAAGAGTACCTTGGTGGTCAGGTCCTTTCAAAGGTGTTCTTTCAAAGAGACGACTATAATAGAAGTACTGTAATAGCATTCTATTAGTGTAATAGGTATATTATATACTATTAATACAATAGAAATGGTATATTGGATTCTGGAAGCTAAGTGCCCTAGTTGTGGCATGTGAAGAGCCTTTGTGTTTTCTTATAATCCTCTTCCCTATCTTTCCCTTGGAGTAATGCCCTCCTCTCCGCGTGCCCTAACCTTGCACGGGGCTTCCTTCTTTGTCACATTTAGCTGAGACTGGAGGCCGCAGCTGACTGGCCCTGGCCCCTGCAGGTTTGATGTGGAGGGGTGAAGGGCTGTAGGTGACTCATCTCCTTCCCGGTCCGGGCTGCCTGCCTCTGGGCCTTGCCTGGTACTCTGTATCAACGCCCGATTCCTGAGCTGGGGATTGAGTTGTTCTGCTTGGGAGAAGCCCCATGTTCCAGATGTGGTCTGAGCCAGTGGGAAAGACGTTGTCACTTAAAAATCTCTTCCAAGGGGACCATTCTGTCTTTCGCACTTTATGTACTAAAAACGGAAACTCCCATATGACTCTTCATTTTCCCTGTGTGTTTCCCAGGGCTTAGTATATAAATAGCAATCAGGAAAACCTGAGTTACTATTTTGCTAACCCTAGATCCTAAAAAAGAAAAGTTCTGGAGAGGATAATAAAAGACTAAAGAATGTCTTGGCAGTGGTTAGAGGAGATTTTAATTAAATCTGAAACTAGTGGCTTTGTGAGATTAAGATTGTGAGATTGGGTTTAGTCCTGGTTAAATCCAGGTACAAAGTGTTGTATGAATTTTCTCCCATTGAAGAGTTACACAGCTTCCCAAGCTCTCTCTCCTAAACCCTGTTGTGAATGTGTGGGTAATTGTGAGATGCTTACATCTATAAATCTTCTGCTGGCATTCTCTGAGGTTCACTTAGAGCCCGGATAAGGAGGAGTTACGAGTCGACTGATTGTGGGTTTTTGCACTGCACCCAGGTTTCCCATTGTGACCAAATGGCGGTTGGTTCCTTGGTTCAGCCAACATAGTCTGAGCACGTTCCACAGTTAGAGGACTGGGCCAGCTTCTGGAAGGAGCTTCTGAAGCAGATCAGCCAAGGATTGGGCCCAGAAGGGCTAACTGTCCAGAATGGGAGAGAATGCACGTACCTTAACACCTGTCCCTCAAAGGAGAAAGGAACCATTTCTATGGGTATCGAAATATTGGTAGGCAGGGGATGAACCTGATCTTTCAAATCACAGGGAACCATGTAGGACAAGTACACGTTCATCATGCAGAGACCGACTCCAAAAGCCAGAAGGTCATTTGTCAGGTAGATTCCACTGTCATACTGGTTAACCCTCCCTCTGTAGTAAAAACAGAGGGAGATGCAAGGAGAGAGGGAGGGAGAAAGGAAACACACAGTCCATACAGTTAGGCTTTAGAGGTGAAGACTTTGAATCTGTCTGATCAAGCCCTTGGGCAAGTTTTATTTAGCACGTGTAATGTCTAGGTAGGGTTTGCGTATGAGGTCTAAGGGACGGGCAGGTCGTGTAAATGAATGAATGGAGTCAGGTTGCCAATGAGAAAGCGTGCGCCCTGTCTAGAGCAGACAGACGACCCTCTGGCCGGTGTTGTGTTGTTGGACTGTGGGCCTCGATTCTTGGATTTTTATGAACAGCACTGTCCAATAGAAGGCTTGGTGATGATGGAAGTGTCCCATATCTGTGTCATCCAGTAAGGCGGCCACGTGTGGCTCTTGAGCCCTTGAAATGTGGCTAGTATGACCAAGGAATCAAATTCCTAATTTTATTTCAATTGCATTAATTTAAAGAGCCACTGGTGACCCATGGCTACTATGTTGGGCAGCGTAGTTGTAGATGCAGCCGGAATCTGGGCATTATGTGAAATCTTCTGATTTTTAAGAGTTTTCAGGCTAAATTTGGCCTATGGGCTGTCACTTTCCAACCTCCACCCAGAGATTCAGAGGAACTTTTAAAAAGTCCTAATGCTTGGGGCTCACTCCCAGATGGTCTGATTTGACTCGTTGGAAGTGGGGCCTGGGCATCAGTATTTTCTGAAGCTCCCAGGTTGATTGTAAGGGCAGCCGAGGTCAGGAACCACCGCTTAGACCCTAAACATTGGAGAGTGACAGCGCAAGATCCTTGTGGATTTTCAAATGCTAAAAAGCCTGTACTGTGTGCAGTTACTTTCAGATTCCATACGTGGTCAATGAAGATGGTTATAACTATCTCTTAGAGTAATTGCAAGGATAAAATAAAACCATTTGTTAAGTGAAAAGAACAAAAGTGAGTTGAGATGCGGGTGCTAGGCTTGGCTTACTCACTAGCCAAACTACTTGCCCTCACAAACCAACCTTGCCTCTGTAGGGGAGGAAGAAACGTCTTTTTCTATGACCTTCCTAGGTTTTTTGTCTGGGGCACTGTATATTCGACTGACGCAAGACAGGTTAACAAGAGAAAAGCATACAAATCTATTTAATGTAAGTTTTATGTGACATGAGAGCCTTCACAAGGAAATGAAGCCCCCGAGAAACAGTTCAACCTGGGCGTTTTTATAGTAAGTTTAAGGAAGAGTGGAAAGTCGTGGGAAAATGTGATGGGACAGGAGGGAATGAACTAAGGGCTGTTACTGGGGGAAACACAGCAAGGACTGTTTGTTTGGATCCCTCTCGACGCCCCTCCGAGGTCAGCGAGTGCTTCCTGCACCTGCCGTTTCTCAAATCCCTTCAGTTTAAAATATTTCTTACACAGAAGCGGCATCTTTTGGGGGCAGCATATCCTGCCTTGCCTTGGCAAAACCATGAGTTAGCACTTGCCATGGACTATAGAATTTTTTAAGCGTAGTCTCAATCAGGAATGTTTAAATCATTGAATGCCAGCGGTCTCCTGAAATCACGCAAAAATGGCAGATATTTGATAGACGTTGTGCATTGATCTGGGTCTGTAAGATTCCAAAGCTGGTGTCACTCTCAGAATTACAGGTTGAAATGGAATTAAAAGTAGAGAAAGTGAAGGAAGGATAGGCGTTTTATAGTCTAAGGAGCATTTTAGGCATGCATGTTTGTTTTTAAAGAAAAAACCAACAAGTTCCCATTGGTCTGTAAGTTCCACAATGTTGGAGACTGGATCTGCCTTGTTCATTGTGTTCCTGGGGCCCTGTACATTGTAGGGGCTCATTGAACCTTTGTTGAATGAGAGGATGAATTAGTGCCTACCGGGCCCTGCACCAGAGTGTCAGGATTATTTGAGGAAATTTTTATTTTTGTTCTTATTAGGATAGAGGATTTGGAGAGGTTAATTAGTTTTCCCAGGGTTGCAGAGCTAAGTGGCAGAATCAGTATTTTAAAGTCTGGAATTGTTCCTACAGGACCATGCTAACTTTGTTGCTATAAATATGTATACTGCTAACCCCTAGCTAAAATCATCTCTAAAATGCGTGCAGTGGATCAAAGGGGGATCAACTGGGATCATGGTTTGGGAGGGATCAGCCTATTTTATCGCCTCCATTCTGAGGCTCTACCCCTGAAACCTCTTGGGGATCAAAGACCGTTAGGGGAAAAGATATATTTTGATGTCCTTTACATCCATCACCGTGACCAGTGCTGAACACACAGAGGCATCTAGTGAGTACCTACCGACCTGATTCAGAAAATATAAATAATGTCTCTTATATGCTTCTTTAGATGAGAAGGGAGTGAAACATTTAACTTTTAGAAGTAAGCAGGCACATTTTAAAATTTGTAGCCCTCTGCCAAGAGGTGATTAAAAGAGTTTTCAAAGTGTCTTGGGATTTACGTAACAGTGGTATGTGTTTTCTTTCTGAAATACACTGTTGTAACACTCCCCTTGCCTAGTTCTGTTCTGCTTTATGCAGAACTCTAAGCCTCCCTTGCCTCTTAAAAAAAAAAAAAAAAAAAAGAAAGAGAAAACCATATATACCGCATCCCTAAAAATTTAAAGGGTTGGCAAACTATAACCCGTGTACCAAATCCAGCCTACTGCTGGCCTACAAGCTAAGAATGTTTGTTTTAAATAGTTGGAAAAAAATGAAAAGACTAATATTTTGTGACATGTGAAAGTTAATGTGAAATTCAAATTTAAAAGTCCATCCATAAAGCTTTACTGGAACACAGCCAGCCCATTTTTGTTCACGGTTGGTCTGTGGCTACTTTCGTGCAGCCGTGGCAGAGTGGAGGAGCAGAGACCGAATGGCCCACAAAGCCTAAAATATTTACTAAAGGACCCCTTACAGAAAAAGTGTGCCGACCCCTGATTTAAAGCCAAGTAGCTTAAATGTAGAAAACAAACTTATGGTTACCAGGGGGGATGGGAGGGTGAGGGATAAATTGGGAGATTGGGATTGATGTATACACACTACTACATATAAAATAGATAACTAATAAGGACCTACTGTAGAGCACAGGGAACTCTACTCAATACTCTGCAATGGCCTATATGGGAACAGAATCTAAAAAAGAGTGGATATATGTGTATGTATAACTGATTCACTTTGCTGTACACCTGAAACTAACACACCATTGTAAATCAACTATACTCCAATAAAAATTAAAAAAAAAAAAAAGCAACGGAGCTTGCTTGAGAAGAGGGAGTGGGGGGTAGGGGGAGTAGAGGTAGAAAATTTGTTATTCCTTACTTTTCTCCTGCTTCGGGTAAAATTTGAATGTTTAAAATGAATCTCTTAAAGGTTTTTCCCCCCTCCTGATTTGCATATCCCTGAATTCAGAGTCTTGACTGGGGAAGACAAAAGAAAAAAGTTAACAAGTGGTGATAGTGGTGACAGCGAAAAGGAAGGCTCTGATACAGTTTTCAGCAAAAGGATTCATATGGTTCTCACCCCCTTCCCTTCTGTGTCTCACCCCAAGACCTTTAACAATTTGAACAGTTTTTTCCTTTGCATCACATAGGGAACACAGTATGAGAATGTTCATCTGACTGACTTTATTAGGGCTACAATGAAGAGTACTGGACACGGCACAGTGAGTGGTACCAAGCTCTCTTAATCAGTGTGTGCTGGGTGCCTGCGGCCGGCAAGCCTGTTTCCTAGGGTGAGGTTGCATTTTGCCCTTTCAAGGAGCCTCTTGTGATGGGATTCACTTTATACTGTATCTGAAGCCCCAAACCTTAAATGAACAAAGAATTCAAGGGCACTGAGACTTATTTCTTGACAACTTAAGCCTCTTAACACCAACAAGGAGTTGGGTCTCTTTGCCTCGATGAGGAGTGGTCTTGGAAACCAAATAATGCCCATGTTAATTTGCCAAAGTTTAGATTTGAGCAAATTGTCCTTCCATTTTGACGAGTGCAGCGAGGGTCTGTGAGGGTCCCTCACATCCGTGGTTGCTCATGGGTTGCCTGCCTTGCTTATATAGGGTTTTGAGCTGAAAATCTCTGGACAGTAGTGAAAGCTTTGACATGATTAAATGGTCCTGTCCGAGGGAAGGTCTGCATGTTCTGAAGGCCGTGAATGAGTTGTTGGGGAAGGTCTGAAACAGGGATGAGCGTTTGTTCTCTCCCGTGTCTCATTTACTTTTTAAAGTATTGAATCTTGGGGCTTCCCTGGTGGCTCAGTGGTTAAGAATCCGCCTGCCAATGCAGGGGACATGGGTTTGAGCCCTGGTCTGGGAAGATCCCACATGCCACGGAGCAGCTAAGCCCATGCGCCACAACTACTGAGCCTGTGCTCTAGAGCCTGCAAGCCACAACTACTGAGCCCAAGTGCCACAACTACTGAAGCCTGTGCTCCTGGAGCCTGTGCTCCGCAACAAGAGAAGTCACCGCAATGAGAAGCCCACACGCCGCAAGGAAGAGTAGCCCCTGCTCACCGCAACTAGAGAAAGCCCACGCAGCAAGGAAGACCTAACACAGCCAAAAATAAACAAATAAAATAAATAAATTTATTTTAAAAAAAGTATTGAATCTTTTTACTGCAGTATCTTTACTCTTTAAAGAATTTAATGTTTTTTACAGCCTTTACGTTTTCCACACGTTAGGAGTGATGTCCAGGTTTGTGAAAGTCCTGTTATACATGCTCAGTTATGATGAATTAAAAAAAATCAGATCATTAATAAACATCTTTTCATTCCTTGCTTCAGAAAGTCCTTGTGTGTCTGACTTGGGCTCAGAAGTCCTTTGCCATTTTTCTTTCTTTTTTAACATCTTTATTGGAGTATAATTGCTTAACAACGGTGTGTTAGCTTCTGCTTTATAACAAAGTGAATCAGTTGTACATATACATATATCCCCATATCTCTTCCCTCTTGTGTCTCCCTCTCTCCGACCCTCCCTATCCCACCCCTCTAGGTGGTCACAAAGCACAGAGCTGATTTCCCTGTGCTATGTGGCTGCTTCCCACTAGCTATCTGTTTTACATTCGATAGTGTATATACGTCCATGCCACTCTCTCACTTCGTCCCAACTTACCCTTCCCCCTCCCCGTATCCTCAAGTCCATTCTCTAGTAAGTCTGCATCTTTATTCCCGTCTTGCCCCTAGGTTCTTCATGACCATTTTTTTTGTTCCTTAGATTCCATATATATGTGTTAGCATACGGTATTTGTTTTTCTCTTTCTGACTTACTTCACTCTGTATGACAGTCTCTAGGTCCATCCACCTCACTACAAATAACTCAATTTCATTTCTTTTTATGGCTGAGTAATATTCCATTGTATATATGTGCCACATCTTCTTTATCCATTCATCTGTCGATGGACACTTAGGTTGCTTCCATGTCCTGGCTATTGTAAATAGAGCTGCAGTGAACATTGTGGTACATGACTCTTTTTGAATTATGGTTTTCTCAGGGTATATGCCCAGTAGTGGGATTTCTGGGTCGTATGGTAGTTCTATTTTTAGTTTTTTAAGGAACCTCCATACTGTTCTTCATAGTGGCTGTATCAATTTACATTCCCACCAACAGTGCAAGAGGGTTCCCTTTTCTCCACACCCTCTCCAGCATTTATTGTTTCTAGATTGTTTGATGATGGCCATTCTGACCGGTGTGAGATGATATCTCATTGTAGTTTTATTTGCATTTCTCTAATGATTAATGATGTTGAGCATTCTTTCATGTGTTTGTTGGCAATCTGTATATCTTCTTTGGAGAAATGTCTATTTAGGTCTTCTGCCCATTTTTGGATTGGGTTGTTTGTTTTTCTGATATTGAGCTGCATGAGCTGCTTGTAAATTTTGGAGATTAATCCTTTGTCAGTTGCTTCATTTGCAAATATTTTCTCCCGTTCTGAAGGTTGTCTTTTCGTCTTGTTTATGGTTTCCTTTGCTGTGCAAAAGCTTTTAAGTTTCATTAGGTCCCATTTATTTATTTGTGTTTTTATTTCCATTTCTCTAGGAGGTGGGTCAAAAAGGATCTTGCTGTGATGTATGTCATAGAGTGTTCTGCCTATGTTTTCCTCTAAGAGTTTGATAGTGTCTGGCCTTACATTTAGGTCTTTAATCCATTTTGAGTTTATTTTTGTGTATGGTGTTAGGGAGCGTTCTAATTTCATTCTTTTACATGTAGCTGTCCAGTTTTCCCAGCACCACTTATTGAAGAGGCTATCTTTTCTCCACTGTATATTCTTGCCTCCTTTATCAAAGATAAGGTGACCATATGTGCGTGGGTTTATCTCTGGACTTTCTTTCCTGTTCCATTGATCTATATTTCTGTTTTTGTCCCAGTACCATGCTGTCCTGATTACTGTAGCTTTGTAATATAGTCTGAAGTCAGGGAGCCTGATTCCTCCAAATCCATTTTTCTTTCTCAAGATGGCTTTGGCTATTTGAGGTCTTTCATGTTTCCATACAAATTGTGAAAGTTTTTGTTCTAGTTCTGTGAAAAATGCCATTGGTAGTTTGATAGGGATTGCATTGAATCTGTAGATTGCTTTGGGTAGTAGAGTCATTTTCACAATGTTGATTCTTCCAATCCAAGAACATGGTATATCTCTCCATCTATTTGTATCGTCTTGAATTTCTTTCATCAGTGTCTTATAGTTTTCTGCATACAGGTCTTTTGTCTCCTTTGGTAGGTTAATTCCTATGTATTTTATTCTTTTTGTTGCACTGGTAAATGGGAGTGTTTTCTTAATTTCACTTTCAGAGTTTTCATCAGTAGTGTATAGAAATGCAAGAGATTTCTGTGCATTAATTTTGTATCCTGCAGCTTTACCAAATTCATTGATTAGCTCTAGTAGATTTCTGGTAGCATCTTTAGGATTCTCTATGGTACAGTATCATGTCATCTGCAAACAGTGACAGCTTTACTTCTTCTTTTCCGATTTGGATTCCTTTTATTTCTTTTTCTTCTCTGATTGCTGTGGCTAGAACTTCCAAAACTATGTTGAATAATAGTGGTGAGAGTGGGCAGCCTTGTCTTGTTCCTGATCTTAGTGGAAATGGTTTCAGTTTTTCACCATTGAGGATGATGTTGGCTGTGGGTTTGTCATATATGGCCTTTATTATGTTGAGGAAAGTTCCCTCTATGCTTACTTTCTGGAGGGTATTTATTATAAATGAGTGTTGAATTTTGTCAAAAGCTTTTTCTGCATCTATTGAGATGATCATATGGTTTTTCTCCTTCAATTTGTTAATATGGTGTATCACATTGATCGATTTGTGTATATTGAAGAATCCTTGCATCCCTGGGATAAATCCCACTTGATCATGGTGTATGATCCTTTTCATGTGCTGTTGGATTCTGTTTGCTAGCATTTTGTTGAGGATTTTTACATCTATGTTCATCAGTGATCTTGGCCTGTAGTTTTCTTTCTTTGTGACATCTTTGTCTGGTTTTGGTATCAGGGTGATGGTGGCCTCGTAGAATGAGTTTGGGAGTGTTCCTCCCTCTGCTCTATTTTGGAAGAGTTTGAGAAGGATAGGTGTTAGCTCTTCTCTAAATGTTTGATAGAATTCACCTGTGAAGCCATCTGGTCCTGGGCTTTTGTTTGTTGGAAGATTTTTAATCACAGTTTCAATTTCAGTGCTTGTGATTGGTCTGTTCATATTTTCTATTTCTTCCTGGTTCAGTCTCGGAAGGTTGTGCATTTCTAAGAATTTGTCCATTTCTTCCAGGTTGTCCATTTTATTGGCATAGAGTTGCTTGTAGTAATCTCTCATGATCCTTTGTATTTCTGCAGTGTCAGTTGTTACTTCTTCTTTTTCATTTCTAATTCTGTTGATTTGAGTCTTCTCCCTTATTTTCTTGATGAGTCTGGCTAATGGTTTATCAATTTTGTTTATCTTCTCAAAGAACGAGCTTTTAGTTTTATTGATCTTTGCTATCATTTCCTTCATTTATTTCTGATCTGATCTTTATGATTTCTTTCCTTCTGCCAACTTTGGGTTTTTTTTCTTCTTCTTTCTCTGATTGCTTTAGGTGTAAGGTTAGGTTGTTTATTTGAGATGTTTCTTGTTTGTTAAGGTAGGATTGTATTGCTATAAACTTCCCTCTTAGAACTGCTTTTGCTGCATCCCATAGGTTTTGGGTCATCGTGTTTTAATTGTCATTTGTTTCTAGGTATTTTTTGATTTCCTCTTTGATTTCTTCAGTGATCTCTTGGTTATTAAGTAGTGTATTTCTTTCTTTCTTTTTTTTTAAATTGAAGTATAGTTGATCTACAATGTTGAGTTAATTTCAGGTGTATAGCAAAGTTATTTCGTTTTATACATGTATTCTTTTTCAGATTCTTTTCCATTGTAGGTTATTACAAGATATTGAATATAGTTCCCTGTGCTATATAGTAGGTCCTTGTTGTTTATTTTATATATGGTAGTTTGTATCTGTTAATCCCAAATTCCCAATTTATCTCTCCCCCACCCTTCCCCTTTGGTAATCATAAGTTTGTTTTCTATATCTGTGAGTCTGTGTTTTATAAATATCATTTTTTAGATTCCACATATACATGATATTGTATCACATATATGTGATATTTATCTTTGACTTACTTCACTTAGTATGATAATCTCTAGGTCCATCCATGTTGCTGCAAGTGGCATTATTTTATTCTTTTTTATGGCTGAGTAGTATTCCATTGTGTGTATATGTGTGTGTGTGTGTGTATATATATATATATATACCACAAGTTTATCCATTCATCTGTTGATGGACATTTAGTTTGCTTCTAAGTCTTGGCTATTGTGGATAGTGCTGCAGTGAACATTGGGGTGCATGTATCTTTTCAAATGAGAGTTTTCATCTTTTCTGGATATATGCCCAGGAGTCATTTTTATTGATTAAAAAAAAAGGGGGGAGAGGGGTTCGAGTGTGATAAGTTAATGAAGAAGGCAGCGCACCTCAAATATTATTCGTAGGACTGAGGTCTACCTCACAGACTTGTCAGGATCAAATGTAAAAGTGCTTTAAGAGAGAACCTGCCACATGAATGTTCATAGCAGCACTATTCACAATAGCTAAAAGGTGGAAACAGCCCTGCTGTCCATCCTGGGGTGAATGGATAAACTACTCTGATATATCCACACAATGGAATATTATTCAGCTATAAAAAGGAATGAAGTACTGGTATTTGCTACAACTCGGATGGACCTTGAAAACATTATGCTACATGAAAGTCAGGCACAAAAGGTCTCATGATTCCACTTATGTGAAATGTTCAGAGTAGGTAAATCCACAGAGACAAAAAGCAGGTTCGTGGTGGGAAGGGGAGATGGAGACTGACTGTCATGTGGGCATGGGAGTTTATTTTGCAGCGATGAAAATATTTTGGAATTAGATGGAGGTGGTCATTACAAAGTTGTGGTGAATATACTAAATGCCACTGAATTGTTCACTTTAAAATGGCTACTTTTATGTTATGTCAATTTCAATTCCATTAAAAAATGTGTGTATATGTGTATATATATACACACACATATACATACGCACACACATACATACACACACAGAACACCTGTGTCAGTGCCACCATGTATGGCACACCTGCTGAATTGCCAGGAATTGTCAGTCCTTGATGTGCTTGGTCTCCAGCCTGTAACAGAGGGAGAACTAAACACAGCTTTGCATATGGGGGGCCTGAGGCTCAAGGGTGAGGCTCGAGGGTCATTAGGAAGTGGCAGTTGTAGGACTGGCTCCTGGGTTTTCCTGTCCTTCTCTATTTCCATATGATGGTTGCTGGCAGGGTGACAGAAGCTGACAAACTGGATAGACTAGGGAAAGATCAGGATTCCTCCGGAAACTTCAAGTCTGCCTCTCTCAAAGAGAGAATTTCTTGACAGCCCCCACCATGGTGCAGAAAGGATAGTCTTTGCTCTGACTCTTACTAGCTGTGTGCTTTTGGCCTGGTTCCTTCCCCGCCTCTTTGATCTGGTTTTCTTTCTTTTAAAATAGAAATGATAAGAATTATAAGAGGATCGTTAGGAGTTCTTCATAAGATGTACAACGCCTGGGAGAGGTGTAGTAAATGTAATCTGTTATGTATATACCTGCCCCTTGTACAGTCTGGTTCATTAAGTTTCTTGGCAAGCTTCAAGGAAAAGCTCTGTGCCTTTAGAGGTATATTTGCATAATGAGATGTGTGGGAACCCCAGTGACCTTAAACTGAGCTCCAGCTTGAATTGTGGGCATTTTCCCTTTTCCTGCTCTCTGACCAGGACCAGCCTTCCCGTGTCTAGAGTGGCCGGGGCTGTTCTCGCTGTTGGGTGGCTTCGACAAAACCAAAAAGGTTAATAAAGTGCTTTCCCAGCAGTTGACCTTGTGCCATTTTTCAGGTGGATCTGGTTTCTAGTTCCAAGAAACATGGCAATGTTTGTGAAATGCTCTTGGCTTAAAAAAAAAAAAAAAAAAAAAAAAAAGGAAAGAAACGAAAAGGAACAGTGCTTTCAGCTGCTTACATGCCACGGTTCCAGCTTGTTAATGCCGTAACAGGAGGCAAGAGAAAGATGCTGCTTCAAGCCTGGGTCTCCTTATCTTCCTGTAGTAACAGAAATTGATGCGGCCCATCTGTGCTGCTTCAGAACAAACAAGAATGAAGTCATGGTGCTTAAAATAGCGCAGGGTGGCGGGGCCGACAGCAGCCCTCTCTCTCTAATCTCCCTTGGGGACTTTCACCCAGGATTTCAGCATCTCGGCCCATGCTGGGCTCACTTGGCGTGGCCACATCTGGGTCAGGCGTGTGCTCGTGACCAGCTTTGCTCCATGCGCAGCCCTCCTAGGAGTGATTTTCTTCGAGAGGGAGAATGTGTGTGGTCTCCTCTTTGGCTTAGTGTTTCATTTTACGTGGCCTGCCCTCCTTCACCTCTATGGAGCTGTCATTGCGTATTTGAGAACCACTTTAAAGCAAAGCTCGCCTTACTAACATAACACATCAGTCCAGTGTGGAGCTTTTCATTTTAAACTTGGGGAGTCCCTGGAGGAGACCCTGGCTACTTAGCCCCAGAGCCAGGTGCATGGATAGGATTCTTGAGGTTTAACTTAAGAGGAGAGGAAGTAGAAGTCAGCTTGATTCTCTTTCCTGGACAATGAATGAAAGGCCATATTTCTCATGATGCCTGTCTCCTTTCTCCATAATTTTAAGTGGATGAAAATAATATGAATGGGTCGATACTGCCTTTGTGTCCCTTACAGTCTGGGTGCATCTGGTTATTCCACATGCTTAAAAAAAGTGCATCTTAATTAGCATTCCTTGAGCTAATTATGAAGCATGTATTCCAGTTGACATCCCTAAAGATGCAGGGTGGTTTTGACTGCTTAATTTCCCGTAAAACTTCTGCAGAATAGTACTTACTAGGTGTGGAGACATGTATTCTTAGTGTGTGTTGCATTGGTTGGGAATTTTCCTATAAAGCCACCGAAAATAGCAGAAATCGAGCTTTTGTTTGTCTTCTTGTTGTCCTGTGCAAATAGTTTTGACCATGATGTTTATGAATGGAGGCTCTCAATCTCTTTTTCCTAAGTTGTGTTTACAAAGGAAATGGATGTTGATCGTGGCGGGATTTCTTGGGGAAGGAGTATACTTGGAGAGAGGTATCTAAGGAGGGCTAGATGGACCCGGAAAGGAGCCCAGTTTAGAAAGACGGTGGTTGGAGCCACCCAGACCTGATGAACTTAGCAGCAGTAGGGAAGCAGAGTCACTCCAGGAACAAACAAACATACACAACCCCCCAAAAGGCAAGTGTTCCAGAAGGTCTCAGGGGAACCAATCAACATGGAGAATTAAGGATGCCTGTGTCTTGTATTTTAAGATGACAGGTGTGGGTTTTGTTGTTTGTTTTCTTTTTTTTTGGTGACCAGGCCTTTTGGACTCATGGGTCTGTATCTGAAGCTGTGTTAAAGAGATGATTTGAAGTCTTTAGTGGGAGAAGAGCCCTAAAGCCACCTTCTTTCACCTGCAGTCTCTGGAGTTGTCTTCTTTAACCACTTTAGAGATGGGATGAATTGGTTTCTAGTAATTAAGAGCTTGTTCTTAACCTCTGATGCTCCTTGCCTTCGACGTGACCATCTAAATGAGATGCTGTGAATGCTGTTGGTAGGCCCTAGGGTGCTGTACAAATGGTGTTTATCATAAGCCCACTTCCCTATTTTTAATCCTCCAAAACCATCAATTCTAAATGTAGTATGTTTGCTGAGAGCGTCCGTATATTTGTATTTAAAGTAGTAGCTCTTTGTTGATTTCTGTGACTCCTTTGCAGGTAGAACACAGTCAAAAGTTCCTAACCACAGCCTGCAAGGCTGCATGGTACCACTTCCTGATCTCTAACCCACCCCCCCATCACTTGTCCCCCCAGTTTATTGTGCTCAATCATACTGGCCAGATGTTTTTCCATCCCAGGATTATTGTACTTGCAGGTTCCTCTGCCTGGAATTTTCTTCCCCAGACTTTTGTATGATTTCAGCTCAGATGTAATCTTGGAAGGACCTTCTGACCAGTCTAGAGAAAATACCCCCATCCTCCTAATTCTGCACTCTCCTTCCCGCATTCACTCTCTCTTCCACAGCCGTGTTTTATGGCACTTGGAATTATATGGAGCTTTAATTTGTTTGCATGACCTGTTTCATCTCTTTCCTTTCCACTAGCACGTAAGTGGAAAGGAAAGAGATAAATTCTGCCCTCCATGAGGGCAACGTATCTCTGTATCCACAGTACCTGGCACTCAGTAAAGATATATTGAATGAATGAATGAATCAGAATTTTAAATGAATGAACTTAAAAATAGCCTGTGCTTGCAGGCACATCCTTCTGCGGAGGTGATATTTGGATACTATTAGTAGAGCAGGAGCGAGACGCTCGGACCATCTGCCTTTATGTAGTGGAGGGAGACTCTAGTGTTACAACTATCCATTTTCTTTTACCAGAACTAAACCAAGAAAAACAAATATTAACTTTGCTTAGTCAAGTGGAATGAGCCCATTTTAGCACATGAGCTATAAAGGTCATCACTTTGCCTTGTATCCCTGAGTTTGTGTAGACAGGGATGCTGAACATCAGTAAAAACCAGCCAGAAATATGTGGTTCATTGTCTTTGACTCATTTCTGGCTGGGACCTTTTGCAGTACTGTAGCATCCTATGAAACAACAAACAAAAAATCTGCCTTGATGTATTCCCTAGCCAGCTCTTTTTTTTTTTCTTCCCGCCCAGTCCAAGAAATCTAGGCTATATCTAAAGGGACTGTTTTCCATTTAGGATGTCTGTCATTAAGAGCGTATATTTCAGACTTGGAGCAAGCTGTGTTTTAAAAGTCAGGCTGGATGGGTCATCACAGCTTGTGTAAACATTCGGAGCCAAACATGTTTTATTCGCCCCTTGGCTAGCATCATTTGTCACACTATCTCCGTGTAGTAAGATGGTGACACCCACGTAGTTTCTCAGGCTGTGCTTTCTACTAATTGTTTGTTGAATTAGAAAATGAGTAAGTATTTATAGGGAAAATCTAAAACTGTGGGGATGAAACCTTCTCTAATTGTACCATGTTATCACCATCTCCTAAGGATTACACTTTTGGAGTGTGTAGGTGGTGCGGGTCTTATTTTGCTGCTGGTGTTTGCTGAGAGATTCTGCTGAAAGTTTCAAGTGCAGCAAAATGAAATCCAGTGGCAGTAAACCCACTATGAAACAAGGGTTCAGAAGCCAAATAGACCAAAAATGTCCGTCTAAACCACGAGGCTTGTGTTCATTCAGCAGCTTTGACTAGGAACCTGATACATTCAAGTCGTCTTTGAAGGCCCATAGCTGGATGGAAAGGGCCCGTGTGTACCAAAAGGTGTTTCTTTTATGTCACAGGAACAGAGTGAGTCAAACCTTGATAAGCTTTGTAGAATTTGCTGGATCAAAGCTTGGAGCAGGTGAGATCTGTAGATAAAGCTAAGAATGGAGTTTGGGTTTTGGGTATAGGAGTTGTTTTCAAAAGGGTGGTCAGTTTTGACTGGTTGACTGAATACACTGAGATCTTGATTTCAACTTCACTGCTTTTAGGCATCTTTGCATTTTGGTTGTCTGGTCACATTCAGAGGTATTGATTCCCACCCACGTCCCCGCCACCACCCCCCCCCACCCCGCCGCCCCGATAACCAAATCTGCCGTGTTGTTGACTAGTGTCAAGGATGTATGTGAAGTTGACCTTGTAGGACTAAACAGAATGGCTGAAATAAAATGGCGGATGGGAAGTTTTTAGCTGGCCATGGTCACATGGAGTGAGGAATCCATTTGCAGACCCAGTAGGGGTAGGAAAGAGAAAGGGGAGGTTGAGAATGGAGAAGAGACGGGATGAAATTCCTGCTGTAACTGTGAACTGAGGTGTGGCAACCTAGCTTTGTGTCTTTTGGATCAAGCAGGTCTGGTGACAGCTCCTGTCTGCAGTGTCATTCTCCATGCAGACATCTATAGGTTTAGGGCCATAATAAAACATGCCTGACAAGATGTGGCATGTGGAGCTGATCGAGCTTGTAAGAACACAACAATAGAGTAGAGATTCTGTCATGCCGCCCTCCTCCAGCCCCTCAGCAGCACTGTGGGAATTCATGTGGCCTGTTGACCTGGGCTGCCCCCATCCTGCTGCCATCTTGGTTGTAGAGTCAGCGGTGGGGGTGAAAGCCGTGGAGACTTTGGATCTTAGCACTGCAGCTTAGCAGCTGTGCGACCTCGTCGTAATTACAGAACCTTTCCAAGCCTCAGTTTCCTCACTTGCCTGAAATGATAATAACACCTCCCTTGCAGGGTTATTATTTTTTATTGAAGTAAAATATATATAACATAAAATTTACCACTTTCAACATTTTTTTTTTTTTTTTTTTTGGCCACGCCATGCAGCATATGGGATTTTAGTTCCCCATCCAGGGATTGAACCTGTGCCCGCTGCATTGGACGCACAGAGCCCTAACCACTGGACTGCCAGGGAATTCCCACCACTTTCACCATCTTTAAGTGTACAGTTCAGTGACATCAAGTACATTCACATTGTTGTCCATCCGTCTCCAGAAATGTTTCATTTTCCCAAACTGAAAACCTATACCCAATTAAACAAAAATTCCCCATTCTCTCGCCCAAAAGAACTGAGATTTGAACCCAGGATTTTTGGCTCTGTGGTGTCTTTTCTACCACATCACAACTCAAGAGGGTTTGCTGTCTTAAATGTTGGACATTTCCTAAGAATCTGTTACGTTAATTGGTACCATCTACAAAGATGCATTTTTCTCAATGAACGCATACCCTATTCCCTGATCTGTCACTAAGGGTGGGTTGAGAGTTAGGACGAATGAGGCTTGCTATTGCATTCTGCTGAAGTTCTCGCCGATGACGACACTCTAGATCCCCCGGGAAGAGTGACCCATGGATGTCCTGCCCACACCTCCAACTTACAAATTAAAATCAAATTCTAAGAGAGGAGGAAATGGAGGCATTGCTTTCCCCTCCACTTGAACCCCAGCCTGCTTCCTGATTTGTTCTTCTTTCCTCTTTATAGAGCTCGCAAGGCTAGACTTCTGTCTGCGGGGCACTGGAGCATTTCCTTGCTCCTCAGATGGGAACCTTGCTCTCTGTTCTTATTCCCACCCGCGTTTGCATCTCTCTCTCCTGAACTCCACCAGCGGTCTCCCAACCTGTCTTCCTCTTCCTCTCTCCTGGTCAGCCTCCATGTGCTGATGGGTTTTCTTTCCTGCAGTTCAAATCTGATCACCCCACTTCCCTATTTGAAAACCCTCCATGGCTCCCCATTGCTGCGTAATAAACCTCAAACTCTGCCAACTAGCATTCTAACCCTCTTCCAGCTGGGCTCATTCTGAAATGTGTGACCCCTTTCATTCTCCCTCTACTCTCCCCATCCACTAACCAGGAAGCCAGGACACTACAGGAGGCTGGAGGCAAGGAGAGGGGAGAGAGAGAGAGAGAGTAGCCAAGAGGAAATCCCTGAAGGCTTCCTGGAGGAGGGTGCAGGATAGAGAGAAAGTAAGCCAAGGGCCAAAGGCAAGGCTGAGTGAGTGAATGAACTTGGGATGAAATTTTATGAACGAAGGTCTGTAGAGCTAGGAAAGGGGAGGAAGGCAGTGTTCACTGAATAGACCGAGGGACAAAATAGAATTAACCACTGAGCAGATTGTTGAATTGAGCAGAGGAATCTTTAAAGAACCCCAGGGAGCGAAATGTCTTAGACCCTGCAGAGCTAATTTTTGTTTTCAGTGTTGGAAGGCAGCGCTGCTTCTTGAATATACACACGTTCAAGTATTTACATGCTGAAAGGCACCCAGCAGATTACCTGGCATAAGCCTTTGCATTAGGGCAAGTTATTTACCCTCTCCCTACTCAGTGTCCCTATCAGGAAGAGCAGGATAAAAATAGATACTTCCTCAAACCCAAGATAACCTCAGTTAAGCTGCAACTTTAATTTTTCGTACCACTAAGGAAAGAAGTCCTGCCAATGAAACTGTGACATGCTTTTCAGAGATGTTAAAATGTGGGGCAAAAAAGGATTGGCCACAGAATTGAGCCTAGGATTGTCCTAGAATCAATGAAATACAGTATCTACTTCGTAGGGTTACTGTGGACAGTGCTGGACAGGCAGTAAGTACTCAGACTGCTGTGGTGATGGTGGCGGCGATATTTATATAGAGAAGGAAGCAGGTCTGGAGGCTGCAGTGTCTAATAACTTGATGCAAGCAAAAGCTATCAGGGAAGTGCTCTCTTTGCAGATTTCGCAGATCTCAGACTGGCCGGGTATCCAGACAGGCGAGAGCCCCTGTTGCCTGTAATTCCGTGTTACTGCAGGCTGGGACCGTGTATGCTTTTAGGCATGATACAACCCAGTGGTCATCGAGCTTTTCCAAGCCTGAGGGGAACAAAGGGCTCAATTGCAGGGCCTGGCCTCTAATCTCGCCTTAGCCCTGCACTCTGATCTATACATTCCCAACCATTAGAGAGACATTCTGTAACCATAATGGTCCGGTGCCGGCCAGAGTGCCTGGGTGCTACCAAATTAAAGGCCAGTGGGAAGCTGCGCGGAGAACCTGGCTTCTGGCGCTTGTGGTCGAGAAGGCGTTATGTAGCGACGGGCCTTGCTGGGTGGAGGTGGCCACGCCTGTGCTCAGGCGACTTTAATTAGGGCTGTAGACTTGGTTGCCCTGTGATGACAGGTTGAAGTAAGGTCTGTGGTTCTATGTCATGAAACCACTCCTAGGAAAAGCCTGGCAAAACCGTGGGCGGCACCTTGGGGATTCAAGAGAGGGTGGCCCTGCAGCGCTGGCCCCTGCCCGCCATACCCCACCTGTACTGCACCTGCTCGTCACACTCAGGTGTCGATTTTTTTCCCGCAGACCCAGACACAGGGTTCCTTCTGTGCTTTGCTTACGGTCTGCAAACACCACTCGGCCATCCCCGACTCGTCCTTGGTCTTTTGGCCTCAAGCTGGGCACCACCTCCCAGAAGGCTGTCCATGATCCTTGCTCAGCCCCTGTGCTCCTGAGATGCCCTGGCTTATCTCTTTTGTCGTGTTTTTCTATCCCAATTTTCTGTTCTCTGTGTCTTTGCATTTTATTTATCTTTGTGTCTACTATGCTCGGCACATAGTAGGCTGTTTACAAAAGGGCAGTGGAATGGACAAAGCAGAATAGCAAAGGTGATACTCTGAGCGTCCTTGGAGGAGGAGGAAGGGGAAGGCAGCCCTTGAATGCAGATGAATAGTGGCCACATGGGCAGGGGAGCCAAGAAAGGGAAGAGAATTCACAAAGTCTGCTGCAGTAAGGAGTGTGGGGGAAGGGAGGTGAGGACAGCCCTCCTTGACGTTGATGGGGGCACGGTTCGGGCAGGTGGATGATTCGGGGCTGGTCGTGCACACGTGAACCTGGGTTCCTGTTGGCCTCCTGAATCCCCAGTCCTGCTCTTGGAGGCTTTGGGAGGAGGGGGGCTATGGACCATTCAGCACGCACCAGATGCTGGGATTTTCTTCACTCCAGGGAAGAAACTCCACTGCACCTCTTTGCCGAGGCCTCTGGAAGCAGAGGGCACCTGAGGCTACAGCTTTCTCAGCAAGCGTGCGGTGTTCACTTAGCGTGAGGTTTTAGCAGGTGGCCTAAGGAGACCTCCAAGTGCGGTGTGCTGCTAATTCCCAGAAGGGAGTTTCGGGCTGCGGGTGCTCCTTCTCTCCTGAAGAGACGTGCTCACAGACCTCAGGGTGCAGGCCAGCGCTGGCTGCCACTTTCTGGAGAGCACGTAGGCAACTCCTGGCACAGTGGCCCCAAGAGGTGGTGTCAAGTGGGGGAGCTGACATCCAATGTCATCGTGTGGCTAAAGAGAGCAGCTGCCCCTCCGCTCCGAAATGGCTCAGCGTCATGGCTCTATCCACTTGGACCCTTAGGGAGTTGCCCTTGATCTCTGCCTGCTTGGTATTATGGCAAAGTGCTGTCAGGGTTAGAAAAGCTGAGGGTGGGAAGGGAGGTATTAGTGCTTACAAAAAAAAAATAAGAAAAAATGACTGCACTCCAATATTTATAAATATTATAACAGTAGCTTGATTTTACTCTCTGGAGCAGAGGTTCTTAACTTAGTGTCAGAATCACTTGGGTAGCTCTTTGAAAAGTACGCGTGCCAGACCCTGTCTTCAGAGGTAGTTCAGGAGGTCAGGGACAGAGCATGGCTCCTGAGTATTTTGGAAAGGGTAATTGTTATGGGTGCCTAGATCAAGAACCACTGCCTTAGATGGGAAGGCTTCTTGGTGACAGAGACTGAGTCCTCTGTATATCTTGGGGTCCCCTGCTCTACCTGGCATGTAGTACCTTTTATCATTCACTCAGAAGTGTTTATTGAACACCTGCTGTGGGCCAGGCCCTGGAATACAGTGCTGAGCACCACTGTTGTTGGTACTCCTGGAGCTTCCCCCCGGAGCGGGGGGATCCCTGTTTGTGTTAGAAGCAAGAAAGTGTGGAGACCAGCTTCTCTTCATTCTCAGGCATCACTGGATCCTGGACTTCCCAGGTGCCATCAGGGAGGTACCAAGTATCAACAGCATGGAGGTTACCCCCTTTCCCACAGTGAACCTGGAGCCCGGCTCACCAAGAAGGGACCCCTGGAATATTGTCAGTGTTAGCAAACGGGATAAATAGATCTAAAACTCCAACCATGACTTTCCCATTGAGACTAAAGAACAGAGCCTGCAGACAAGACTGGGATGGATCCTGCCCCTTTAATGTAAAAGGAAACTGAAGTTGGCCACCTCTTTCATTTTCAAGGCTTGTCTCTTCCATCCCCTCCTTGTATTCGTGGGTTAGTACTTGGTATTCATGGGTTATGTACTCGGTAGACATTTCTTGAGCGCCAACTAGACACAGAGGGCACGAAGATGAATGAAGCGCAGCCCCAGACCTTAAGGATTGCTTAGTCTGAGTTGGGAGACAGACACGTGCAGAGAAGTGTAACAGGTTCATCGCTAAAGTGGCTTTGGTGGCTTCAGTGAATAGGGGAAGCCTTTATGGGGCTGTGCTGATCCCCAGGTCCCCCCAGCCGCGTGTGTGAAGGATGAGGCTGGTCCAGGAAGGAAGCCTTGCACTCCTCACCTGGGCAGGGGAGGCTCTGCTGTATGTTCTCTCTCAGCGGTGTCTGCCCCCGTGGCCTTGCTAAGATCCCACTATCTGACCATTTGGCCAGTTTTCCTGCGTGATGGTCACGTGCACAGTCCCAACTGCAGGTTTCTTTTTGAATTAGCCTGAGACAATAGTAGCTTCTGTTTCTAAGACGGAGCGCTCTGGTGGGAACTGGGGATGATGAAACTCGCTCTTTGTCTAGATACTGTAATAATCAGCTTGTGCAGGCATGAATTGTTTGCAAATATCCATCTGTTTACAGGACCAAAAAACCCGAGAAGGAAATAAACTGACATATATAATTTTTGGAGTTGTTTCTGGGTGGTGGGTTTTATGGGTGATGGTTTCCCAGCCTTTTTACATTTCACTGTTCCCCTTTGGTTTTGGAAAAAGCGATCAACTTTATTTTAGAAAACAGGGATGTGTTAGTGAGTTTTGCTTACGGAAACTCTTTTTCCTCAGAGGGTGAAGGTTCTGAGTGATAAACATTCTACTGACCACACTCATCCTCCTGCCCTCTGGCATTTTGCTTGGGGGCTGTTTCTGGTTTTTCCTGTTCACCAGTTTGTCTCTGTAGATTAAAAATGGCCTCAGGGCTGAGAGGGGTGGTGCCTTTTAGAGGACAGAGTGTGATCCAGGTTAATTGTGTGTGCGTGTGTGTGCCTGCGTTCCCGGTCCCTTTAGGGTGTCAATCCCTCATCCTTTTGCCCTCCCGGGGAGGATACTGAAAGAAGCCCCTTCACAGAGGGGAGAGCCAGGATATCCCGGGGAGGGGGTGGACCCAGGAGGAAGGGAGGCGTGGAAGAGTTCGGGGGCTTCTGGGATTGAACTAGCTCGAAACTGCACCACGTTCAGAATTTCAGAACCATTGGTGTCATGTGCACTGAGAACGTGCTTCACAGAAAGAAGTGTTGTGACTGTGTGGATTCCCTCACGAAGCCATGGCCTCATTTTTGGCCAACGGCGGGAGGCGTGTGGGAGGGGGTTAAGCTCCAACCCAGGAGGTGCTGTTCTTTTGGAGGGATGGGGTAGTGATCTGTGCTGCTGTGGGAGAGGCCTTGCTGGTTTATTGCCGTGATCTTGCCTCCCCTGTTTAAGGATGTGTGTGTGTGTGTGTGTGTGTGTACTTCTTTCTAAATACCAAAATATACCTTCTAATTATAAACTTGTGTCATTGGTTCTCTGCCCCCTCCCTCCGCTGTTGACTTTCTGTGGGTTAAAATGCTTCTTGTTTAGGCCTCGTGTTTCTGGGGCCCAGCCTATTCTAACCCGCTCCAATGATTATTTGTGCTGTTTTGAAACCTAACTCTGGGCTGCCGGGTGCCTTTTTATCTCCCGCAGTTGAGCCCAGAGAAGAGTAGGGCTTTTCAAAGTTCTTTTCTGACGTGGCCGTGGGTTGACGCTCTTGAAGTCCAAGGATGGCATTGGGACAGTTGTGTGGTTTTGAGATCTACCTGGTTAGAACGACTATCCCACCTGCCACATTTGGCATGGGGGACGGGCGTGTCGAGGCAGAGCCTTTGAGTCTGTGAAAATAGAGACTGTTTCTAATTCTCTGTGGCTTTTGTTATTCAAGTTCCTTGGGAAATGGAGCACAAGGTCTGGTTTTAACAGACACACAGAGTCAGGAGGAGGGATTATTCCTTCCAGTGGTGTATATGTGGATGTATTTCTACTTACGTAGTTATTTTATTTGGACTCTCATTTAATTCTGTGTTCAGGACAGCTCTCACTGCCTGAAGTTGATTTAATTGTTCCTCATAAAAATATCCATACCTTAATGTCAGGGTATTTTAGTTCATTCTGTTTCTTCTGTATATTTCATTAATTTTTCAGGATACAGGTTCTCTACACATCCATCCATCCACCTCCTGTTCACTCAGCAGGCATTTGAGTGCCAGCTGTGTGCCAGGCATGGTGCTTGATGCTGCTGATTTGAAGATGTGTGAGTCACAGGGCTCTCCTTCAGGGACTTGGTCTAGGTGGACATATCCCTGGGAAACCAGCCCCAGGGAAAATGGGGTCCAGAGGCTGGAGGGGCTTCTGTAAGAGGTCAGGGAGGGCACCCAGGTGGGAGTGGAGTGGCCCAGGTGGTGTCCCATCAGTGTGCTTAGGGAGAGGATCCAGATGATGACCAGGTACTTTTATGTGGTCTCTTTTGATACTGTGACCATTGTATTTTGTTTCCTCCCAAGGATTTCTGTGGACTTTATAACTTAACCAATGGGAACAATTTGGTTTAAGTGTATTGGCTCTGTGCTTCTGAAGTCAAATCATAATTCTCAGCCTTAATCTCCTGAGAAATGAGCTGAGTAGCTCCATGTGATTTTTAGGTAGCTTTTCTGGAATAAGCCTAGAGTGGTGATCCATGTGTTGTGATCCAAGTGTTTTGCTTTATTTAAAGGGAAACTTTCCTGATATTGTCAAATAAAGGCACGCCATATCTGTGATCATTCCTGAGATGCGAGTTACTGAAATGGATTAAGACTCATGGGGAAAATTTAATAAATGATAACTTTCAGATACACAGAATCTGAGCTCTTAAATCAGTGTGGTAATAGATACCATTTGGCTATTATTAAAGTTGCCCTAATGTCAGAAATAACTATTGTGAACAGGGCAGAAAGGTCCTTTTCATAGCAAATTGTGGACTTCATCTCTGATCATCCATGATTCCAGTTATATCAGGTCCTTAACCAGTGTTAAGTTCTTGTAAAGGAATTATTTATCAGAATTAAATTGATAGATTGTTAGCATATATAACAAAGTTCAAAATCACTGGGGTTTATTCAGATTCATTTGAAATAATGCAAAGATGGTGTCTTATTCAGTTCGGGCTGCTGTAACAAAAATATCGTAGACTGGGTGGCTTAACCAACAGAAATTTATTTTTCATAGTTCTGGAGGCTGTGAAGTCCAAGATCAAAGTGCCAGGCAATTCGGTTCTTTGTGAGGGCCTTCTTCCTGATTTGCAGATGGCCACCTTCTTGCTGTGTCCTCACATGGCAGAGAAAGATCATGTCTCTTGTGTCTCTTCTTATAAGGGCACTAATCCCATTTGTGAGGGCTCCACCCTCATGATCTAATTACCTCTCAAAGGCCCTACCTTCAAATACAATCACACTGAGGATTAGGGCTTCGATATGTGAATTTGGGGGTCCACAAACATTCAGCCATAGCAGTTGGAGAGGGACTTCATTTTGTAATGCTTGTTGTAACCTGACAACTTTTGAAATGGGTCAACAGTGAGATTTTAGGGTGGGTTCCACCCCACCTACAGATGCACATGTGAGCCGAGGGTCTCATGCTTCATTTATGGAGGTAGGTACCTGGGGGTCCTGTGCAATCCTGGTCTCCGGGTTAAATTTGGATTGGACAGTTGCCTTGTCCACAGTGTATGTGCAGTAGGCTTGGGGCTGACCCCGGAACCCTCTTTGGCACAGTGTTGCTGATGAGCCTTTGTGTCTTCACACTCTCTTTTTGCTCTGTGCAGAGGGAACTAGCCTCTGTTCACACCCAGTCCATCTGTGACTGTGTCCTTTTTCTTTTCTTTTTTTTTTTTTAAGCTGACTGCCTTTAGTGACGTGTCTAGGGAAGAAGGAAAACCATCTTTCTTTTCTAATTTTTGTGACTTCATTTAAAAAAACTTTTTAGTATGGAAAGCAGAAAGCTTTAATCTTCATCTTTGGCTTTTGCCAGGCAAGTCCATGTCCCAGGACATGGTATAAGTTGAATATTTGTGGAGTTTCATGGACTCTGATTGCTCTCACCTGTGTTGAGGCCACTGTGGTGACCCCTTCTTGCTCTGCTGACGTCAGGAAGGGGATATGTAACTCCATACTCGGGAATTCCACGGACCTCTAGGCCCAGCTGTGGGAGTCAGAAGTCCCAGGCGCCCAGAAATGCCTTTCTCTTTGTCCAGTGGGCTGTGGCAGCAGAGTCAGCGTCTATCATGTTGCCTTTTAGAACCATTTGCAGTGACTTCAGGAACAAAAGCTTCCCTAGAAGGGGTCAGTGGACTTGGTTTGTAGGCCAGGCAGGGCTCTGTGGGCCCTCCTGGCAGGTACCCAAGCCTGGGTGTCAACAGTTAGAGCTGCAGTGATCACTCCTCTCTCATAATCGCATCATTTTCCAGGCCACATTCTGCTCTGCTTTTTGCGGGGCTGCAGAGTAGAAGAGGGAGGATGGCGTGGTGCTTCACTCGGGAAGTGCCTTTATGATTCAGAATCAAGTGCCTAATTGATCTTTGAGCCTTATTATTAGACTCTTAGAAGTATTGGTGTCGGAAAACTAGAGCCCAGCACCCTGTTCTGTTACTTTCTAACTTTGTGGCCTTGAACAGCTTATCAGTGTTACAGGCAGTCCTCGGAGGTATTGTGGGTTTGAGTCCAGACCACTGCAATAAACCAAACATTGCAGTAAAACGAGTCACATGAGTTTATTTGGTTTCCCAATACATACAAACGTTACATCTGTGCTCTACTGTAAGTCTGTTAAGTGTTATAATAGCATTATGTCTAAAACAACCATGTACATTCCTTAATAAAAAAATACTTTATTGCTAAAAAATGCTATCAATTGAGGCTTCATTGAGTCGTCATCTTTTTGCAATAGTAACATCAAAGACCCTTGATCACAGGTCACCATAACAAATATAATAATGAAAAAATTTGAAATACTGCAAGAATTACCAAAGTGTGACACAGAGGCACAAAGTGAGCAATTTGTGTTGGAAAAATGGCACCGGTAGACTTGCTCAACGCAGAATTGCTACAAACCTTCAATTTATATATCTAAAAAAGCAATATCTGTGAAGCACAATATAGCGAAGCACAATGAAACGAGGTGTGCCTGTATTTGAGCCTCAACTTGTTCTTTTCTAGAATGTGCAGAAGATACTTCTTCTTTGATTGAGACGTGTAAGTAAACTGTAAAGGCTGTTTGCGTTAGTTATCAGGTTTGCTAATAGGTGGGTTACATTATGCTCCTCACAGAATAGTCATATGAATGATGCCCTCCCTTTGTTAGTACAGCATCTGAGACCTAGAAAGGTTCCCAGCTGGTTAAGGTTATCTTGTTAGCTGGGTTTAGGGTCAAGGTTCTTGGTGTTCTTGGCATAAGAATATATGTCATGTGGTTTAGTATGAACCTTTATTTATACTTAATGGAACTCTTGTTTTTCTTAAAACTCTCCATAATTTTGATGTATCCTTTCTCGTGATCTATGGAGAGGGAAGAAGGACTTCTCTGCTATATAATTTAACGCGCTTTGCATTTACAGACGCTTTTATCCCCATGGAAAGTGGCAGAGACTGAGGGAGAGGCAAGGACTTTTGCTTCTGTTACGCTTCTCACGACAGCGAATTCTTTCTTTGTTAATGACGCGTTTCTTTTAAATGAAGACTTGATGGGAGAAGAGGGTCAAACGTTTAAATACAGGTTAATAATTCATTTGGCAAAGATCTTCATCCTCAGGATTTTCTTGGCAGCCGTCCTCAGGAATGCCTCAGGCCTGTCCTTCCTTTCTGTGGAGTTGAGGCTGCTCTGTTAGCTGGCCGGTTAGGGACGCTGATACAGCTCATTACCCTCGTGTGGGGTAGTGGTAAGATATTTCCGGAGGCATCCGCCCAGCAGTAGGAGCTCTGGAATGCAAATAACCTGAGACGTTGCTGCTCTGCCTCAGTCTGTGATAGGAAAGGGGACTTCTTTGCAACCAAGGCCTCCAGCTGCCTCCTGATGGGCACTCCCGGGGTGGGGGGGGGGGGCGGTGGGGGGGGATCAGTGAGTTAAGATTTTTTTAAGTTTTCAGCATTCTTCGACAGCATGTTACTTCTAGTGGTTCTGTGGACTGTAGACCTCCCCCAACATTGTCACAGAAAGTCATATATGTTGTATGTCCTAGGAGGAAAGGAGTATTTCTATGCATAGTAGTGTTATGAAGGCCTGTTCTGTACTGTTTTAAAGATAGCACATATCATGGATGGACCTAGAGATTATCATACTAAGTGAAATAAGACAGAGAAAGACAAATATCATAGGATATCACTCATATGTGGAATCTAATTTAAAAACATGATACAAATGAACTTATTTACAAAACAGAAACAGACTCACAGATTTCGAAAACAAGCCTATGGGTTACCAAAGGAGAGACGTGGTTTGGGGGGGTGGGATGGAGGGATAAATCAGGAGCTTGGGATTAACATACACACACTACTATATATAAAATAGATATTCAACAAGGACCTACTGTATAGCAGAGGGAACTCTACTCAATATTCTGTAATAACCTATCCAGGTAAAAAATCTGAAAAAGAATGAATATATGTATAACTGAATCACTTTGCTGTACACCTGAAGCTAACATGATTTTGTAAATCAACTCTACGCCAATAAAATTTAAGAAAGAAAAAAAAGATAGCACGTATCTCCTTTTCCCTGATGTTCTACCAACATAGTTGTAATGAAGAAAAACTTAATAAAAGCCACAGCATGTGGAAAGTTATTAGCCGGCCTTTTTTTTGAAGATGGCAGACTAAAGCCACACAGCGTACTTGGCATAACTTTGAGCCGAAGCCTTTCTGTACTGTCCCCAACTGTCAGTGCACAGAAGGCTGCTGGTTACCCCCTTGTTGGCACAGGAACCAGTCTGCGCTTTCCTATCAGATTCAGCTTTCTGAATTCCCACGCCATCTCCTCTCCCACTCCCGTCTGCCTTGTGCTTGTGCCCCATCCAGGCAATCTAGATAAAGGCCAGCCCCCGTGTATCTGGGCACAGAACAGAATATGTCTTGGCTTTAAATCAGTCACTTTTTTTTTTTTTTTTTCTTGGCCTCGCTGTGCAGCATTCGGTATCTTAGTTTCCTGACCAGGGATCGAACCCATGCCCCCAGCAGTGGAAGCGTGAGCCCTAACCACTGGACTGCCAGGGAATTCCCCAGTCACTTCCTTTTGAAAGTTGCCCCCAAATGGACAGATAGCTTGGAATACAGGTGGTCCAGGTGAGGCAGAGAATTCATTTCGGTCAAGCCATGATGTGAACGAGATTGCAGAGATTAACTCATCACAGGTGTCTCACACAAGGGCAGAACTTCAGAGTGTTTAGGTGGTTATTCATTAAAACAGAACCAACGGGATCAATATTTGGAAGCACTTTTGATGGCAGTTATTACAGATTCCTACCCAATTTCGAAAGATAGGAAGGTTCACTGTCTTAGTATGTCCATTGGAGGTGGGTGTGTCTTAAAGGCCTCTAGACTAGAGAAATACTGCTTATTTTGTACATTTAGTTAAGAGGCATGCTTGGTGTGCCTGTGACTATCTTTGTTTTTTTGTTTTTTCTTGTGCTATTCCTCACGTCCCAGTTAAGGATGGGAAGGGGGAACATTGGACTGAATTGGTGAGACTCTGTTGAATTTCCTACATCTCAGAAATTTAGGGCTTATTTGGAGGAAGCAGAGTTGTGCTGCCTTCTAAAACAGTTTTGATCTTAAATTATGCGTAGACTACAACGGTGGTGACCAAATAGATATATGGTTGTGTGTGTGTGTGTGTGATATTTAATATTTGAAGAACCCGTGACTGGACATCTAGATTTGAGGCCTCTGTCTGCTATTATCTGTGTGATTTCAGATTATTCACGTAAATTTTCTGGGTCTCAGTGTCCTCATCTGTCAAGTTGGACAATGAAACCACTCAGGTCCCTTCCTGTTCTAGTGAATTAACAGGGAAATGCTGGGCCTCCTGCATGTGCCCTGTGTTTTCCAGCCATGGTAGCCTTTGCTGATTTACTAATGTGCTGTGTTTGTAGGAAGGAACTGTGTTTTTCCTATGTATTGTTTAAAGGAGCACACTCCTTGCACAGACCATGGTATAGAACTGCCCTGTCCCATACTGTAGCCACTGGCCACGTACAGCTCTTGAGCACTTGAAATGTGACCGGTCTTGATGGAGATGTATTTTCCAGTGGAAATCACATACTAGATTCCAAAGACTTAGTATGGGGAAAAAAAGAATTAAAATATCTCTTTAATAATTTGTATGTTGGTTTCATATGGAAATGACAATATTGTAGATATATTGGGTTACATAAAACATATTATTAAAATTATTTTCATACATCTCTTTATGTTAATGTGGTCACTAGAAATTTGAAAATTACTTATGTGGCTTGCCTAATGTTTCTCTTGGACATTGCTAATGTATAAGTACATTCCTGTACTGGGTAGGAAATTAGAATGGATATTCTCTGGGTCTCATCTAGTTATTACGGAGTTTATGATTATGGGTAGACAGGGAGGGAGGATGAGGAGAAGGGACCCCCAGGGATGGTTGAAATGGGTGGAACTAGCAGGAAAGGGCTCCAGGGGCAGGTGACCTTTAGACTGAGTTTTGAAGTTGGGGAGTGAAAATCCTTTAGGGAAAAGGAAATAGAATGGGGCCCTCTCTGACAGACAGGCATGGCCCACGCCCACCCCCGAGGAGGAACAGGGGTCTGGGAGACAATCACAAAAGAAACTCTCCCTCTAGGATGGCGTGTACGGCAGCTCTGAGACAGGAAAGGGTGAAACCCAGCAAACAGGAAGTCACTGGGTCCCCTAATCCGGGGATCAGGGTGACCCAGGCTCAGTGCATTTTCCTGTCCTTGTGCCCCTTGGGTGATTTAGCAAGTTCTTCCTGAGTGAGGTTTTTTTCCTGCTGGGTGTCAGCGGGGACTGTGCGACTCGGTGGAGACTCAGGTCCCAGATTGGCTGAAATAACTGCTTTTCTTGCGAAGGCTTTCACGTTGTTCTTTATCTGGTCTGTGGTTTCAGAGAAGGGCCCTTCTACAGTCAGAATTCATCAGCGGCCTTTATTTAGAGGGCAGAACTCCAGAGAAATGTTTTTAATGTGACATGTTCCCAACTATAGTCATCTCTGGCCAAAAAAATGGGCCACGAGGACCGTGTTTGGTAGCTCGAAGCAGGTGGAGCTGATCAGTGTAACTTCTGTGAGCGTGCTACATGTGTGCTACGTGTGTGTAACAGAAACGCTCTTTGAGGGGGCGTGTCCTACTCAAGTTCTTGTTTTAGACTTCCTTGCATGACCAGTGGGTGCTATCAGCTTTCTTTGTGGCATGTTATCAGCTTAAGCCAGATGTCCTTTGGAAAAAGGCTCTTGTTGCCTGGTGCTTTAACACAACCTAGGAGGTGGCTTTTCTTAGATCATAATTTTAAAAATTGCCATACGTGTGTTTGGGCAATGACGGTGTGAATGAGAAGGCAGAGGTGGTCCAAAGATTTGGGTTGAAGTCAGATAGACTTGATTCAGCAGATGGCCCACATTTAATGGATTCGTACTTGGTGGTAGGCGCTGTCCTGGGCACTCTTCAGGTATTAACTCACTTAGGCCTCATGACAACCCCGTGTGCTAGGTTACTGTTTTTTCCATTTCACAGAGGAGTGGACTTGGGCAGAGGGAGGTAAATTGACATCCCCAAGGTCAACAGCTAGTAGATGGGCACCCATATTAGCTACCAAGGTCTTGCTGGCCCCAGGGATGGATGTGGAGTGGTGGATAAGTCTGATAGCTGTGATTTTGCCGCTAGGTCATACCGACTTTCTGAGCCTCAGTTTCCCTAACTCTAAAACTGGTACCCAAACCCTGCCTACTTTATGAGATTTGTTTTTTACGGTCGGTTGCCCTGACATAGGGTGATGTCATGTTAATGTCTGGGGGCAGTGTGGAGTGGTTGAAGGTTGTGTGTGTGCATGGCTCTGGTTTGTAAGTGTCCAAGAAGATGGGGTGGAAACGGGAGGGCAGGAGTGGGGGGGGGGAGGAGACACGGCTGCCCTGGCCTGGGACATTGTCGTGATTTGGTTGTGTCGGACACCACATCCTGGTGACCTGGTTCCTTGTCATCACTATGTGCTCTGGCTGGAGCAACCCCTCCTCTCAGCACGAAGCAACAGGAGCCTGATTTCACAGCCCTTTAAAATGTCGTCTCCTCACCGCCCTGGCTGGCCCGTGGTGTGATTTGGTCACCATCTGGGGATCCCCCGTTCCACTTGATGCCTGTTAATAAGGTTACACACGGTGTTTGAAGGCAGACTCTGGGCGGCTGGCTAAGCTCTGGGTCTTTTCCGTATCCAGGAGGCAGCCTTCCATTTAGTATTGAAGGAGTTCATCCTCAAACAGTTCACAGTATTTTCCCCCAAGCATAAGAACAAAATCCTGAGCCTTTAACTTTCTATAACTTTCTAAGAGCATTGCACCCTTTCCTTGCATTATAGTGCTCTGAGTCTGTGATCTTTCGAGATCATGGCGAGAGGGGCCTTAATGACTAAAAGTAGTATCTCAGTGATTCACATTTAGTTCTAAATTCTTACTCAGGGAGCCGTGGTGGGTCATTAGCATTAATGGAGGACCTTGAAGAACCAGGCCTGGTTCTAGGGGCTTTTTATATATGCCTTCTTGTCTGAGCCTCACAACTGCCTTGTAAAGCTGGTATCGATGCCCTTAGTGTATAGACAGAGGAGCTGCGGCCTGCCAGGGTCATGTGGTGGCCATGAAAACTGGTAAGAAGCAGGGCCCCCAGCCCTCTGTCCACACCAGCGCATTGTTTAGGTGAGGGCTGCTTCCTGCTGATAATGGTATGTACATCCTAGAGGTTCAAATGCTTTGTGCCATTTAGGGGAAAATTTTTCTGTAAAGGCCACAGAGTAAATAGTTTAGTCTTTGAGAGCCATCACGTCTCTGTCACAACTGCCCAACTCTGCCATTGTTGAGCAAAAGCAGCCAAAGGAAATAGGTAAATGGGTGGGCCTGGCTGTGTTTCAATAAAACTTTATTTACAAACACAGGCAGTGGGGCTGAGTTGGCCTGCAGTGTGTGGTTTGCCAACTCCTGATTAAGGGTTTAGTCTGAATGGAAATGGCTATTATTATTATTTTTTTTTTAGTTAGTTATTTACTTACTTTTTTTTTCACACACACACACACACACACACACACACACACACACACACACTGTATTTTATTTTTACAAGAGATAAATAGACTGACACCAAGCATTGTAAATGGATGACCACAACAAAAGCAACAATGATTGCAATTACCAAACACGAAACACACTCATACTATGTCATAATATTGACATTCAGTCCAGTAATCCTCCACTGTAACAGCTCCTTTACTTTGCAGTGAAAGTTGATTTGTATATTCTTTGCCTCTGAGTCCTTGTGGGATTTTTTTTTTTTTAATTCAAACAGAAAGTCACAAAAATTATAATCATCCTCATCAGTTCACTCAGTCCCATGTAATTAATTTTTTTTTCATCTTGATCTTTTGTTAGCACTTTTATGAGTTCATCAGTTTTTCATTATGAATGCTTATTCATTCAGTTCAGCAGTATAGTCAGTTACCAGAAACCTGTACTTGTCAGAGTCTTTTCCATGAATTCCTTGAAGATGAAACCCTTTTATAGGAACATATTTGCAAAAGCATCAGAGTACACCCAGAACTGTCTGTAAATGACAAAAGACTTAAAAATGACCACAGTTAAAGATTTGATGAAAGTTCATAATAATGCAATTGACAAGGAAATTTAGTTATTTCTGAGATATACATTTTAAAGTAATAACTAGAATTATGACTTATAACATTATACCAGAACATATAAGATTTTTAGAAATTTCATGTAATGTCTGAAACATTTATATTAACATATTTCCATACAAATAACCCAATGAAAGTTTAGTATTACTTTTGTTTGTTTTTTTATACTGCAGGTTCTTATTAGTCCTCAGTTTTATACACATTAGTGTATACACGTCAATCCCAATCGCCCAATTCAGCACACCACCATCCCCACCCCACCGCAGTTTTCCCCCCTTGGTGTCCATATGTCTGTTCTCTACATCTGTGTCTCAACATCTGCCCTGCAAACCGGCTCATCTGTACCATTTTTCTAGGTTCCACATACATGCGTTAATATGCGATATTTGTTTTTCTCTTTCTGACTTACTTCACTCTGTATGACAGTCTCTAGATCCATCCATGTCTCAACAAATGACTCAATTTCATTCTTTTTTATGGCTGAGTAATGTTCCATTGTATATATGTACCACAACTTCTTTATCCATTCGTCTGTCGATGGGCATTTAGGTTGCTTCCATGACCTGGCTATTGTAAATAGTGCTGCAATGAACATTCGGGTGCATGTGTCTTTTGGAATTATGGTTTTCTCTGGGTATACGCCCAGTAGTGGGATTGCTGGATCATATGGTAAATCTATTTTTAGTTTTTTAAGGAACCTCCATACTGTTCTCCATAGTGGCTGTATCAATTTACATTCCCACCAACAGTGCAAGAGGGTTCCCTTTTCTCCACACCCTCTCCAGCATTTGTTGTTTGTAGGTTTTCTGATGATGCCCATTCTAACTGGTGTGAGGTGATACCTCATTGTAGTTTTGATTTGCAGGAAATGGCTATTATTATTAGGACTATTACTTTCTGACACTTTTGGAAGATGGATAACAGGTAGCTCACAAAAGATAGGAAGGGTAACTCTTTTTTGGAGGAGATTAAATCACAATCCATTCTTGCTTGAGGCTGGATATTGTAGAAGCTGTGGGAGGGCTGGCTGTGTGCACCCCACGGCTTGGTGATTGCAGACGTGGACCCCATGGGTGTTGGTTAAATTAGGCATTTTTCATCGTGGCATAATCACAGCCATATGATGTCGGTTTCACTGCAGCTCCCGCAGCCTTGGAGTCTCACTTTATTTCACTTTGTGATGAAACATCTCCTGGTCAGGAGCTGGGAGTGGATGCAGTTTGAGGGGAGGGTGGCTTTTGCTTCCTGCCTCCTGAACCTGAGACCAGGGCGTGGGTGGCTGCTGGGCTTCCTTGGGAAATGTCACTGCGCTTCCCACTGGCTTTGGTGCAAAGGCCCCAAGCCTTTCCAAGTTAATGTATTTTCTGGAAATAGGGTGCACTCCTATGAGTGCTAGTCTTGTCGTCTTGCTCAGGAGCTAGATGAGCTTCTTTGTGGGCCTGAGGAATTAGGGGAGGAGGGCAAAGTGAGCTCTCAGTGTGTGGCTAATAGCTTTCTAATGGCTCTCTTCAGTATGAAAGGCTTAAAACTCAGGGGCATTTAGTCTTTTTTTAAAAAATAAATTTATTTATTTATTTATTTTTGGTTGTGTTGGGTCTTCGTTGCTGTGCACAGGCTTTCTCTAGTTGTGGTGAACAGGGGCTACTCTTTGTTTTCTCATTACAGTGGCTTCTCTTGTTGTGGAGCACGGGCTCTAGACTCACGGGCTTCAGTAACTGCGGCACACAGGCTCAGTAGTTGTGGCTCATGGGCTCTAGAGCTCAGGTTCAGTAGTTGTGGTGCACGGGCTTAGTTGCTCCGCGGCATGTGGGATCTTCCTGGACCAGGGCTCAAACCCGTGTCCCCTGCATTGGCAGGTGGATTCTTAACCACTGCGCCACCAGGGAAGCCCGGCATTTAGTCTTTTAAAGCACATGGGAAACCTTGGTTCTGTTGTATCCAAATATTGCATACCATTTTCTCAGTAGTAGTTTAAGTTTTGAAGGATTTGCCATTGGATTTCTTGCAGGTTGTCTAAATTATCAAAGTATGGATTTAACTTGCTTTTAAAAATCATTGAGGGCTTCCCAGGTGGCGCAGTGGTTGAGAGTCTGCCTGCCAATGCAGGGGACACGGGTTCGAGCCCTGGTCTGGGAAGATCCCACATGCCGCGGAGCAACTGGGCCCGTGAGCCACAACTACTGAGCCTGCGTGTCTGGAGCCTGTGCTCCGCAACAAGAGAGGCCGCGATAGTGAGAGGCCCGTGCACTGTGATGAAGAGTGGCCCCCACTTGCCGCAACTAGAGAAAGCCCTCGCACAGAAACGAAGACCCAACACAGCCAACAATTAAATAAATAAATAAATAAAAATTAAAAATCAGTGAATGTGTAAGAGATGCCTTATTTAAAAGATAATTTGAGAAACTCCAGGACTTATTCTTTGTGATCCAGGAAAATATGTTTAGAAGCTTAAAAAAATTTCCTAGTATCTGATTATTTATTCCATTTATTTACAAAGAAATGCTGATTAGATGTCAGCTATATTTATTATTGCACATTTTCCAGATCATAAACTGTATAATATATAATTGACTAAAGATGAGATGGCAGAGCCATTAGGTTAAAGGACTAAAGCTTGTGAACTCAGCCTTGGTAATATTACCTTGAGAGGAAGGGAAGAAAATACAAAGGAAATGGATTCCTGGTTTCCTGAAGTTGAGGTTTCAGCATGGCCCAGGACTGCCTTTAAAAAATGAATTAAGGACTTCCCTGGCTGTCTGGTGGTTAAGACTCCGCGCTTCCACTGCAGGGGGCGCGGGTTTGATCCCTGGTTGGGGAACTAAGATCCTGCAGGCCGTGTGGTGCCGCCAAAAAAAAAAAAAAAAAAAGAATTAAATACAATTAAAAAAAAAAACCCACTGTCCATTAAATGTATTTTGAATACATCATCATTTTTTCTAAATAGACATATTTACAGCAGGGGGTGGTGGTGGGGGAGAAATATAGCAGGAACTATTGGGATTCGTTTGCCTTAGCAGCTCATGGTGGTACCACAGTCTTTTTGAAGTTAGGTGAGGGTCATTGACCTTTCTGCCCCTAGAGAGCAAAGGTCCTTGTGTTACCACCTGGGCTGAGGGAGAAGGACGCTGGGTTTTGTCTTTTTGGGAACTTGGACAACTGTTTTCCGCTGAAAGCTTAGAAGCTCTCAGAATAGTAAGATGCACGTGGTCATTATTGCTTTCCGGGCACTTATGATAAGGAGTTGAAGTCAAACGTTTGAGCTTAAAATTGGAAATCATGCTGAGCTATATAACAGAGAAAATGAGACTTGGGAAAATAGTTTAAAAATTGTTTTTGTAAAGGAATCACAAGCTTTAAGCTTGTGATTCCACAGTGGACGCACATTACTGTAGCTGCTCTAAGATCAGTGTTATTAGGGTTTTTGTGGGGAAGAACAATTCTACCAGCCACCCTGCGTGCGTGGGAGCCCCTGTTTTGTTCTGTACACGGAAAGATGTATATTTTGACAAACCCGAGAAAGTGTCTGAGTCAGGCAACCTTTTTTCACTTTTGGGTCCCCAAGACCTATCACAATGCCAGCCTAATGGTCGGCCCCCACTAAGTGTTTATGGTTAAAAAACTGCATGACATGCCTAACTTGAGCCAGTTTATTTAGACAGACACATCCTTAGAAAAATGACTTAAGGGGCAGACACATTTTCATAAAATGTTTTAAGTCCTCTTATAGTTACCGGATCATAAATGGATGACTTACAGTTTCCTCATCCCCTGTTTGAAATTATCTCCTGGTTTCTCCATAATATTCTGCCTGTAGTGTTCAGATGTCAAAGCCTTGCTCACAGACCCTGGAAGGTTTTTTTCCCCATTTTGACATTCACTTGTTAAAATTAGGTTTGGGAAACCCCCCACTTGCTGCTCAAGGGACCCCAGGTGGAGACAGCAGGTAAATGTTTAGACTTTGGTACTGTTTAGCAAAGTTAGAGACTTAAATGTAATTTCCTTTTTCCTTCCTCTTAGTGAAAAAGATTAATTATGTTTACGTGATGCTAAAATTAAATTTTGGTAACATATGAAAATCAGACAGTTTGGAACTCAAATGGTGAAGATATCAAGATTCCACTCTTTAAGATCCATTGTGTTATGAAAAAATTTGTTGATTAGAACTTCTTTCTTAGCGAGTGAGCATTCTGCCATGGTCGGCCACTCTGGAGCTGGCAGTGGATCTCAGGGACTTTGGAGGACCAAGATGATTTCATCTGTGGCTGAGATCAAAGAAGACAGAGATAAGGTTGCCGGGGAAACCAAAGTGCTACAGAATTATGTGCTACTCATGCATTTAAATGTGGTTTTGGTTTGGGAGCTCACACACACACACACAGATGATCATACATACGTGGAAATGGGCAATGCCCAGGTCTTCAAGGAAATGACCCCAGGCTTAATGTGTCTCAAACTGTGGGCCTAAGGGGATCATATTCTGTCCCCTCTTGCAGTGTGTTCAAGCATCAGCTACTAACAGTGTGCTTCCAATTGGTTTTCATGAAGATAGGCTGTGGAGATATCTCTTTAATGTACTTTCTCTCTCTCCATCACACACACTTCACAAACCTTTTTTTATACTCTTTTTATAGTTATTATAAAATATTGGCTATATTCCCCATGTTGTACAATAAATACATCCTTGTAGCTTGTTTTATACCTAATAATCTTCTACCCCTATACTGCCCCTCCCCCTTCCCTCTCCCACAAACTTGTTGATAACTTTTTTTTCTGATTTTTAAAATAAATTCTTTGCACAGAATTTCAAAAACACAGAGCAGTTATCCTCTTACAAATGTGTAAAAATAACCTGTAATTTCACCATCTGGAAATACCTAACATAATATTTTATTGTACTTCTAATATTTTTCCATAAATATGTATATACATATATAGATGCATATGTGTATAGTTCAACTGTGTGAATGCACAATATTTTAAATATATTAATATATTACACATAAAGTCTCTAAGTTTGGGGTACAGATTTTAATTTTTAAATTATATTGTAATAATTTTTTCATGGCTGCAGAAACATGAACTCATATGAACATACAACTGTTTCTTCAGCCATTTCCCGGCTGTTGATTTTATCTTTGTTCCCAGCATTCCAGTATTATAAATGATGCCACAGCAAGCATTCCTGTGCATTTTTTTGCATATCTTATTTCCCTAGGTTAGAGTCCTAAGGTAGAATTACTGAGTCAAGGCACAAGCATTTTTAAGGCTTTTGTTCTTTATTGCCAAATGCTTTTTTTGGAAGGATTTGGCCAGATACCCTCTCACTGGATGGAGAGTTGTCTCCTTTACACTAAGTGTTAGCAGTTTTTTTTCACTCTGCCAAGTTTATTGATCGAAGATCCTTACTTTTTTTTTCTTTTTTTTTGCTAATTATATAGAGCAGAAGAATGATAGCAGCTACTATGGATTGAGGAGTTATTATGCAGGGAGTTCTAAGTCTGTTATGTATCTTTAGTTCTCACAACAGCTGTCTGAAATAGGTTCCACTATCCCCATTTCACAGATGAGGAAACTGAGGCTTAGAGAAACAGAGGCCATTGACTATTTTCATATTTTCTTTAAGTTACATAGAAGAAAAGTGAGGTTGCCTTAAGAGACTCATTATTTCCCAATTGGGTGGGTTAATGCATATGTTACTAGCTGAGGAAATATCTGGAGTTTTAAAGCTTAGTGACACCCACATGGGTTGTTGGAAGGAAGATGGGAATTAGCTGAAACTGAGAAGGGTAAGCTGACTTTGGCTTCTTTTAAAATTGAGATGTTTTTCTTCTGAGTATAGTTTCCCCTCCCAAGGTATTTTGGGTGTGTCTTCTTGAACTTTGAGCTTTTGTTTAAAAAAAAAATCTACAGAATAAGTGAAAGCTTTATCTGCTGTGATTGATTCCATTAAAAAAACTTAAGATGTGCTGAGCTTAGGGCCTTCCATTCTACCTGCTTTTTCATTCATACCACTTCCACCACAGAAAGTGTGTATTCTGCACTTGCTTCATTTCAGAGTTTAAACATCTTTCCAGTTAACTGTGCATTTTATGAAATGCTAAGTATTGTACTTGAAACCAAGCCACATGGTTGTCCTTCTGCAACTATTTTCCTTTTAACCTTTTTAGACTTGCTGTTTATTGAAAACAAAAGGTAAATAATTTAACTTTTTGCTGGATTTAGTTGTCTATGCATTTCTCTGCCCCTTGGAAAAAAACCACACTCGTTCTCCTGTATCCTCATTCTCAGTAACTGCAATTGGAAGGAAGAGGGAAAAAAGATGTATCCACCAGTGAGCCAGTTCTTTTGTTTAACATCCGGGACTGATACTTTCTGAATTCTCTTCTACTTGCCTCTCTTCCTTTTATCCATGTTGTTGATAAAATTAGAATTCATTCATCTTTTGGTGGGGAAAACTCTGCTTCAGGATATAGCTTCTTGATTCATTTATTTGGGCTGTGTGAGCCAAGGAAGTTACTAAAATGAAGGGTTTTTAAAGTTCTGCCACCACACCAGCTGTCCTTCTGGCTCTCCTTCTGTCTGTCTGTGCATCCCTCCATCCATCCATCCATCCATCCATCCATCCATCCATCTATCTTCAGTGCTTTCAACTTTGAAGCACGTTGCTAGCCGCTGAGGGAGAAAGGTACACAGGCAGAGAAGGAGCTCATGATTATCGAGCATTTCTATGTTCCAAGGCTGGGGCTGGGTGCTTTCTCTATATTCTTATTGAATTTTTGTGGCAGCTGTGTGAGGAACACTGTTTTAACCACTCATTCCGGGAATTGAGGCTCACAGAGGTCCTGGGGCTTGTGAAGGTCATGGTTATTTAGACCCATGTTTGTTGGGGCTCACCTTTTCTCCTGCTCTAATACTGCTCTGCTTTCTGAAGGAATCGCCCAGTGTTTGTCCCAAGGCACTTACAGGTGTGTGTGACAAACCCTATCTTAACTGGCCTCCAGTGGGCAGAGATGCTGCCCTCCCTCCCCGTGGTCCACAGTGGGGGGTGTGATTGCTCCCTTGTCTGTCCCCTACCACATCTGCTCCCTCCAGAGGAGTGTGCTCTGCTTCCTGGTTAGTTGTGTTTTGTCCCCCAAAGTTGTTTTTACCACTAGTACTTGCTTTTTGTAATTATGTAATTGAATGAAATATATTAACGGATGAATTCTGAGGGTGAAGAGACACGGTTTTTCTTAAAACTACGTTGTGTGTTTTGGAAAGACTTGAAAAACTACGTATTAAAAAAAAATCCTGGTGTTTTAGGTATGGTTGAGCTGAATCGGTTTAAAAATTGGGGGGGGTGGGGATCGTGGTGGTTCAAATCTAGAAGGACTCTTCTCTTTGCAAGTAGTGAAACTCTCCTTAAAGGAACCCGAAATCACACATTGCAGGGTGTGGTTTTTTGCTAGAAAGACCACAGACCTCCATACAGCAGATCCATACTCGAAAGGAAAGACCTTGGCCCTTTATCACAAGACTGAAGAATGAATGTTTTAAGTTAAAGTGTTTAAAGAGTGTGTATAATTTCTGAGTCCTTTCCTGCTCTGACTTCTTAAAATAATCAAACAACCATCACATCAGACAGGATAGTTTTTCTACTGACCCAGAGTGACTGCATTTCTTAGCATTGCCTCCAGTTGCTTGGTGGGAAATAGGCTCAAGAGGGTGAAAGAACAGGGAGTGGGCTGCCTGGGAGTCGAGAGAGCTGGGTTCTTAGCCCAGCATGATCAGTTGTAAGAACTAAGGGAAGCCACTCAGTTTCCTCATCTGTGAAATGGGATGAACAGCTCTTCTTCAACACTGAAGTTGAGAGGGGTCCAGCTAGTAAACAGTATATGTGAAAGAGCCTTTCACATAGTAGGTGCTCATTAAATGTCAGCTCAGTGTGATAGGCTTATTATATTAGTCTGTCTTTATAATGTTTATCTCATTCACTATGATTATTAGTTTTGGGGGGCAGGCAGTTTAGCAGAAATCTTGTTCAATTAGGCTTCCCAGCTCCCAAGTTTATGCACATTTAGACAATAACGGTCTTAACACTACATAGAAAAGAAATCTATGAGGCAAGTTAATACTATCAGAAAGATTGTCTGTTTAATAGCATCTGCTTTTATAGCACTTTAGAGAAGCTTGTTTACACAGTTTTGTTGTGAGAATTTTACACCTTCATTAAAGCAGGTTGCTAGGACTTCTGCTTGCCAACACCTTTTAACCTAGCTCATTACTGTATATGCATTTGAAAAATAGAAGTCCTTTTCTTGTTGTTAAAATGTCTAGTTAATACATCCATTTGTATCGCCAGTTCAGCCTTTCGATGAATTCAAAGTGGCCTTCCCAGTTAATTAAAATTCTTTACCTTGTGAGGGCTGTTTCTGTATTTCCGACATGATATTTATCATTTGTTTGCTTTTAACATTAAGGCACTAATCACTAGTGATTAAGAAATGGATCATTGTCCTCTGCTACTCATTCTTTCGTGGCCTCAGGGTCCCTGTCACCCTCCTGTGTCCTGACCAAAGTGGCAGGAAGTATGTCTATGATGGGTGTTAATCTAAAAACTCCTAGGTTATTATAAGGGAAGCATTTGGGGGATATTTCAGCTTCATGCTTGAATGGTAGTAATTAGCTCTGTGGCCCTTTCTGTTCTCTTGGAGCACCGGGGAGACCAGAACTGCTCTGAGGATGTGGGGACCGCAGGTGTCTGTCCCACCATGGACCCTGCGGTTTCCTGACAGTGTTCCAAAGGGCACGGATCTCCTCCAGGGAAGGAACTTTGGAAATGGAATGTGCGAGTGTGATCCCTTTTCCTGTTTCTTCTCTTTCCAAGCTTATTTTTGGATGATTGGGGCTTCCTTTGAAGCTCCATTCAGCAGCATTACTGAATTCTAAGGGCCAGTTTGGTTGTGGATTTGATCACAAACACTTCTGTGTACTTTCTTAACTATGTCTTCTCCATTGATCAAAGGGAATGACCTTTAACATTGGGTAGCAGTGTTCAATCTTTAAACCTTTTGTAGTCATGACATTTGAAATTTCCTTAGATCTCTCTAAGGTTAAAAAAAATTATGATTAACATCTTTATTAGATTTATTGTCAAAGGCTACATTCTCTGACTTAAAGGAAAATACCATAAAGTCAATGTCTTCTGCCCTAAAAAAAGATAGAGGAATCACGGAATTTCATGAGAAGGAAGGGAAGGTTTCTCAGGTGATTTTTATTATGCACAGTAAAGCTTGGGAAGCACTATCCTAACTCCCAACTGAAATTAATACATCTCCTTTATAAACTCCCAAACCTGTTTCACCTCCTTAATTTATCTAACTTGTGTCTAAGTCTTCTATGAGAGCAGACTTTCTTTGAGGGCAAGTTCAGACTGATTTGGTTTCGTGTTCCCATAGCAACCTTCACACCTGGGCTCAGTCAGAGTTTGTATGAAACGAATGAATGAGCAAGTGCATGCATCCAAAGTGTAGCTATGAAACCCAGCCCTCTAGCTTTTAGAGGCAGATCACCCCTTCACTTAAAGGCTCATCAGGAGAACACTGCTTTGGGTGAAGAATCTGAGGCCCAAATGTGACACAGAAATTCCATTCCTGCCAGGATGTGAATGGAAATGACCACCTGTTTCCTGCAGGCCCCAGCATGAAACAGCAGCTGGGCCAAGGCCAGAGGTTTGCAGATGCTCTAACCCCCTCCTGCCTGCATTTCTGCAAGTGTTTAGTGCTCACCTTCCAGTACCAAGCCCCGCACCAGCCCATCCACATCAGAGCCCTGTACTCTGCTTCCCCCTTGGGAGAAGGGCTTCCTTGGGCTTGTATCCCCCACCTCAGCCCACTCAGGCACCTCACCCCATGCAACCCTCATGTGGTACTGGCCGTGAGTGATGCTTTTTTAAAAAAAAATTAATTTATTTATTTACTTTTGGCTGCGTTGGGTCTTTGTTGCTATGCGCGGGCTTTCTCTAGTTGGCGGCGAGCCGGGGCTACTCTCCGTTGCAGTGCGCAGGCTTCTCATTGCGGTGGCTTCTCTTGTTGCGGAGCACGGGCTCTAGGCGCACCGGCTTCAGTAGCTGTGGCTCGCGGGCTCTAGAGCGCAGACTCAGTAGTGGCGCACGGGCTTAGTTGCTCCGCAGAATGTGGGATCTTCCCGGGGGTCCCCTGCATTGGCAGGCGGATTCTTAATCACTGCACCACCAGGGAAGTCCCGTGAGTGATTCTTTATTGTCACCATCCGAAACCTCTCTTGCTTCTGTTTGCTTCTCTAGTTCCCACCCCGTTTCCCTGTTCTCTTTCACAGAATATATCCTTGGGAGGGATTAGATTAATAAATTGATTTTAAAATCTAGCCACCTTAATCTGAACTCCCTTTTGAGGGAACAGGATGGCCCTTTAGAAAAGTATGAACAAGTGTACTTGTTTTGGAGTAGACAGTCCTGGAGCCTGGTACTTACTTCTGGGGCCTTAGCAGGGCCACAGTTTCCTGGTCTTTGGGGTAAATGTCTGACTCTCTGGGTTGTTGTGATATCAGAGTGGGGGACCATGTAAGGTACAGGGCATGCAGCAGAAGATTAAAAGATCCTTCCATCCTTAGCCATTTCCATGGACACCAGAGGAAAGTCTCATCTTAGTTCCAGGTTTTATACCTTTGAATTTTTAAATGATGTAAGCAAGTCCTGAAAGATCATGCAGTCGGTAGAGTCAGTTGCCATTGGCTCCCTGCCCACAGCAGATGCTGACCTTTGGTTCCTCTAAAGAGGCTCTGAGGCCATCACACAAGGTCATGATGGAGCCCCATGTACCAAGATGTGAGGCAGCCCCCTCTCGAGGGCGCCCTTCCCGATGGTGATGGTGTTCGGGTGCTTTCTGTTCGTTGTACAGGAATACTTGGAGACTCAATCTGTGAGCTCTGAGGCTCTGAGTGACAGCTGGGTGTGCCTTTCCTCAGCTAGGATCATGAGGCCTCAGTGATCACAGCTAAATGAACAGGGAGGGCTCTTGGGCAAATAAAGCTTAATTTGTCATAGCTGTCAGAATGATCGTGTCACATTGGCTGCCCTTTGGAAAACTTTTTGGAGGTAAGCTCCCTGAGTTAATAATAACAGTTGTTACAGTTTCCTCGCATTTGGAGTCTCAAAACATGTTTAATAAAAAAGAGAGAAAGAGATCTGCCAGTAACTGCAAATAAACCCAGGAACCTGTGACTGAGGCTGCTTTGGACTTAGTGTCATAGCCCGAGGAGCCTGGCAAACAGACCCTCTCACCTTTGTGTTCAAGACCTTCCTCAGAGACCTGTGCAATACTTGGTGTATGTACAGGGCATTTTATTTAGCCTAGGTGAGAATACTGAGAAAGTAAACTTCCTCATTATTTTGTTTAGCAGCCAGATGGAAAGCATGATAGCAGTCGAACAAAAGAGAAATCGGGGGGGCCATAAAATAAGTGGAGTCCACCTCGAAATAGGGAAATTGCAGTACAGACAATAACAGCTCAGGACGTCCTCGCAACAGCAGTGATTGAACACCCACTGTCTCCTGGGTCTTGCAGTGCTTTGGAGGGTGTAAAGATGAATAAGCCACTCTCCCCAGCCTCAAGCAACTTAGCGTGGCAGATGGGAGGTAACCCACAATAGGTGACAGTGATAATGATTTTCCTGCGCTCTGGCTAGAGGGACCTGGGGGCTTTATAGGAACAGCGGTGTTAGGGCCTTTGGCTGGGATGTATCAGGCATTACACATTTCTCTGTTTACATGTAAATTTACAGTTGAGCGTTTTAGGAAAGAAGTCTAAGTCTTCTTAAGCTTTGGGGACCACAGCCATGTTTCTGGGCTGACTGGAGTTGATCTGCTACCTGAAGGGGAAGCTACAGCCAGCATCCTTTCACTTTATTTACTTACTTTTGAGGCAAAGTAGAGCAGCTGTGTCCTGTGACTTGTTCTCTGTGTTTGTTTCCTCCTCTTCTCTCAAGTGCTGTTCCTTAGTCTTTCTCCTTTTCAACCCCAAAGTGAGGTTTGCTCAGAGGAAGAAAGGGAGAGGAGAGAAGTGATGATTGGGGGGTTAAGAAGTGGGCGTTTAACGGAGCGCCTTTTATGTTCCAGGCTCTGAGCAAGGCTGATTCCGCATTAACTTAACAAAAATCCAGGGAGATTGTGCAGGGTTGAGAATGTGCCATGTTGCCTTTTAGTAAATGAGGAAACGGAGTCAGAGGAGAGTTTGTTGTTTTGTAAAAACAAAAAGTTGAGGGTTCATTATTTTGTAAAGACAAAACATTCATTAGGGCTCTTTAAAATCATTTGCTGTCTTTTAAAACTGTCACATAGAGCAGCGTTTTTCAAACACTGATGTGCACAGGCATCACTCGGGGTCTTGTAACATGCAGGTTCTGAGTCAGCCAGTCTGGGTGAGGCCGGGGATGCTGCATTCCTGTTGAGCTCCCGGACGCTGGTGCTGCTGATTCAGGGACCACGCACTGAATACCAAGGGCGTGGACTGTACATCTGCCCGATGTTGTTTTTAGCAACAGGGGAGAAAAGGGATTTAGATCAAGGAAATGTGAAGGCTCTAGTTAGCTGATCACAGAAATCAGGCTGGTGACTTATATTTTCCAGTTGTCATAACCCTTTTGGTAAACGGTGTGTCCTTGGTGACAGGTGGAGATCTCTTCATATTTGTAAATATTTATACAATGTGGTTTGAAAGGATGATGAAGGAAAGTACAAAGAAACATAGGGGTCATTGGAGCTTTGTGTATCTCACTTAGAAGAAGGACTGGCCTATATAGTATCCTTCTTACTGGTCTCAAAGGAAGCTACCTGGAGAAGGTCATGGCTGTTTTGTCATTTTGATGAATGTCTACTTTCATACCTAAATTTGGATCTGGATCACACCTTGAAGTGTGAGAGCAGTCATTGCATTAATTGCTCTCGGCAACTAATTTCACTTTGCTCCATCAGTGTGGCCATTGCTCAGATCTTCCAGGGAACCATTTCTAGAACCACCATCAGAACTCTACACAAATATCAAATTGGAATCAACAAACATTACTTTAAAACCATTCACTGTGGTAAATTTGTTTTTTAAATTAATTTATTTATATTTGGCTGCATTGCGTCTTTGTTGCTGTGCACAGGCTTTTCTCTAGTTGTGGCGAGTGGGGCTACTGTGTATTGCGGTGCGTGGGCTTCTCATTGCAGTGGTTTCTCTTGTTGCGGAGCACGGGCTCTAGGCATGAGGGCTCAGTAGTTGTGGCTCGCGGGCTTAGTTGCTCCGCGGCATGTGGGATCTTCCCGGACCAGGGCTCAAACCCGTGTCCCCTGCGCTGGCAGGTGGATTCTTAACCACTGCACCACCAGGGAAGTCCCCACTGTGGTAACTTTGTACCCCACTGAGATCAGACCTAATTTTTCCAATAGGAGTTGGAGCCAAGTCCTGGTACCAGGTTGGGTGACAAAGCTGTTCAGTACCGCTTACGATCAGAACGTGCATATGACCGTGAAACAGTCACAGAAACGGGTTTTCTTAAGTTACTTATAAACCTGATTCTGAATGCTGTCTTTAAATGTGAGTTCCCAAAAGTTTCTGACCAACAGTAGGTTTATTAAAGTGTTGGCTCCTAAGATAGCAACAGCCCCATGGTTGGAGAAACTTCCAGTTGGTAGCAAGACCCAGCTTATTTTTTTGCTGACTTTGGCTTGTGGTGTGTGCGCGCTAATAAAGGGCAGCGTGGAGAGTCAGCTCCTTACCTCTTCCTCCCTGTTCTGTTTACCTTCTGTTAAAACCAAACCAGCAGGACAACCATCACCACCAGCCAACTCCAGATCTGTTATCTCAGGGGCGAGGCCAGAAGGCTGGGCGTGGGTGGTCGGGCAGTGATGGGAGCCTTAGCTTTGCTGCCTTTGACTCTGGAGAGCCCTGGGTCTTATTCTGTAAGCAGTAGGGCCCGATGAGGCAGGATCTGTTGTAGGAGGTTGACAAAGATGAGAGTGGTGCTGCAAATGGTTTGAGCTGGGAAGAGACAGAAGCCGGTAGACCCAGGGGCCTTTGGGAGTGAAGTGCACCGTATGGAACCAGAGACATCTTAGGACACAGTTGGGGAGCCTTGAGATGAGTGAGGGACAGGTAAGAGTTGACCAGGACTCGAGGCCAAGTGCCTGGTGAGGCTCAGGGGAAAAGCAGGGTTGTGAGCGGGGTAACGGCCAGCTGCCCGGGACAGGCTCTGACCTGCACAGAGGTGTTGGGACCCTGTTGTGTAGACAAAACCTTTACTTCGTACGTGCCTTCGGTGTCTGGAAGGGCTCACGTGTTGTGTGTCTTGTGTTTACTGGCCCTGAAGTAAAGGACATTTTGTGTCAATGGGGAGATTCTTGGGTCAAGGTAGAGACCATGTCCTCAGGGCCCCCAGCTGTGGCAACTCGCCTGGAATCAGAGTCCAGAAGAGCTGGCCTGTCCTGTCCCCCGGCTTCCTTGCCTTTGACCTCAGTGCCTGGTGTGTGAGATGCTTTAGGCTCAAGGGCAAAGCCTTGTGGTGCTGGCTGACGAGATGTTTAAGTGCCACCGTTAGTCACTATTTTCCCTTCCTTACACAAGTGGGTCTTTGGCTCCAAGTGTGGTTGGCAGCTTTATCTCGGTGACGATGCTGTGTTAAACTGTGTATTTAAGACACAGTGGTGGGTGGCAGAACATTGCAACCTACCAGGCAGGTTCTAGAGTGCCATGGCCAGAGGTTTCCCGAAGGATGAAAGTAATGAGAGGCGGGATGTGGTGACTTGGGTTCTACCCTTAAATGTTGGCAATAGCAGAGCTCACTGCTATTTTGGGGGGCGGGTAATGATTTTGTGCTAAGTGCTTTACATGCATTATTTGTTTACTTCTTACAACTTCCTTGTCGATAAGTACTGCTTTACAGATGAGAGTTTTCAGGCCTGTAGGGCTACGTAGCTGGCTGTGAGTCACATGGCCAGTGAATAGTGTTGCTGGAACCGGAACCCAGATTCTTCTGACCTCAAAGCCTGTGCACTAGACCAGCATATCTCAAACTTGAAAGTGCCTGCAAATCACTGGGGGTCTTGTTGGGATCCAGGCCGTGATGTAGGAGGTCTGGAGCAGGGGCTCCCAGGTCTTGCTGCTGGTCCGTGGGTCCCGTTGTACAGCAAGTGTCTATACCACCTGGTATGTGGCTGAATTTCTTTGACTCTCACTTCCACTGTTTGTAAACCAAGGACAGCAGTTCTCACTTGCTCCTCCTTCCTTAGAATTGTGGGGAGAAATCAGATCGTAGATGTGACATCTTTGAAAATCAAGGGCTACCCTGGTGGCGCAGTGGTTAAGAGTCTGCCTGCCAATGCAGGAGACATGGGTTCAGGCTCTGGTCCGGGAGGATCCCACATGCCGTGGAGCAACTAAGTCTGTGCGCCACAACTACTGAGCCTGCGCTCTCGAAATAGAGAAAGCCCGTGCAGCAACGAAGACCCAACGCAGCTAAAAATAAATAAACAAATAAATTAAAAAAAAAAAAAGGAAAATCAAAATAATGAAAACTATCAGTGGCCTCTCTCGTCCTTTTTCTTCCCAGTCCTTCCCCTTCCTCATCCTCCAGGTCTCATGCTCTGCTCCATCCCCGAGTCGCCTTTTCCCCGTGTGCATGACATCCCTCTGTGTAACAGGGGCCTGCTTGGCTCTCAATGGCTGTGTTGACCGATGGCATAATATGTGCAATGTGTTTTTAAAAAGCTCACAGTTAAAATGAAGATGAAGTCTCATGATGCTCACAGAGGGAATTTTCGTTGTCCGGATGATTCACTTAGGGAGACCTCTTGTTCTTCCAGGGTGTTGGGGAGGCCTTACGGTGTGCTGTCTGGGAGAAGGGACCCACTCTTCCGTCAGGCTCTGTGTGGGTTGGGATGGAAACAATGCCTGCCCAACCTCCACCAGGACAGGAGGCTACTTACATCGGAGGCGCTTGTCTGTCTCAGCAACTGGGAATGTAGACACTTGTACTTGGGGTCTGTTTTGGGGAGGGGCTTACAGAAAATCCAGCTGTAGTGTGGCTCAGTGGTCAGATCTTGGGTGTCAGAGTCAGGTACCCTTAGAGCTCAGTACCCAGCTCGAGCATTGCTTAAGCTGTGTCACTTTAAGTGACCTAATTGCCCTGAGTCTCAGTTTCCTCGTCTATAAAATGGGCATGATAATAGTACCTCCTCACAAGTTTGCTAGAGGGACTAAAATAAATGAACGTGTGTATAAAGCTTAAGGCTTGGCCTGGCTCATGAGCACTCCGTGTATGTTAACTGTCATTGCCCTTTTTGCCCCGTGGGCCCTCTTGGTGGATAAAACTTTCCTGTAGATAGTCTAGGATGACATGAAATCTATGCATGTTCCCTCCAGAACGTGCCATGGTGTAATGGGACCTGAAGGACAGACTTTGGAGCTAGACCCTATCTGGATTTGAATCCTAGGTTGACCCACATACAGCAACTTTCTCTTAGCCTCAGTTTCCCCATCTTTAAAATGGAGGTGGGGACTTCCCTGGTGGTCCATTGGTTAAGAATCTGTCTTGCAATACAGGGGACGCCGGTTCAATCCCTAGTCCGGGGACTAAGATCCCACGTGCTGCGGGGCAGCTAAGCCTGCGCGCCACAACTAGGGAGCCCACGTGCTGCAACTACAGAGCCCACGCGCTCTGGAGCCCGCACGCCACAACTAGAGAGAAGCCTGAGTGCCACAACTAGAGAGAAGCCTGCGTGCCTCAACGAAAGATCCCACGTGCCGCAATTCAGACCCGATGCAGCCAAAAATAAATAATAAATACATTAAATAAATAAATAATAAAAAAATAAAATGGAAGTAGGTGGATAATGTAACACTTGTCTCCGAGGATTGCCATGAGTGAGGATTAAATGAAATTATATCAGGTGCTTCTCACAGTTTCTGGCCCACTGTAGACACCCAAGCTTAGGAGTCTATTAGTGAACTAACAAAATGCTTGTAACTTGGATGTTCTGTAAATTGCTCTTGTCAGTGGGGAAAGAACCCCCTTTGGGATTGGTGCCATTGCCTTTGGCATCCCGAAAGCCTCCTTGCCCAGGACAGTGGACTTGAAGGTGAGCGAGCCCTGTCTTCTGCAGGTCCTGCCGTCGGTGTCTTCTAGCCCTTTTCCAGAGCCCCTGCTGTGTGGGCCTGTGGGGGACGGAGGTTGGGTTCCCGCTGGGCTCACCTGCGGTCCCAGGTTCCCTGGGCGAGCTGTGGGGAGCAGGAGATGGAGCTTTCCTGCTACTCAGGGGCATAAATGCCAGCCCGGGGCTGGGTAAGCATCCTGCTGCTGGTTTGTGTCATTGGATCTAGTGTCCTGTGGCAGTGCTTTAATTGGAACAGATAATTGGTGCTGTGTACTGGGAGCATGATCCAAGAGTGAGAAGGCCAGGAGCGGCGAGGTTGATGGAGCTCAGACTTGCTGCCTGTGACGGGAAGCACCCCTCTTCCCCTGCCAAGCTTTTAGCCTCTGCTCCTTTTAGGGACCTGTCCTGTACCTTGCATCACAGCTAGTATTCTATCCATCGGGTAGTTCTATCCCTAGGAAATGGCGATTTTTTTTTTTCTAAAGTGTGGCTCATGTGGCTTCCCCGGTCTTCTTTCCCTGGCTCTCTGTGACCTGTGGAAATTCAGACACCTCAGGCTGGCACCCGAGGCCTCTCACCTCCCTACGTGACCCCCTGGGCGGTCCCTGGGGGACCCACGGTGCTGCTCGGGCTCTGATCCCATCCTCCCTTCTCTGTGACTTATTCCTGGCACCTTCCTGTCTTCCTGGTCCCGTGTCACCTCTTCTCCTTGGCTGCAGCTCTGTGTTATGGAGGAGGAGTTGAGAATGGGGTTTTGGGACCTGACAACCCCGGTTTGAATCCTTGCTCCAACACATTCTCATCTTGTGACCTTGGATAAGTGACAACCTCTGTGAGCCTCAGTCTCCTTCTTTATCAAGTAGAGGTGCCTGCCCTGTGGGACTGTGGAGAAGGGGAAGTGTCGAGTGCCCGTTGCACGCAGTGGAGCCCAGAAGTGTTAGCTCATGCAGTGATGGGGCTCCAGTTTCTCCCTGGTCGCCAACCCTCATCCTTCGAGCACTCACTTAAATAATTTAATGGAACCAGTTCTAGATAGTTTAAGAGGACTCCGGGTCTTCAGATAGCCCAAAGGCACCGTGAAGACGCCATCAGAGGCGCCAGGGAGCGGGAGAGTCAACCATAACATAGCCTAAACATAGCCTCAGTTTCTCTTTTGAGAACCGGCTGACAGCTTCTTGAGGCCCTGGAAAGTTTTCTCTGTGCGAACTTTGACCTGGTGAACGGGAATGTGGGGAGGACCCCAGGGGTGGAGCAGTATCCTGTGACAGGCTCACTTCCGCCTCCAGGTGTGCAGGCTGGCCAGGGGCTGGGGACAAACTGCTGGCTCATCAGCCACAGTGACCGGGAGATGCCTCGGGAGACCTTAGTGCCAGGGAAGCATGCGCCAGCCCCTGCGACCGTCACCATGTAGATGCCATCCCTGCTTCCTTTCTCTTCTGTCTGCTGGAGCAGAGGCTGGGGCCACGCCCAGAGGAAGAAACCTGCAACCAGATATCCCAGATGGAATTTGCAGGGCACTCTGATCTGTTCTCACTGAGCTTTGGTCATTTCTGACCACCCTGTCCTGTGGTCAGGTACATCTCATCACCACTTTTCCAAGGGCAGGAGGAGTGCTTCCCAATAAACACTGCCTCATGGAATGGAATCGCACTAGATTCCTATGACCCCCTGCTCTGTGGCTGAGATTGCTAATTTCTGGACTTCATGCTTCTCAGGTCTTTTTGACTGGGGCTACCTGGGCTATGGGGTCGTTTTCTAGCTCAAGCATCTTGGCAGAAAAGGCAGCTGAAAAGCTGTCCGTGGGCTGGACCAACCCATGTAGAATGCATGTAGAAGGTTCTCCAGAAAAGAACCAGTGAAACATTAGAAAGGCTCCGTGTAGTGAGAAATTATTCTACTTCTGGAAGATCCATGCACCCCAACTTCCTCTCCTGCACCCTTCAGATAGGCTGTGGTTTTGCCTTTGTCTGGTTCCTTCACTCATCATCATCATCATCATCATTATCCTTGTCAGCATAGTGTTGTGCTTAAGAGCCCTGGCCCTGGAGGCATAATGGGGTTTGAATCTCAGCCTCCCCCTTCCTGTCCTCATCAGGCTTTGCACAGTACCCTGCGTGTAGTGGGTGCTCATTTTGCTTACATCGAAGGCACACACTATGGAAAATTGACCCGGTAAGCCCCCTGGGAGGTGCAGGCGGGCACTGGGGACATTGCCCGGATGTAATCCTGTCATCTGGATTTCTTGGATGGACACACTGCTGTGTATGAGGGTTTGCTCATGAAAATGGATGTGTAGCCTTCCTGTTCTGTAGCAGTGCCTAGGAGTCTGTTCATTAAGAAATTAAAGAAAACTCGATGTGTTTAAAGAAGGTAGCATAGCCGCACTTGCAGCTGGAGCATTTAAGTGCCTTTCACAGTGGTTCTCAAAGCTGCAGTTTTTGTGTGTGTATTTGGGGTTTGGGGTCCCTTAACTAGCCTTCTCTCTCAGAGCCAAGACTGGGCTGCCTCTGGGGGTAGAGTTGCCTCGCAAGCAGATGGTCTGTACCAGCTGAACTTGGCCATGAAAGCCACCTGTGTTGGGGAACTAAAAGTCTGTGTCTGAAAGTACTGGTCTGTCTAAAGTTTTGGGTTTTATTATTATCCTTAAGTTCTCTACCACACGTTCATTTCTCTGGACTGGACTCCGGCCTATAAGAACGAGTCAGAATTATTGTGATAGGTTCAATGCAAAGATTAGAAGGATTCTGCCACGTGCCCTTGTGGAGCTCTTTGCATTTTGTAGTGTATTCTCAGGTGATTTATCTCATATGTTCCCTGAGTAGAATCTTAAAAGGCCCACTTTGCTGACAAGCACGCCGAGGCTCAGAGAAATCCTTCCCAGGGTCACATAACTAGCAGGAGGCAGAGCCCAGACATGAGTCTGATTCTGCACAACAAAGAGGACAGCCGTTCACATGTGCCTTCTCATTCACTCTTCTTTCTGGCTCCCAAACCCCAAGTCCTGCCCAGAAAACCCATTTCCCCTAAAAGGGGATGATTTGCATATTTGGATCTGAAACCCCGACAGACTGGGGGCCTCGTGCTCTTCCAGCCGCTGAAGTATCTATTGGGGAAATGTGGCCGTGTCGTTTATAGCATTCATCTATGAAACAAGGACAAGGAGCTGAGTGTCAGGAAGTTTCCAGGCATTTGCCAGACATCTGCCATTTGTCATGTGGAGGGTAGGGAACAGCTTTGGGTGAGGGCTTCGTTCATTCTCGTGCCCACACCTCCCCACTCTGGGCCAGTCCACCCCTTTGGGTCAGCCTGCAGTCTCCTCCCGCTGTCTGCTGGTTGGTCTCCATTTATCCGGACAGACATCTATTTCAGCGCCATCAACACACCTGGCACAATACAGGGATATTTGGCCCTCCCAGTGGTACCTGAGACTCAGCCAAACCAAACTGCCGCCTCTTGATTTCCGTGTCTGTTCATAGAACTCCCAGTCGAGGTTGCCTGCGCCTTGGATGTCAAACTTACTTTCCATTCCTGGTCCTGCCTCGCTCATCCCCCTCCGCTCTCAGGGTGAACAGATACTGCTCCCTGCAGCCCTCCCATACCCATCCCTTCCTTTTTTTTTTCTCTCTGTCACATCACCCCCTGAGTCTAGACTGCTTTGGGTCACCTCCCCTCTGAACTTTGGTCCATGCCTCTCACCAGCCCTTCCGCAACCTGGACAGAAAATCTTGCGCCACGGCCCTGCCCTGCTCAGAAAGATGGCACTCCCTTGCCATCGGTTTGGAGCTCTTTTGTAGCTCATGTTAAACAGTATGTGTGGGCTCCTATCTCCCCTACTCTGGGATCCGGTCCTTGGGAGCAGGGCCGTCTTGTTCTTCTTTTGTCTGTACAGGTCTTTGCACACTGACGAGTTTTCTCGACTCTGTGCATGAGTGCTGACTAGCATGTTTCAATGGGGCCTGCAAGGAAATCTCTCCCCTTTGTTTTAAGCTGATTTAAGCAGCACTTATCCGTTCACCCAGGGGAGCAATGGTTGATAGCTCTGATGAGCTGACGGGAGAAGGCCGAGTTTCCGATCTTCTCAGGGAAGGACAAGATGGCAACATATTTTGGAAGGTGTTTGTGTTTTAGGTGCTTTTTATTTGTTTGATTTTGTTTTTTAAGCCAAATGCTTAAACTGGATGGTTGATATTATAAATTTCGCTTTCTGGCCGATTTGCTAGTTCAACAGAAATTCACTGTGCAGATGAGTGAGTGGTTTTGGGAGAAGGTCAGGGCACCAAACTCTTTTGGGTGCTGGATTTATTTATGTTGGGTGAAAAGGAAATGTGGGGTTCACAGAATTGAGCCTAAACCACGTTTTCTAATAATTTCAGCCTTTCAGTATTTGCCACCTGTGAAGGTGATGGATCAGTACCTTAATGGAAATTATCTGGGGGAAATATGACAAGTTTAATACCTATGTATGAACACGTGCAGTTTAGTCCCCTGTGTTCTTTGTAAGAAGGATAAATACTTGTGTGCGTTCAGATGACAACAAATGAAGTTAAACATTTTCCATAGGGTAACCATACCCTGTAACAGCTAAATTGAGTAGTTTGGGGAGTCTTTTGTTACTGGAATCCTTTAGATGAAACAGTTCTCTGGATTAGGTATCACTTGGATGCTTCCTCTAATACCCAAGACTTCAGCTCCTGAAAGGACTGATAAAGGCAAGTAGGTTGGCTTGTTCTTACTCTTGTAGGGGAGTGGTGTGTGTGTGCCTGCACTCTGACCTTGCCCTGAGGCCCCCTCCCCTTATTTTCTTGCGACTCCAGTCAGGGAGGGTCTTTTGAACTGAGAGAGTAAAGCCAGCTCGTGGTAGCACATCACCCCAGAGAAGCAAAACCCAACCAATTCCTGAACCGTACGGTTCAGTGCCAAGAGCCCCCTCGAGAATCCTGGTGTCTCTCCAAGGGTTAAGAGGGATTTCTCTGGGAAAAGCGATAGCGAATAGTCCATGAGAGGTCACGGCCTCTGCTTCTGTGTTATCGAGAGATGATGCTACAGTGCTGGCCCCGCTCCCACCCCCGAGCCTGCTTCCCAGGCTTCTCTGGTTTAGGGCAGCCCGCCCTCCCCTGAGCCCCTCTCTCTTCCTGGGGCCGACCCCTTCACTCATGAGACCATGGCCAGCGCTGACACGACACAGCCATCAGCAGTGCCTCAAACAAAACCTAAGGCCATTAAATATTTAATTGAATTATTTCACTGCGGGGATATTGTGACTCACGTTGAAAACAAATCACCTGCCTTTTTATCGGGCCCTTAAAAAAATAGATCCGTGGTTAAACATTTAAAGGTCAGAGTCATGGTGATTGCAGTGGCGTCATTGCTTTCTTTCCTTGTGGGTTTGGGTGGGGAATGGGAAGAAAGGGGCGTGTGGGAAGGAAGATGGTTTGATAGAAGTTGCCTTTATGGGTGAAGGGATTCCAGGTGGTCAGGGTGGATGTGCTTTTCTTTTCTTTTTTTTTTTTCTTTTTGCCTTCTCTTGTCTTGATTCTCCAGAGGGATGCCGGGAAGGGGCTGGAATGTGGGCGAGGACGGCCTTTGAACTAGACAGCCGAGCTCAATAGGAGAAACCGTATTCCCTGTCCAGTCATTCAAGATAGTGTTTCATTTGCCCTCTCAGAGCCCGGTGAGGCATTGAAATCCCATTGTTCTGCTTTTTAATTTAATTTTGCCAACAGGCAGAAGAAAAGATGTTTGGAAATTCTGGGAGTGTTGCTGTGTGCACAAGCCAGCCGTTCCTGCCACTGTAACGTCTGTCCTCACACAGACATTACTCTGCTCTAAAACTGGTTGACTTAATTAGCTTTAGGTGAGTCCTAGACAGTGCTTCGCCCTGCTCTACCTGATGGGAATTTAAGGGGAAGGAATTGAGGACCTCGAAAGGGAAGGTGTGTGGTTGACATTGGATTGATGTTGGTAAAGACCAACTGTGAAATATTTTGAGTGTCCACTGCACGCCAAGACCTTGCTAAGCACCCTTGGGAGTTAGAGTTGGTCCGATGACCTCCCTGAGTGCCTTATCTAGCGGGGACGAGCAAAAGCTATCCCTTTCAGAAGACTGCTCCATGCCATTTTCCCGAGGGCAAACATGCCCAGCTATGGGTATGAAGCCCGGACTCCCAAGTTTCTTTGCATCTGTTGGAGAGGACAAGCAGGGAGAAAGCTGAAGCAGTGGGAAGAAAAGAATTCGGCTGTAATTTGTGTACTGTTATTCTCCGGCTTGCAGTCGATGGCTTTTTTGGGGAGAAATGTCTGCCAGGGTAACAGAGCATCAGTGGTGTGTTTGGGAGCAAAGCAGACACATGTTTCCTGCATTATACAGACGCTGGGCCACGTGACCGAGGATCCCTTCCAGTTCCGTGAGTCTAATAAACTCTGTGGTACTTAATATCTAACCAGCTAGAGATGTCAAAAAGTCTTTTGAAGCAAGTCTGAAAGAGAAACCAAATCTATTTTGTGTGAATTTGTTTGCATTCCCATTGGCTGTAATGAGCCTCGCCGCCCTCACCCACCATTTCCCAAGTGATTTCTTCCTTCCCAGCTTCCCGGTTTCCATTATTCAGCAAATATCTTTTGAGTGTTGCCCGTGCCGGGCACTGTGCAACGGACAGGAGCCCCACCTGCAAGAAGCCTAGTCTTGACGGAGGAGACAGCGTGAAGAAGCAATGGCAGGATGGTGTGTGATGGGCTGTGATGGGCGCAGAGATCAAGCAGAGAGGGGGCCACTTGCAGGCAGAGCTCCCGGAATGCTGCTCCGTCCCGGTGACACCCAGGCAGGGTCACACGGGGGCACAGACGCCGGCAGGCAGGGCAGAGTCCCAGTGGAGGGAACAGCGTGTACCGAGGCCGAGAGACGAGGGGAAGGGAGGACGGGGCTTTTGGGAGCTGCTGGGAAGCCTGTCGTCTGGAGCGTGTGTGTTGGCAGTTGGTGCCGATTGTTTTTTGCAAAGACTCTCAACTGCCGGTTTAAAAGAACATTCACAGATCTGCCTTTCTGTCTGTTGACTTTAATAGATGTCAACTCTATGAAATTCAGGTGAAATCCTCCTCCCGTGAATACTAATTACCTCCCGTTAACCGCGTGCAAGGAAATTTGCAATAACCCAATTTAGCAAGCATCTGTCCAAATCATTTGGAGCAAAGCACTTCATCTTTACATTTTCCAGCCATTTTATCCCAAAATGTTATAAATCTGTTGTCGTGGAATGACTTTGAGGGTGTGTAAAAGTCATTGTTAAGCCCGAGACTGTATCACATCTGTTCCCTTTAACGTTGGTCATTGGAACCATACTTCAGTATGCTCATTATTAGCTGACGCTTTGGGGGGTTTGTTTGCTTTTCCATCCTTGTCCCTTGTGTCTGGGGAAGCCTCTTCTTCTTGCCCCATGTCTGTGGTGCTGTGGGTGGGCAGGCTCCTGGCTTATGAAGGCTGCTGGGGACCAGAGTCATCGCGGAGCCGATTCGGGGAAGGCTGTGCAGGGAACCCCGTACTTGGTGTCCCCTTGGGAATGAAAGGAGTGACAGCGGGCTCCTGCTCCTCTTTGCCGTCCCTCCACCTGGTCACAACGCGCGTACAAGGCAGGGCGGTTTTAGCAGGGTCACCAAGTCTGGTCTGCCAGCTGCCCAGGTGTTTGTTTTGTCAACTGCAGATTAAATATGAAAAGCTTGGCACTCAGACTCTGTCCTGTTGACGTCATCTTTGGAAACCTGTCTTGTGATAATGCGCAAGGACGCAGTGGCGGCAGCTTCCTCTCTGCATGAACGAAGGCCAGACACATTGTGAAGCAGAAGAGTGTTTTGGGTACTTGTCCGCTCGCATGTGAAAAATTGGTACGGACTGGGGTGGTGACTGGTCCTCCTCAGCTCCCCTGAGGCCTGGTCAGCAGCCCTAGGGATTTCAGTTAGACAAGCAGTGGGGTCTGATGGAACGTGCATGGGCTTTGGAGGCACAGAACCTGATCTGCAGGCCAGCTCCCTTGCATGTTAGCTGTGTGACCTGTGGCAGGTTACTTACCCTTTCTGTGCACAGGCAGCTTGAGAATGTTTTAGAGGAAGTGTTTAGATAGTAGTCCGTCTGGAAGGAGTACTTTTACATGGTACTTATACAAGACTGAGAGAGCGTGCATAGCATATGTAAGGAGTCCCCCTTCCAAAAACAGAGTTGGGGGCAGGGTGAGGGATAAAGCACCAGGCCACCTCTTGGAATCACTGTAGTCTCTGTAGCTTATTTTCCTCATCCGTGATGGGAATATTCATGCCCACCGCAAACGTTGACATGAATACTAGAAATACAGTATATGCGTTGCCTAGCACAAGATTGCTGTCCCAAGCAGGAATTGTAACACGTCGTTGCCAGTGGCCCTTTTTTTTGTTTTGTTTTAAATCTCAGAGGTCTCTAAAGTTCGGGTATGCTCTGGTTTTCAGTGGCATTGTCAGGTGGGTGCGCTCTTGGAGGGTGCCCAGGCCCTTGGGGTGGAGAACGGTGTCTGCAAAGACCCCTTGCACGTCCCTACCCGCTCCAGCCAGAGCTGGACCTCTTTTCTCCATTGAAACATCTCAAATCTTAATAGCATTTTGCTGCTTAAAAGTTACTCTTTTGCAAACCTCTGGTTCAGGCAAGATCCCTTCTGAAGTACCAGATGGTTTTTCAAGGATCCTCCCAGCTCCCCTGGTTCTCTCATTCCTAAGGAGTAGGAACTGAATTTTAGGTCTTCTATCATTGACTGGCCAGGAAAATTTAAGTAAGCGGGTTCAGGGAGTTAATGGCTTTTGCGCCTGAATGTCTGCTCCCTCCCGACCTGAGTGGGGACTCCCTGGGACCCTACTGGCCCTCTGGTGGGTACTTGTTCTCCTGCAAATGGAAGGGAGAGGCATGGGACCCCACCTCGTGGCGGCAGCTGCTGGTCTCCCGATGATTCCAGGCTGCATGGCGGCCACATGACGACCTCTTAGAGCAGGGAGGAAGCCCTCACTGGATGCCCAGGCCGCCTGCAAAGCATCTTTTTGCCACCAGTGTTCTGGGAAGGAATCCTGGGAAGAACATTAGGCACGGACTTTGAAGGCTGAAGGAGACACCCTGCCCTCACTCTGAGCAGAGAACCTTTCCAGCTGTGGGTCGCCTACTTACATAATCCTGATTGGAAAAACATTAGGATTTGCCGCAGGCAGAGAGCCGATGAAATGCTAGTCCTTAGGTGTGGATTTCTGCGAGTTAATCTGATTGTTTGCTAATCAATCCCTGTTTTCCTAAAGGAGCTCAAAATTTGAAATGAAAAAGCAATCAAGATTTCAACAGGGAAATGCCTTATTGCTCGAGGGGTGAATTGAGAAAGAGTTTAATTCTCTCCCAGATATTAGCAGCAGCAGCAATCACTTCAGACTCAGGAAGGGAGCGTGTTAGAGGATTGGCGGGGGAGGGGTACTCACCCGATCCAGTCATTCCATCTTCTTCCTTTCATGCCCCCTAGTCCATCATAGTACCTGTGAGGAACAGGTGCCCACCAGCTTCCGTATCTAACGCTCTTAGGAGACCACAGACTCTTGGCAGCAGGGATGGCCTTACTTGTTTTCATACCTCCCGTGCCCAGCGCTGGCACGTGGGCAGGATGTCAGAACATACTGAGGCATACCGGTGGGCTAAGCCCACGTAACAGAGCAGTGCTGATGGTGTGTTTTTACTGCTCAAGACGAAGCACACTTGCAGCAGTGGCAGCAGCAGCAACACAAACAGACTGAGAAGGTGCCTGAGGCCGTGTTCTTAACCTCCACCAGCTTCCCAGTCAACCCAGATGCACATGAACATGGCTCTGTGTGCAGTTCATTGCCCTGGAGTCACGTGTTGCAGACGCAAGCCTAGGACAGTGCAGAGCCTTCTGACACAGTCTCGGCAGAGTGTTTGCACGCTCCTTTGTACGCTGAGCGTCTTCATATTTGGTCTGGTGGATCCACGCCCTGCATTTGCAAACATGAAATTGCATTCCTGTTTCGGTTGGAGGCAGATGTGGCCCAGAGGCGTGAGGACCTGATGTTGTCACCTCTGATGGTGGCAAAGGGGAAAGTGGTACTGAGGAGGGACAGGGGACCCTGCAGGTTCAGAGGCCCTGGAGCCCGGGCTGGTTCACCCTGTGATTCTGAATGACTCGTTCTAAGGCCACCAGACTGATCTGGTCAGACTCGGCATCCCATTCCTGTGCTGGCCTCAGTTCCTCCTCCAGAGCCATCCCTAAAGCGGAAACAGGCTGAGATGAGATTGTTGCGATCCTTTGAAATGTTTCATTTAGTTTTTAATAGTGGGAAAATACATATAACAATTTCCATCTTTATATTAAAAAGTGCCATTTTTCAGTGTACAGCTCAGTAGTGTTAAGTGTATTCACATTGCCGTGTAGCCAGTGTCTAGCACTTGCCCATCTTGCAAGATTGGAACTATACCCATTAGATGACAGCTCCCCATTTTCTTCTTACTCCAGCCCCTGGCTTTTCCACATTCTGTTTCCATGATTTGGATTACTCTGGACACCTCCTGTGAGTAGAATCAGACAGTATTTGTCTTTTGGTGACTGTCTTATTTCACTCAGCAGAATGTCTTCAAGGTTCACCCATGCCGTAGCCTGTGTCAGGATTTCTTGCCTTCTTCTTTTTTTTTAAATTAATTAATTAATTAATTTATTTTTGGCTGTGTTGGGTCTTCATTTCTGTGCGAGGGCTTTCTCCAGTTGCGGCAAGCGGGGGCCACTCTTAGTCGCAGTGCGCGGGCCTCTCACTATCGCGGCCTCTCTTGTTGCGGAGCACAGGCTCCAGACGCGCAGGCTCAGTAATTGTGGCTCACGGGCCTAGTTGCTCCGCGGCATGTGGGATCTTCCCAGACCAGGGCTCGAACCCGTGTCCCCTGCATTGGCAGGCAGATTCTCAACCACTGCGCCACCAGGGAAGCCCCCACTTCCTCTGCTTTTAAGAAGTGTTATGATTCATATGAACCAAGTACGACTGTTGCATTTGTTGAAAGGTTTTGCCAGTGCTTCACTTGGGCCTGGAAGCCACAGCTGCCATTTTGTTGAATAGTTTTGAATGGACATTACCATTAAAAAAATTTTTTTTATTAATTGCGCTGGATACAGTGTTAGGGACTCTACAAATAACAGCCAGCACGTTAGTGCTGACTGTGTGCTTGGCCCTGTGTCTCACAGGTGCCTTCTCACTGAGTCCTCTCAACAACCTGCTACTGTTACCCCTCACTTTAGAGATGAGGACACTGAGGCTTGGGAAGGTGAGGACTGGTAGGGACTGGGGGAACTGGGATTTGAATCGAGTTCTGACTCTGGTGCTTGTGCCCTTGAACCACTGTTCATCAGGGGGCCCTGGCCAAGGACTGGGCTTTCTGTTAGGAACACAGGCGAGAGGGGAGACAAATAACTAACTCAGTGCACAGAGGAGTTGTTCGGGTATGTGTATCAGAAACGCCCCGGGCTTAAGTAGGTCGTTGCAGGCAGGCATGAAAGCAGGCACTTCCTGTAGGAGCATCTCATTCACAGATCTTCCACCTGCCAATGCCCGTGGACACCTGTTTCATGAGAGGCGGTCCCTGCTGTCAAAGAGCTTAAAATGGATGTGAGTGACTATTATTTGTTATTTTATTATTTTTTTGAAAAAAGAAAAACCTATAGCCAAGGACTGATCGTTTCATCTGGGACCTCTGCCATTCACACCTGACTTTTACATTAGTTGATGAATTATCATCTTAACCATTTAAAGTATGCAGTCCAGTAGTGTTAAATATATCTACATTGTGCTGCAACAGATCTCCAGAACTTTTTCATCTTGCAAACCGACTCTATACCCATTAAACAATTCTCCATTTCCCCCTGCCCCCAGCCCCTGATAACCACCATTCTACTTTCTTCTCTATGAACTTGACCATATTAGGTACCTCATATATGTAGAATCATATAGTATTTGCCTTTTTGTGTCTGGCTTTCTTCACTTGATGTCATACCCCCGAGGTTCATCCATGTTTGTAGCATGTCACTGGATTTCCTTCCTTTTAAAGGCTGAATTATATTCCATTGTGTGTATATACCACATCTTGTTTATCCATCATCCGTGGGCAGACATGGGTTGCTTCCACCTCTTGGCCATACACCTTCTTTTAAACCTTTCTGTGGCTCCCATTTGCCTTGGGGTGAAGTTACCCGTCCCACAAAGCTTGACCTTATTGCTGAGACCATTTCAAAGCCTGCCCTCTCCCTCCAGCCTCATCCTCTGAGCCACCCCCATGTCTGTGATGCTGTAGCCACTTTGGACTCCTTAGAGGCCCCCAGACACACTCTGTTTCCTCTTGCTGCCTGGCCTTTGCACATGTTCTTCTCTCTGTCTGGTATGCTCTATCTTCCCAACCTTCTGGACCCTCCAATATCCTGTCTTAGCCTGTCTGGGCCCTTCTGTCTCAGCTTAGACAAGCTCTCCTTGACTCCCCAAATCTGGAACCTTATCACCTTGGATCATCCATTCCTATTTAGCTGTCGTTTTGTACTCCAGGCTTGGGAGCTTTTTTTAGAGCGAGGACTGTTTTATTGACTCATCGTGGTGTTTGTGCGTGGAGGGTGTAGAATATTTATTAAGTGCAGGAAGTGTCGTCCTTTCAAATGCAGGAGTCTCCTCCTTTTCTCTCTCTGCCCTTTTCTCTTTGCCACTAAAACCCATGTCCCAAGTTGAAAATGAGTACTTTTTTCCAATAGAAACACTTAGGTTCAGTAGTACCTGGGTTAGATATGCCGTGGGTTCAGTTTGTCAGTTACCCTGAGAACATAATTACCATTCACGACATTGCTTCTTTGGGGGAAAAAATCATGTCTATTTCCAAAACAGCTGAAGTATAAACAGTTTTCTGGAACATGCACTTCTTTAGTAAGTTGAAGTCAGCTGGTGAGTCTGCTGTTGGTTTGGAAATCAGAGATGATTTTCCAGCCGCATAATGAGGGCAAAGATGAGTGGTCCTCTCTACATCAGGAAAACAAATCTACCCATCCACCCAGAAAGGAGAGGAAAAGGGTGTTGCAACCTCATTCTTAGTTGAGTAATTCCCGAGAATTTAATGTGTGACTTTTTTTTTTAAACATATGTGGGTGGGCCATCGGTACTACCCTCTGTTTAAACCAGGTTTCAGTAGTAAATAATCATCCCATTCTGTCCTCCAGCTGTCTGGGGTGGGAGCTGTCCCTTTGCTGAGAGTGAATTAGTCTATTTTAAAGCTTACCAAGAGACGAAACGAAAGAAGAGGGTGCGGGATGGGGGATGGCAGAGCTGGCAGAGCCATGACTCAGATTCCACTCAGACCTCATTCCAGACTTGACTGGGGTAGAAACCAGACTTTAGGATGCTCACGACTCATTGTCTATGGGAATGGTGTCCCCTGGAGTTGTGCAGTGCACAACCTGTGCAGCCATATACAGCAGCCCCAAGAGGCTTGAAGGGCCTGTGGCTGTCTTTGAAGGCAGTAACCTCCTTCTCTTAATTGATCATAACACAAATTTCTGCTGCCATTGAGGTACTAAACAGAAAACTCAAATGCGTTTTGGAATGAGGTGAGATGTAAATCCAAAACCAGATTTAGTTGAGAGAGTCTTATGTGAAGCTGTGAGCAGAAAGGCAGTGAAGAGGTCTGGAAACAGAGAGCTGCAGTTTTGAATGTTAATAGCAAGTATCTGTTGCGCACTTAACTCCGTCCGCACAGGGCCTGGTGCTCAGCATCCTACTTGGATTATCTCACTCAATCCTAATGGGTCTGTGGAGGAGGTACTGTCTGAGGAGGAAACTGAGGGTCAGAGTGGGTATCACCCAAGGTTGTACCGTTGGTTGGAGGGAGAGCTGGAACAGTGACGAGGGATGTCCAAGACCTGAACCCAGTTCTGAACCTTGGTGGGACACTGCTGCTTGGCTGGCTTGCCCTGAGCTAACTGAGAGGTGGTGTACCCGGGGGCCTGGGTCTAGATTCGTGACCGGCTGGCCCTGTTACTGTCCGTCGCAGGCGTTCAGTAACAGGCCATCTCTCCAGGGCCAGAGAAACGTTCCCTAGGGTTCCGTTCTCCCTGTTTCCCGAAGGATGAAATTAGAGGAATAGCCTGCATATGGGATTTGGTTGTTTCTCTGGTGGGGCACTCAGCTGGATGGTGGGTGTCCTGGGCTTATTAATCCACCAGATGGGTCTCAGTCTTTTGACCTTAAAAAATAAGAAAATTGGAAAAAATAATAATAAGAAGAAAATTGGGTTTCTTTAGTCTCTCTCTTTTTTTAAGCCGTTATTAATCTGCTTTTGAATGCTTGTTTGTGGGCTGAATACAATTCTGTGTTAACCTAGTGGTTTAGTATTGTCAGGTGCCTTAACCTGTCCCTACTCTTGGGTTCACTCGTGTCTGTATCTGTCTCTCCTAGACACCCAGACACACAGATGCACACAGACACACTCTTTATACTTGGCCTCATTCAAATGTCATAGCTTTTCCTGTTTTCTTGCTTGGAACCAGAAGGTCCCCGATGCTAAGACTTCTACCTGAATGGTCAGTTTCAGCTTTGTAATAACTGGTAATTGTCTCCTAAAATAAACCAGCCTCTCCAGGGCTGGGGTCTGGTCTTTTCAGCCATCCGGACACAGAGCCATTCTTACCTAATGGCTGTCCGCCTGTGCCGCTTCCTGTGGCCCTGCGTGGTCATCTGGAAACTTGGCTGACAGGCCCACAGAGGGGGAGGGCCAGCTCTTTCTCTGGACCAGGAACAAGCCTACTCTTGCCCGTCCCACCCTCTTTGTCCTCCGCCTTCTGATCGGGAGCCGCTCTCTGCCTTTGTCTCCCCCAGTTGTCACCACTGGTTTGGAGTGGTGTAATGCCATCTCTCTGGGATGCCCACAGAATCGACACGGATTCTTACTGGAGTTAATTCCTGCCTCAAACTTTAAAGTTTGCCGATGGAGTACTATCAAGATGGTTTGCTGGGTTCTGCACCAGAGGAGTGCTGGGTTCCTGATTGGAAACGTTGGTGGCAAACCCTGGGGGGCTGCATGGCAGCCTTTTGGGGAGACCCCTGCTCACTGGTGCTGCCTTCATATCAAATCTGTTCCCGTGAAAATAAGCCCACTTGGGTGTCTGGTATCAAGGAGAGTACTGCAGGTCATGCAAAATCTTTTTCATTTTTTCAAAGTCTTCTTTTGGGATGGTAGAAATTCTTTATAAGGCACCAAGTACACTGGAGTTTAAGAATAGATTCTTTCCTTTACACTTTTCTGACTCTTTCGCATATGAAATGAGCCATTAAGCTTGCTTCATGGTGGTGGTCCCAGGTACCGCTGCACTGGCCCAGAGTGTCTGTTGGAAGATGCAGATGGTGTCCAGAGCCATCTGGGAAGTGGTGAGCTGCAGGGCACAGTGAATTGAAGGAAGCTGCGGACAGAATGGAAGCAGGCACCTAGGAGAGCTTCCTGGGCACCTGCTGTCTTGGTACCTCACCATGATGGGGTGGTGTCAGGAGATACTTGGAGGTCGCCTCTTCAGGTTGGCTTGATCTGGAAGGCTCCTCTGCAGGCCGTGCCACTTCTCATAGCAGCACATGTGGGCGAGGTGTGGGTTTTCCCCTTCAGTAAGGCTTGCACCCACTTTTATGAATTACTTACCCTGCAATCCCTCCAGCTCACCCCGTCCTCTTCTCCCAATCCTGGTGTACATAGATGTGTCCCCCTGGGAGTTACCTAAGAATCCACATGCATTCATCTCAAAAAATGACAAGGGCCCTGGGAGAAGCCGTCCTCAATGGTGCTCTGCAGGGTGACTGAAGAGGCACATCGTGGTGGGTTTGTGTGTATGTTCACGCTCACGTGTGCGCTGTGTATACGGCAGGTGGAGAGAAGCCATGTGGTTATGCTTTTGCCATATGTAGCCTCCTAAGTGGTTTACTGAGTACCACCAGAGTCCTTGGTACTCTTTCTGTTTAGGTGACGATTATGAATTTCCAGGTAGTACTCGATGGCTGGAATTAGAAACCAGCTCTGTGCTTAAGACCTGGGAGGAGCTACCTTCCATGGCTGTTCTTGTTTTGTTCAGACTCATTGAACAGTGGCAGCCATTGCCAAAGAGGCCAGAATGCTTTACCCAAACCTTCTGCTTGGGGAGGGAAAGTTTCTTCAAATAACTCCCTCTCTTCCTAAACCTATGCTCACTCCACTCTAAGGATGATGGGGGTAGGGGGGAGAGCTCCCTGCCCTCTTCCTATGAGGGTGGGGCAGAGTAAGATCTCTGGCCCTAGAGATGTTTCAGCTGAGTCTAGGCAACTCAGGCAAGGGTGAGAAAAGAGAAATTGCAGTGACTTGCTAAAACTAGGTTACTCCTAAGGTCTCATTCAGCTTGTAAATTCTGTAACTCCGAGATGCTGAAGGTCCTTTAGAAAGTGGCTTTAAAAAATCTCAGGGCTGACTGTTGAGAATACCATCTGGTAGGTCCTTCGTCCTCCTTTATACTCAGCCAAGTGATTGTTGTCATGGCAACAGAGCTGCTCCTGCAAAGGCTTTTCTAACAGCATATAAGGGGATCTGAAGCTTCCTGAGATTCTTAGTAATTATCTTCTAAAAAAAATATGCTCGGAATATTGTGAACATTTTAATGGACCCTCTTCCATCCTAACGGGGATTTTTGAGGTCCATTATCAACCCCGTATCTTAAAACAAAAAGACTCGATTCTTTGTTTTGCCTTCCTTATTTTTCTTTTGTGTGCGTTCTTACCTGGAAGAAGACTCACCCTCTTATTATTCCTCAACAGCTGGCATGTAGTAGGGGCTCAAATATTTCATTTGAAAGGTTGGCAGAATAGCCAAACATTGGTCTAAATATTCTTTATCAAATTAGCATTTAGATATGCTCTTTCCCTAGACGATATTGAACCTTAAACGAGGCAGGCCTCCCAGAGTTCACAGCTTTTCCATCCAGAACACCTGTTCCCTTTTGTCTTCACATCATGGCAGAGTGGATCCAGGGGTGAGGCTAATACTCATAAAGAACCTCTTAGCACCGTCTCCTGGGAGCTCAGATTTAGCTCAGCTCTTCAGAATAGGATATTATCCAATTATTAAACTTTCCTTTTCTTTTTTTTGCTTTTTTGGTTTCCTTTATCTGCAAAATACCTATTGAGTCAAAGATGGGTCATGTATCTTGCCAGACACTGGGAATTCAGGGGTGGGTCAGAAACTGTCCCTGGAGGTCACCTATCAATGGGGGGACACAGGCCCAAGAAGTAGTAAACCCAGGACAGTGCTACAAATGTGACAACATGTGTATATGCGTGGGAACGGGGAGGTGAGCTAGCAATCATCTGGTCCCCTTATTCGCTCCTTCCCTCCGTTATCCCATCCTTAAGTGCCAGTGCTGGAGGCCTCTGAGTTGCTAGTCCTGTGCAAGGCAGAGCAGAAACATTACTCCACGCCCACCTTTTTATACTGAGTTCTCTGCAGGCTTCTTATTGTCCCAGGCATGGGGAGGGATGGAGGCCAGTGGGAACCGAGGACCACTTTGTGACCCGCTCTCAGCTTCCATTGAGCCACTTTGCCCTCAGACGTTGTCTGATGCTCCCAAGCCTCCTCTTTTCTCTGGACCCGGAGTTGCCGTTTCTCTGTTGGCAGGAAGACGTCTGGCAGGGGTGGGGAGGCTTCACCAGCAGGAGCCTGTCCCAGCAAAAGCCCCCACGTCCTATGGGCGTGCAACACGGTGAACAGTCACGTTCGACGTGTCTCTCCTCCCAGTCAAGGACACCTGGTCCACCTGCATTTCACCTGGCACGGTCTGCGTGGTGGTGGAGTTCTCAGGGAATTGGGGAAAGGAATAGTTTTTGGACCCACATTACTACTGCTTGACCTTGAGACTCAATTGGGGAACTAGGAACTAAAATCAGTTTGCATCCCGTATGGAGGATGGGAGGTCAGGGCTGACCTGGCTTGTAGGGTTCTAAGGACACGTTGGTTGTGTCACGGTGCTGCTTTCTTGCCACCTGGAGCCTTAGACCTGCTTTCTCGGTTTGGCTGTAAGAGTCAGCCTCCTGTTGGCTGTACCAGGGTTAGAGTTTCAATTACTCTTAGGTCAGAAACCATCCAGACATTCATTCAGAAACCGTTGGGGGAAGGTACGACTTGAAATAGAAATAGAGGGGAAGAAGACACTAAGATGGTAATTAAGTCTGTTTGAATGATCTTAAGTGAATTTGGCTAGAAAGTTAGCTACCAAAGGGAACTCTGACTGCATTTCCAGTGCCACAGGTGTAGTCTCGGCCTAAGTGCAACCACTTTTCCTGTAGAATCTTAAATCTTAACCTCTCCTGATGGGTTCCTTATTACAGGGCTGGGTGGGGTGTGGAATAGGGATGGAGAAGAGAGTGGGGAGGAAGGAGATGTACTAAGAGAATTGGGAAGAGCCAGTGTTACGGGCCTAGAACTTGAAGCTTGGCATGTCTGCCAGGTCCCACTTAGTCAGGTTCGTTGAGCACCTACTAGGTCCAAAGATATGCACTTTATGTGCTGTTTTATGAGAAACACAGTGTTTGTAGAAAACCAAGGGATGCTGAATTCGGCTAAGCAGGGATGGCCGTTTCTGGGAAACGATACTTCAGCGGCCCTTCCTGGGATGGGTCAGTAGCTGAAAGGGTGATTTGGGGAAAGATTCTTCTGGCAAGTAGGGAAGGGTCCTCTGCACGAATAAATAGCACCTCAGTGCCACAGGAAGCTTACAGGAGGTGAGGCATGCTGAGACAGCCCATGCCCACCTGATCCCAGGGCCTTGCATGCAGACCAGCTCGCTCACACACAGTTGAAGTGGCGGCAGTGTGGTTTGAGTCTGGCTGATAACACAGATGTCTGGGTGGCAGGGTTTTTATTTTCCTTCAATCACAGGATGGGGGTGGAGAGCAAACACCTAACTTCTCATCCACCAAATATGTTGGTACATGTTAGCAACAGGGAGATGTCTTCACAGATGGTTAAAAGTTCTAACTATGGACTCAGCCCTGGATGCAGATCCTGAATTCTCCTGTGTAACCGTGGGCAAATTACTTAACTTCTCTGAGCCCCCTTGTCCTCATCTGTAAAATGAGGATAATAATCCTTACCTTACAATGATACCTATAGAAGGAATATCATGAGATTTTAAAAATTGAATACAGTGTGCTTGCAAGTGCCTGTTAGATTGCCAACGCTCAGTAAATGGTAGCTACTCTTAATAATTTGGAAAGCAGCAAGATTGCTTCCTGAGAGATGGTAAAGTCAGCACATTCTGGCGTAGTTCAGGGAGGTATAGAAGCCCCTTAAAAGAACAGAGTAACTCTTAGGCCAGCAACACACAAGGGTAACCTGACTCTAGATACTGGAGATTTTAGGATAAACTGTCCTAAGGATAATCTCTGTCACAAGGAGTCTGGTCACCAACAGAAGCAGAGCCAAAGGAGCAGCTAAAGAGGCATTTCTGGGGTCTCAGCCCTTTGGGGGAGATGGGTGCCTCAGGCTCTTAACTCTGACCCCTAAAACACGAACTGCCCTCCTCTGCTTCCATATTCCTCAAGCCACCTTGAGATTTATCCCTGAAAGCCGCCTGGGAGGTAATGCTCAGATCAGTGGCTGTGAGCATCTTATCTGCCTGACAGTTCAATTTCATGAGCTAAGAAAACGACGTGTGGTTTTGCACATCAGCCCACATCTGCGTTGCTGGCACGCGTTGGCGTCCTCGAGTTGCTCACGCCTGGCTCCAGCGGGAGCATCTTTCTGCACCCATACGGCAGAGGCAGACCCCGGCAGCGGGAGTTCATGGTGGCAGATGTCGGGGAGCCGGCGGCATTTCCCAGGTGACACTCCCGCAGTACTTTTCAACCAGGCGCCATTCCATCAGAAATGAAGGTGGGGAGAGTCCCTGTCGGAACGCCTTTGCTCTTACTAGGGTTTTTCCTAGAAGTGCGAGCGTGTCCTGTTTTTGTGTTTCCATATTACCGTTCTCACTTTGCTTTTGAAACAGCAACATAAGAAGAGGAATATTGGTCTTTATGGCTGCCAGTACCGTGCATGCCAGAATCTCGTGCTTGCTGGTCTGAAGCCACCAGATGGTGGTGGGACTGTGTGTAGTTTTTTTTTTTTTTCTTTCTTTCTTGTTTCCTCTGCTTTTTGAAAAGTCGTGAAGTGAGAGAAGCTGGGAAGTGTGAGATTGGCTGAAAGATTGTCAGCTGATAACAGTTTGCAGTATCTTCCACCCCGCGTGTGGGTACCCCGCGTGTGCGTCTTCCCAAAACCTGTGGCCGATCCTCCCCAGCATTTGCTGCATGCGCAGTATTAGGTGCCCCGTGAACACCAGCTGGATTGTCCCACACATCTCAGCCACATACAGTAGCCCAAGAATACAGTTTCTGAACAGGAAACTCTGCATGTTTTTCTCCTCCTTGAGGATGGAAGCATGTTAGGACTGCCATTGTAGCAAAAGGGAAGTCAGGCTTCCTTTGTCCAGGAGCTTTCCGGGTTTATTTTTGAAAATCTTTTAAGTTTTTCCACTTTTGTCCTAAGTAACCCTCTGAAGACAAAGGGACAGATCCTTCCACTGCTTAAAATATTATTCATGTTTCTCATTCGTTCGTTTCCTTGAAATCAAATTGTGTATTTGTTGCAAGAATATTTCGGTGATTTAAATAGCACATACAGAAATGTTTGGATAGTTTTGAAACCATTTTAAGGACTAGCATAAGGTATTTGGATATTCTTCAGTGATTTATGGATGACCAGTGTCTCTACTGAGTGGCTGATATAAATGATAGATGGTCTGTATGGTAACTCATAATACCAGGAACTAGTTGTTTATCCCTTTCCCTTCCCTCCCTGTAGTTAAACAGATACAGGGCATTAAATGATGCCACCTCTCCGCTGTCCATCTGTCTGCGCTCAAGAATAAAAATAAAATGCTGAGGAAGCCAGAAGAAACAGTTTGTTTTTTTGATATTCTTAATACCCTGAGTGCCTCCTTAGACCTTTAATGAAAATGACAGTGCCCCCGACAGGAACCAGCCTTCTCACAGGGACACAGTGAAGGACGCGGATGCATTTCCCTGAGCAAGAGAAACGGCAGTGAGTGAGGGACTCCTGAGGGGGCATCCGGAGCTTCTCTGCTCATTAAAGGCAAGCGTTGGGCGCCGAGCAGTAAGGAACCACTGGTCTGTTGCTTCGTGAGTTTTCCGAGAACCCTCCCAGCCCTAAGGTCACCCTGAAATCAGTGGCTTCCGAGTTTAGATGAGCTGTGTCCCAGGAGGGCAGGGGTTGTCTCCTCCGCTGACAGTCCAAGAGTCAGACCACAGTAGCATCGAACACAGTAGTGTTTGTGGCATATAGGAACGCCCCTTGTCTCTCCTCCAGCATCCCAGCTGCCATAAGATCATTTTTCTTACAGCGCTAAAGGGGGCTCATCTAATCCAGCCTGGAGGTCACCTGGAAGATCCGCTGCCTAGAACCTCAAGCAGGTGTGCCGGCCTCCAGCTGAGGTCCTGCTGGTCCCCTTCCTGGAGTGCCCGAGGGCTCCCTGCTGACCCTGTTGTTGGTCTCACTGTAGGGGTCCATCTAATGGCCTTTTGGACTCGGTCCCTTGGACTGAACATTTGGGTGAAGTGTGGTCTTCGTTAGCTGGGCGTCATGGTTGAGCCTCTTCGGGCATCAGAATTGAGTTCCCTTCTTTATTCTTAGAATTCAGGCTCACACCCAGGTGCCACTTTGAGACTCTCTCACTCTACCGTTTGCAGTCCGTGTACCAGCATTTAAGCTTGTGAACTGAAAGCATCCCCGAGCACACTGGCTTCACCGTCAGACGTGACGCTGGCGTGGCGGTTGCGGAACCGTGGGGGCCCCCGGCACCCCCCGGGCTGGCAGATGGTGTGCCCGCCAGGCCGGCCGGAGTGGCGGCTGCTACACGCAGACGTGGCTCCTGTGATGCGCTGCCCAGGCTGCCCTCTTGCCTGCCGTCAAGGTGAAAAGACACCTGACATTTCAGGGTTCTGGGCTCTGAGAGCAGGGGCTTGAGAGGAAGGAGAGTGAGACATTCTTTCCTCGTTTGCTGAACCCGCAACCTGACGCAGGTCATTGCGGAAGTGGTCCTGGATTCCATAGGAACTTCCCTTTCCATTCTTTGTTAGCAGGAGGCTGATGACACAACGGTCTTGAGCTTTGTGACATGAAAATAAACAACAAAGAGAGATCTCGGGCTGGGGGCACCTTTAGAAGCTGGTTAACCAGGAAGGTGTGGGCCCCCGAGAGATGGACTCATTGTAGTTGCTTGACCGTGAACCTCTCAGCGCTACAGCTTTGAGTTCCATCCAGTGACCACTTGGTTGGTGCATAACTGCTGATAAGGAGGAGATCCTTCCCCGGCGGGCCCTCTGGACTATTCCTTCTTGGCCTTTGGTCTTCGAAGATGTTTGGGAAGAGGGAACTGTCAAGGAGGTGGAAGATCCCCCCTCTACCTATCTTGAGTCCTTGTGGCTGCACTAATAATAAAATTGACACAAGACAGATTAGCAGGAGAAAAAGACACACATTTTAATTCGTGTGCATGGAGGTCTCATAGAAATGGGACCAACAAAAGGGCCAAAGCAGGCAACTTTGAGACTTTTTAGACAAAAAAACCCGATAAATTTGTAAGAAATTGACAGGACAAAGAAATGTAGGTTTTGTGTGCCCAATTAGGGAAGAATCTAAACAGAGTTTGGTTTTGGCGTAGTAAATGAAAGAAGTAACAAGGTTTCTTGGCCCACATTCCCCCTCTCTGGCCAAAAGGGTGTCCTTCTACTTTCAGATGCAGGGAGGGCACCTTTCACATGAGAGATGTCTTCCATGCTTTTAGGGAGACAGAAAGGAGAGTCAGAGTGTCCCTCTTGCACTGGCCATTTCTTAAGTAACTTTAATTCAAAATAATCAGTATGCCAGTATGGCACGTTTGGGGGCGGCCCACCCTGAGCCCCAGCGGAACAATTCTGGCTTTGTTCCTTTGTACTCTTACCTTGCCTTCTGTGTACCCATTAGCTAGCTCCTCGGGGAAGGGCGACGTTAGATGCGGGAGAAGTGAGGGCTGTCACACGCTGGCTAGCGCATCGTCGTGGATGGACACTCCAGCCGGGCCTGAGTTAATTACTCTGGCCTTCGCCTTTTTGTAGGGCTTGGCTGATTATTGCTACATCAAAGCCCTACTTAATTGGCCCATCGATGTAACCAGGGCTCTTTATTTTCTCTATAAAATATACCAACCCCTGCCTGCAACAAGCTCGAAGCTAAGTAGGCTTCTCTCTGTGTCCACACACTTCTTCTACCTGAGCTGTCAGCTTAACCAAGGGTCAGTTGTGTGTGTTCCCAAACCTGTATATGCCAATTGTATGTCATTACATTATTTAATTGTAAGGTACATAAATCTTTGGGATAGGAGTGTGAAAATCAAGATTGGTTGTTTCTGCAGAATAAGTGGAATGTTTAGAAAGACAAAAGCAAGTTGCTTTTCAAAAAATATATATATTGCCATCAAATTAAATATGGATGAGGCAGTTGTAAAAGATCCGGGACAAAAATCATAAAAAAAAAAAAAGAATCTAGGATACCTCAGATTGTTTCACAAGAAGCCCCAAATGGAAATTACAGATGATGCATTTGGGATGTGGTATTTATATGCAACAAAGATGACATGAAACACCAATTGGCGTAAGCATTTTTTTTGGAGTACAGTCATCAGCATTTGAATCTAAGCAAGTTAGACCCTTCCCAAGGTCACGCAGTTGGCGAATGGGGGAGCTGGGCTTTGAATCCACATTGTCTGATTTCAGAGCCAAGCTCTTAACCCTTTGGCTCTACTGCTTTTCCTCCTGACCCTCACGCTAATTCAGGAGATGCCAAGGACTTTGTGCTAAGACTCCAAATCAGCCACAGTGGGAACGCGGCTGCTTCGGACGCTCTGCGGCTTGCAGGCTGCTTAGGGTCTGCCTGTCACCCAGGTGTGGGGCACGGAGGAGAGGGAGGGTGGGATACAGCTGCTAAGGTGCCCCCAGGACTCTTTTGGGGGTCAATGGGCAGGCGAGGGGGCCCACTTACACCTCAACAGGTAAGATTGGGTGTGGATAAACATACGTTTTGGAAAAAGATTTCTGATAAAAATATGTCACGGGGCAACCTACAGGTGTATTTGATGTTCGGTATGTTTGGTGGTTATGTGCCTGGGAACATGGCCACCTCTCTTAGATCTTTTAAACTTATAAACAACTGGGTGCAGCAAGCAGTTTCACACATCCACAGGAAGAGAGTGCCTGCCAGGTTAGGTGTGCTTGGTGCCTGTTTGGTGTCCAGAGTCACAGATTTTCAGAGACGCTTTGGGGCTGACAGTGCATCGCTGGCTGGTGTCCAGGGAGAAGTCACAAGCCGTTGAGTGGTTTGAGGTCAGTGTCTTACTCCCCTGCCTCTTTTTGGCCTCACAGAGGAGTTCTCCTAACCATACAGATGGTGGGACTTGTGTGCTTAGATTCTGCCTGCCGTGGGCTTCGGGCTCTTTCGTAACCCTTTGGGTATTCTCATATTCTGGACTTGAACACATTCTGCCTCTGGTTGAATTCCTGTGTCCCTAAGTCTGTGGGTGAGGGAGTTTGTGCCTGTTGACTTTGTGGGGAATGTCAATTTCATATTCTGAAATCAGTGTGTCTCTAGTGGCGAGTGGAATCTTTTCTTCATTATGGGGACAGGAGCTGCCTGTCTGAGCTTGTGAAGCTGGGGGTGGGCAGCCAGCTAATAGCTCCCATAGCAGCTGCCGTGACAGTGGAGTGTGTCAGTTGAGGCTCCCCGAGGTCCGGCACTGGAATCAGCGACCCCTCCTCGTGGGTGGACACATGTTCCCCTAGGCCAGTGCTTCTCAATGGGGGCGATTTTGCACCCAGGGGACGATTGACAATGTCTGGAGACATTTCTGGTCGACTTGACTTGCGCGGGGGAGGGCTAACCAAAACATCCCCAGTGCCCAGGACAGCTCCCTCAGCAAAGACGGATCTGGTCCACAATGTCAGCAGTGCTGAGGTCAGGACCTGCCCTGGGTGGGCCTGTCCCTGTGGCCCTCTCCCCTGCAGAGGTTTCAGAGAGCACTTTCCCGTCCAGGGGTGCCGTCTGATTCTTAATTAGCCTCCCAACAACATCAGCGCTCAGAGGGGTGGCCAAGATGCACAGCACCTTATCGTAGCCGTGCGCTTCCACCCAGGCACTTCTTACACCTCGCTTCCTCCAGCCCTGACCCCTCCTGCAGCAGAAGCCGAGCCTGAAAGAACAGCTTTTCAAGCCTCGTTCACCACCTGCACACTGTAAACCGCAAGATGGCCTGTCCATTAGTCCTCCGCTGCGTGGGGAGATGGACGCCACCTGCCAGTGAGGCGGCATGGAGGGATGGGCAATGCCACTTGATGGATGCCACCGGCCCGCCTCTGTCTGCAAAGCCACTGTGGCAGGTGGCGGTCTGGAGGGTGTAACCATGTCAGGCTTTGCGGGGGAAGGAACAGTGGGTCAGTGGCTCTCCTCTCCTTATCCCCCCACTCCCTGTGTCCTCCCCCAATAGGCATTAAAAGGTTTGTATTCTGTTTGGGACTTTAATGTGCCTCTTTGTCCTCGGTGGGGAATGCCTCCAGCTTGTTGTGGTGGGAGAGAGCCTTTCGGTATCCGTAAAAGCAGGGCTTGGATCTTAGCTCTACCGCTTACCAGTTCTGTGGCCCTCAGACAATTAGTTAACCATCCAGAGCCTCAGTTTTTTCCATTTATAAGATGAGGACAATAGTACCTGCCTCATAGGGTTGCTGCAACAATCACATTCCCTGCACCATTTCATAGCAATCCCCCAGCCAGTCTGTGAGCCCCTCCAGGGCTAGGTCTTTGTCATCTTTGGAATCACTTTAATCTTTGTTGTATGGTAGATACTTACTATGGGGTGTGTTGTATTCCCCCGCAAAAGACAAGTTGCATTCTAACTCCCGGTACCTGTGAATGTGACCTCAGTTGGACATAAAGTCTTTGCAGGTGTAATCAAGTTAACATGAGATCATTGGGGTAGGCCCTAATCCAATACAGCTGGTGTCTTTATAAGAAGAAAGAAATTTGGACACAGATACAGGCAGAGAGGAGAATGCCTTCACATATGTCTCACGTGAAGACAGACACACAGGGAAATTGCCATGTGAAGACAGACGCAGAGACTGGAGTGACGCATCTACCAGCTGTGGATTGCCAGCAACCACCAGAGCTAGGAAGAGGCGGGGAAGAATTCCTCCCCTGCAGGTTTCAGAGGGAGCAGGGCCCTGCCGACACCTTGGTTTTGGACTTCTAACTTCCAGAATGGTGAGGCAATAAATTTTGGTTGTTTTAAACCAACCAGTTTGGGGTACTTTGTTACAGCAGCCCTAGGAAACTAATACAATACTGAATAAAATGTGTGTGGAATTTGTGTCTTCTTGTGCAAAACTCATCGTATTCTGCCCCTGTGTTCATACTTTGATAGTCTAACCTCTAGGCTTTTTACTTCTTTCTTTCCACTGATTATCTCCTTTGCAGATCACCCAGTTTTGATCGTCGGCTTATTTTTCACTAATTTATCATAAAAACCTTTGCTTGTTATGGGAGAAAGTTCTTAACGTGTATCACACTGAAAAGAATGAAGATTTTTGCCATAAAGGATCTGTGCCTCTCTCAGCAGCGAATGATGGACTTAATATTTCTTTTAGCCACGGGGTGGTTCCCGGTGCTGTGAGGAAGCACGAGGCTGTTGCTCCCTTCCCTCTTCTTTAAACTGGCAAAAGAGAGAACCAAATCAAAGTTGCTTTAAAAATAAGGAGATGTGTGACTTTGCAAAACAGGAGCCCCAGGTCCAGGAGAGCAGGCTCCCACTGCGTTAATTTGGCAGCTCAGCGAGGTCACTGGAGACTCGGGCTCCTTCTGTGTTCTGTCCACAGGACGGGCCTCCTCCTAAGGCAGGTGTCGCCACGGCCAGAAAGCGGGCTGACCACGGCAGCTGGGCAGCCTGCTTCCAGTTCATGACCTGTGGGGTCTCTTCGGTGTGTTGATCTTAAGATCAGGGACATTTTCGGGACTTCCCTCGTGGTGCAGTGGTTAAGAATCCGCCTGCCAGTGCAGGGCACACGGGTTTGAGCCCTGGTCCGGGAAGATCCCACATGCTGCAGAGCAACTAAGCCTGAGCGCCACAACTACTGAGCCCGCGCTCTAGAGCCCACGTGCCGCAACTACTGAGCCCGTGTGCCACAACTACTGAATCCTGCATGCAGCAACGAAGACCCAACACAGCCAAAAATAAATAAATAAATAAATTTATTAAAAAAAAAAAAGATCAGGGACATAGGGACATTTCCCCCAAAGGCCTCCCCATCAACCTCTCCATCTTTGTCTCATCCCTGAACCAGCCACTGCCAAAGGGGATGGCATTAGATCATTGGCCCTGATTAATCCTCTGGGGAGGAATACATGGACTCTGGAGAGTGGACCATAGTGCCCTGTGCACTCTCCCCAAATTAACAACTCCTATTCATCTTTGGTAGGCAGAATAATGCCCCCCCAAATACCCAGGTCCTCAACCCCAGAACCTGTGAATATGTTACTGTACATGACAAAAGGGGCTTTGCAGATATGATTCAGCTAAGGATCTTGAGATGGGGGAGATTATCTTGGATTATTAAGGTGGGTCCAGTACAGCACAAGAGTTCTTATAAGAAGGAGGAAGGAGGATCAGAGTCAGAGAAGATGTGAGGACGGAAGCAGAGGTTAGAGAAGACTGAAGTTGTGACGCCACTGACTTTGAAGGTGGAGGAAGGTGCCCGGAGCCAGGGAATGCAGGCGGCCGGTAGAAGCTGGAAGAGGCAAGGAACCAGATTCTCTGGGCCTCCAGAGGAACAAAGCCCTCCTGACACCTTGATTTTAGCCTGGAGAAATTGATTTTGGACTTCCAATTTCCAGAACTGTAAGATAATAAATGTGTGCTGCTTTGAATTAAAATATTTATAAATTTAAATGTAATATATTTAAAATTTAAATAAATTTAAATTTGTGGTAATTTATTACAGCAACAATAGAAAATTAGATAAACAACAAGGTCCTACTGTATAGCACAGGGAACTACATTCAATATCTTGTAATAACCTATAATGGAGAAGAATCTGAAAAAGAATATATAGATATGAATCACTTTGCTGTACACCAGAAACTAACACAACATTGTAAATCAACTATACTGCAATTAAAAAAAAACTAATACACCGTTGTTTCTCCAGGCTGACCTTGAATCAGTATAGACCTTTTGTAAGATAATAAGGATCTTGTATTTATTTTGAGTCTTCTATTGTGTGCCAAAGATGATACACAAATATTTATGTGTTAAACGAAAGACAAACCCAGTCCCTTGCTCCGCCTCCAGGTATAGCAAAAAAAAATGCTCTCCAAGTGGTCCACGTTGGTTTCTTCGGTCTGCACCAGTGTTGGGTGCAGGGAAAACAGAAACAAGTAAGATCTTGTCCTTACTCGCAAGCTGCTGAGTACATCGCAGTCATTTGATTCCATAAATATTCTCTCTGTCAGCCCAGAGCTCTTCCAGATGTCTGCTCTGGCTTTGTAACTACAGCCAGCTTCCTCTGAAGCTTTTTCAAACCTGCTGATTTTTTTTTTTTTTTTTTTTTTTAGTTCTTAGCAAGGGTCAGGAAGAGCAGAAGACCCTGTTAAGCACATCCATAGATAGAGCTATTTTTAGAGGGCCCTGCGTGGCTGAGATCAGCAGTAATTCTAATGGTTGGGTCCTGGGGTCCACGGAGGATGTCAGCTGCCTGTCTCCTGCCCTCGTGCCACTTGGACAGAGACACTGCTATTTGGGAGTGTGCTCTGGTTCTTCATTTCCTTCTCTCACAGGAAGCCCTGCGCTGCAGAGCACAGTGGTGGGCTGCACACAGCATGTGTAGAAGCTGCTTGTTCTCATCCCACAGTTCAGCTGTTTCTGGGAAGCCTTGGGCTTTCCTGGGGATGATAAATGACCAGTGGCAGTGTATGAAAATACCTGGGAAGCTAACAGAAATCGGGAGCAGAGAGATGGGGTCAGGGAGCTGAGCTCTGAGGTGATCTTTTCCAGCTGCAGAATTTTATTTTGAGGAAACTCAAACTCACGGGTAATCAACGAAGCAGCTCTCGCTCACTTAGCTCTGTGTAACAGCTTAGCAAAGATTGGAGCTTAGTTCCCGTGGTGCCAATTCAACAGTTCTAGGCTCAGGAACAAAAATTTGAGAGCTGGACCGTAAAGCCTCAACATCCATAAGAGTGTGTAGTTAAGTTAGCTTAGCGGAGTGTTTTGGGCTCTTGGCTCTGCCCTTTCCCATCTCCCTTTGTCTGTAGTAAGTGCCATGTGCTGAGTGGTTAAATGCATGGACTACGGAGATTTGGCCTGGGATAGAATCCCACTTACTAGCAGGGTGACGTTGGCCAAATTACGGAAGGTGTTTTTCCTGTCTGGGATGATAGTAACACCAGCATACCTGGGCTTGTTGGGAGGATTAAATGAGCTCACGTGTGCAAAGCACTCATCCCAGGGCCCAGCACATCCTCAGGTCTCTACAAATGACTCACTTCCTGGGACCTGAACCATCGCTCTCTAGCACTTTGGGTGACTGCGTGCTCGTCCGTTGTGTGGCTATGTCCTAGGGTTTATTCAACCTGCTCCCTAGAATGGGATGTTATTTCCAGTTTTTACTGCCGTAAGCAACATTTCAGTGACTGTCCTCATAGGTAAAGATTTGCTCTCACCCTTAATTGTTTCCTCTGGTAAAATTTCTAGGAGTAGAATTGCTGGGTCAAAGAGGGGGCTTGTTTTTAAGGCATTCCTTGATACATGCTGCCAAATTTTCCTCCAGAAAAGTGCTAGTTTACACTCTTGCCAGCTGTGAATGAGTGTGCCAGTTTCCTTGTGTGGCCAGGTTATTAACTTTTAATTAAATGAAGGCCCAGGAAAAATAAGAGATATTTCCCTGCAGATTAAGTGTTCCTCGTCCTTGCTTATAAGCAGTAAAGGCTTAAGAACCTGAAGTGAGCCCAGAAGGCAAGTGGCTCGTGTGAAAACAGTGCCCTCTACTGGTTTTCCCGGGTGGAGAGGTGCAAGCTGCAGTGTAGATGGTGAGGCTCCGGTGGTCACGAACTCCTGGCAGGTGCCAGTTGCTCTAGGGCAACAGTTTACACTTCTGGCCGTTTAGAAAGTCAGCCTCAGATGACCTTTAATTCTTACTCAGTTTCTTTTACGGAAGTGTTTCTCAACTGGGGGAGAGTTTGCTCCCCAGGGAGCCCTTGGTACTGTCTGGAAACATTTTTGGATATCACAGGCTGGGGGGCTGCTACTGGCTTTTGGTAGGTTGAGGCCAGGAGGCTGCAAACCATCCTACAACGCAAAGGACGGCCCCCTAACAAAGAATCATCCTGGCCCTGTGTGTCAGTAGGGTTCAGATTGAGAAACCCTGTTTTAGAGGAATGGAAGAATTGCTCCAGAAGGCTTCTTTTCAGACTAAAATAAAATATAGAAATATTAAATAGGTATCACCATTATTACTTTATTTTTTGGTTCTGGAAACCTGATAGTTTTGCAGAATAAAATGGAAAACGGGTGGAAGTGAAGCATCACACTGGCATTTCTAGGAGAGAAGGCAGAGCGGAAAATACAGCCCATAATAATGTCACAAGTACTAATAGGGGAGGGAATGTTTTTCCTATTAACTTGATTTGGTTAAACCTGCCATAAATTACTGCGCTTTCCCTTGAAGGCCTTGTCTGTAAAAAAAAAATTAAAAACAAAATAATGGTTTTGGGGACACTTTTCCCTCTGATTTCATGAGCCCCAGTGTTTTCATAACATTTATAATTGTGCTTTCCAGTACTCAGTGCAGAGTTACCATCTGTAGATACAGTCTGCTTCCCCCTCCTCCACGCCCAAGTAAATGCTGATTTAAGCATTGTTTCTAAGGGGAGGAAGGAAGGGAACTTCAAAAATAATCTTAGAAAAGGGTGTGCCTGAAGGGAAAAGTATGACAAGAATTTCAGGAACACTAAGCTGTATTTCAACTTCCTCGACATTTGCTGCGTTTGAGGACTTCTCTCTCTCTGGTGTTACCCAAACCCATCAAAAAACATACCCTGCTCTTTCATCTTGCTTTAGCCCTGCTCTTCTCTACATTACTTGTATTCTAGAATATGTGGCTTTATGGAGTGGCTTCATTGGTGGTTCTGAATAATGCTAAGAGGATTATTTTGCCAGAAGTGGAAAAAATAAAACAAAACTACAGCTTTCCCCTAAATATCAGATACTATGTCAGATACTATTTTAATCATCTTCCTTGAGAAGTATTTTTCAGACTCATGAGTGGGTTGTAAAATCAACTTCTGGGTCACAATCAGCATCAAAAAACCAAAAAAAAAAAAAAAACAGAATAGAAAATATTAGAGGGTATTGTATATAGTAAAAGTAGCTTTTGTTTTGATGATGATTTCAAGATATGTAGCCATATGTATATGTTTACATCTGTGTACACAAGCCTGGTGAGAAGTCTGAAAGACCGTGGCTTGGGTTTTATAACGTGGTGAAATCTGGCTAGTTTTTTAATTCTTTCATTCTCTCTTTAAGGATCTCAGTGATTCCTCCTTGTCTTCTGTCCCTCATGTTTGCTTCTGTTGCTTTTCCAGGTGGTACCAGGGAGATCGGCTCGGCCTTAACCAGGATGTGCATGAGGCATCGGAGCATAGAAGCCAAGCTGAGGCAGTTTTCCAGGTGAGGACCGTGTTTCCCCAGATCTCAGACGCCCTTGCTGATTTCAGGTTAAGGAAGCGGTGATACGTAGCCTAACTTGCCTCAAGCAGCACTGGTTTCCCCATAACATTAAATCCCCGCAGCCCATCTCTCATCACAGCCCGCCCCTCTGCTCACTCACTGAACAAGTATTTGGCTGGGCATCTGCCAGGCAGCGGTCTGGGCCCTGGGGCTCCAGTGAAGGACCAGACAGCCTGGGGCCCTGCCTCATGGAGCCTGCACCCGCCTCTGGGATCTTCTCTGTGTGTCCCTCCTCACGCTCCATCACTGTGAGGAACCGAGCGCCCTGCTGAGACCTCCGGGTCCCCCACCCCTGCAGGGACCTCGTAGGAAGAGGAGCTGCCGTACTGGAGGGTGAGGCGTGCACTGCTGTCCTGTTACCCGGGACCTGTGTATGTCCTCCAGGCCCGCCGAGGAGGGCAGGGGTGGCTCATAGAACCTTCCACACTGCCAGCCTCTTTCACAAGCGTCCAGAATGGGTAGAAATGGCAGTGGCTGGCACGGGGGTCTACAGTCACCAGTGTTCCAGTGAGAGTGGGACGTTATCCCAAAGAGATCAGCATAATTCAGCACTTCTGCACCGCTCTGCTTTGTGAATTGCAAGTTGCGTTGAGAGGCTGTCACGGTGGAATCCCTCTGACCCTCTTGCAGGACCACCTCAGGAGGCTGCAGAATATAGTGGGAAGCACCTAGTCTTGGAGTCAACCGGGCCTAGGTTTGAACCCCGGGCTGGCCGCTGACATGCCGTAATCTTGGGCTGGGCTCTCAGCCCCTGTCAGATGGGCGTAGGAATCTCTAAAGGGTTCTTGTGCAGATGCACGCAGTGTCCACACAGTGGAAAGCACCTGCTGGAGCGTGTGATAAAATCTGGCTTCCTCCTTCCCTCCTCGCCCCTGGGGAGTGCTCCCCGAGATGGCACCCCCTGCGCCTCCTCCCACACACGTCATCTTGTTTATTCTGGGGCCAGTCCTGTGACACCTCATTCCATTTTAGTGATGAAGAGATGCCAATTCAACAGCCACGGTGTATTGAGCACCTACTATCTGCTGGCATTGTCTTAGGTGTACAGGGCATAGCCCTGAGTAGGAAACACATCCTGCACTCATGAAGCTTACGCTCCAGACACTTATGTAAACCTGATAGAATGTCAGGCGGTGATGAGTGACAGGAGGAGGAACACACGGGATGAGGTGGGTGGCGGCTCTTGGACACAGGCTGGTTAGGGAGTGTCTCTGTTCAGAAGGAAGATTTGGACAGAGAGCTGGAGGAAGTGAGGCCAGAGGATGCGCGTGCGAGGGGGGTGGTGCCACTAGACCCTGGTAAGAGAAGCGGGGGTGGTACCAAAAGCTTGGAGATTTTCAGGAGGCCCAGGATCAAAAAGCAGTCTGAGAATACCTTTGTTGCAGTTCTCACCAATGCCATTCAAACAGTTTATGGGCATTCTCTAAGTTCTCAACAACATCTCTGTAATGTAGGATCGGGTCGATTCTACTTCCATTGCACAAAAAACACCGGCTCCCCTGACTCATGATTCCTCTCTGTTGAGGGCTACCTTTCCACTCATTTAACTGCAGTCTGTTTGGGAGAGTGCACAAAATAAGAAGGGATGTACCTGGAGACCCCTCACCCCTCTGATCCTCCCTAGGCTGTCCGCAGTCTACATTCATGACTTATTATCCTGAATGCACGTCAGAATCATGTGGGCCTTTTTTAAAAAAGGTAATGCTGGCCCCCTACCCTCCAGGTTTCTATCAGGTATGGGGTAAGGCCCAGGTGTCCTCAACTTTTAAAAGCTCTCCAGGGCTTCCCTGGTGGCGCAGTGGTTGAGAATCTGCCTGCCAATGCAGGGGACACGGGTTCGAGCCCTGGTCTGGGAAGATCCCACATGCCGTGGAGCAACTGGGCCCGTGAGCCACAACTACTGAGCCTGCACATCTGGAGCCTGTGCCCCACAACAAGAGAGGCCGCGATAGTGAAAGGCCCGCGCACCGCGATGAAGAGTGGCCCCCGCTCGCCGCAACTAGAGAAAGCCCTCGCACGGAAATGAAGACCCAACACAGCCAAAAAAAAAATAAAATACAATAAAATAAAAATAAAGTAACTTTCATCTAAAAAAAAAAAAAAGCTCTCCAGCTGGTTCCCTTGTGCAGCCAGAGGTGTGACCCCACTGATCTGCAGCGTTGCTCGTTAATACGAGTGTGGGAATGGAAAAAGGGGCCATGAGAAGAGGTCACGCCCACCAGTCACGTGTACAGCTTCTTAACAGTCATTGAAAAGCCTCCTAAAAAAAAAAAAAAAAAAAAGAAAAGCCTCCTGAGGACGCGGTTGCTGTGAAATTGGGGGATTTGGATGTGAACTTGGGCTTAGTATGCTGCCTTGTTTTGCTTCAGGTAATTGTGATTCAGGTACGTTTTGACAACTGAGTGTAAACCTTGACAACAGAATGTGTCTGTTTAATGTCTCCTTTTCTTTCTCTTTTGGTACAAGTGCTTTAATCGATTGTCTGATAAACCCACTTCAAGAGCAGATGGAAGAATGGAAGAAAGTGGCCAACCAGCTGGATAAAGACCACGCAAAAGGTACTGGGCAAGGCGGCTGATGCACATTAGTCTCAGGTGGCATGTTGCCGGCTGCTGCCTGTGTCTCTGCTGGGTTCATTGATATCACCCTGAGGACCTGCTCCTTCCCCACTGCTCCTGTGGACATCTCAGTGTTGGAGGATGAGGGGTCAAAAGTGATCCCATTGCAGGACTCAGTGCTGGGTTTTGGGCATGAAGCATCGCTCAGTGGGTAGCCTGATTGCGCTCTGTGACATTATTTGTGATCAGCTGAATTAAAAGTTATTTGTAACAGCAGGCTTAAATGCCAGAGACGCACTTAGGGCATTTCAGCACATTGTGAAAACCAAACTTTTAATGATGTAGGCTAACCTTCAATCAGTGGGTCTCAGTACCTCCTGTGCTAGGTCTGGGGACAGAGTGGTCCAGGCAGACGCCACCCCTGTCAGTCTTCCTGGAGCCGAAGGGTGGGGTGCTGGTGGTATGGAAGGGGCAGGAGACCTTGCTCCACGGATCATACAACCTGCAGTAAGTATGGTGGAGGGAAAGCGTGTGGGCAGATCTGAGGGGATGAAACCGGAAAGGGTTGACTAATAGGTGCTACCAAGAGCATATAAGAGAGAGCCCTGCTCTGATAGGCTCAGGGCTGGTGGGAGGGAAAGGTCGGGGATGGCTTTGTGGGAACTGGTCGAGTTGGTGATTAGTTGATAAGGGTAGCAAAGGAGAGAAGTATCAAGAGGTGACTGTCATTTCAGATGTTCATGCCTGGGTGACGGAGATGCCAACAACAGAGATGGAAAAGTCCAGGGTGGGTGTAGGCTGGTGGGGGAAGAGGAAGTGGCCGGTGGGGATGTGAGTCACGCGGGCTGCCCCTCCTCCGTGTCCACAGTGTCTGGCCTTGGTACTAATGTGAAAGTAAGGCAGCTGGGCCTTTCCCAGTTCTTTTCCATGTGGTCTGGTTTCTCCTGCTGTAGTCTGAGGCGCTCTTTTCTGAATTGTAACATTTGGCCAGCGTCTTGCCACATGGGTTCGTTTTGGAATGAAGCACTGTGGATTTGGGCCTTGGGAAAGTAGATAATACTGAAAATATTTCCTGATACTTAAGCTGAGAAATTGTGAATTTTAAAATTTTTATTAAAATGTTCCCGGGTACCGTGTTTCCTCAAAGCTGGTATGAATGAATACTGTAGGGAAAGACCCCAGTGCATTTTGTTGGTTTTCGTGTTCATATAGCCCCTTTGCTGTAAAATGTCCTCATGAGATTTTTATCATTTCGTATTCCAGTAAAGCTGTTTATTGCATGTCATAGTTTATGCTTTTGGTGATGAAAGTAGTGGCTGTTGCTAAAGTGTTTTCTGTTGAGCTAAGTGGTAAAATTATTCAATATTCTGCTTTCTCTTAGAATATAAAAAAGCTCGCCAAGAGATAAAAAAGAAGTCCTCAGATACACTGAAACTGCAGAAGAAAGCAAAAAAAGGTAATTCTGCAAATTCTGCTGTTAATGTGTTACTTGGGGAAAATGAGCACGTGCTTGATTTTTCTTTGAAGTGGAAAGTCTTCAGTCAGACTGCCTTACATGTAATGGTCCTGTGAACAGATAGGAGCTAATAGAATCTATCTGAACTGAAGTCCCCAAGTGCAGAATATCTATTAATTTGAGACCCTTGCAAAGTTGTACTTGACTCATTCCCTCCCCCCACCCGGTCTCCAAAATTTGACAGTTTCCATGCTTATTGTGTGTTGTGATGAGACCTATAAATTTCTTGGAAGGCTTGGGATAATGCATAAAAGCCTCTTTGCAAATGTTGTATAGTAATTATTGCAGAAATTATGTCATTTTCTCCTCTATCCTTCACAGCCTATAATCTCCAAAACCCTTTATTAAGTCTCGTGAGAATGTTAGAAAAGGCTGCAGTGGGAGCCGGGAATCATTGCTGTGTAGGGAGATTTTTCATGGTGTTCATGAGGGTGGGAGCTGGATAAGGAAAATGAGACTGCTGGTGCAAGATGCCCCTCCTTCCCCCCAGCTGATTGTCATTTGCAAACCAGTTAATTATCAGATCCATGACCCAGCTTTGCTCTTCCGGCTTGAACTGGGAGTTTTAAGAGAAAAATCTAGCTCCATCCACTTTGAAAGCATTTGTAACATTTTACTAAAACCTAACAAGATGTAGGGACTCTCTCTCGAACTTGAGCAGGTGACATTCCCTCTAGACTAATTCTTCTCGATACCACGATTTGGAATTTGCTGCATCACAGCTGATAAAATGGGTTTTCTCCCCCCCATCAGGATGCTCTGTGGGTGGGTAGTATTTAGCGTTTGTTTGAGACAACAACTTTTTAAGGTAGAAATCCCCAAAACCAAATTTCCTCTTTCCTAAGCAAGCAGTTCTCATTTGGAATTAAAAGAAACATCTGGAGAGATGGGATTCTTTGGTAGAAGAGGGGCGAGGACAGGACAAAGTTTTCAAGCTTTGGCATTTCTGAAAAATGTCCCCCCAGTTCTTATAATAACCAGGAGACCATTTCAAGATAAAGACAGCAGGATATTCACCCACAATCAGTTTTTCTGTTAGTATTGGCCCCATTTGTTCCTTTTGGATGTGTTTTCCTGGTCTTGGTGCTTCTGCAGTTTATGTTCTATCTAACTCAGGTACCTGAGAGCTAGCATTCGACAAGTGGAATAGGGTTTGTGGCCAGTAACATTTTAGTGAGTCTAAAGGTAAATGTAAATAAAACTGCCACCATATTACATTGAATCTGAGGTTCCATAAAAGAACAGGATGGTAAAAATTTGGAGCTGAACTCTACCTAGTTGACAACACGTCAGCTTTGAGATAGGAGAGATTAATGAGTTTGGAGAGAGGGTCCAAGGAAGATCTGTGGTTTGGAAAAGGTTTGGGAATTTGGTGAAAGGGATGAGGTAAGAAAAAGTGGAGGTTTTCCTTTCTCTCTTCCAGAGTTTTCTTTTCAGAGGCCTTAAGTTCTTGGCTGCAGTGATAATCCTTTTATCTGAATTCTACATGGAGGCTGAAACAGTCTTCATCTGTCACTCAAAGTCACTGGCATTGTCCAATTAGCAGAATTTGGACCTACAGGGGATGCCTGATAGGTTGATTGCAGTGCAACACAAAAGGATGTTGCTGGTAATTAGACTTGCCCAGGTCTGCTTAGGCTGCCTAGAGAGGATAATGAGTTTCCCATTAAGGCGCTGGATAGAAAGATTTAGGACACATGGAGGTGCCGGACTGTATGACATGAGGGGATGCTTCTGGTCCTGGGACTCGGGCATAATTGACTTTTAGTTGTGAGGTTTCTTGGGGGCACTTGGGCCTGAAGGCTGAGACAGTAGAGGCTGTGATCAGGGGTTTCTGAAGCATCCATCTTTTCAGCCCCAGTCGTATATCTGATGGTCTTGGGCACCATATCCTTTCCAGACAAGGTAGCAGTGATGGTGTTCTTACGCCAAGTCAGATCCGTAGCTTAGAATGTTCTGGATGATTTTCTAGATACTCCAGTGAACAACCAGAAAACAGTTTTTGTTTCTTTCCTTTATAAAAAAATTTTTTTCTAAAATATGTAAGTGCCTTTTAAAACTCACATTTTGTATATTTCTGGGGTGAATGGAGCTTTCTGGGAGGTACCAGAGTTATCATTCTGAGTGAGTGTTATGAAGTGCTCTCCTAGAAGCAGTATGGCCAGAGAACGGAAACACTACAAGCTAAGGGCTGGAAGAAATCTGGTTATTAGAGACTCCCAGTTATTTTGGGGTCTGGTTAGCTGCGGTTTCCCTTTTTGCCTAAATGCCTCTCTGTCGGTTTCATCTCCCTCAAGTGCTCAAGTGGTAGCTTCCTAGACTCTTGACTTTTAAAGTGTTGGTAGTTCCTTCTGAGATTTATCCAATGCTTTGGATACATTTTTTTTTTTTTGTCCTGATAGAACTGAATCTGGTTTATACAGTGCAATAATCACTTCCTCTTAAATATGTTTTCAGAAGGTCATCAAACAGCTTTCTGCCACTCCTTTTTCCAAAACTGTGATCTTTGATCTAAAAAAATCTTCTGACTCTCCTTTTCAAAGTTTAAATGCCTGTATGCATTTAAGCATGGGTCTGGCACTTCCCTTTGACCTAGGCAGGCACATATGGGGTGTGATTTTTGTGTGCGACTAATTTACCTTAACTTTCACTCTGCAGCTGTAGCACCTTTTGCCACATTCTTTGTTTGACTCTTTTTTTATTATGCTATAGAAGGGTAATTTGTACTCTAAAGGTATTTAAATATCACTGTCAAAAAACTCTTAATGGTTTTTTGGGTTTGATTAGACTTTACCTTAAAATCATTTTAAAACAACTTGACATGTGCTCCAGCTGTGGGTGAATGTACCTATTTTTGTGGAAGGCAGGCTATTGAACACCTACCGGGCGTAAAAACTAGGCAGGGAGTTGGGGGCTGGAGGAATGGTCCCCGCCCTCCGAGAAGTTCCAGGCCAGCGCCCAGGGTCAGTGCATGGGGCAGAGCCGCCTTGTTGACTGGTCAGGGGGACAAGACAAAGGCAGCCAGGAGGGTGGGGAGGGGGTGTGGAGCTGACCCAGAAGCCCCAGGTTCTGAGTGGCATCTCTTGAACCCTCATCGAGCCCTGCTGCTTGACGTCAGCTCGTGACCCTTGAGGTCCTAGAGCTGGTTGTCACCCAACTGGGGGAAGTAAGAGACGATCAGAAGTGGGAAACATTTTATGCTGTTTGCCCACTTCTGCCACCTTACTGTATAGCCAGTAAGCCTTATTTCTCATTTAGTTAACTCCCATATTATTATTAATTTTAATTAAAAAATTAATTATGGTAAAGCCTTCTGTTTCCATCTGTAACTACTAAAAGTTTATCAGAGACGTTGAGGGAGGGAACTGGAACATTTTAATATGTTAACCCTTGAGCCTGACGTTGAGATAGTTGTTTTCACCAGAGGCTGCAAAGCTAGTATTACAAACCTAATAAACAGACTCCCAGAGTCCCATATTAGCATATTATTTGCTATTATACAAAAATTTTAAGTTCTTTAATTTAAAAAAATTTTTTTTAATTTTCATTTTCACCCCAGCTTGAACTTTCGATCCTGGTTTCCCTAGTTACTTTTCAAGTTACAATAAATTACACTTGAAAGCTCTTCTTGTTAAAGCATCTTAATTGGCTTCTTACAGGAATATAGTCTTCATCTCTCTTTTTAAGAGAAAACCTTGCTGCATTCTCTAGGGGTGCTGATTACTAACTAGGAAGATGTCTGTTTAGATGGGAAGGAAAGACTATTAGCAAGTCAAGGAAGGGAACTTGGATTTGCAGCTCTTGGTGGATGTGAGTTTAATCGCCCCAATGTAGAATTCGGTGGCAAGCCACGGACTGTTTTAACACATGAAAGAAAGGTAAGACTGCTGCTCGAATACCAGTTTGACTTTATTATTTTCCTTTTTGTGTCAATTGTGTATCCTGCACTTTCTCACCGCACGCCCCCCCCTGCCAGTGGACGCTCTCGGTAAGTCTGTCATCCTGAATCTCTGGTGGCTGGTCACGGTGTGGTCCTTACTGTGGGCTTTCCGTGGTTGTCCAGACCTATGCTAGTTGCCCCAGTTTTCCTGCCAGTTCAGAACAATCAGTGGCGCCTACTTAATCTTCCATAACTTTAAGAAAACTCTGTGTGTGTGTGTGTGTGTGTGTGTCTGTTTCAATCAATCATTTTCTTTCTTTGAAGTCTGGCCCTTTAATGGGTTAGCTCAACATTCTAAGAGTCTTTGCATCCTCATAATTCAGCCTTAGACTCATGGAAAAAAGAAATACAGAGTGACTTAAACCCTCCTTTCCACAGGAAATAAATATAACTATACATACATATCTAAGTGTATATGTGTGTATTTATATCACAAACAAAACGTGGAGAGCTACGCTAAATAACTCCTCAAAATAATTCCCAAATCGGATTTGGTTGTATTAAGCTTGCCACATATCTTTAACTTTGTCCCCCCAGGACCATATAGTTTTTTCGAAACCAACCATTTATTTTAAAAAAAATCAAAAGTATTTCTTATTTCAGCAGAGTTTGTGGAATGCTTCATTTCAAAGGTATCAGATCTTCAAATTCAGTAATCAAAATGATTCTTCTTGACTGAAAATTGACTGTCATTCTGTGGGTGACAACGCTACTAAAACCTCAAGTCGCTTTCGGTGTCTCGTGGCTGTGCCTGTGTCTCGCAGAGGTCTGTCTGTGAGCTGTCCGTTTAGCTTATCTTGCCTGACTGTGCCCGAGTGTTCTCTGAACCTTTGCACTGAGCAGCTCCAAAGAGGTTTTTGTGTTGGATTCTGTCATCTACGATGAACCCGAACCACACAGGTCCCCTCTGACAGGTGGGGCTGGGATGACCTGCCGTCGCGGGGGACGCAGCTCTGCCTCCCTCCCGTCACGTTGATGTTGGGATAGTGTCCCCCACCTTTTAAAGGTGATAATCCTCTCCAGTCCTCAGTGTTGTGGTTCTGAGACAGCTTGAACAGTTTTTAGTGCACCTTTGGGAGGAAGGTAAGACACAGCCATTCTTTTGCTAATCGTGATAAAATTCATATAACATAAAATGCACTGTTTTAACCATTTTAAAGTGTACATTTCAGTGGCTCTAGTGCATTCTCAATGCTGTGCAACCATCACTACTGTCTAATTTCAGAACGTTTTCATCACCCCAGAAAGAAATCCCTTTCCTTTTAAAGCTGTCCTGCCCCATTCTCCCTCCCCCCAGCCCGTGACAGCTGTTCATCTGCTTTCTGTCTCTATGGATTTGCCTATTCTGGACATTTCTTATAAAGGGAATCATACAATATGTGGCCTGTTTGAGGACACAGAGTTTCACTAGAACCTTTGCTTGAAAGCCTGGCCTGAGTCAGTGGAGTAAATGGGGCGTGCTCTCTGTTTTAAGTGACCGACAGTAGGATTAAGGATGAGAAAAGGAACCACGCAGCCTTTTGTGACTTAGATTCTGCCCATCGTAGGGAGAATCTCTGCAGCCCCCTCTAGTTCTCTGTCTTGCAGGGGCCAGTTCACAGGGCTGAGCCACAGTGACATATTATAGCAGTGAACTTGGGGGTAAAAACTTCAGAAAGCTGTGTGGCTTGAAGCCCTCATAAATTTAGTTTACAAGTTTTAAATCATGTTTGAACCTGGAGATCTGTATTTTAACAAAGTTTCATGGTAGTTAAAATGTCCTGGTTTAACAAAAGAAGAAAATAATACGTATATACAGAACTTTCCCTCGGTCAGTTAGAAGTATTTACCTTGAATCTTGCGTAAGCAGTGACTGGGGGCCTCCTCCACAGGGGAGAAATTTACAACTCAATAAAGTGTAGTGAGCCAGGGATACACTGCTCCCTCCAGGAACTGAGACTCTAGCGGGAGGAAACCAATTATAGTCGTTCCTCGGTATCCGAGGGGCATTGGTTCCAGGACCTGCCTCAGACTATGAGATGCTCAAGTCCTGTAGTCCGCCCTCCATATCCACGATTCCGCATCTGCGAAGTCAACCAAGGATTGTGAAGATAGTGCACGATCCATGGTTGGTTGAATCCACGGATGCGGAACCTGTGGATTTGGAAGCCGATTCCATATTTATTGAAAAAGATCCATACATAAGTGGACCCGTGTTCAAACCCGTGTTATTCAAGGGTCAACTGTAGTTTAATCTGGTGAGCTCAGCACCACGATGCGTATGAGCAGAAGATGTAGCAGCTGGGCAAGGCGCAAGGAACCCATGTACGCTTGGTGTGGGTGGGTGATGAGGAGGATGAAGAGGGATGAGCTGGTGGAGAGTGGGACGAGGGCTGCTCAAGGTAGAGGGGACAGTGTGAGCCATCACCATTTAGACGGGAGCACCAGAACTGTGGGAAAGGTGACCATGCTGCAGAGGGGGAGTGCGGGTGATACCCCAAGTCAGCTTTTGGGGAGACTGCCAGTTCCACCTTGGGTGAACTGAGAACCACAGTGACACCCTGTGTCAGCCTCAGCTACCTGCCTCCAGATGGTTCTATCACTCGGCCCCATTTCTGATCAGACCCCCATACTGGACTCAACTTCTCCATCCATCATCCTTCTTTTCTTCCATGCGGAGAAAGCAAAAAGCCTGTGCAATGCTGAATCCTTTCCACTGGCGCAGTGGTTTCCGCGGCCCCTGGCTGCATCAGGGTGCATGTTTGCATTTCCTCACCCGTTTCTTCTGTGCTTACAAAACTGGCAAAACTGCAGTCAATGAGTGGATCACTCTCCCTGCCTCAGTGGTGAAAACAGTATGTCTCAGCCACCTCCATCCACTCCCCCTTTTGGTTTTTGAAAAGGAGTAGCCCTGGGAGCCCTCTTGCTCAGAGGGAACTCCCACCTGCAGATCTGAAGTCTGGCTTATCTGTTCATGGGTCAGCTGACTTTCTCGCCTGGCACAGAGGCTTCTTTGCTCCGTTCCTACTGCCGAGTTAGGGGAGATGGAGAAGAAGCAGACCGCTCAGAAGGTGGTGTGGCCTGCACAAAGAGACCCTCTCAGCGGTTAACCCCATCTGTCGTGGGTGTGCCTCCAGGAGTGGTCAGGAATTGTCATGCCCCCAGGACCTCCTGGGCCCCTGGAGTCAACATGGAGCCAAGGGTGGCCCGCCCTGTATTGCCGGCGAGCTAGGTTGCAAGACCCAGCCCTGGAAGAAGGCAGCGACACCCAGAAATCTCCTCTGGATGTTTTCTCCGACCACCTCCCCGTGATGCGTGTCAGCTGTCTGCAAAGGGACAATCGAAAATAACAACGGTCCTTTCTGAAGGCTGACGTGAGGTGGTGAAAAGAGCTGGTCCATGATTCCAGGTGTCTTCCCCACTTCCTGCTCACCTCCAGTGGGCATCCCTGGAGGGGGATGGATTGCCACACCAGTGCGGTTGGGAAAAGGGTACTTTGAGCCCAAACCAATGCTTGTTCTATATTGGAACTAAAGCTGGAAAAGTTCCTTCTGAGGTCGAGGGGGTGACTGTAAATGCAGACGGGTGATCACTTAGACCTCCAGGGGTTGTTTGACCACTTGTATGTAGCCTAGCGGTCTTTCTGGATATTTAGATGCAACTGCACATAACATAGCAGGGAAGATTATTGAGTCACTGCTTCATTCTAGGCTTGGGAAAGGTGTTATAAGAGTGCACACATTTAATTATGCAGGAAATAATTGAATGGGTACAGTTTTACTAAATGGGACAACCTGTGTGAAATGGACTTTTTAATGAGTCAGAGTTAGAGAACCACAGCCTGACATAAGGTTCTGACCCTAGAAATGCCAGGTAAAGCAGTCAGCAGAGTGAGGAGAGAGAAGGGAGAGGTCAGCGGGTGATGCAGCCGACCCTGCCAGCCTGTGCTAACGGGCCGATGGGGGAAAAGCATAACGAAGGGGCAGCCCGACTCCTTCGATCTTAGTACAAGCAGCGGTGGTCAAACTTTACTTTTTAGACCCCGGGTGGCATTCGGAACGCTGTACCTAACTGCAGTCAATAGGGATGTTGGAATCTAACCCAAGAAGTTCCTGAAAGGGACTGTTGCATTTTGAGATGAAAGCATGTAGTCCTCGGAGGCCAGGGGACTCATTCGTCATACTTCACACCAGGGAATTCTAGGTAAAAACAGACCAAACAGATCCCCCCGAGGCCCAGAGCTACGAGCTCCCTTCCTTCGCAGAGTTGGTCTCTGGGAAAGCCTTGCCCCGATGCAGCTCATCAAGTGCCTTGCTTGTGACTCTGGCTGCAGATGGCTGATTGGGGGAGCGGAAACAGATGCCCTGAAACGTCCCTGTGCATGACGAGACTGTTGGCAAGGTTTGGAGCGCCTGGCTTCCCTGTGGCTGCATTTAGAAGCTGGGAAGATGCATTTACAGTGGGGGAGGCGGGGGGCAGGGAGAGCGCACAGCAGGAGCCCAGTGCTTTTCTCCGTGTTAATTTTGCCGGAGGACGAAAAGGACGACGTGCTTGAAATATCGATTCCTTGCACAACGTGGTTTTGATGTACCCCGAGAACGCTGAGCCGGTGTTGCGGGTGCAGGACTGGACGGCCGGGGTGTAGTCCTGCCCTTCTTGAGTTGCAAGCCATTCACAGTTTTCGCGGGGTTAGTTGCTTCACTTCCGGCGCCTCTCTTTCATTCATACATCCCCAGTGACCGCCGCAGAGGAGCCCTGTGAGGCAAGCGCGCATCTTCGCTCATTCAGGAAGTAGATATAAAGTGTCTCCTCTGGGCTACACCCCCTTGGCAGCCATGGAAGCAGAAGGAGCCTCTGCCCTCAAGCCGTCCCCGCGGAGGCCTTTATGTTCTAACATCAGTCCTCTGACACCAACAGGGTGTCCTGCAAGTCACATCCGTTCAGATACTAACTATCCGGAGTTGGCTTAGCTAAGGACTCAGTCCCACAAGACTTCCTCCTCTTCAAGATTCACCAGCCACAAGTGGGGTCCGCAGGCTACCCACCCTTCCTCCCAGCCCATCTCAAGTTTAGGCTCTCACGTGAACCCCCTCAGGTTTGACAATTTGTTATAAGGACTCACAGAACTCAGGAAAGTGCGGTACTTACAGCTGCTGACTTATTATAAAGGAAACCACTGAGCGCCCAGGTGAAGAGCTCCGTAGGATGCAAGGTGGGGCGGGCGTGGGCACAGAGCTTCTGTGCCCTCGCCAGGCACGCTGATGGATTCACTGGAGCTCGCCGCTTCAGAGTTTTTGTCACATTTTATCGTTACGGAGGCATGCTGTCCCCTGCTGCGGTGCGCCGGGTTAGAAGGACTTCAGAGATGCTGCGCGACTGCCGATGGCACCTGCCACTTCCCGAGCGCTGACCACGTGCTGGCCGTTGTGCTGAATGCTCTAGTGAATGAGTCCATTTGGTTGGTCTTAGAACAACCATGTGAACCCAGTACTGTTTTTTATATTTAACAGATGAGTGGAAACTGAGGCACAGCCTGTTGAAAGAATAACAGAAATTAAGTTTGTTTGAAAATGTTTAAGTCAAAAGAAAAAAAAAAAGGAAATGGTTAAGTCCAAAAGCTTCCAATCTTATCTGATCAAATCTCTCTCTCTTTTGATTTCTGGTTGGTTTTGCTTTGGGGAATTGATCAAAAACCGCTGCAGGATATTAAGAGTGGAAGATAATATATGTAGCGATAATAAGGATAGCCACCTTTTGGTGGAAAAAGAATTTTTCACTCCAAATTCTAATCTCCAGCATCACCTTGCATGTCTATTTCTGAAACTATACCCCCATGTTTCAGTATTTATATCCCGTATTCCATTGACTTCATATGCCATCAGTTGTAAGATGCACTATTATTTTCTGAATGATGAAAAAAGAAAAAAAAATGCCGATTACACTATGACATCCCCACTGACTGTAAGACATCTTAATTTGTAAGGTATAAACGTGAAAAAGTGGGCATCTTCAGATGAAATTTGGTATTTGCATGAGTGTGTCAGGGGCAGATGGAAGTCATTTTGTGGGATTCTAGTGGCTTCTCCATACGTCTGTCTGGGGGAAAAGAGGACTTCGGATGTGTTCCTGACGGTGAGCTTGGCCCAGTGTGTCTTGGGTTGGTTCTTGCCCGTTGGAAAGCCCTTTGCCTGCATCTGGCTTGGTTCAGCCACGAGGCTCAGGTATGGGCTGCAGTGTGTGTAGGAAGAGGCTGGGAGGTTCCAGATAACGCTAATCACTTGACTGGCTTTTTGATCAGGCTGTTACTATGTAGAACGTTTAGCCCCTTCCGCCTTGTTCCCAGGGTTTATGTTTGCTGTGAGCATGAAGCTACAAAGAATGTGGGCTTCTGAATGAGAAAGACGGAGGGTTGCATCTGTCTGCACCTATTCCTAGCTCAGGGACTTGCAAGCCACCCTAGTTCCCTCAGTCTCAGTTTCCCCCTCTGCCAAATGGGGGTGTTAATTCCTGCGTTGAACGTTTATGTGTATGGAGATTAAGGAAAATTAAAATGTAAATGTTGGGAAAATATGGGATCTTGGTTTCATTCCAGAAAGCTTTGTGACCTCTACCTACTTTAAAAAAAAATCAAATTCTTTTCTCCTTTAGGGGTGCTGCTTTGGCCCATGACATGGCGCCCATTAATAGTGCTTTGCCCCAGAAGCATTTTTTGTAAAGAGAATAATCATCTGATTTCCCCTGTGCAGGGAGTAAGGGGCTGCTGGCTGTTGTTTAGCGGAGTTCTCCAGCATGAATCCAACCAAGACCTGGAAACTGGCAGGGGAAAAAAAAATTCTCGAGACTGAGTTGACTCAGATTTTCCAGAAAAGGTCACAAGCAATGCTTTGCTCAGGAATTTTGTCTGGAAAGCCTGTTTAAGGCACCTCCTCTCTTCTTTTGGCTGATGGGCAGCCCTGGAATTTGCTCATTTTCCATTGTTAGGCCATTTAAGGGCATGATGGTAGAGCCACGAGCAAACTCAGATCAGGCTATTTTATCAGTGCCTCATTCATTCGCAAATATTTGAGTACCTGCCTTACGAGCAGGTGTGCTGACAGAGAAGGTACAGCACTGAACAAAAATATTTGTGGTTTCTATCCTCGTGGGGCTTCCTGATCAGTAGGGGAGACTGCCATCAATCAAAGAACTGGAGAAATAAAGATAAAATTAGAATTGGGAGGAGTGTCGTGAAGGCTATGTATAAGGAACTTCTGAGAATCAAGTAAGAGAATTTAATCTGGTGAAAGAGTTCAAGGAGGGCTTTCGTGAAGAACCGGGACCTGCAGGATGAACAGGTGCTAGACGGGTGGGGAGGGAGAGCGGATGTGTAGGTATGGAGCCAGACCCTGGAGAAGCGCCTGGGAAGTGGACAGAGGAGGGAAGGGGGAAAGGCAGACGGTGGTCTAAGAAGCTGACCCACGCATGCCTTGCGGGACAGGCCATGTTAAGGACATTAGACTTTTCTTGAAAGCAATGGGAGCTACTGAAAAGTGATAAGATTTGCATTTTGAAAGGAATTTGGGGCTGTTCTGGGTGAGCTGGTCCAAATGCAATCAGGGTGGCCTATTAGGGGCTGATGGAGCTGTCCAGGTGAGAGATCAAGATGGCACAGTGAGGGTGGCAGTAGCAGAGGTGAAATAGGTGACAGAGTCGAGTCCATGTGGGAGCTGGCGTGACCAGGACCTGTACTGAGGTCATCGGCAGTGGCTCTCCTCACATTGCTGATGGGAGGGAAGTGAACGGGTTTTTGTATATTAAGTCAGTGCCAATACTACTCTGAATTTGTGGACCTAGAAAGACGACTGTATCTTAAAACCAATACATCCAACAGGGACATGGAATAATTTCTTCCACAGTAGTTTTCTTATAAATATAATTACATGTTGTATTAGTGAATTTAAGAAATAAACATTGTGTTTTTAGATTATGATATATCCTACATGGAAATGTACTCACTATAATTATAGCAGTCTTCATAGATTATACTTATTTTAGAATACTACAATTTGGAAGTCCTTTAGTTATAACATAATACACATTGAAAATAACTTGACTAATCATAGAATAATTTAAGTTTATATTTACCAGATTAGGTAACACTTGGTTCTAGTAACTTTGCTTTCCTATGTCAGTGTATTTTTAAAAGTCAGTGTCTTTAATTACAGATAGGTGTGTGCCTTATAACTTGTGAAAGGACGTAAAGATACCTCCCCAATTTCTTAGAGTTATAAGTTGGTATTGAAAGAAATTGCTACCATCATCAAACCTCCCTCCTCTGGAGTTAAGAACACGCTGACTTGGTCTGCAGCCCTCAGTGGTTCCTTAGCTGGAGCATCCTTGGAGAGCCTGGGAGGCTTACAAGGAGGCGTCTGGAGCAGCCGCAACCGTGTGGCCTCACCTGCAGGGCCCGGGGTTGGCCAGGCTGTTTGGCAGGCTGCAGAGACACAGGGAGTTTCATTACCAGAGGGCTTGTATCATGTACACATTCGGTGTATGTGGATTCATCTGCGCAAGCCAGCATTTTATTTATTTAAAAAAAATTTTTTTTTGGCCGTACTGCAGGGCTTGCAGGATGTTAGATCCCCGACCAGGGATCGAACCCCGGGCCCTCCTCAGTGAAAGCATGGAGCCCTAACCACTGGACCTCCAGGGAATTCCCAGAGTTTCCTCTATTTTAAAATGCTGGGGAATTCCCTGGTGGTCCAGTGGTTAGGGCTCCGTGCTTTCACTGCCGAGGGCCTGGGTTCGATCCCTGGTCGGGGAACTAAGATCCCCGACGGCAGCGTGCCGCATGGCCAAAAAAAAAAAAAAAAAATAGAGAAAACTCCCAATCTCTTGGGGCTGGAGGTGCACCCACCCGCCCACCCTCCATGAGGCCTGTGTCAAGAGGGAGCCCTTGCTTCCCTTCAAGTCCCCTGGGAGAATGGGAGGATGCTTTGACAAGTGTCTTGTCTACCAAAAACTTGTGAAACCTGTGACTCAGGGGCCAGGTAATGTGTGAGGGTGGCTCTCTGGCATTCTGGCGGAAGGAATGGAAACAGTGACCATGGTAGAGAAACTGGAAGACCTGGTAGAATTATGGGTGGGTTGGGGGGGGCGGATGGGAGATGGTGACTGATGACTGAGTGGAGGAATGGGTGAGTGGGTCACCTTGAAAATACAGCGAAACTTCTCAGAGCAAATTCTCACGTAATGTAATTGTCGGATAAAATCCCTCCAGCGTGGAATTAAACACTGTGTATTGCTGTACCCAGCATACGTTTGTGCTCACCTGACTAGTGAGGTCTCCACATACGGAGCACGGACTGTACTTGAATGCCATCTAAGGCGGTTTCGAGGGTGACCTTTGACTGCCCATGATATTCCCCTTTTGTGCTAACTTAGGACTTAACCCCTGCCAAAAATCCAGTGACTTTTGCTAGTTGGATGTTCTTGACGCCTGACTGCCTCTGTTTCCAAATGAAGCTTTCTCATCTGCTTGTGAGAAAATACAGAATATATTCCTACATACGAGGCAGTTTTCCCTGACCCTCTACTTTGTCAAACCAAATAACACATTGCATTTAGTGTTCTCTATGGCAGCGGTCCCCAACCTTTTTGGCACCAGGGACCGGTTTCATGGAAGACAGTTTTTCCACGGACGGGGGGTGGGGAGGGAGGTTCAGGCGGTGACGTGAGCGATGGGGAGCGATGGGGGGCGATGGGGGGCGATGGGGGGCGGCAGATGGCGCTTCCCTCGCTCGCCCACCGCTCACCTCCTGCTCTGCAGCCCGGTTCCTAACAGGCCTCGGACAGGCCAGGGGTTGGGGACTCCTGCTCTGTGGCCTTCGCATTCTTAAGGAGGGGTACGTGGTGACTGGTCAGGCCCCTTCCCAGGAGGCGAGTGGAATCCAGTCCCTCGGCTTGAGGCAGCCGGCGGAGGAGGAGGAGGAGGAGGAGGAGTCCAGGGTCAGAGGGTCAGGTGGTGTGGGCTCTGTCCCGACTCTGCCTGCCCCCCTGAGTGGCCCTGGACAGTCCCTCCCCTTCTCTAGGCCTCCACCTCCTCTGAACTGGGAGCAGGTTTGCTTGGATAACCCCTACCGCCCCTCCACTCCAATATTCTGTTTAAAACATCTATTGAGTACTTGTTGTATACACCTATTGAGTACTTGTATACACAGATGGCATTTCACTGGGGGCTGGACTCGGAGAGTCCAAGCCTCCGTCCTGAAGGAGTTTAGAAATTCTTCCTCTGGTTCAGGTGGTAGGTGAGCATGGGAGCCCAGTGTGGAAGCTCAGGCGCTGGTCTCGGGGACAGTCCCCTTCTTGTCCCCAGATCAGGTTTACAGTTGCCACACCCTCTGACACAGTGCCTATTTGCCCATGTTTATACAGACTTCTGTAAAAGGCCAGATTGTAAGTCTTCTCAGTCCAGGGTCCAAACAGTCTGCGTCACAACCACTTTACTCGGCAGTTGTGATGAGAGCGGGTATAGACAACCTGTAAATGAATGGGCGTGGCTGGATTCAAATAAGACTTTATAAAGACAGTTGCCTCACCAAGCTCTAGAGTTGTCAACAAGGCTAGAAATGGGTGCCTCTGCATAACTGGGCTGTGTGGACAGGACCAGATGATGCCCAGGCATGGGCCAGGCTCAGCACCCAGGCCCCCTTCAGTCCTCCACCAGCAGAGACCTGACTGCAGGTCTTTCTGCTGCTGGGCTTGTTCTACAGGAAGGGCATTCAGGACTCTCCACTAGGGAATTAAAGTAACTGCCAAGGCGTCCCAGGGGCCCCCCAGAGCCAAGAGAGCTGATGCTTGCCACCTTTGTATTCCGGGACAGAAACTTCTGTCTAAACAGAGGCTCTTTCATTGAGGATGACCCAACAAAGCCAGCTTGTGCCCATTTTTGGCAACATCCGTAGGCCCTCACCTTGTTCATCCCTTAGCCTCTTCAGAGTGCAGGTCAGGACGAGTTACCCCAGGAAATTTTACTTGTCATGAATAAACCAGGATAAATATGCTCTTTGGGCATTGGAAATTGGAAGTGGCTGGTCCTAGAAAAACAGCTTCTTTAAATCCTTTCTGGGTATAAATACATACTTTTTAAAAGTCCTGGAAAATTGTGGTTTCTACTCCAGCAAGGACCTGAGGGAGGAGGGCATTGGTTCCAGCAGCTGGTGTTTCAGCATGCCAAGCTTGGGGCTTTGTTTCGTTTGCAGGGCGAGGTGACATCCAGCCCCAGTTGGACAGTGCGCTCCAAGACGTCAACGATAAGTATCTCCTGTTGGAAGAAACAGAAAAGCAGGCAGTCCGGAAGGCTTTGATCGAAGAACGTGGCCGGTTCTGCACCTTCATCTCTATGCTGCGGCCCGTGATTGTGAGTCAGTGGGAAGTTCCAGAAGGCGTAAACTGCCAGTTTGGAGGAGAACCTCCTTATTTATCCTGGAGTCATTAAGAAGCTGCGGTGTGTCAGGAATCATGATAGTGGAGTCATTTTTATGGATGAATAGTTGTCTGCAAGTTGCTGATGGCTGCACGGCCCAGTCTATCTTCTAAGCACTGATGGTTCCACTTACTTTTTCTCCCCAAGTCAAGAAGGCCCTGTAGAGTGGTTCTCAAAGTGTGGTCCCCAGGCCAGCCGCAGCACCTGGGAACTGGTTAGAAAAGTACATGCTCAGGCCCAACCCAGCCCTACTGAATCCACAACTCTGTGGGTGAGGACCCAGTCATCTGGGTTTTAAACAAGTCCTCCAGCTGATTTTGAGACCCACTGACCAAGCTGAATGCCAAGGAGTGACTGTGAGGTTAATATGGGAAAAGCCTCAGTGAATCAATGCAGACTTATTTTTTAAGTAAATCGGCTACATGCCTTGAACACTTCTGCTGTAGGTGTTCTTGAAGCCGGTAGAAGTGCCCCAGCTCCCTTTGCTCAGCCCTAGCAAGATGCCCAAATCTGAGTTCTTCCCCTGAGCATAGCACTTTTCCATGACTCGTTCTTCCCTGGTCCCACAGCTGCAGCTTGGTACATTGGTAACGTTGAATGACTGTTTCTTCCATAGTCCCCCATTCCTGCCTCACTTGCCATTGATTAAGTTGGTGGAAAAAACAAGAAAGAAGGGGGAAGTTAACCTCCAGTGAACACACATGTGCTGTCACAAAGGGCTATCAGATCTGGACCAAAATATCTCCAAATGGTTGTCATCCACTGAAGCCGAGTGACTTCGGGGGTGGGGAGGGCGGGTCGTGGCCTGCAGAAGGGGCTGTGCTGCAGGATCCTGTGAGGACACGCAGGCGGACCACCCTAGCAGGCCCACCAGCCCCCAGACACTTCGAGGAAGGCCCACGTGTTTTCTGTGGCTCGTTCACCCCTGTTCCAGGTGCACAAGTCTCTCCATGATTATGGCTGATTTCGTTTTCCTCTCCACTTCCTCCAAAAAAGGGCTGGTAATGGCTTCAGCAAAGATGTACCAGTCCCTGCATGCCTTTTCTGAAAAGCTGAAAGCGTTAGATAGTGTCCCTAATAAAAACAGTTGGATCAAAATGATAAAGTGAATCACTCATGATAACAGGTTGTGAATTACTTTCAGGAAGAAGAAATCTCAATGCTAGGGGAAATAACTCACCTGCAGACCATATCAGAAGATCTGAAAAGCCTGACCATGGACCCTCACAAACTGCCCTCCTCAAGTGAACAGGTAGGAGTCAAGGGGTAAGCATGGGAGAGAAAGCCAAAGAGATAAAGGTTCAAGGCCCTGAGGGTTCCTTGCGGCAATATCTCATTTAAAATAACATTCACGTTTTACATTGTGAAGCATAATAATCTTCCCTAGTCATTATACAGCACCTACTGTGTACCAGGCTCTGCTCTAAGCTCTTTACATAGACTTCATCTACTATTATCCCCATTTTACAGAGGAGGACCCTTGAGGCACTGAGAGATAAAGTCACTTAATCAGGTAGTTATTGGTAGAACTGGGATTTAAACCAAGCTGTCAATTTCCAGAGCCCATGCTCTTAACCATGTGTTCACCGACCCCCTAGAAATAAACTCTCCTAGGGACATGTCAGTGGTGTATCTTGGTCATCATTGTGAATCATTCTCACTGAATTTTTCCCATTCTAAGTAAGTAGTGCATGAGGATTTCTCTTATCTTATGAAAAAGGTGACTTTTAAAATGTTGATTCATTTGGTTCATGTGACATTAACACTGTATCCAGTGGGAAGAGACATATTTGGGGGAACAGGTGATAAATCATGTGCTGGCCTTTGCCTTTTGTATAAAGTTCTTATCACTGCCTTGGGAGCCAGCTAGGAAGACAAATTTGGGAGTTTATATTTTCCATCCTATGAAATTGTGTTTATCAGACTACAACCTGCAGGTATTCATTCAGTAAGTAGACATTTATTGAGCACCTACTATATGAATGGAAGGTAGACCTTATACTCAAACAGCTCTTTGTCAAGTAAGGGAGACAGATGTAGAAGTAATTGTGAAAGAATTGGTTTGCTCTTGATTCTGTCAGGTTTTAAGGGTCAAACAGGGCACAAGTGACCATTGAATATCAGGTAGCTAAGATGTAATAAGATCAACACATCCTGAAACCATTATTGTCTATGTGGTGGTGTAAGCAAAAACCCTACAAATTCTAGCCTTGGGTGTAAATGGCTTTTATAAATTGTTAATGTAACTAACTGTAAATCTTTCTCTTTCTTTTTTGACGGATATGTCATGGTTTTCCTCCCCTGTCCGCATTAATTATATTTTTGCTTGTCTCAGAAAAAGGTTTGTGACGTTGATGGATTGGTACTATGATTCTTTAATTAAAAAAAAAAATCTTAACAACATGTTTTTCTTTGATCCCCACTCCTCGATGATGGCAGAATTTCCACGTTATGATGGCTGTTAAGATTGGACAGATAACGTTTCGCTTCTCAACACCTTGCTTACCCTCCTGGCTCTGTCCCCTTAGGTGATTTTGGACTTGAAAGGTTCTGATTACAGTTGGTCGTACCAGACTCCACCCTCTTCCCCCAGCACCACCATGTCCCGCAAATCAAGTGTCTGCAGGTAAGTGAGACCGGGCTGGGCCACTGCTTTGGGGACACAGCATTTTTCTTTATGCTAATGTGAGCATTAGAGCCAGTCTTGAGCTCTAAAATGGCTCATTTTAAACAGGAAATGGTGATCAGGTGAAAGGATCCCATCATGATTTTGGTCTCACTCTTTAGTCTCTGGATTAGTTTTGGGTCATAAGGAAAATCCCATCAGGTCTTAGACTAGTGGCCACAGCTTTCTCGCTCAGTGTGCGTTGTACGGATTTTCCCATCTTATGAATTCGCATTGGATCTTCCTGTTTAGCAGAGTAAGAAGCACATGGGCTAAAAAAAGGGCAAACAGAGGTTGATTCTTGTGCAGACTCATCTTGCTGTCGCCAGAACAAGTGAAGGCAGTCACAGTGGCTCATGCCCTCATTTGGCCCCCAGTTTTTGTCTCAGGGCTTCATAAAGTGAATAGAATTCTTGATCTGTTAACCACTCCCACCACTACCATCACTGCTCTGTTAAGCACTAGCGTTACCTAGTGACTCACAGCGGGAATCCATTGGAATAGTTCTGCCATTGGCAACGCTGTTTTCTGGCAGTTTTCTGTTCAGCACCATTCTTGGCTTGCTGACTGCCAAGTTTCTTCTCTTCCCGTGAGGGTGGAAACATCCTCGTGCATCATTCCTTTCTTGGTACACTTCACCTGCTAATCTTTTTCTTTGACTTTTCAAAGCCAAATGAATGTCCACTTCCTGTGAATTAGCCTTGAGAGTAAAAAGCAGGATGGATCTGCCGAATCTGTGTCTGGTAATATCTCTCTACACGTGTGTGTGTGTGTGTTTCATTTCATAGTTGAGCTTGTGCAGTGAACACGGAGCAGGAAGTTCAGGCTTAAGACGCTCATCCTGACGTTCAGCAACCTGAAGATGTTGGTTTCTTGTCATCCTTTGTGGGCTGTGTGTGTGTGTTCGTGTGTATGACACATCTACTTAAGTTTTTTACTGAGGATGGTTTTTGTTTGGTAACCAAGAAAACTTTATCTCGATTAGTATAAAACAAAGCTGCATGAGTATCTTTTCTTTCTACAGTTTTAGTTTCAATAGAAAATCATGTCACATGGACAACACCAGTTCTGAGCTTGCTGCAGTGGAATTGCAGTGAGCTTTGTTGTCAGTCTCCAAATGCCCTCTTCTGGCTGACTGGGGGAAAAGCAAAAAATCATGATAATTATCCCTGGCAAATGTCCCCAGTGATTTCCCTCCAGCACACTCCCCTATATCTGTTGGAACATTCGCACCAAGTAATTCTGGTGGAGAACAGTCACTCAGCCCTAGACTACCTTATTAGCTGTCTGAGTTTGCAAAATTTGACAAGAATCTCTTGCGGGTTTAGGAGCAGAAACCACAAACATTCTAATCCCAGGCTGGGCTGTTTATTTCACGCCTTCTGATGCTTCTACAGCTGCTCTCGTATGTCAGCTCTGCTTGTTTGGACCACGAGACTTTGTTCAGTTTTCTGGGTTTCGTAATCTGAGTGATTAGACAGAGTGTAGGACGTGTCTCTCACGACTGGAAATGGAACGCAGACAGAACACCAGAGGGCGTGTGTCATTTTCTGAAATCCTGTTTACTGTTCCATCCTGGAAGCAAACAGCTTAGATTGATGACCTTTAGTCCCTGAAAGCTGCTTGCCTCTTGCCTGGTGTTCTGTTTGCTGGGCCCATGGATATTTTAACAGAGAAACACCTGTGTTCAGGGTCAAGCCATTCATTAAAGCACCAACTTTGTAAATAAAATGTAAAACACATGGACACAAAGAGAGTTGATTTGCTGATATTCTATACGGGGGACTCCTTGAGGAGTCTCTGGGTGCCGAGTGATGCTTGGCCGGGTTGACTTTGGTCTCCTGGACCCAGATGGTCCATCGAAAGGAGACACGTGGACGTGGGTGTTCCAACCGGGTCATGCTGAAGCCTTAGCGGTTTTGGCTTCAGGGTCACAGTTTTTACGAGCAGATGAGATGAGCCCTTTTCATGCCGCGGACATCAGGTCCCCTGGCTTTGGTGGTAGGTGACAGAGCAGAGCTTTTGAATCACGGGCCTCCATCCTAAGGACGCCTCGTTGTGCCGTCGGAGAACTGAGTCTCTGTGGCTGGTGTTCCCCCCTTGCTCACGGGAAAAAAACGTTTTGTTTACTAGCTTCATGATTGGGTGTTTTGAAAACATGGCTCGCCGTTTGCACTGCTTCTTGGGGCAGGGGGCTGATTGCGTGATGTCGTTCTCCCCTGTCGTCTGTCCCCCTTCCCCCGCTGCCCCCGCAGCAGCCTGAACAGTGTCAACAGCAGCGACTCGCGGTCCAGCGGCTCCCACGGCTCCCACTCGCACTCGCCCAGCTCCCACTACCGCTACCGCGGCTCCAGCCTGGCCCAGCAGGCGCCCGTGAGGCTGTCCAGCGTGTCCTCCCATGACTCAGGGTTCATCTCCCAGGACGCCTTCCAGTCAAAGTCGCCATCCCCCATGCCGCCGGAGGCCCCCAACCAGGTAAGGGCCCTTGGCTCCTGGAGCAGCCGCAGCACCTGGGGCCTGGACCACCCTCAGTGGCTGGAACCAGGGAGGGACCTGGGCTTGGACAGACCCCTGTCTTCTGACGGGAAACCTCTGGTTTAATTTCTCATCTCTAGAGGAGCTGTTCCCCTGAAGGGAGAGATACCGTAAGTGGGGGGGGATGGAAGCTTACGATCATCATGCCGGTGATGGTTGAGTCACTGCATTGATTTGGGGAGTTTTCACACGTACACAGACTCAAAGAGGTTTGGCCACTTCCTGGCGTCCCTGTAAGTGCCCGGCTTAGCGTGATGTAGTAATTAATGGGCATTTGCCAATGGGGGCGGAGATTCTGTCATTGAACAGTGCCTTGGAGACCTGCCCTGGCACTCTCAGCTTCCTTTTATCGATTTGTGTTGAGAATGAGAAAGCATCTTCAGAGCCCACGCAGGTAATTCTGTCGGCACCTTGCTCCTGGGAGAAGGGGAGGTGTTGAGTCTCTTTGACCACAGTTGGGTTGGATGGCGCTAGGCGCCCAGCCCAGTGGGTCCAGCCAGAGCAGAAGGCAGGAGCCGGGCATCGGAACACCCTTCACCTGCTCCCCTCTGTCCGCTTTTTGTGCCAGTGGGTTGGCCTCTAGATTAGTAAGCAGCACGACCTGACCTATAGACACCGGGAAGCGTGAACCTCCAGGGTGCCTCTCAGCACCATCCGCTGGGGAGCATGTGGCTCCGAGCCCGTCGTGTACATTTCGAGGCTGACCACAGCCTTTGGTTCAAGATCCTTGGGATTCAGAAGGTCACGTGCTTGTCTTGTTCATCCAGGTATCCAATTTGCCTGACAGTCACCGAATATCTCCTGTGTGCCAGGCACCATCCGAGGAGCTTCTGCCTGTGTTAACTGTGTAGTCCTGCCAACAACCACGCAGAGTGTTGTTGTCCCTGTTTTGTTGTGGAAACGGAGGCTCAGAGATGTAAAGCAATCTGCCCGAGTTGCACAGTTATGTGACCTGCAGGTTGGGGATCTGGAACCAGGGTTTCTGGCAACTGGTCCAGCACCCTTTCTGTACCGCCCTGGCCATAAGGTGCCCCTGGCAGAGTGTTCTGGGGAGCACTCTACGTAGAAGCAGCACCTGAGGTGTTCTGGGAGCCTAGGTCACTCACCTGGCGTGTCTGACGTTGGTGAACCCAGAGCTGCTCAGCCCGGTGCTCCTTTTGGCATCTTACAGCCGTCCCCGGGGACTGTGGCCTGGCTCTGTCTTCCTGGGGTCGACACTCAATTTCAGATGGAAACGCTCGGAACCAGGAGCTGCAGCTTCAAGTCCTGATGCGCTTGGGGTGCCTTGGCTCAGTCTCTGAGGGGTCAACACCCGCCCCCTGTCCGTCCCCACTATGTGTGGCGCTCAACCGCACCTGCGCGTCTTGCAAGCAGAGAGTGAGAGTGGTCAGAGGGGAAGCAGGGATTTGCAATTCCTCAAAGGCTTTTCTAATGTGCAGCGTCATCCTGTGTGTGTTTTTAACAACTGACACGTTAACAAAGTATTGCGCACTGACACTCCTTTCTAAAAAAAAGAAGCTGTGTGCTCCAGCCTTGCTGTGCGTGTGTGGATCAGGCTGAATGAAGTGGGCTTTCTGTCTCCAGTAACGTCGAGGGAAGCAGAAGGTAGCTTGTTGGGATTTACTGAAATCTGAAAGCCGGTACCCAAGATATGCTTGACTAGCAACTCCAGGGTAGTTTTAATAAACTCAGGGATACTGCAAAATTTAATGGAGAATTCTATTTTTTTAAAAAGGCATTACAGCTGCCTTTAAGGCAGAGGGGAGATTTAAGGAAATTGTACACATCACACAGGCCAGAGGGTACAATCTCCTGGAGGAAGTAGTGTTACCTTAATTTGGGTGGGAGGAAGGGAGCAAACATCCGAAAGGGGGAGATCCCTCAGGTACACGGCTGTAAATGAATGCCACGTGGCAGGATGTGTTCAGAATTCTCCCGTTTTTCTCCACTCTGCTCTTTTCAAATTGTGCTATGTGTGCCTAGGAGTGAGGGACCACGTGTGCAGCTAGGCTCCTGCCTAGAACCGTTCACTCCATCAAGGCAAGGAGTTCTTCAGGAAAAAAATGAGTAGAAGTCAAAAGAAATATGAACCTGCAGTCCTGGGGTGATTTACTGGTTCTTTTTTCAAATTGAACATATTTGAGTTACAGGAACCAAAATAAATAGTCCTGGTAAATTACAGTGATAACTGATTTTTATTTATAGTTGATTAAGCACTATATACATAGATGCACAAAGACAAGATCTCATATAATCTTCATCTGATAGATATTATTGATCCCTATTCTAAAGATGAAGGAAAATTGAGGTTTGGAGAGATTAAGCCCATGGTTCCTTGACTGGGAAGTGGCAGAAAAAAAAGACTTCAATCTAAACCTTCAGACTTCAGATCCTGGATGGTTAACCAGACACCGAGCTGGGGAAGTGGCCAGAACCTCCACCATGGGGCCTGGCCTTGCTTGGGCTCCTCGGAGCTGCATGCATTGTGGAATGCCTTTTCAGTTCCTTGCTCTTGCAGGATGGGAGGCTAAAGATCTGTCCTTTTGTAGGAACCTTTCTTTGGCGGGTGAAAGGGGTGGACAGAAACACGGATCTGGCCTCCTTGCCAGTGAATACAGGGACACTTCCAGGGGAATAGTAGAGAAGGCGCAGACTTCCTTATACAAATGGGATGAGACTGCAGTTAACAGTGAAGAAAAAGCAGATACCTGGGTGGGCCCGAAGCACTATCCTGGGGGACCCAGTTACATGGAAGAGATGGTCATTGTCACTCATCCATTCAGCACTTTTAAACACCTGCCACATGCCAGGACAGGACCAGAACATCGCGAGGTAGTGGTGAACTAACAGGCAGTCTCTGCCTCTGCCGAAGGTTAGGAGCTGGAAGCAGGTTCCCTGGCCCACACCAGGAGACTGGCAGGGACTGGAGGTTTAATAAAATCAGGCTGAAGAGATGTTTTCGCAAGCCAGACTTCCTTTCTGTGATGTCCCAAATCTCGCCAGGATGCTTCATCTCTCCCTACGACGGCCACTGGAAACATTGCCCTAACCACTGGACGTCACTGCCTCAAACCTCAAAATCACTCCCCAGGCAGAGAGACCTAAAATCATGTCTTGTGAAGATGCAGCTTCATAGCTGGAAGCCACCCACATCCAGAGGTTGCATGGGACGAAGGGAGAGAGTCCAGGAATTAGAGCCGTTCTAGGCAGACATGGAGCAAAAAACCCAAGTTGGGGGTCAGTCCTCTTGCAATAACGCCTGGACACCTGAGAGATGTAAAAGTCATGGCATCCCTTGGGCCCTGGGCCTATGGCACTAGAGAACACAGGGAGTCCAGCACCTTGACCACACTCCCCTGTGCCAGGCGCACACACAGATGGCGGGGCTCTGGGGGCCTTGCAGTCCGGCAGGTCTGGGGCTCGCTGGGTCTCATGCTTCCTCTCCAGGGCTTGGAAGCCTCTGTGTGGGTGCAGCTTTGGGGGAAAAAATAACCCTAACCCTCTGCTTCTCTCATCCTTCCCTCTTCTGTATATTTGTCTGTCTCTCTGTGCGTGCCCTTCTCCCCTCCTGCCCCCCCATCTTTTTATTTTTTATGACCGTTCTTTTTTGGTGGCGTGTGGTCCCCTCGTGTGGTCCCTCCCCTGCTGCAGAACTCGTCCAGCTCGGCCTCCTCTGAAGCCTCGGAAACCTGCCAGTCAGTGAGCGAGTGCAGCTCGCCCACCTCGGTCAGCTCAGGCTCCACCATGGGCGCCTGGGCGTCCACGGAGAAGGTGACCGGCTGGGGTCCCAGCCTCTCCCCCATCCCCTGCCAGCTGCTCCCCGCACAGCCGCAGGAACCTGGAAACTCAAAATCTCCACCAAGAGTGGCCCCTCTTGGGGACAGAGGGAGGGACAGGACTGAGGGCTTTTTCCAGAATGGGTGCCTGGCCCTGAGCAATGACTTCGCGGTCGTCCGGAGGGAGAGGAAGGGGTATGGGGAACTCGGAGGTGTGAAGGCTTCTTCCCAGGACGTGGATGGTCATCCATCTTCCCCCTTCCCCTCCCCTGCACCCCACCCACCATGGCCTCCTCTTCACCGTGCCCTTGGATGTGACACTTCACTGCGTCAGAGGCTGTGTGCTTTCCTGCCTTTTAGTTGCAATCACCCCACCCTTCACCCTGATTTGGAATCTGCTCCTGAACCGTGATGATTTTGGAAACCTGGAATGAACAGCTTTCAGTTGACACTTTTGAATTTAAAAATTTGCACAATGAGATGAGCAAATCACCATCACTATGAAATTATTAGTGAAATAAGCGAAAACCATTGAGAGCACCACACATTAGGGACACTGATCATTTCCAAACTATTCTAAAATGTAGATAAAATATTTCCCCAACTGAATACTTACTTGGTGTCTACGCGGGCATTGTTTGCACCGTAGCGCTTTTCTCTCGCATCCTGGACCATCCATGAGTGGCAGAGCCCCGATGTTTGTTTTATTTGCAAATATTCAGATCTCCCCCGTCCCTTGAATGTCAATGCCATCTTGTATCTCCACACTCATCCTGTTATATTAATTTTTTTTTCCTTTTTTCCTCCCTTTTTTTGTTTCCAGTTGTCTAACGGGTTTTCTCACTATAGTTTATCAAGTGAGTCCCATGTGGGGCCCGTAGGGGCGAGCCTTTTCCCTCATTGCCTGCCCGCCTCCCGCCTGCTCCCTCGGGTCACCTCTGCCCACCTTCCAGACTACGCTCATTATTACACCATTGGGCCCGGCATGTTCCCGTCATCTCAGATCCCTAGCTGGAAGGTTTGTGTCTCTCCGCCCTCCTCTTGCCCTCTCCCCCGTCCCTCATTGCCTCTGTGCTCACCCCTCTGCTGCCCCACGATTCCCCCCCCCCCCCACCCCTTTCCTCTCACACTCTGCCTTCTTCCCCATAACACCTCCTCCCTAAGTAAATCCCCACCGGGGAGAACCGGGAACCAGCAGGCGGCGCTGAGATAGGAATGTCCACATGGAGCTGAGATTGGAGGAGCTCCCTTTAGGAGACACCAGTTAAGCCCCATTAGACCCCAGTAGACCCAGATGCGGCATTGCAGGGATGTCGGTCCCAAGTTGTAAGTCCAAGTTCTGCCCTCCTGGGGGTTTCCTGAGGGTGTCACTGTTACCAGGGAGGGGCTGTCCTCCTCGGCCATGTTGCCCAGACTGTTCCCTTGAACCCTTACGGGGCCATGGTAACAGAACCATGCCCCAAAATGTGGTGTGGCTTCTTACGTTTTTTCTTAAAAGTACCTGCAGACTTTATTTTTAGTCTTAATTGTTTATAGTAAAACATGTTTGCTTTAATATAAAAACGAGAAGTTTTTATATTATTTCCTAGCAAGTCCGATTGATGCCAGGAGGATATTCTACCTTTATTTGGAGAGGAGGTCCCTAATTTGAATAGTAGGCCCCTAGGCGGCCCGCCATTGCGAGCAGGCCTTGACTTCCTCCCTCACAAGTGGTGCGGACCCCTCAGAATCTTTCTTCTGGCCCAGGGGCCTTCCCTTCCTCTGTGAGGACCTCAGAGAGCACATCCTGAAGCGCCCTTTGGGGCGGGTTCCCGGAAGTGAGGTCCAGCCTCAGGGAGAGTGGCTGAAGTCCCTTTAGCGCCCCCTGGTGGCCACTCTAGGCGAGTGAGGTCCTTTGAGCTGCTAGGCCCCGCAGGGGGCCCCCAGACATGGGAGGGGAGGGCCTGGTCCCTGGGGATGTGCTCTTCACTGGCCGGTGCCTTCAGACACCATAGGCAGTTGGTCGGTTGTTTGATGGCTGTAACTAAGAGTCTCCCTCAGGCTACCTGCCCCGTTGTTGCGGGTTTTCAGTCTTTGGGCGGATGTGAGGAAAGGGGAGGTACCCAGGGGACCCCCAGAGGATTTTCTGCTCCCTTCCTCTAGTGCCGGGTGAGGGCAGAGGAGGGGCTGCTGGCTTGTCCCAGCCTGAGCTTCCCCCGAGGGGACCAGCTACCTTCTGTGGGCGGGCAGCTGTCTGGAGGCTTCTGTGGCCTTCCGGTGGAGGCAGAGGCCCTGGCGCCTGACCACACTTGTTCCACTTAGGACTGGGCCAAGCCAGGACCTTACGATCAGCCTCTGGTGAACACCCTTCAGCGCCGCAAAGACAAGCGAGAGCCAGACCCCAGCGGTGGAGGCCCCGTCGCAGCGGGAGGCGCGCCCACCGCCGCCGAGGAGGCTCAGAGGCCGCGGAGCATGACCGTGTCGGCCGCCACCAGGGTGACGCTCTTGTTCTCTACAGCTGGCTGGGCCCCTCGGGACCTGGCGGGGGCCACGTGCTGGCCAGCAACTGGAGGGATCCGAGCCCCTTCCCCCTACTCCCTGCTACAGCATTTAGAAGGCCCCCAGGGAAGGCCTTATATGGGAATTAGACTCTAGAACTTTCTAGAGCCTGGGTAGGGTCCAAGCAAGTTGGCAGCCCCCTGGGCCCACAGACAGTGGCGGTCACGGGAGCAGAATAGGAGTCCTGTTGAGGCCCCCACTGGACGAGGAGTGCAGAAAGGCTCTGGGGGTATCAGACAGGGGACTCACGGCCCCGGTGGCTCATCCGTCTCTCTCCTCCCACCTGCAGCCTGGAGAGGAGATGGAGGCTTGTGAGGAACTGGCCCTGGCCCTGTCTCGGGGCCTCCAGCTTGATACCCAGAGGAGCAGCCGGGACTCGCTTCAGTGCTCCAGCGGCTACAGCACCCAGACCACCACTCCCTGCTGTTCCGAGGACACCATCCCCTCCCAAGGTAGGAGCCTGAGCTTTCCAGCCGGGCTTCCTGAGCAGTGCCAGGTGAGGAAGGGGGCCCTCCCCGCTGGGCGGAGGCAGACGTGCGGGAGTCCGTCCAGCCACAGTAGAGCATCTTGGAATGCTCTGGAGGGCTCGTCTGTAGTTGTCGGGTCGCTGCCATGCAGGAAAGTGGCCAGATTTCACAGCTTGGTTTGTTTTTCACCATCAGGGTACAGGGATGTCCCAATTTGAAGGCAGACAGATGCTGTTAATGATAACGACATCATTTGTGTTTGGCACTTCGTACCAAGCACTTTCTTTATTTTCCCGTTTATTCTTCACAATCGTTTATGTCATAAGTCTATTTATCCCCATTTTACATACATGGAGACTGAGGCCCAAGTTCACACAATAAGCAGCAGAGCTGGAGTTTGAGTCAAAGGTCTGTCAGAGTCTGAAGCCCAAACTCCAGCCAAATTCTCTATGAACTTGCCTCCCTCACCGCCTTCCCCAGCACACACACACAAGCCAGCAAGATGGCAGGCTAGCCGCTCGGAGAGATCTGAGAGAGCTGACCAAGCCTATCGGCAGTCCTTCAGTCCAAGTCTCTAGGACAGTGGGTCTCAGTGGAGGGCCACTTCGCTGCCCAGGGGACATTTGGCAATGGCTGGAGACATTTTTAGTGGTCACTACTGGAGGGGGTGCTGCTGGCATCTGGTAGCCGGCCAGGGACGCTGCTGACCACCCCTCATACAGCACACAGCCCCGCCCCACCACACCACACAGGACTTACCCGAAGGTCAGAGCGCTGCTCTTCAGAAACGAGCTCTACGATGTTCCGTCTGTATGCTTCCCCCTCCCACGTGACCCCATTTTTGGAGAGAAAGTGAGCACCCCTCACTGATGGTGCCTTGTTTTCGGAGACTCGTTACCAGTAGCTCCACTGCTTTTCTAGCCCTCGCCTAACGAGTTGGTCATGAGGGAGGTAGTGAGGTCTGTGATGGTCCGTGTGGGGTTTGTCTCTCGCGTCAAATTCCGGGCTGGAGGGCCTGTAGAGGTTATTTGCTCTTTCCTCCCCCTTTACTCCTCCCAGAGGCGCTCAGAGGTAGCCTCGCTGCGGCCTGGCGGTTTTGCACTCGTCACCGCTCAGCGGTATCTGAGTGCGGGGGCTGCTGTGTCCAGCGCTGCGCTTGGTGCTCAGCGTTCCCTTGGTGAACGAAACGACGGTCCCTGTCAGGGAGTTCTTAGATGGTGAGGCCTGCTAAGGCTGGCCCGGAAACCCCGGGAGGCTTGGGGTGAGATTGCGGGTGAAGTATGGCCTCTGGGGCCCTTTGTCCTCCCAACACAAAAGAATCAAAAAGCACAGCCACTGCCTCGGCGATTTCTAATCAGATCCTGTGATCAGTTTCAGATTACGATTATTTCTCTGTAAGCGGTGACCAGGAGGCAGATCAGCAGGAGTTTGACAAATCCTCCACCATTCCGAGAAACAGTGACATCAGCCAGTCCTACCGACGGATGTTCCAAGCGAAGCGCCCAGCCTCAACTGCTGGCCTCCCCACCACCCTCGGACCTGCTATGGTCACCCCAGGGGTTGCAACCATCCGACGGACCCCTTCCACCAAGCCTTCTGTCCGCCGGGGGACCATAGGAGCTGGTCCCATCCCCATCAAAACGCCCGTGATCCCTGTCAAGACCCCCACCGTCCCAGACCTCCCTGGGGTGTTGCCAGCCCCTCCAGATGGGCCCGAGGAGCGGGGTGAGCACAGCCCCGAGTCGCCGTCCGTGGGTGAGGGCCCCCAGGGTGGCACCAGCATGCCCTCCTCAATGTGGAGCGGCCAAGCCTCCGTCAACCCTCCTCTTCCAGGCCCGAAGCCGAGCATCCCCGAGGAGCACAGACAAGCAATTCCAGAAAGCGAGGCCGAAGACCAGGAACGGGATCCCCCAAGTGCCAGTGCCTCCCCAGGCCAGATTCCAGAGAGTGACCCTGCAGACCTGAGCCCAAGGGATGCCCTGCAAGGAGAAGACATGCTGAACGCCATCCGCAGGGGCGTGAAACTGAAGAAGACCACGACAAACGACCGCTCAGCCCCGCGCTTCACTTAGGCTCTCTTAGGCTCACAAGAAATGCTGCCAGTGGGGAACGAACTGTCTAATTAATAAGACCTAGTTTGTCTTGATCCATTCCAATCTGTAATCAAACAAAAGATTTTGTAGGCAACTCAGAACACAGCTCTTTTGAAAGTACTCGACACCTTTAGATAAGAATTAAAAGCAACATATGTAACTGACATAACCTTGATCTTTTAATTTGTAAATATTTTTTCTTTCTGCACATTTTAATCTTAAGTTTCCCTTTTGATTTTTCTGAAGGTGCCAAATTCCATTTTTTACAAGTCTTTGTAAAATTTTAAATGCATAATAAGGGGGGGAGGTCGGGCAGGGGAACCACGAAGTAGTAATTTCAGAAAAAAGGATAACTATACTTAGCTTTTTTTTTTTTTTTCTTTTCTTTTCTTTCCTGCAAGCTTTTGTAGATGCATTGTAGTAGTCTGGCTTAGACACAAATTCAAGTTATTGTAATGTACAAACAAAATGGGTAAGGGGTAAAAATCCTTATTCAAGTATACTACAGTCGGGATGAGAAAAGCGGGAGTCAGTTGATGCGCAATATTAGGAGTGAGGGAACTCTGGAAATGGTAGGCTGTGTTGGGACCGGGGGGGGGGGGGGGGGGGGGGGGGGGGAGGGTCGCGGGAGGGGCACACCGTCAACACAGCCGATCCTGTTACCTTTTTAAGAGTAGCCTCGTAGGTTGAATTTCTAGTAGCTTCATGGTAACTGCACCCGAATAAGCCACACTGGACTGCAGTGTTTGTCTCTGTAGGGTGTTTAAGGACTTCCTCTCCCACCGTTGCTCCTGACTGCACACAGCACCCACCTCCAGTCCCGTGCGTGCTGCCGCCACCACGTAGACATAGGGCCCCCACTTCACTTACCCGCTAGTTACACCCACTTCCACTGAATCCAGACACATCCAGAAGGGTAAGGCAGTTTTAAAAATGTGAAAGCATTTAAAAACGATTGCTTGATAGCAGGGAATTCTTAGATACAGCAAATGCCTTTTACTTAACCGTGCCTAGCAGGCTGGGTGCGTTGAAAAGCCCAAATATTTTGGAAAAACTGGAGCGGATTTAACAAGGGTAACCAGCTTGGAGTCTAGCAACTTGCCAATGTGTTTACCAGTCTGGGGGCTTGTTTTTCGTATCTTCTTTTAAATAATGGCAGTTGATTGGCTTCATACTAAGCATCAAAGAGAGGAGGATTTATTTCTCGTCACTGGGAATCTGACCACCATACTGTCCCTTTTTCTTTGTATTCTAGGTAATGTTTTTTGGAATGGATTTCTGTCTTTTCTTTTCTAAGTGAAAGTTAAATTTGTTATAATGCCCATCCCCTAAAGCCAGCAGAGATTTGCAGATTTAAAGGGATCACGTTTGGGGAATGCAATGGTCTTTGTTTGTTTAAAAAAGAAAGCCAGTCCCTTCGGGTCAGTTGAAAGTGCTCGTTTAGGACAGAACCTCTCAAGGAATAGGAGCCTGGTGGGTCCCACAGACCCTGCAGATCTCTGTTGGCTCCAATCTTCAATTACATAATCTTCTGCTTTAATACATAACTGCATTGGATGTGAAAGAAACGTACTTGTATAGTCAGTGTTCTCTATATTAACATTTAACACTGCTGTGATTGCTCAAAAACATTTTATGTTATGGCTTTCAAGCAAAGGCATGATTATTAGAAACTGTTTAAGCTTTTTTTCTTTGAAAAACAAGCTCCATTTACAGAATATAAGCAACAGTAGTGCCTGTGGTTTAGCCCACCAATCTTGATGACTAAAAGTAGCTGATGCATTGTGCATATGATGCTTGAGATGGTTTTTGCAAAAGCAGAAATCACTGCAAGGTAATTACGATAGATAAAAGTGGTATTTTAAACCTTTGAAATAAATGGATGTAACTGTACCTTGGTACAGCTTTTCACTTGTTTAGTTTTTAAACGTTAGTATAATCTGAATAAATTTAATATAAAATGTTGCCAAATTCAATGTAGAAAGAATGTGACAAAACGCCTTGGGTAGTTCTGTTTGTGTTTTTGCATATTGTAAAAGCAGTGTCACAGCTAAAAATAAAGAAATCGTTTCTAAAGGTAAATTATTGTGGTTTAGTTGCTAGTTTGTACTGAGAGTTGACCTCTCCCTGTGCAGTTTTTTGTTCTAAACTTGTATAAATAACAATTGTGTAACGTGTCTCCCTTTTACCTTGTATCAGTTGCTTCAGCCTACATTATAAATAAAGAACCACTAGAAAAAAAAAGCCCTGCATTTCAAGTCTTATTAAAATTCAGGTGGAGGTCTTAGTGAAGTGTTAGAAAAATGGACTGAGACTCAGATTGAGCTTAGTTAGAAAACTGACAACATCATTTTTGTGCACTTTAAGAACACTAGTTGCCTGAACAGTGAGTTACCAAGAACTAAAACTAGCTGGGCTTGGTTGAGCTTTAAAAATGGCTTTACCCTTAAAAAAAGAAACCTCAAACATTTAGAGTTCTGCTACCCTTACCTTTGTGTCTGCAGACAATCCAAGCTACGGTAGAGGGAGCAAAGCTGGAAAACTGCCTCCAAAATAAGTGTCACAAAAGTGTCATCCACATTGGATGCCATCAAACTCCACTCCTGAGAACCCCATAAACTCCACGCTTATTTGCTGAATGCGTGCTTCTTAGCGTAGTCCTTTACTCAATCAGAGCTAAAATTCCACTAGTGGAATCTAGAAAACAGAAAAGGTATCTTATGTCCTCAGTATTGGCATGCCTCTTCTTGGCTTCTTATGCCCTCCAGTCACTATAGCTAGTTTAAGCCTTCAACTCAAGTTTGTTCAACTAAATCTTCAGAGTAAATCTTGTATCTGGTTCTGCTGCAGTTTTCCCTCGATAGCATGTGTTATCAATATGACGTAATGGGGAAGAACAGAATACATCTGACTACGTTTCAGGTACTTTTCTTTATATGCTCAACTGCTAAGAAAACGACAGTGGCCCAGTCACCTGGCATCATGTTACTCCTCAGAAGAACACGTCAGTCGTACCATATGGAGTTATTTTATTAGGGCAAGTGTATGTCCTGTAACTTATTTCACTTGCAAGCGTGACTGGTGAGGCATCTTCCTCTCTTTCTCTACATGGGCCGCTCCCGGGGCCTGGTCACAACATGCCACCACAGTGGGGGCAAATCACCTTCCTTTCGGGCTGGGGGCAAAGCTTCAGTTCTGGCACCACCAAGCGGGGTTTCCTCCTGCAGCTGCTTAACCTAGAAGCGGGGGTAAGGAAGGAACAATTAGAAAAGGAGTGGAACTGACTGTCCAATCTCTCTGCTACAGGGAAGTGTCGGCATTGTTTCTACTGTGTCACATGACACACCCTGATCCTCACTACTGAAAAGTGTTGTTTGTATATACCTGCATTCTTTTTTTTTTTTTCTATGTAGTGTCCTTCCTTGTCTCTTGTAACATTCTTTATTTTAAACTCTATTTTATCTGATATGAGTATAGCTACTCAAGCTTTCTTTTGATTTCCATTTGCATGGAATATCTTTTTCCATCCCCTCACTTTCAGTCTGTATGTGTCCCTAGGTCTGAAGTGGGTCTCTTGTAGACAGCATATACATGGGTCTTGTTTTTGTATCCATTCAGCAAGCCTGTGTCTTTTGGTTGGAGCATTTAATCCATTCACGTTTAAGGTAATTATCAATATGTACGTTCCTATGACCATTTTCTTAATTGTTTGGGGTTTGTTTTTGTAGATCCTTTTCTTCTCTTGTGTTTCCCACTTAGAGAAGTTCCTTTAGCATTTGTTGTAGAGCTGGTTTGGTGGTGCTGAATTCTCCTAGCTTTTGCTTGTCTGTAAAGCTTCTGACTTCTCCTTCGAATCTGAATGAGATCCTTGCTGGGTAGAGTAATCTTGGTTGTAGGTTCTTCCCTTTCATCACTTTAATTATATCATGCCACTCCCTTCTGGCTTGTAGAGTTTCTGCTGAGAAATCAGCTGTTAACCTTATGGGAGTTCCCTTGTATGTTATTTGTCATTTTTCCCTTGCTGCTTTCAATAATTTTTCTTTGTCTTTAATTTTTGCCAGTTTGATTACTATGTGTCTTGGCATGTTTCTCCTTGGGTTTATCCTGTATGGGACTCTCTGTGCTTCCTGGACTTGGGTGGCTATTTTCTTTTCCATGTTAGGGAAGTTTTTGACTATAATCTCTTCAAATATTTTCTCTGGTCCTTTCTCTCTCTCTTCTCCTTCCGGGACCCCTATAATGCAAATGTCGTTGCATTTAACGTTGTCCCAGAGGTCTCTTAGGCTGTCTTCATTTCTTTTCATTCTTTTTTCTTTATTCTGTTCTGCAGCAGTGAATCCCACCATTCTGTCTTCCAGGTCACTTATCCATTCTTTGGCCTCAGTTATTCTGCTATTGATTCCTTCTAGTGTAGTTTTCATTTCAATTACTGTATTGTTCATCTCTGTTTGTTTGTTCTTTAATTCTTCTAGGTCTTTGTTAAACATTTCTTGCATCTTCTCGATCTTTGCCTCCATTGTTTTTCCGAGGTCCTGGATCATCTTATCATTATTCTGAATTCTTTTTCTGGAAGGTTGCCTATCTCCACTTCATTTAGTTGTTTTTCTGGGGTTTTATCTTGTTCCTTCATCTGGTACAGAGCCCTCTGCCTTTTCATCTTGTCTATCTTTCCATAAATGTGGTTTTTGTTCCACAGGCTGCAGGATTGTAGTTCTTCTTGCTTCTGCTCTCTGCCCTGTGGTGGATGAGGCTATCTAAGAGGCTTGATGGGAGGGACTCTATACCTGCATTATCTTTATGCCCACCTTTTAACTCGGACACAAAAGCTGTTCTCCTTACATGTTTTCCCATTCTTAAAACAGCAATGCTGAGAACAAACCCTCCTACCCCACCCCACTCATTAAGCAAAACCCTGACAATTACCATTCCAATTCCCCCTTGTTATGGTCCCCCCCACCTCTTTCCCCCCAAAAATGTTTATTTTTGTGTCTCAGCTAAGAGGTCTCCAAAAGCACTATTAAGAAACTTCAATTTGAATACATTAGGGATGTTAATTTAAAAGCCCCCCAAATAGCAATGAGGACAAGAAATAACATGAAATCACAGGGACAAGTGCGCTCAGTTCTGCCCCCACTGCCCAGCTACCCCTTTTCCAGCGATCTCCGAGACCATCACTGTCCTAATAGAGGAGGAGACCTAAGACACCCACTTTCCAGATCCACGATTTTTTGAAGCTTCTTCCAGAAAAACCAGCTCTGGATTGTGGCTAATCTGAGCCTCAAGCACACGTGCTGTTTAATAATGTCAAAGAGATGGAATTGGTAAAGGAAGAATGTTTTGGGGAGAAGTGGTTATCACAGAGTTCAACTGCAGGATGAATCTGCTGCTCTCCATGAATAAATATGCCTCGAGTTCCCAAATGCTGACATACTTCTTAGAAAACACTGCCCTCCTTGGTCACAAAAGCATGAATTTAAGTAACCCACTATCCAACCAGTGTCCCCTTCCAGCTCATTTGCTTAAATGCCGCCTTGAAAATAATTCTTGAAACTCACAGATGCTGCCAGTTCACAGGTACTCACACCCAACTTGCCCTGCTTTCTGCATCAGCCTCCCTGTCTACTTCCCTCTTTTATCCAGCTAGATTCCATCACGACAATCACTCCCTCTTGAATAAGTTCCTCGTCACTCTTGACCGTGGACAACCACACCGTCTACCTTCAAACCTGCAACCATACAGCTTAGTATTGCTAAAGAGAAAAAAAAATACTGGAACAAACTGGTGTCACAACATGTTAATTATTTCCAACTTCACATGGGCCTTCACCACCACGTGGCAATCTTACTATTATTCTCCAGCAAGCGCATCCTCTGCCCACAATTATCACACCTTTTCCACATTCTCCAAACATGCTCTGCCCACTTCCTGGCTTTTCCTGACTTCACTTAAAAAAGAGAAGCCGGGCTTCCCTCGTGGCGCAGTGGTTGAGAATCTGCTTGCTAATGCAGGGGACACGGGTTCGAGCCCTGGTCTGGGAGGATCCCACATGCTGCGGAGCAACTGGGCCCGTGAGCCACAGCTACTGAGCCTGCGCGTCTGGAGCCTGTGCTCCGCAACAGGAGAGGCCGCGATAGTGAAGGGGCCCGCGCACCGCGATGATGAGTGGCCCCCGCTTGCCGCAACTGGAGAAAGCCCTCGCACAGAAACGAAGACCCGACACAGCCAAAAATAAATATAAAAAAATAAATAAATAAATAAATAAAAAAAAAAAAAAAGAGAAGCCATCACATCGAAGTCTGTCATTTCCCCATCATCAAAACTTCTAACCCAAATGTATTTATACACATCTTTTGTCCAATTAGAATGGAGGAAGAATCCCTTCTCCTTCCAAAGGCCCCCACACATGCCTGGGATCCCACCCCTCTTCTCAAAAACTTTCCTTCTGTACCTATTCCACCTCTCTTCAGCATTACCAATTTCTCCCTCACCCCAGATCTAATCAGCATATACGCATCATTTATCTTAAAAGAAAGTAATCCCTCGGCCTCCAGTTACTGCCCCATTTCTTCGTTCTCCTCAGGAAATCTTCTTAAGAGTCATCACTCCCTCCTGTTTACTCTTCCTCACCTTCTGATCAGTCTTTGTGTGATAGAAATGGCTCTAATCAAGGCCACTAATGCCCTTCCTGTAGCCAAAACCTTTGGATGTTATTTCCAGTACTCACTCTATTCCATCAAATCAAAGATGACTTGGCCCCAGCCATTCTTGTTTTGTTTTGTTTTTTTTTGGCCGTGTGGCGCAGCACGTGGGATCTTAGTTCCCCCACCAGGGATCGAACCCATGTCCCCTGCAGTGGAAGTGCAGAGTCTTAACCACTGGGCCACCAGGGAAGTCCCCCGGCCATTCTTGAAACACCTTCTCTTGGATCTAAGGATCTCAAATATTTCTGTGGCTTTCCCTCCACTTCCTTTACTGGGGAGAGGGCACCCAGAGAAGGCCCTCATTCCATGGCTTTTAAAACAACTGATAACTCCCGCATTTCTATTTTGAGCTCAAATCTCTCCTTTGAGTTGAGTTCCAGATTCGTACATCCAAAGTCACCCTCTGACACCTGCACCTGATGTCTCACAGGATTCTCAAATTTAACATTCGTAAATTTAACATTTAAAACTGAACACTTGATTGTCGCTTTGACATCTGTTTTTTCTCCTCTTCCCTATCTCAATAAACACCACCACCAACCTCCAGATGTTGAAGTTTAAAACCTGGAAATCATTCTTGATTCTTCCCTGTCCTTCGCTACCCCCCGCCCCCACCCCCCATCCAATCACTCTTCACATCCCTGCAGACAATATCCTGAATCTACTTCCTTCCATATCCACTGCATCCACCCTAGTGCTAGTTGCCATAATCTTTGGACTAATCTACTGCAGTAACCCCAAACTGGTCTCTCCAATTCTCCACTTGCCCTCTCCAACATATTTTTCACACTACAGCAAGATTGACTGACTTTTTTAAAATATAAATCAGACATCATGAGTGGAAAAATACCCAAGGTGCTGGTGGAGAAGGTTAAGGGACTGTAGGGTAGAGCAAGGTCAGGCAGAGGACTATGGAGGGGAAGGAGGGAAGAAGTAAAATCAGAGAACAGAAAAGCCAAAAGACCAGGGAACACATTTTAACCTATTTCTAAGATGGCTGTAAACGTTACATTTAACACACTTGAAAGAGAAAGTATATCAGAGGCAAGGAGCCAGAGTAACTGTCGGAGCTGGAATCTGGACCTCTGCACATGGGGAACCAAACTTCAGCTCCTTCCAGGTGTTGACCATGTGGGCCAAACTACATGGTAAAACAGGCAACACTCACCTCTCGCTCCCAGCTTTCTCTCCGCAGTTTCTTCCACTGCTCTCTCTTGGCAAAGTAATCAGGATACATTGCCTTCTCGGAAGGATGCCAGTCATCTAAGCACCACTCGGGAACCTGTCAGGAGAGGAAATCACGGCGTCATTCCACAGGACACATTTACATGTCACGGGTAGGGCCTGCTCAAGGGACAGAAGACAAAAATCAAGGTGCATTTTTATAACCATTCGAAGTACCAGACTGTTTCTGACGCTAAGCAATAAACAGCAGAGGACCGAGACAAAGGAGAATGCCTTAGAGTGAAACAGCCTAGGGATGAAAAACAGCAAGGTCAGTCCAAAGAGAACTGGCATCATTCCTCCCCTACCTGAGTTCTCTAAAGATCCAACGTGGCTGTATGTTATTTGAAAATATCACTTAGAATACTAAGCACCAATTGAAATCGGTTAACTTTAAGGTCCAAAAATGAGTTATTTACCAATTCCTTTAGCACTTTGCTTTGCCGGAAAGTTAACTACAAGACCTTGGCACTGAATTTGGAAAGAAAAGTCGTGATGGCATCTGGGAGAGAGAAAACTGACACTGGAAAAAAAAAAAGTGTAACTGTCAGGAAAGAAATGTCCTAGCTGCCCTTAAAAGGGCAAGTGGTTTCCAAGGCTGAGGTTCGGGATTTGAGACACCTGTGGTCCTCACCTACCTTGTAACACTCGTATCTCTCGTAGGAGGTGCCCCCAGGAGACTCAGGGAAGATGTATGGCTGAGGATGCTGACAGTGCCAGAACTCTTCCTCTGCCTCCCTCAGCAGCTGGGTGGCCTTCACCATGTCCTTTTCATTCTTATGTTCATCAAACCGAGCTCTCATCAAACAAGCAAAGTACCGGTATTTGTCCCTTAAACCAAAATGATTTTGGAGATTAGAAATGTTATCTACTCAATCAGGCAGTATTACTGTCTGACAAGAGGCGGTACTTCCACTAACACCTTTCAGGTGAATAGCGTGACTTCCCAGCCCCTCCCTGGACCCTGTCAGTGGAGCAGCCTCATCATTACGACAGCTTCCCTGGCAGCCCCCAAACACCAGCAACAAGCTACTGTATTACTGATAAATACAACCTAACCCCTTTCCCCTGTCTCCTCTATCGCCTCTGTAGGATCATTCAACATTCATTCAATGACAACTTACTGCATTTCCTCCTACCTTGTGCTAGGCACTGTGCTAAATTCTGGAGACGCAAAGATGTAGAAGGCACGTATGACTGATACATGGTGCAAAGAGTGGTGCTCAAATCAGACAGACCTGGGTTTGAATTCTGACTCTGACACTAGCTGCCTGACCTTAGGCAAGTTTCGGTCAGGTTCTAGAAGAAACCATGGGCAGAGATCATTTACGGGGCTTTAAAATTTTTTTTTATTTTTCATTATTATTTTTTTTTATTGTAGTTGATTTACAATGTTGTGTTAGTTTCTGGTGTACAGCAAAGTGACTCCGTTATACATACATATATATACTTTTCCATATTCTTTTCCATTATAGTTTATCACAAGATATTAAATATAGTTCCCTGTGCTATACAGTAGAACCCTGTTGTTTAGTTTATATACAGTAGTCTGTATCTGCTAATCCCAAACTCCTAATTTATCCCTCCCCCCAATTTCCCCTTTGGTAACCATAAATTTTTCTTTGTCTGTGAGTCTGTTTCTGTTTTGTAATTAAGTTCATTTGTACCTTATTTCAGATTCCACATGTAAGTGATATTTATCTTTCCGTTTGACTTACTTCACTTAATATATAATCTCTAGGTCCATCCATGTTGCTGCAAATGGCATTATTTCATTCTTTTTCATGGCTCAGTAGTAATGGGGCTTTGATAATCCAGACCACAGATGACAAGGGCTTGAAGCAGGCAACAGTGATGGATGGTGACAAGAGAAAAATATTTAGACTACAAAGTTACAAGAGTAGGCTATGGAGTCAGATAGCTTAAGACTGTTTCAGCTCTGCAGTTCCTAGCTGTGTAACCTAGGGTACATTATTTAAAGTCTTTAGGCCATGGGTTCCTCCTCCATAAAAGAGTTAATAACAGTACCTGTATCTTAAGGTTGTCCTAAAGATTGGAAAGCTACAACATATCAGCACACTTCAGACAGTGCTTAGTACATCCTTAGTGCCCAACGTAAGCTACGAATATTATTACACTGGGGAGAGAATTTACAAAAATCAGTGTCCAATGGCATACAAGTACGTATGTCGCTGGCAGAGGGGCGAGTAGGGAGTACTTGAAAATAATGCTAAGACTTAAAGCTGAGTGACTGTATTACTAGTAATGCCATTAGCTGAGGCAGGGAATTTGGGAAGAGAATCAAAATGAGGTAGTGAAAAGAAAAATACGTTCAGTTTTAGAGAACTGTAGGTAATCTAGCAAACAGCTGGAAATACAGCTCTACAGACAAGTGAGCATAGGTGGTAACTCAAGTCCCAGCGTTAGATGAGGCTGCCCAAAGTATACACAGCAATGACCAAGGACCTAGGATGGACCCATGCAGAACAAATAGCGCTATGAGGGCAAATGGAAGGAAAAAAATCAGGCAAGTACTGAGAAAAGATGTTAGTGAGATTTAAAGAAATGACGAGTCAGTGTTATCATAGTAACTACTTTTATCCTTTCCTCCAAGATAATATTAATATTCTCAGATGTAGTTCAGCACTACCTGAATTCCTGATGGCTTGACTTCCTTCATCTTTATGAAAGATAATTCTCTGTTATCTGTTTGTTTATATGTCCATCTTCCTCATTCATCCATAAATTGCTACAGCTGAGAAAGAAGCCTTATTAACTTTTGTCGGCCACCATAGATCCTGAATTGCAAATTGTCAGATGAATAAAAAAATTAGGGAAGTAACTAACCCTACAGCCTTGAACCTGGCCATCTTCCTGCCTAGCAAAGAAAAGTAGGTCGATGACTTTACAATAATCCCAACTATACAATCTGGGCTTCCAGGATCCTCTCCGCAACTCTTCCAGACATACTCAGTTTCCCATTGTTTAGAGGTTTTTCTCAGAAGCCCTTCTCCTGGGACTAGGTTTTAGGATTCTCCTAAGGGCACGGAGGCGTGGCATTCATACATCTTGGGTTGTCACCCCATTGCACCCCATTGTCACCATGCATTCCATCTAGATCACGAAAACCTATATGTTTTAAGACTGTGTTCTAAGACTAGTCCCAGATGGACAGAGGGAGGAAAGAAGAAGAGAATTATGTGGGAGGTAAAGAATTATGTGGGATGTGAAGCTAATGAAAAGGACTGAATGAAGCTAAAAAGAGGAAAGCTGATGGGAGGGGTGATGATGATGTGTTGGAGTTAAGACACCTGAGTTTTAATCCTGGCTCGGCCACTTACCAGCTGCTGGGCCTTGAGCAAGTCAGTCTCTTGCCTCTTATTTTAGCCTCTTATTTTCTCATCTATAAAATAAGGCTAAATAACCCCTAACACCCAGAGTTGTGAGGACTAAATAACGCATTTATTATTACTGCCAGTACCAGGAACGAGAAGGTCACGAAGGAAGCTATTATTTAGTGAGCGCTGGAGGCATGACCATTTCCATTTTTGGCACCTCCTTTCTCTTAATCGTCATGCAACCCTCTGCGCTGGGTCCCGCGTCCGTTTTCCTGATTAGAAAACTGAGGCCCGGGCCAGATAAACAAGTCTTCAAAGTGTCCCAGATATGGGCGACGAAAACTGCATTCGAACCCGGGTCTAGGGGAGGGCTCCGCGGGGCAAAGGGCCGCCTTCCCACCCCGTCCCAGAAGTCCTTGAGCCGCTCGGTCCCCAGAGCCTCTCAGCCTCTATGGCGGCCCCCGAGGTCACCTCCCCGCGCCCTGGGTCCCCCTCGCCCACCTGTGGATGCACCACGACTCCAGGTGGCGCAACGCCCGCTTATAAAGCCGCAGCACCTTCTGCTGGTGGGTCAGGTAGGCAGCCGGCGCCGAGAATGCCATGTCTGCCGGTTCACCTTCAGCGGCCGCAAGGGCTCCCGGGAAACCGGACGTCGGCGGCGAGGGGGCGGGGCTGCCGGAGGGGCGGGGCGACTGACTGCCGCTTCCGCTTCCGTCAGCGAGGAGCCGGGGACGAAGTCATGAGTCGCTTCAAATTCGTAGGTAAGACTTTCTCCGGGTTTGGGGCCTTTCTTTCGGTTCCCGGGACTCGCGCACCGCGGCCACAGGGCCCAGAACGTGAGCTCTTCGGCTTTTTGAGGGTTGAAAGTGCACTCCGTGGAGGAGGGTGCGGGGAGGTCTCTGGGTGTTGGTAATGTTCTGGATCTCAGTATGGGTGCTGACTTCACGGGTGTGATTCTTTGTGAAAATTCACGAGCTGCGCAGTTACGATTTATGCTCTTTACAACATATGTGTTGTGTTCAATTAAAAAAAGGAAGCAAAACTACTAAAAAGCAAACGAAAGGCCTGTCACTATATTCCGCTCCATCCCACGTGCACCTCCCCGCGGTTTCCCGTTTCCTTGGCGGAGAGGAGGATGGCTCCGAGGGACTCGTTGACTCACTAATTCATATCACAGTTCATATCACAGTTACTGGGCGCCTCTGGTGGGCCAGGCACTGGCCTGGGAACACAGACACGGCCCCTGCTCTGCTGGCATCACCATCTGGTGGGGGAACTGGAGGACATACACAGTGGAAAGTGAAACAAGTTTTATACTTGGCAAGTACAATAATCCATTCGGCATCGGTAGAACAAGAGATGGAGAATTCGACAGGAACTAAAGGAGTAAGCATATTTAGTACCAGACTTAGGAAAGCCTGGGGGAGGTTGTAAGAGCTAGGATTGGAAGGGTGACTTGGAACTCAAATGTGTTCCTGAGTTTAATTTTCTGTGTATAGAGTAGAGCTTCACTGAAGGCTTTTGACAAGGAGCATTCATTAAGTAAATCATTGAATGCCAGTTACATATTGGGAGCCTTGAGCTATGGGATACAGCAGTGGGTAAAGCTGGGCATGATCCTTGTCTTTGTGAAGTTTCCAGCTACCTGAAGGTGGAAAACGACAGTGATCACGTCTCTGCTTTAGTAAGGTAATCCTGACAGCTGTTGTGTAGGTTTGGTGGGTCATAGGGAGAGACAGGGAAGCATTTCAGAGCTTGAATAAGGGCACTGGAAAAGGGAGAGAGAAATGGAAGAGAGATACATATGCAGCATTTAGCAGCTGAGTGTTTATGGCAGGTAAGGAAGAGTGAACAGTCAGAGATGACTCGGTGTTGGGATAAATACCTAAACATGAAATGGAAGCATGGGTAGTTTGGCAGTGGGTGGGAGATGTAACGAGATCCATTTGGATTAGGTTAAATTTGAGATTCTTACGGAACATCCAGGTGGAGACATTTACTGGGCAATTGGAAATGTCTGGCACTCAGGAGAGAGCTTAGGATTATAAACTTAGATCTAAGAGTTACTTTAGACAATATTTTTTACAGAGACATTGTGCTAAGTATGTGGAATTATAAAAAGAATCTAGTGGTGCAGTTAGTTTTCAGACTGGGGAGGTATGTACAGTCAAAGCAAATGCAGGGGAGAATGTTTAAGTGGCACATTGTTAAAGTGCCACAAAAGAGGTTTTTAAAAATGCTGTGGGAGAGCCTGGGGTGGGGTTGGGGGATGGGAAGGTCATCAGAGGTTTAGACACTTTCCAGGTGTGGTGTCTCTCAGCCTGTTTATTGCAATCTGTGATATAATTGATGGGGGAGATGGGGTAAGAGCCATGAAACACCCCACAAAGAAAAGACAATTATTTTTTTCTTTTAAAGGTTTGTGTTTGTATTGTAATAAAAAAACTAAATCTCTGCCTCAGGTTTTGTCTCCTTAAATCCATCCTCTATGTAGCCTCCAGAGTGGTCTTTATAAAAACCAAGTCAGCTTCATTTTTCTCGTGCTTCAAATCTTTCAGTCACTGTCCTCAGGACAGTTGAAGTGCCTTAACATAGCATACAGAGCCTTTCTGTGGTCTGGTCCTGCCCACTTTTCCGGCCTCATCCTTTTTATGCTCTATAAACACTTGGAGGTGCTGTTTCTTGCCTATGATAAGGTTTTAGAGTGGCAGTTTGGGGTCGTAATGTCCCCTCTGCCTCTAATATCCTCTTTTTTTTTTTTTTTTTAAATAAATTTATTTATTTATTTATCTACTTTTTGGCTGTGTTGGGTCTTCGTTTCTGTGCGAGGGCTTTCTCCAGTTGCGGAGAGCGGGGGCCACTCTTCATTGCGGTGCGCGGGCCTCTCACTATTGCAGCCTCTCTTGTTGTGGAGCACAGGCTCCAGACGCGCAGGCTCAGTGGTTGTGGCACACGGGGCCTAGTTGCTCCGCGGCATGTGGGATCTTCCCAGACCAGGGCTCGAACCCGTGTCCCCTGCATTGGCAGGCAGACTCCCAACCACTGTGCCACCAGGGAAGCCCTCTAATATCCTCTTGCCTGTTTGATTTTTACCTGTTCTTTAAGACTACATAACTCTACCCTTTACTTTACCCCGTTATTTTATAATTAAAATATGTATCTGCCTTTCCCACTAGACCACACTCTTTTAAGGCAGATACTTGGTGGTATTTATCTTTGTTTCCCAGAGGCTTAGTACAGTAACTGTTCAATGGAAGTATGAATGAGTGGGTAAAACAAGATGTGTTATATTAGTACTAAGTTCATAAGAAAATTTATAAAGGAATCTCAACCAGATAAGCTAGAAAAGACTTCTTAAAGAAGGTGGGTTTAATTGGAACAATTTTTTTTTTTGTATGCTCTCCTTCATTTCCACTATCCTGAGGTAACTGGTGTCTAAAGTTTATATCCTTCCCATATTTTTAAATTTATACAGAATCATAAAAATATGCAAACATATCCGATGTGTTTGTCTTTTTTACAACAAAAATGGAATCATACTATACATTCTATCTTTGTTTTGTGACTTACTGATAGTTAATATTTATTCCATGCCATTTAAAAAGTTCTGCCTATGACCCACTACACAAATCTCTGCCCAAAATAGTCATGAGCAGTACTTTGGAAAACAACATATTAGGCCCATGGACAATTGGTCCATGAACAAGCTTTACATGGAACAGTTGCATGAAGAATTAAACCAGTGGAGGAAGTTCTCTGGTGGTCTGGTGGTTGGGATTCGGCGATTTTATTGCCATTGCCCGGGTTCAGTCCCTAGTCGGGTAACTGAAATCCCACAAGACGCCTGGCACGGCCAAAATTTTTTAAATTTAATAATAATAATAGAAAAATTAAACCAGTGTTATAAGAGCAGCCTTAGATTTTGATTTAGGACAGCTGACTATCACCAGGTTGTAATCCTAAATTTCCCCCTTCTCAAATTGTGTAACCAATGGCTGCCCCTTACAACTACAACCAGTGTTTCTAATGTGGGGAAGGAGGGCGGGAAGCAGATGTATTTGTGTTTTATGGGAAACATTGCTCCCTCCTAGAGGACACTTCAACATTGTGTCCTCGGTTATACTTGAGACTAATTTCTGTGACATTGAGTATCATACCACAGATGAGTATATCCTCAGTCTGAATAGCAATAAGAATCTATGCTTAATCATTGCAAAGTGATAGAACTTGGGATGGAGTGGAAGCTCCCTTTTCAATGCTGGCTGGTTCATGCTCTGGAACTCACCCACCAAAGGTCACTTAAGGATATAGAGTGGAGTATACCCCAGGAGTGATGGGGTGGCAGCAGTGATGTGTAAATCTTGATGCATTTACAAAATTTATTTGGATGTCTTGTGTTTAACTTTGAAATAACACAGTGCCCTTTTAAAATTAAAACATATTTTATCCCCTAAATCTTCCAAAGTAAAATTGATACTCCAGGGAATCTCAGGGTGTTACATACTCTCTGGAATACCCCTCCTTTGAGAAGCATAGGTTTAAGGTGATGCCTATCTAGTAGCCTCTGCGCTCCCTCCCACCAACTGAGCCAGTGAGCAGCTGGCAGTAATTAGTAGCAGCCACCCCTTGGGGCCACCCGGCTGGGGGCTATTAGGTATCTAAGATTTGTCTATAGTTGTGTTATTTTAGCGGGATTCTGATCCTGCCCTGTGTCCTTAGAAGCAGGCTGATTGGGGCTGCTGGCCGTCTCTTACAAATCCCATCTCGCTAGGCACTGGGCCTTATTCTCTATTCCCTGTCTTGGATTCCCTTGAGCAACCTGGTCATTCATTCATTCATTCATTCATTCTACAAATATTTACTGAATCTCTGCTGTGTGCCACCTGATGTGCTAAATGCTAGGACTCAGTGGTAGGTAGAAACTAGGTTACAGTCTAGTGGTGGAGACAGCCTTTTAAGTGCACTAATGACTTTACCACAGTGACAGAGAAGAGGGCACTGAAGAAAAGGAATATGGTTCTCTGGGCATTTGATGAGGAACAGAACTTAGACTGGGAGGTCAGAAAAGGCTTCCTTGAGGAAGTGTCACTTGGACTGAGCTCTGAAAGATTAAGAGTTAAGTAGGCAAAGAAAGGCAGGGGGAAGGTTCCCAATACAACAGCCTGTGCAAACGTTCTGTGGCAGGAGGGTGCATAGCACTTTTGAGAAACTGAAAGAAGACCAGTGGGTCTGGAGCAGAGAGAAATGGGGAAGGGGTTGAGGGAGGAGGGAGAATTGTACAGAATCAGCTAGAGGTTTGCAGAGCTAAGATCCTACCATGTTAAGGATGTATCAGGAGTGACAGGTAAGAGTACCATGATCTGACTTATGAATGAAAAGAAACCTTCAGTCAGGTGGAGAACAGAATGAAAGGGGGTCAGAGTAGCATCCAAGCTGGAGTTGGTTGCTTCAAGTGTTATGGTGGTAGTGGAGATGGAAAAGAGTGCACAGATTGAGAGGTTAGGAGATAAAATCCGCCTACTTGGTATATACAGATTGAGAGAGAAGGTGATGTCATAGATTGTCTTAGTCCGTTTTGAGCTGTTGTAACAAAATAGCACAGACTGGGTAGCTTATAAACAACAGAAATATATTTCTCACACTTCTGGAGGCTGGGAAATCTAAGATCAGAGTGCCAGCATGATTACGTTCTGCTGAGGACCCTCTTCCTGGTTCGTGGCTGGTGCCCTCTCACTGTGTCCTCACATGGAAGAAGGGGCAGAGGATTTCTCTGGAGCCTCTTTTACAAGGTGGTCTTGTCCAAAACAGTATCCAATCTGGAGCCATGCATTTGAGTGTCCTTCAGATTTTTAATCTAGCACAGAAATTGGCCAGCTTTCCCTTAAAGGGTCATATGGTATATATTTTTTATTTTGCAGGCCATATATCTCTGTTGCAACTACTCAACTCTGACCTGTCACTCAAAAACAGCCATAGATAGGTACTATATAAACAAATGGGTGTGGCCATGTTCCAGTAAAACTTTGTGAACACTGTGAAACCTTAGTTTCTTATAATTTTTACATGTCATAAGAGCTATTCTTTTGACTTTTTTTTTTTTTCAACTTTTAAAAAAACGATTCTTACTTTAGGGGCAAACAAAAATAGGCAATGGCGCGCAGACCGTAGCTTGCCAACCCCTTGATCTAGCGCATTTCTTCATGGCACTGCCTTGCAGAAGCAACTTGGTCTGCCATGTAGTGGTGGTTAGTTTGTTCTCTAATCGCTTTTATTTCCTGTAAACTTGAAGTTATATCTAAAGGCTAAAACAATTGTAAATTCTCTACTTGCTGTCCCTTTGTATCCCTAGATCATGGCGACGGTGGTATGACATGATTCACTGAGACCAGTGAGGCATCAGTTTGGAGATGTATTTTTCTTTTGGTTACAAACAGTTTTTCACTCTTATATTGTTTTGAAAAATAAAACTTATTAATACTGGCAACAGTTTTTAGCAGTAATGCAGGTAATGCTTTTAAAGCCAGCTAATTAAGGAGAAAATTAATGGAAAAGAAACATTACTTATCCTTATAAGATGGCATGCCACTAAATGTCTGAATCCCTCAGTATTCCACCCCCAATCAGAGTTAGTGATTTTTCTGCTTTGCCTTTTTTTCTTGTCGTGCTCTCTCACCCTTACCTCTCATGTACTTAGTTTTTCAAGCTAGAAGTCGATGTTTGTACAGGATTTAATTTTTTTAGTTTACTGACAGTAGGCATACATCTGATAGGAATTTTTTAATTTAAAAGATACTGTCCCTTATATATCAGAACATTTCGAACAAGTTAAATAAATAGGATTTTGACTCGTTTATTTTCGTGGTTGCATCCTGAATCATAAACAAACTGACTTACATTTGGCTATTTAATAATGAGGTCTTGATTGGGAGTGTTAACCACTTAAGGTAGGATGACAGTATAGCTACTGTTGACTAAAATTCCATTTGTTGTTTGCATGTTACAGAATTTATACTGTGCCCAGTAATAATAATAATAATAATTACATTTTATAAGGCTTTTAATTTGCAAGATACTTTCACATTCATTTTCCAATTTGAGCCACATTTCACTCCTGGAAGGAGAAATTTTATGCCCACCCTACTAGTGAGGAAACTGAGGCTCAGAGGCCTACTCGTTTGCCCAAAATCATTCAGCTGATGAGTCATAATTCCAAGAATTCTGACTCCAAAGCCCATTCTCTTTCCAAAACTGCAGTTCCCCATTTTATTGTATTTCTTGGAAGTTGCTCACAGATTGAATATTTTTTGATGATCAATTTGAACTTTTCTTTGACTCCTCTATGTTGACTTGTTAATTATCTTAATCACTCTGTTGGTGTTTTCTGGGGAGTCGGTGGGTGGGGAGTGATAGGCCCAGAGGCCACCCAGAATAGGAGAGAGGAGACAGAAGTGAATCACAGTGTCCAGAAAAAAAAGCTGCTTGCCTCCGTAGGGGAGGAAAAACTTCCTCCTACCCTCTTAGGTTCCGTGGCTGGGCCTAAGAATAAAACTGACATAAAGCAGATTAACAGGAGAAAAGCATACTTTTTTTTTTTTTCATGTACCTGGGAGTTTTCAAAAGGAAAATGAAGACCCAAAGAAGCTTTTAGACCAGAAAGCTTACCAAAAGGCCAAGTGGGGATGTGATAAGACAAAGGGACTTAAGTTATGTAAATTGTGGGACAGTGACTAGGAAGAAATGGGGAAACTGATGGAGGATGGGAGTTATTTTGGGTTTGGCTGTACAGATCCATTTCGACTTGACTCCCAGTCTCTGGTGATAAGAATGTTCTTCTCTTCCTGGTACAGGGAGAGTACCTTTCTCATGGGAAATTTTATGACCCATTTTAGGTAGAAAAGGAGAGATTACGGATCCTTTCCTGCATTTGCTGTTTCTTAAGTGCCTTCAGCTCAAAATAACCAATATGGCAAAGCAGCATATTTTGGGGTGACATCCTGAGCCCCTTCACCAAACTTGACTAAGGTGAAGCAGCCTATTCATCAGAGGATAGAAAGCAGCTTTAATAACTGGCTGGGGAATACACTTCAGGCAAACCACATGTCAGAAAGGAAAGGGGGGCTTCCCTGGTGGCGCAGTGGTTGAGAATCCGCCTGCCAATGCAGGGGACACGGGTTCGATCCCTGGTCCGGGAAGATCCCACATGCCGTGGAGCAACTAAGCTCGTGTGCCACAACTACTGAGCCTGTGCTCTAGAGCCCGTGAGCCACAACTACTGAGCCTGCGTGCTGCAACTACTGAAGCCCACGCGCCTAGAGCCCGTGCTCCACAATGAGAGAAGCCACTGCAATGAGAAGCCTGCGCACCGCAATGAAAAGTAGCCCCCGCTCGCCGCAGCTAGAGAAAGCCCGCGCGCAGCAACGAAGACCCAACACAGCCAAAAATAAATAAGTAAATAAATAAAATTAAAAAAAAAAAAAGCAAAAATCTGATTCTTTAAAAAAAAAAAAAATCTTAGGGCATTTTCATCACCACAAAAAAAAAAAAAGAAAAAAGAAAGGAAAGGGCCAAGAGCTATAAGTCATGAGAGATTCTTACGTAAAAAGGAAGAAATTGGTGGCTGAGCCAGTGCAGGATATCGTAAAGCCCAAGGCTCACCTGGGTCCAAAGCTGAATATAGATCTTTGATGTACACTATGACTCGGGCCCTCAAAGACTGACCCACATCAGGAAGAGGTAGGTTCTAAGAAGTGGCATCACCTGGAGTTGGCCTCAGGCTGAGCATGGAAGAACGATTTAGCATCCATTCCTGTTAAGGTTGAGACAGGGACAGGGCACGGGAAGGCTTCATAAACTGAGCCTCCAAGTTAATCTTCAATTTGCTTTTAAAATTAGTATCATAAAGTTCACTAGTTAAATTTGCTTGCTGCTGTTTCATTTGTTTTTCACTTAGTTTTCTAGCAAAAGATTGCTTTAGAAGAATTCTGATCTCTTTGTTGCACAAAGGGGTAATGGGCTAGAAGAGACACAGGCCGTTTCTGTGCTCCTAATGCTCATCCGTGGTGGGTGATTGTAGACTGACCGTATGAAGGATTGTTGCAGGCAGAAAGACCTCTGCTCTCTTCCCTGGGTTCCTTTCTCAGTCTGCCCCTTTCCTTACTTGAAAAGAAAGTAGATGCTGATTTCTTGTGATATGGGCCATTCCACTGAACCCCTACCTTGTATTTATAGTATTTGGTAACATTTATGTGTTAATAGCCCTTTAAAGGGTATCAATTGTGAATTCGTCTCCTACCCTCTATTGACATATATGCTGTTGCCCAAATATCTTTGAAGTTTTTTGCATTGTGCCTTTCTCTTGCTGTTACAAATGACTAGAATACTCTCCCCACCATCTCTTGGATTATCCAAATTCCCATTCATCTTTCAAGGTCTGGCTTAATGTTGAAGCAGCACAGCTTGTTGAGGGCTAGCTTGGTAGAAATCAGAGTGAGACTATACCAAGAAGCAGCTGAAACTCAGCAGAAATAATTTGGGGGTCTGTGGGTAGGCAACTGTCCTACCCAACCATGAACTTGGAGGTTCTCCTAGGGCTAAAAGCTAAAGGGTGTATATTTTAAATAGGGAAGGTGTTTTTGTTGCCCATGGCCATCACAAGCTGACTTCACATCTCGTTATTCCCCTCGTCGCCTTATACTCTGCAGCAGGATTTATCAAGAACGGCACTTGGTGTGGGGGTCAGATTATTCTTTGTTGTGAGAGGCTATCCTGTGCATTGTAGGATATTTAGCAGCACCCATGGCCTCAAGCCTAGATGCCAGTAGCACTCCCCTCCGTGTGACAACTAGAAATGAATACAGACATTGCTGAATGTTGGGGTGGGGGAACGCGGGGAGGGGAGAGGTTAGAAGAAGAGAGGCACTGCAGAATCGCTCTGCATTGTGAACCTCAGCTCCACAGGCACAGTGAGTCTCTTCCAGGAGTCTCTTCCAGTTCTCCGGATGCAGTGTGTACCTATACACACCTGTATGTAGAATGCCCTTTTCTGTTTGTCAGCTTGTAAGCTTTAGCTTTCAAGATCTAGCTCTCCTGTGAAGCTTTTTCATCATTCTTGCCAAAACTGTTAGTGCTACTTCTTTGTGCTCCAAAGCACAAAGCTGTAAAATAATTATTTACAGGCTTAAAAGTGTATAGAGATCCTACTATATGCCAACTGTTGTGCTAGGTTCTAGGGATGCAGCATTGAAGACGATAAACATTTCTTGCCTCATGTTGCTGACAGTCCGGCTTCTTATATATCACAAATTATATTTGTAGTTCCCATAGAGACTGTAAATTCCTGGAAGGCAGGGACCAAGCGTCGGCTCTTGTTCATTACCCCCTAACTCCTTACATAGTATTTGACATAGTGTTGGTCTTCATAAGTATTTGGTGAATAAAGGAAATAAATAATTTATTGCCCTCTCTGCATCTCCACTCGCATTACCCTAATTCAGGTTCTCTTCATTGCAGATATGAGGTCTTGCCTGTTTCCAAGTAAACTATCCTGACTCCATTTGCCCCCTTTAGATCCCACCTTCTACAAAGACACCAGAATGAGATGTCCAGAATACAAATCTTAAGAAGCCATCAGTGCTTCTTGTTGCATCTGGTATTTTAAAGACAAGTGTCTGTAACATAGCTGAGTCTGCCCTTTTCTGGTCACTCCCTTCCCTACACTTCTCTCCACCAGTCAGAACAGCCTGTAGCTCTCCATGATCACCGTGCTATTTCAGACCCCAGAAGCTTTGCTTCTGCTGCTTCGTCTTATCTGCAATTTCCTGTCTTCTACTGGGTAATTCCAACGCATCCTTTAAGATTCAGTTCAAGAATCCATTCTTTCTGGAAGCCTCTTCTGGGCTAACTACCAGACTAAGTTGGGTGGTCCTCCTCTGTGTCCCACAGTGCTAGTATCTACTTGTGATTTCTTAACTGTCTGTTAATGGGAATGCCTTCCCAATTCTGCAGTGAGTTTCTTGAGAGCAGGACTTAATCTTTCATCTTTGTATCCCAGGTGTCTAGCATAGTGACTGACAAACAGTAGGCACTTAGATTTTGTTTGAATGAATGAATGTGAATGAAAAGGTTAGTAACAGGACCTTTTATTTAAAGTAAAAGTTTCAAATAGAGGCTCTTAATGATCAGGTGTTTTATTTTTGCTTTCTACAGATATTGGTATCAACTTGACAGATCCTGTGTTCAGAGGAATTTATAGGGGGGTTCAAAAGCATCAAGGTAAATGTTTCTTTTATTAAGGTAAATAGTTTATCTGTGAAGACAAACTTTCTGACTCAAGGGAGACCTTAAGAAGCTTCACGGACTCTTACAATTGAAATATTAAAGAATTTATTATGCATCTTGGATAAAACTATAAACAAAGTGAAACACATATAAGCTATATTGGTAAACCATGATCATGAACATTTATAAAATACCTATTACAACAAAGTATTATCAAGCCCTTCTTATCTGTAGAAGTTTATAACTTTGAATATAGAACTTTAGATAACCATATGCATAAAAGGCAAACCATAAAGCCAAACAGACTTTTCCCCTTTGTGGTCAACAGAATAAAAATACAATTGAATGGATAACTATTCATCTATTTTGCCTTATATGGGTTTCTTTTTTTTTAAAGTATCGCTAGGTCTTTGCTTATTATATGATAAGCACTCATCAAATAGTATTGATTTGACTTCAGTAAATGTGATTTTTCTATGTATTTTTCTTTCAATAAAGGATAATTAAATTATGGGTAAGTGAATTTTTAGTTACATTTTCTTAATGTGGGGTTCATCTTTTACAGACGACTTGCAGGATGTAATAGAGAGAGCTGTTCAGATTGGTGTTAAAAAGGTAACATTTCATTTTTGTTACCCTTATGGTTTTTTTTTTTTAAAACTAAATTTTGGTTAAAGTACTGCAGAAAAGAAGAGAAAGAGCCAAACCACATTTAGCATTTTGTGATATGTATTGTCAACATGTAATATTAGCAAGTTAATGAAATAAAATATCAAAATATTCTGTTCTCAGCAATTTAAGTGACACAAACCTTGTGAGTGGTTCTTCCATGTGATCAGAAGTGTAGTAAATGGCCAAGTCTCGCTGGAAAAGTTTTTTAAAACCCATCTAAATTACCAGGCTTCTTAAGAGGCAACTATTAGTAGATTTTGTAACAATTTAGCATTTGTTAGAAGTAAGCAATCATCAAAAAGACATGTATCTAATCACCAAGTTTAGCTTTTATACTATGTATAACATTGCAAATAACTGAGAGAACACTTTAATTTTTATGGTGATAATTTGATAATCAGGAGAATTCCTACTACTTTTAGAGAGTTCTAAGCAAAAGAATTTTAGTTCGTGTCAAAGTTTTTGAATAGATATTTCTTTTTAATTAGTATTTTTTTAAAGTAGCAAGCTAGCCCACACATGCACACAAGAAATAAGATTACGTTCCATAGGGGACTTCCCTGGTGGTCCAGTGGGTAAGACTGCATGCTCCCACTGCAGGGGGCCTGGCTTCGATCCCTGGTCAGGGAACTAGATCCCACATGCAGCAACTAAAAGAACCCGCATGCCACAACTAAGACCCAGCGCAGCCAAATAAATAAATATTTTTTAAAAAAAAGATCAAGTTCCATAGTGTGGTATCAGGGCATTTAGTAGCTACTGTTTCTAAGTTAAATAAACCTCAGTTTTAAAAAGTGATACTCCTGGCTAAATGAGTTCTGCAGTCTCCAACTCTAAAATTGTATTAGTTATTATTCAGAAGTAATAAGAGGATAAAAGTTACAACATAATTTCTTATTATGTGGTCATTCTTTGCTTGGTAAATCACTTTATAAAATGTTTTTCTGCAAAGTCTGAAATACCAAGCTCCTAAATTTTGTCAACTGAAAAAAAATGCACAACCTAAAGGTGGAGAATTATGTTTTATTTGGCATACTTGCTGAATTACCAGGCTTCTTAAGAGGCAACTAGTAGTTGCCTAATCCTCTCAGGTGGCTCTGAGGGACTGCTCCGAAGAGGTAAGGGAGGAGCCAGGATATATGGGAGTTTTGCCAAAAAAAACAAAACAACAACAAAAAAACAGGTAGTGGAACATCAAAAGATTACTGCTAATTAAAGAAAAAAATCTCAAGTTAATGAATTTAGCAATTTTCTACATATGGGACGATGCAAGAGTCTGGGCTCATTGAAATCATTCCTTTGATGTGCACCTTCACTATCTAGAGCAAGTACCCTGTTTTTCTCCATCCTGAATCCCCTCAGGGTGCACAGTCAGAGGCAGCTGCAGTGGCTGAGGGCTTGATGACCATAACATCCTTTGTTGACTGATATGGTAGGAGACCTTTTTCATAGACAGTTTTCGTGTGTCATCCATGAATAGTTTAATCTTAACATTTATAACACACACATGGATTTAGGAATGACAGAACTGAAGAACTGAAATCAAATTTACTTGGACATGGTTCCAAATTGAAATTTAATCCAGTACCTTGTAGCTTTATGGTAGTGATTAAAAGCACAGTTACGGCATCACAAACCTTGGTTCCAGCCCCAGCTTCCTTCCTCAGAGCTTTGTAACCTGGGGTGCTTCATCTCTCTAGACTTCAGTTTTCTCATCCCTAAATCAAGAATGATAATAATAGCTAATAAACAGAGTTGTTGTGAAGATTAAATAAAATATAGAATGCAAAGCAATTGATATTGTACCTGGCATAAAGTAGGCAACATTTATTATGTTCATGGTGGAAGCTGTCATTGTCATCATCGTCGTCGTCGTCATCGTAAACTGGGAGAGGAAAGTATATGTCCCCTAGTCTTGTCCTTACTTTTTCATCTATTTGGGAAAGTTACAGGTAAAATAAAAGGTAGATTTGATTAGAAACTATTTTACGTAATTGAAAACTGGATGTGGGCACCTGATCCTTTTTTTTTTTAAATTTTTATTGGCGTACGGTTGATTTATAACGTGTTTCAGGTGTACAGCAAAGTGAATCAGTTATACATATACATATATCCACTCTTTTTTAGATTCTTTTCCCATATAGGACGTTACAGAGTATTTTTTTTTAATTTATTTATTTTTGGCTGCATTGGGTCTTTGTTGCTGTGCGCAGGCTTTCTCTAGTTGTGGCGAGCGGGGGCTTCTCATTGCGATTGGTTCTCTTGTTGCGGAGCATGGGCTCTAGGCACACAGGCTTCAGTAGTTGTGGCATGTGGGCTCCGTAGTTGTGGCTCGCGGGCTCTAGAGCGCAGGCTCAGTAGTTGTGGCACACGGGGTTAGTGGCTCCGCGGCACATGGGATCTTCTGGGACCAGGGATCGATCCCGTGTCCCCTGCATTGACAGGCGGATTCTTAATCACTGCGCCATCAGGGAAGTCCCCACCTCATCCTTTATTAAAGAATTAGGTAGTGTTAGTAAACAATAGTTTTCTCAATATTTTTGTTACTATATACTATGTTTTACAGGCAGAATAGATACTCAGTGTCTATCATTTCAGAAGTTTATCACTCTGTGAAAATGTCTGTTTATCATTTGCACTATCTCCTGTGTTTTCTATGTGTTCTATTTACGTGTGTACCTAGAATGAATTCTTCATTTTAGCTCAGTGAGTCTCTTGAAGTATGCTTTAAATTTTAAATCACTTCTTCAGAAGAATGTGCACTTAAGCAGCACTGCCTTAGTAGTCACCATCAACACATAGCTCTTTAGTGACATTTTCCCTTAAACAGGTTAGCAAAGGTGGTGTTCTAATTGCAGTGGACTCTGATAGCTACCTCTGTAGAAGGGATTCCTTGCCAAGAGCTATACATTTCCCTACAAAGAATTTTATCAATATACATTAATCCAGTGATTGTCAAACTTGGCCTCAGAACCCCTTCATATTCTTTAAGATTATTGAGGACCCCAAAGAGCTCTTATGTGGGTTCTATCTATTGATACATATTGTATTAGAAATTAAAACAGAAGTTTTAAATGCAGTTATCTTTGAATAACACGGGTTTGAACTGTGAGTTCACCTAGACACAGATTTTTTTCCAGTAGTAAATACTACAGTATTACGTGATCTGAGGTTGGGTGAATATGTAGATGTGGAACCCCTGATACAGAGGGACAACTGTAAGTAATATACAGATTTTCAACGGCGCCCCTAACCTCCACATCGTTCAAGGGTTAACCGTATCTATTTATTAATTCATTTTAAAACAGTAGACCATTATGTAAAATAAATAACATATTTTTATGAAAAGTATTTTCTAAACCAAAAACATTTAGTGACACGAGTGGAATTTGTATTTTTTTTTTAATATCTTTTAAATGTCTGACTTAATAGAAGACTGCTGAGCTTTCATATCTGTTTCTGCAGTCTTTTGTGATGTTACACATCATGTAGCCTCTGGAATACTTCACTGCACACGCGTGACAGGTGAGAGTGAATAAGGCAAATAACATCTTAGTATTATTATGATAATAGTTTTGACCTAACATATCCCGTGGAGAGTCCAGGACCACACTTGGAGAACTGTTTAGTCAACACTATTGAATCTCTAATTTAGATTAACAGAATTCTAAATTCAGAAGTTTTTAGTTACTCATTCTTTCCTAATGTGATCTCTGTCCTCAAGAAACTCGTGGTCTAATAGGAAAGACAGACATGTGAATACATTTTAGTAGGAGTCACAAATTCTTTGTAGTGTGTGTATGTGTGTGTGCGTGTGCGTGTGTGCGCATATGGAGAGGGTATTCAGGATCCACTCTGCACAGGATGTGATCTTTCAGCTGAATTTTTAAAGGAGGGTTGGTGTGTGACAGTCAAAGAGAGAGAAGCATTCTGGAAAAAAGCAGCAGGAAAGCACGTTTGGGAAAATGTGGTTGACACCCTGTTAAAGTGGACTTATTTTATTTCTTTCTGTTTCAGTTTATGATTACAGGTGGAAATCTACAAGACAGTAAAGATGCACTGCATTTGGCACAGACAAATGGTATCCTCATATTACTTTTACCCCCCAAAATGTGAATTAAGTTATTTTGAAGAAGTCTTTCTGAGAACTGCCTCAGGTACAAATACTGTAGACACAACAGGAAGATAGACCAATTTCAGTGTGACATGATTAAGATGAAAAAATTGAAAGTGCCCATTGTTATATCAGATGCTTGATGAACCCTCTTGTATTTAGTAAGGATTATTTTAAGATTTCAGTTAATGAGAATTAAGTTCACTAGGCATAGAATTTAACCTCAGATATTCCTGATGTAGAATTTTTGTGTATATGCCATAATGTGTTTAAGATATGAGTTGCTTTTTTTTTTTTTTTTTTTTTTTTTTTTTTTTTTTAAATTTATTAATTTATTAATTTATTTTTGGCTGTGTTGGGTCTTCGTTTCTGTGCGAGGGCTTTCTCCAGTTGCGGCAAGTGGGGGCCACTCTTCATCGCGGTGCGCGGGCCTCTCACTGTCGCGGCCTCTCCCGTTGTGGAGCACAGGCTCCAGACGCGCAGGCTCAGTAGTTGTGGCTCACGGGCTTAGTTGCTCCGTGGCATGTGGGATCTTCCCAGACCAGGGCTCGAACCCGTGTCCCCTGCATTGGCAGGCAGATTCCCAACCACTGCGCCACCAGGGAAGCCCTATGAGTTGCTTTTTATTTGCTCTTTTTTAACTTAGGTTGTGAAAGATCATTTATTAAGTATTCATCATGCAGATCAGAGACACTGTGCAAGGCACCAGGAGTGCAAATAATAATATAATATATAATCCCTCATATGCTCACTTTATGTTCATATATTTGCATTTATTTAAAGTCTGTAAAGTTTTAGAGTTGATTCCTACCAGAATCCTAGTTACATAAAACACCTCCTTTATCTGGCATTCATTTACCTAACCTTTTTTTTGTTTGTTTTTTGCTGGGGAGCGGCAGGGAGCATACTTCATGTGCTAGACACTGAAGAATTAGGCATTCCATGTTATTTTTCAAAATACTAGTTTGTTCATTAAAAGCTGTTTTTTATTGAGATCTTTCTAAAATGCATACTTCTGTTCAAGATCCACTGACACTTTTTCTAAGTGATTAAAGTCATAAAAATAATCATCTTCCCAGAAGCTTTTGATGTGTATAAGAATATTATCTTGCGTACTTGTTATTCCCCAAACAGATATGCTTTTAAAAGTTCTCGGATCTCCATTGTCAACCCTTTTCCACTCCTCTGCATATACCTGCTACCTCACTGCTTTTTTTTTTTTTTTAAATATAAATCTGATTTTTTAAAAAAATTAATTAATTTATTTATTTATTTTTGGCTGTGTTGGGTCTTCGTTTCTGTGCAATGGCCTTCTCCAGTTGCGGTGAGCGGGGGCCACTTTTCTTCGCGGTGCGCGGGCCTCTCACTGTCGCGGCCTCTCTTGTTGTGGAGCACAGGGTCCAGACGCGCAGGCTCAGTAGTTGTGGCTCACGGGCTTTGTTGCTCTGTGGCATGTGGGATCCTCCCAGACCAGGGCTCGAACCCGTGTCCCCTGCATTGGCAGGCAGACTCTCAACCACTGTGCCACCAGGGAAGCCCTACCTCACTGCTTTAAAAGCTCCTTTTATGCATGAACATATTCGTGGGAGCCTGAGGAAGGCAACAGGTCTCTCCCATGGGCTCATCAGGTGCAAGAGCCTTAAGCTTCTTAAGCCCTTTTCAACCTCACACTTGTGTTCCATACAATTAAGATACCAAAGTACAGCCTCCAAATAAGTGAGCTTTATTTTCTATTAGAAAAATGAATCCTACTTCCACCTCTGTTACCCTTTTTAAGGGAAAGGAATGCATTTTAACTGTTAATACATGGAACCTGAGTCACATGAACAGTGAATATTAAAGATAAAATTGTAGAAAGAAATGTCATTACCTAAGAAATTGTTTCATTTTCCATTCAAAAGGCTCAGTAAATACCAAACTTTGGAAGAGTTGAATTATTTTTACCAGTACATTAAGGCAGTTTTCATATTCATGTCCTACTTTATTAGTATTCCAAAAATTCTTATGTGATTAACCCAGTGCAATTCTGGTAGTTTGACTAGTTTATGGGTATTGTTAAAAGCTGACCAGTTGAAATTATTTGATATTATATCATTTTTGCATATTAAATATAAATATGAAAAAATATCTTGAAAATAATCCTAAGACATTATTTTGTGCTAGATATGTTTTTCAGTACAGTTGGGTGTCATCCTACAAGATGTGATGAATTTGAAAAGAATAACCCTGATCTTTACTTGATGGAGTTACTAAATCTCGCTGAAAACAACAAGGGGAAAGTTGTAGCAATAGGGGAATGTGGACTTGGTAAGTGCCAACTTATCCCGTTAGAGTGACTTTGTTTGAAAATAATTGATTTGTTGTGTCCAAGTCATGAGTAATTATTGATTCTTTTTTATCTTTTAAAGATTTTGACCGACTGCAGTTTTGTCCTAAAGGTACTCAGCTCAAGTAAGGAAATTTGTTGTCTTTAGAAATTATCGTATTGTAAAATCTTAAGGGCGATTTTTAAGTAGATTTTATCAGTTCAGAATGTAGTTAGATTAAGCATGAGGGTTTTTTTGTTTTTCCCTTTGTATATTAAAAGTTAAGTGAAACAAATTCCATGCATACTTGAATGGAATTCATAAGGTATGGAAGCATATAGTTCCCTAATTGTTTAACCATTTAACTTGATTTTAATGGTAGAAACAGGGATGAGTTTACATGATAGACTTTTGATTTTTTTTGTTTAATAATTGCATTCACACATGAACCATTCCAATAAAATGAATTAAATTCTGTTGTGGGGCATATGATTTAAGAATAAAAGATATTATTAATAAAAAGAGATTATAGGATCAATCACCAAAGCTAGAAAAGCATATTTTACTCTTGCTGGGTGTTGGATATTGTCAGTTTGGAACCTGAGAATCCTTTCATAGGATCCATGTTGGGAGTGGTGGCTTCTGAGAAAACTCCAAGCTCACAAGCCTCAGAGACTTCTTATAACCCATGGCCTGTAGCTGTTAGTTGGAACTCCTGCCACCAGACTGGTGGGTAGTGTTGAAGGCTGAAAAGAAAAATTATGTTATAGGTTTAATTTAAGACATAAGCATTTTGTTGAATTTCAAAAACAGTGTATTAATTGTCAAGATAGTAAAACATTAAAATGAGTTTCTAAAGGAGGCTAATTTCATTATTCATCTATTCAGCAAATATTTATGGAGTAATATGTGCTAGAAACTGCTGGGAACTCATAGTATACTCATAGTATACAAAACTGTGAATAAGGTATAGTATCTGCTCCTAGAGCCATTTAAGAATAAACAACCCTCCATCCTGCTTAGTTTCTCATACATGAAAGAGGAGTCTGGATCAAATTCTCTCAAGATACCATCTAGCTCTCTCATAATATTTAATAATTAACCATTTTTTGTCATATGATCTTGATTAAGCCAGTGCTTGATGGCCTGAAGGGACTTTTTAAATCACACCTGCCAGAAGTGTACTTGCTCCCGCTCCCTCCCCTGCCCACACACGCAATCCCGGCGTGTCCGGTCCAGGTGAAAGTGCCTACAGTGAGGAGCAGATTGACCAGTGAGTCTGTCGTACCCTGGACGTCAGGGTCCAGAATTCCTGAAGGACCGTAACCAAGTGACACAGGATGGGTTAGAGTAACGTTCTATGGGCTCTTCCTTTCACGCTTCACAGTTACAGAACCTTTCAGAGCTGCTTAGTTAGCAGCATATTATTTGCCGTGTTTTTCAGGGACATTCACGTGATTACTGGCAGGATTATTAAATCTCTGTACCTCTCTCGAATATCATGTAGGTCAGTTCACTTAACCTTAAAAGTTCACATGTTCACATTTAAAAAGAGAAACAGTTCGCTGTAATAGCTTCTTCGGTTAAGCCCACAGATCTTAATTCCTCCACTTTCATGTCTGTTTTTGGCCAAGACGAGCCTCATGAGGCAAACAGATTGTGTGGTGTGACCATTGAGGACAGTGGCAGAGTCCTCCATACGACTTTCCATCCAGATGACTTAAACGGATTCTAAAATGCAACTTAAATACTTTAAACCTGATTTGTGTGTGTGTTTAATGAAAACATTGATAGTATCAGCTCTCTTTTACTGCTCCATCATCTTCAGATCAGAACTTAAAACGATGTGTATATAGCAGTATATAGTTTATGCTTCAACACACATGCCACTTGTCCAGATGTTGATCTGTAATAGAGTTGAACTCCATTGATTAAGTGAATGATTACCAAGTGTCTCCTCAGTCTGATACAAAGAAGAATAAGTGCCTCTACAGATAAGAGAGGACATAAATAATTAAAATAGGTTGGAAAGTGCTATCAGAAAGGTATGTGAACAGCAGAGGGAAAGACTCACTTTCTGGGGGAGTCAGAAGGCTTTGCCAAGGTGACGGGATGTGACCTAGGCCTCTTCCAGAACAGGTAAAGCTAAGGACGAATTAAAGTACAGTAGAAATTTTGAATAGATGGGCAGTTCAGTTTGAAATTGCATTTTATTATAGATCATCAAATGACTTAGTGAGTAAAAAAATGATAAACCAGTAGTAATTGCATTTGGATTGTTGTTATGGAAACATATACCCATGTCTTCTACCTTTGCTCCCTCCTTTCCTATAGCACGTACTAACAGCATCACCCCTATTCTCTGCCACACAACACTCTGTACTTGTTTCAGCATTTCTCACATTGTAATAAAAGTGTGTTTGTGTTACCACTTCCGCTCCCACAACAAACTAGTGTCTCTGAGTTCTTCAAAGGCACAGACCAAGCCTTCCTCATGTTCTAGTTCCTATGGCACCTAGCACAGTACTCTTAGCACATCGTAAATGTGCACTGAATTTTTAATAATAAGGAAAGTGTCTTTTTGATTCCTGTAGAGCATGATGGATAAAAAGCCTATAATTCAGCTTTTACTGTTGAGTCTATTGAAAGAATTTAGATTTTGGTCTGTGCTTATACATGCCAGTTGTCCATCTGAAACAATTAACTAGTGTGTGATTGTCGTTTTACTTTTTAAGTAAAAACATACAGTAAAAAAAAAGACCTGTAAGAAGAGAAAAATAGAAAATAAATTAGTATAATGGATTAGGAGGCAAGACCAAAAAAAAAAAAAAAAACCCACTACTGTGCAATAGACAAAGTATCTGAAAAATAATGGTAAGTAAAGGCAGTAGACAACATAGTATTAAAAGACCTTTGGAATCAACAAATCTTTAGGTTTGAATCATAACTGCCTTTTGGTACCTATATATTCCTTTGTAAATCTCAATTTCCTCATCTTTAAAATGGGGATAATACCGCCTGCCTTTCTTAACATTTAGTATGTAAAGGCCATTGTGCCGTGCCTGGCACAGAGTCAGAGCTCCATAAATTGTGGCTGTTGTATTATTCTTAGAAATACTGCCAACCTAAAGGAAGCTACTGGCTATAGTTTCTGTTTGGGATTTTTGAAAAGTGCTTTTTAAAGAGCAAAAAGAGAAGAAAAGCAAGAAGACAAGGAAAAGACCTGATTTAGTTATGGAAAGGTTAGCCTTTAGGCATGCCCTGTATTTTCAGTTTCTCTGCCTGGTGCTACTACACTCCTTTCCTTGTTGCAAGTTAGAGTTCTGTTCACTTGAGTGGGAGGCATTTGCTTTGGGCATTTTTCTTGGGGTTTTAGCATGTTAGTACTGTGCAGGTCTTTTTTTTTTTAATCAGACATCAGACAAAATTTCAAAATAATCATTTGCGGATTTAGGAAACCTCAGAGATGATGGCAAGGAGTGCCTCAGTCTCTCCTCTGGCTTAGAGGAGGGAGTAACACTGGGTTCAGGTGTACTGGTGGACCGCTTTGGGTCTTCTGGATTTGCCTCAATCCAAGTTACAGGCATTCCTCTGAGATATTGGGGGTTCAGTTCCAGACCATCACAATAAAGCAAGTCACAGAAATGTTTTGGTTTCCCAGCGCATATAAAAGTTATGTTTACTCTATACTGTAGTCTGTTAAGTGTGTGATAGGATTATGTGTAAAAAAACAATGTACAGACTTTAATTAAAGAATACTTTATTGCTAAAAAAATGCTAACCATCATCTGAGACTTCAGCGAGTCAGTCTTTGTGCTGGTGGAGGGTCTTGCCTCAGTGTTGGTGGCTGCTGACTGATCAGGGTGGTGGTGCTGAAGGCTGGGCTGGCTGCGGCAGTTTCTTAAAATAAGACAGCAGTGAAGTTTGCTGCATCGATTGACTCTTCCTATCACGAACTATTTCTCGGTAGCCCACGATGATGTTTGATAGCATTTTACCCACAGTAGAACTTTCAGAATTGGAGTCAGTCCTCTCAAACCCTGCCACTGCTTCATCAGCTAAGTTTATGTCATGTCATTTCAACAGTCTTCACAGTATCTTCACCAGGAGTAGATTCCATCTCAAGAAACCACTTTCTCTGCTCATCCATAGAAAGAAACTTCTCATTCATTAAAGTTTTATCATGAGATTGCAGCAATTCAGTCCCATCTTCAGGCTCCACTTCTAATTCTAGTTCTCTTGCTGTTTCCATCACATGTGCAGTTACTTTCTCCACTCAAGTCTTAAACCCCTCAAAGTCATCTATGAGTGTTGAAATCAACTTCTTCCAAACTCCTGTTAATGTTGATATTTTGACCTTTTCCCACGAATCACGAATGTTCTTAATGGCATCTAGAATGGTGAATACTTTCCAGGTTTTCAGTTTACTTTGCCCAGATCCATCATCTGTGGCAGCTATAACCTTACAAAATGTTTTTCTTAAATAATAAGACGAGAAAGTAAAAATTACTCTGTGATCCATGGGCTGCAGAATGAATGTTGTGTTAGCAGGCATGACAACAACATGAATCTCTTTGTACGTCCCCATCAGAGCTCTTGGATGAATGGGTGCATTGTCAATGAACAGTAATATTTTGAAAGGAATCTTTTTTTCTGAGCATTAAGTCTCAATAGTATGCTTAAAATATTCAGTAAACCATGTTGTAAACAGATATTTTGTCATCCAGGCTTTTGTTATTCCATTTACAGAGCACAGGCAGAGTAGATTTAGCATAATTCTTAAGGGTTCTAGGATTTTCAGGTTGGTAGATGAGCATAGGCTTCAACTTAAAGTCACCAGTTGCATTAGCCCCTAACAAGGGAGTCAGCCTGTCCTTTGAAGCCAGGCATTGACTTCTCCTCTCTAGCTATGAAAGTCCTAGATGGTATCTTTTTTCAACTTAAGGCTGTTTCATCTACACTGAAAATCTATTGTTTGGTGTAGCGACCTTCATTCATTATCTTCACTGGGGTCTTCTGGATACCTTGCTGCAGCTTCTGCATCAGCACTTGCCGCTTCGCCTTGCACGTTTATGTTCTGGAGGCGGCTTCTTCCCTTAAACCTCATGAACCAACCTCTGCTGGCTTCAAACTTATCTTCTGCAGCTTCCTCACCTCTCTCAGCCTTCACAGAATCGAAGTTAATTAGGGCCTTGCTCTGGATCGGGCTTTGGCTTAAGGGAATGTTATGGCTGGTTTGATCTCATATCTAAACTACTAAAACTTTCTCCATGTCAGCAGTAAGGCTGTTTTGCTTTCTTGTCATTTGTGTGTTCATGGGAGTAGCACTTTGAATTTTGTTTAGGAACTTTAACTTTGCATTCACAACTTGGCTGACTGGCTCAAGAGGCCTAGCTTTTGGCCTGTCTTGGCTTTAAACATGCCTTCCTCACTAAGCTTAAACATTTCTAGCTTTTGATTTAAAGTGTGAGACATGAAACGCTTCCTTTAACTTGAACACTTAGAGGCCATTCATTGTAGTGTTATTAGTTGGCTTAATTTCAATGCTGTTGTGTCTCAGGGAATAGAGAGGCCCAAGGAGAGGAAGAGAGACCAGGGAACACGCTGGTAGGTCAGAACACACAGAATATTTGTTAAGTTCGCTGTCTGGTATGGGCAAGGTTTGTGGCTCTCCAAAACAATTGCTATGGTAACATCAAGGACCACTGATCACAGATACAGTAATGAAAATACAATAATACAATACAAATGCAATAATGAAAAAGTTTGAAATATTGCAAGAATTGCCAAAATGTGACACAGAGACACAAAGTGAGCAAATGCTGTTGGAAAAATGGTGCCGACAGACTTGCTTCATGTAGAGTTGCCACAGATCTTCAATTTGTAAAAACAAACAAACAAGAAAACAGTATCCAAGAAGCTCAGTAAAACAAGGTATGCCTGTAATAACAGCTGGTACTCTGAAGTTGAACTTTTCAAGCCCTTGTCCTTAGCTATTGTTGACCCTAAAATGTAAGAAGCAGTAATATTTACAATCAGAAGCAAATCACAGCTTTGCTAAAATGAGCAAATCTAACTCAAAGAATGATTCTCATTTATGAATTTTTAAAAATCTTAAAAGAAGCAGAGAAGTCTCTTAATAGGTGCCACTGGTGGTGCAGTGGTTAAGAATCCACCTGTCAATGCAGGGGACACGGGTTCAAGCCCTGGTCCAGGAAATTCCCACATGCCTCGGAGCAACTAAGCCCGTGTGTCACAGCTACTGAGCCTGCGCCCAGAGCCTGCACGCCACAACTGCTGAGCCCGAGTGCCACAACTACTGAAGCCCGCGCGCCTAGAGCCCATGTTCTGCCTCAAGAGAAGCCACTGCAATGAGAAGCCCGCACACCGCAATGAAGAGTAGCCCCCGCTCACCGCAACTAGAGAAAGCCCATGTGCAGCAACGAAGACCCAATGCAGCCATAAATAGATAAATAATAATAAGTAAATCAATAAATACTTTTTTTTAAAAAGCTGAGTTAAAAAAAAAATAGGTGCCACTTCCTGCCCTTTAGCTTCTGTTGTTATTCCTAGTTACCATAGTGGGTTGTTTTTTCTTTAAAGACCCTAGTCATTTGATGTTAAGTACCAATTATCCTCAATTTGTATTATTGGGAATGACTTTTTACCACATGGTTTTCTTATGATACCTAGCTGGCTTGAGCACGTCGACCTTTCTTTTCTCAAATTATATAAAATTCTGTAAGCACGTTGCTTGGGCATCTGTTATTTTCATAAATTGTACTTCTGCCTACTCTGCGATAGGAAGGCTTATTTCCAAGCTGATCATTAGATTCTGTAAATCTGTGGCTTGGTTGTATGGCTGTGTGTAGCCAGAAGCCAAATACAGAGTAAAGTTTACATAATGACTGGAGAACACTTAATTGCTGACATTTGAATTACTTTAGAGGTTCTGGAAATAGTGACCAGTAGTAATTATTAAAATATTTTTTTCCAAGTGTTCGTTTATATTTCCTACACTGTGAAGTTTCAGCACCATGCTAACTAAAAATATTTTTGCTTATTCTAGTCCAGCAGAATCTGGAAAAAAAAAACCAAAAAACATTGGATAATAAAGACATAGACCACCAATTTTAGGATGACTGTTTCTTTGAGAAGTACATTTCTATTTCTAATTTTAAAATGAGCATTTTCAAGAGTTTTACAAAGGGGGTACTCTTAGGAAAATAGTTGTCTAGCACTACAAGGAGACAAGATATAGGAAAACATAGCAAAAGAGATTTAAGTTATACACGGAGAAATTGTTCCCCCAAATTAGGGGCCTAGAAGAGGTGAAACCCCTTAAGAAAATAATACGACATCTGTTGTCTGTAACTCCTGGTTTAGCTTAAACTACATGACCATTAATGAGAACGAGAGGGAACATTGCTGAAATGAAAAGACACAGAGAACTCCCACCCTGTCATGTCCTCTGGATATTGTCCTTAAATGCTGGGACCAGGAAGAGGCTTCTTGAAAGCCTCTTGTGTGTTGTGATCTTGGACAAGGTCTTACACCCCTCTGACACCAGCTCTTGTCCTATCTGTCCTAGGGTTATTTTGAGGATTAGATGAGACAATGGTATAAGGCACTTAAAAACCTTTTTATGAAGTACTCTAAAATGTTCAGGACTGCCATTTTATCATGTAGTTTTCATTTTCCTGAAAAATAGAGTATTTCAGTTTTTTTGCTCATTTGTTTCATAAATTCTTTGTGTTTAGTTTTTAAGGGAATCCTTCTTTTTGCTCAGTGGCAATAACTCCTTGTATAACAGCACACAGAAAACACTGAGTGTAAAGCCTGGCCTCTCACTGGAGTGAGTTGATTCCCGCTGGCGGTGCTCAGCCAGCTCTCGGGACAAGGGGCTGATGGCCATGTGTTTTCGGCCACCAACACATGCTTCGGGGAAGGGATCCCACGGGTGATAGGAGGGTGTCCACTTCATTTGTTGGGATTTAGTCAGAAAGCAAGTTAAAAGTAATTATTTGGGGGAACAGTCTCCATCACTGGAAACTTAAACCTTACAGCTCTTTACTTCTAGCCATCAATGGTAAAATGCTACCTAATTTACCTGGCAGTTACAATGGAAAAACTAACAAACATTTCTGAAAACAATTTTGTAATCCCAGAAAATGAAGTAACCCTTTCAGGAAGTTTTTATAAAAGCTTTCGGCTAGGTCTGATGTGTTTTAAATGCCTGAATTCACTATTTCTGTTCTATCATTTCTAGAGAATAAAAGCCCTTTAACTTAAAAAAAAAAAAAATCGTGACAATGATTTTTCTCATGCTAAAATAAAACTTTTAATGAGGAAAATTTTTTTCCCATTTTGCAGATATTTTGAAAAACAGTTTGAACTGTCAGAACAAACAAAATTACCAATGTTTCTTCATTGTCGGAACTCACATGCTGAATTTTTGGGTGAGTTAAAGCTAAAATCTCATTTAAAATTTAAGAATTTGCAGAAATCAAGCTATTTGCTACAAGTTGTTTCTGTTTTAAATTCACAGACATAATGAGAAGGAATAGAGATCTGTGTGTAGGTGGAGTGGTAAGTATAGAAACTGCTTTTAATAAATGATGTTGGCCTCTATAAAGTGATTCAAATGCCAGCAATAAAGTTACTAAGGTTCTGCTCTCTCTTATTTGAAGGGCATATAAATTTACTGTTGAATCTATAGATCAGATATGGTACAAACATAAACCACACTATTTTAGTTACATTTACTTTGTTCAGAGTACAAGAATGAGTACAGAATGCTGTTCACAAGAAAACCCCGTGAATTTAGTCCTGCACATTGTAATAGTCTGCATGATCTTCTTTTTCTCTGCTTCTTCCATCAGCCATTCTTTAATGTTCTTCAATTTAAATTTTGAGCAAAATATAAACGAAATTTAATAATATTTTAAAATATTTTAGCACTCTTTTCAGGTTTGCCTTCTTAATTTCTTGTCAACTGTAGTTATTTACTATTACCACTCTGATTAGAGACACATTCTCATTTCTATAGTTTGCTTCTGCTCGAAACACTTCTCTATGGTCATTTCAGTCATTAGTCTTGAGAAAGTTCCATAAATATTATCTGTCTATCACTTAGCTTGGGTATCCATAGCAGTGATTTTTAATTTTTTTTTTTTTTTTTGGATCATGGACTCCTTTGAAAATCTGCCTCAGAAAAATGCTCATATGTACAATTTTCACATGTAATTTTAGGAGAGACTCACTGGTCTCTAGCAAAAAGCTGTTATCCACATGTAAGTGGACTTTCTCAGTTCAGGCCTGTGTTGTTAAAGGGTCAGCTGTAGTTTAAAAAAATTAACAGCAACAACAAATCCAACCTAAATGTTTGACTTTTATCAAAAAAAAAATTACCAAATAAATTAATAACTAATTTTCTAAAATGGTTTATGAGGGTCATATTTAAAATTATCTTACATTGTTGGAGGCTATGTTTTCTTTCTAGTCAGCTGGAAGTGCTGAGGGGAAGAACAAACCCTTTTGAGCAGCTGTGTAACAGTTATTTTTGAGAAACATGTTACCCACAGTATATTCAGACTCTCTGGATGCTATATTAACGTGACTTCACTTGTTAGGTGTGTTTAAAGGAGTCTTGTCACTTACTGTTTTGATTACATAAATACATCTGAAGTGTGAAAAATTTTGCTTTAACTCCTTTATCTTTGAAGGAGAAAAATTCCATCTCAATCCTTTTTGCTTGCTGAGCTGATATTATTGACTGTATAACAATTTACAGTTTCTTAGTGATGTTCTTAGAATCTCTTTATAGATCTTAAATTTTTCTCTTAAAATTCACTTGTCTTCTAGAAAAAAAAAAAAGTATCCTCTAACAGAAAAATTGAACATTTAAAAATGTTTTTTAAATAGTCTTGTAACATTTTACCTTTTCCTCATGCTTTTGCCTAGAACGTGGCCCTCTCCTCCAGTCCCCTCCTGGAGGTACAGCAGTAGTGCTGGTGCAGAGACCTCAGCACAGCCACAGACAGAAATGCTAGGCAGACATCTCCATCGTGCCTCGTCACATTGGAGATGATGACAGGTTATAACTGCGAAATTTGATTTGAAAATAAAAATTGTAGGGGCCACATTTGAAACCCCATGTTCAAAAAACCCCTACCGCGTTTATATTTTTGCTTAGAAAGTCCTATTAATGTTATTTAGAATTTTAAAGAAAAGTAATTATTATAATAAAATTATGCCTTCATGTCCTTAGGTGCATTCATTTGACGGTACCAAGGAAGCAGCAGCTGCTTTGATGGACTTGGGTCTCTACATAGGATTTAATGGTTGGTAGGTCCTTGCGTTGTTTTTTGGTTTTCGTTTTTTTAACTTTTATATTAAGCAGATTCCTTAAGTTGTTTTATAGGGAATTACTGATAAAGATTTAAATTTGTTTTTATTAAAATTTGTGTGTTTTGCATTGACCTTGGTCTGTGAATTTTAGTGATAAATGTAGGAAATTAAACAGTATGTTACTATTACAAATTAAAGCTTGAAAGCTATAAACTGCTATCCTGTGTTCCAGTAATGGAAAACAATTTTCTGTTGAGATTAGCAGGTAGCTTTCTCTAGCAATGCAGTTTATTCTCGGATCAGTTTATCCCTTTAAAACGTATGTGTTCATAGCATTGCATATACATATACACAAGTGATGTCCACCTATGGGGGAAAGGTCATACTATGACATAATCGTCTTCTATATCTCTGTAGGCCAAGAAACTGAGGCTCAGAGAAGTTAAGAAACAGGTGTAAAGTCACTCAAAGTGTGAGAACCTGTATCCTCTTCCTCACTTGGTGACCTTCCTGCTGTTATACACACTAAACCTCATGCACCCAGTACAGTCTGCTAGCACAGCTGGGTCCCTGGGCTCATTTTCTTCCAAATAATTTGGTGAGCTTCTACCAGTGTCTTTCCTCAGGTTATCAGTGTAGTTCATGAAATAAATTGCAAAATAAATTGCAAAAAATAAGACTTCCTTTCCCTCTTCAGTGTTTCATTTCCTTAAAATCACTACTTTTCCAAGTACCTTTTTTTTTTTTTTTTTTTTACTATACTCCACTTTGGAAAATAGAATCACGAAGTTAATTATTTGCTACAGAGTTCAGACTTATTTAATGTCCTAGATGCTTCTTTCATATTTTAAATAAATTGATGATTTAATTAATTTATATATTAATATGGAAATAATGCATGCATAAAGAAGTAGTACTAAAAGACTTATAAACACAGTCTCCCAGCATGCCATCTACCCCAAGTTAATTTTTCCAGAGCCAACCACTTTACTCTTTATCGCCTTGTATCTAAATATTACATATATGTTATTAACTCTTAATTCATTCCCTTTGTCTATTTCCATTAAGGTGTTTGAGCACTTTAGTTCTTATATCCAATACTGCCCCCCCACCTCCATTATTTCCTCTATAACCCTCTCAATGTAGTTATTTGAGAATTTTTGGTTATATGCATATTACATGTTTTCATTATTATGTCTGTATAAAATATTGTTGACTGCTGAACCATGTGATGTACCACTTTTTTATTTTCCTGGAGTAACTTTCCTCATATTTTTATTTACTTGTCTTTCTTCAAAACTTGAAGCCTTCTTCACACTTTCCAACAACTCTGTAAAATGCTTTTTTCTATTTTTCCACATGAGGAAACCTGTGTGGATAATCAGATAATTCTTTAGTTCCTGACCCTTCCATCTTTCTGCTACAGTTTGGACTAGTGTCTTTTCTGTGATAGAACTCCTATTTTAAATCTCATGTATTCTATTTTGTTTTGATGGAACACTTGTTTGCAAATGAATTAATTCTGCTCTTCCTCTTGAAAGTTTGCCTGGACAGTCAATGAAAGGGGAAAAAAAAAAAAAAACTTTGACTTGATATTTTTTCTAGGCATAAAATTCTAGATTAGAGATCATTTTCACTGAGGATTTACAATATTCCAGTTATAGGTTCCAGTCTCTATTCTGTTTCCCAATACATTACCTGTGACATACTTTTTTCCCTGTGGAATATTTTAGTTATTTATCTCTGGTATTATCAAAATGTGCAAAGGTGTTTTGATGGGTTTTTGTTATTCTCCACTGGCTCCTTCCAGCTAGAGGCTCATCTTTGTCAGTCCTGAGAAGTTTTCTCAAAATTTTTTTTTTTCTATTCTTTCTTTGGACCTCCCAGGCTGATACTCTGATCTCATTTTTTAAAATTATTTATTGATTGATTGATTTTTGGCTGCGTTGGGTCTTTGTTGCAGTGCGTGGGCTTTCTCTAGTTGCGGCGAGTGGGGCTGCTCTTCGTTGCGGTGCGTGGGTTTCTTATTGCTGTGGCTTCTCTTGTTGCGGAGCGCAGGCTCTAGGTGCGCAGGCTTCAGTAGTTGCACCACGCGGGCTTAGTAGTTGTGGCTCATGGGCTGTAGAGCGCAGGCTCAGTAGCTGTGGCGCACGGGCTTAGTTGCTGCATGGCATGTGGGATCTTCCTGGACCAGGGCTCTAACACGTGTCCCCTGCACTGGCAGGCGGATTCTTAACCACTGCGCCACCAGGGAAGTCCCTGAGCTCATTTTTTTATTCTACAATTTCTATCTAATTTTTTTCCTCCTCTCAAACAAGTGCTTTATTTTTCAACTTTTTTTTTTTTTTTTGGCTGTACCACACGGCTTGAAGGATTTTAGTTCCCCGAGCAGGGATCAAACCTGTGCTCCCTGCAGTGGAAGCCTGGAATCCTAACCACTGGACTGCCAGGGAATTCCCTTTTTCAACTTTTTAAGGAAGCTTACTTAAGCTTTTGTTTACAGTCTCTGAAAGCTCTCGTTTTTTTTCCTACCGTATTCTTGTTTGGTAGATGCAGCATCTTCCCATCTCTCTAAAGATATGTTATATATATATATGCCATTTAATGCTTTTATTTCCTCTGAGTTCCTTTTCCTCTTTGTTTTGGTCTCTATCATGATAGAGGCTTTCTTCAAATGTCAGGCAGTTCTTTGCTGTATATTTTAAGAGTGAAGGGGGAAAAGCTGTTGGAAGCTCTGTGGGGAGATAGCCCATCAACTGCAGGCCCACAGATGGCCAACTGACTTTCTCACCGGGGAATTCTTAATGTCAGCTTGTCAAGATCTTGCTCTGGGTTTGTTCAGTTTCTCCAGAGAAGGCTCCTCTGATCCCTGCTGGGAGAATGGGATGAGAATTCATACACATACCTCTGTTCTGGAGCAGGATGGTGCTGGAGAGAGGGTGTCTCCATTCAGTAAGCAGTCCATCTCCATTTCTATCCCTGCCTCACCCTGCACTCCTCTGTGTTGCTTGTCTTCCAGTGCAGAGACTGTACACACATCTCTCTCTCTGTCTCTGCCTCTCTCGCTCGGGCCAGGGTACAGGGCAGTTGTCATCTCTGCACCAATTTATTGGAAAGTAATCTGAGAATCCCATCTTCTCTTTACCCTGACTTTTCAAACGATCCCCATTTCAGTCCCCTGCCCTACCCCAGCCTTTCTAGGTACCTAGTTCTTCCCGTTCTTAGAACTTCCTTGGGAGAATTGGTTTGCTTACCTTCAGTATCTCTCTCTACAGGCACATAGCACTTAAGTCACTTAGCACGTAAACACAGATCATTTACCATTTCTCTATCTACTTTCTGCCTTATATTTTGTGATGAGGAGTTAGAAATGTCTCCGAGTTTCATCAAAATATGCTGTTTCTTCTTATTTTGGGATGATTTTCAAGAGAAGGGGGTAGAGACCTTTATTTCACCAACTTGAACTGTACGTATGTCTTAGAGGTTTCTAAATGATCTTGAGTTTATAAAGACTTGGCTTTAAGCTAATTACCTGAGATTTTTTTCTCCTACATTAACTCAGAATTAATGGGTCAGTAGTTTATTTAGTCTAAGTCAATATTTCTATTCTTCTTTTGAAGTTCAGTTTAGAGTAGTCTTAACCTGAGTTTCTGGGGTATAGTAATTTAATCTGTTTACATTATGATATAGTCTTTGGTTTCTAAAGATTAAATTAGAATTTTTCCCCCCAAGAAAATGGGAAAGTTTCAAATTTGACCATAGAATTATGCAGATGCTCTTCCTTAAATGGGAAACCTTATTAGAGATTCTGGCTTTGATTAAAAATATTTCTTCTGATAATATATAGTTCTGTATTTAGATCAATTTTTTTTAACCGATGTGTAGTTTATTTAAATGTTTCAAGTGTACAGCAAAGTGATTCAGTTATACATCTTTTCCATTATAGTTTATGACAAGATATTGAATACAGTTCCCCGTGCTATACAGCAAATCCTTCTCGTTTATCTATTTATATATGGTAGTGTACATCTGTTAATCCCGTACTCCCGGTTTATCCCTCCCCGCCTCCCTTTCCCCTTTGGTAACCATAAGTTTGTTTTCTATGTCTGTGTAGAACAGTTTTTACAAGCATTAATATATGTAGGAAAAGAGTCAATCAGACAATTTGTTTTCATGAGATTAAAAGTATGCAAATACTCCAAAACTTTGGTGATGTTTTAAATTTAGTATCCATATCAAATATATCAGCATATTTTAGAAAATATATTGACCAAGTATTAAGCTGGCTGAAAATAAGAATTTTGTTTTTTCTAGAGAACACTAACAAAAGGCTGGTACTTACGGCAAACTGGACACACATTTCCCGCCTACCCCTCCTAAAATCCTGCTAAAATAAAATTATATTCAAAAAGGAAAAGTAAAGAAAACAAGGCCAAAGTTTTGCTAATGGAGAAATGTTCTGTAGATTTCTGGAAGACAGATGAAATTGGAAGAGAAAATTTAGACTGTACCACTAAACGGCCTCAGAGGAGATGGGAGCAGGTGTAGCAGACAGAATCCCAGAAAGGCTTCGGGCTTAGAATTGCGACCAAAACAGGGTGATTGAAGGCCTATACAGAGAAAGATACCAATCCCCATATCCACTCCCACGCACAGAGTTCAGAAGCAGCAAGCATTTATACTCAGGGGGAAAAGTAATTTTTTCTCAAGAAAACTGAACAAACTGGATTATTGAGGACTAAGACTTGGAATGCTTATGTCGATCCCAGAGGAGAGCATTCAGTGGATGGAACAGGATCAGCCAGGAGTTGATAATTGATGGGGCTAGGTAATAAATACATGGAGATGGGAGGTTCTGTGTTATTCTAGTTATGTGTATATTTGAAACTCTCCATGATGAAAAGTTATATCAAGTCCTGAAATTAAAAATGCAACATAAGGACAGTATTAGTTCGTCATCACATATATAGCAAACCATCCCAAAACTCATTGACATATTACAGTAAAATTTTTTTTTTTTTAAACCCTCATGGGTCTTTGGGTCAGCTGGGGTTTAATTGATAGAGGTGAGCTCTGCCACAGGCTCCATGTTGGGTTCAGATCTTCACCATGTGTTTTCATTCTGGGTGCCTAGGCTGAAGAGGTAACAGTTACTTAGTGCATGCTAATCTCAGAAGATCATGAGAGTGCCATTGCAAATCACGAAAGTGCATTCCAAGCCTCTTGGCCATATCATCCCATTGGTCAAAGCAAGTCTTGAGGCCATGGCCAGATTCAGGTTCCTTCTTCCTACTAAGAAATCATGGCAAGGGTGCAGATATATAATTCTGTCAAATGAGAGAGAATTGGAACCAATAATCCAGTCTATCTCAGGGTGTGAAAATGAAAATTAATTCCCCAGAAAAAAAGGTATGAAAGAAACAGGGCCTCGGAGACCAATCCAGGAGTCCTAAAATTGACTAATAAAAGCCCCAGAGAGAAGAAAGAAAATGAAAGAGGAAAAGTCCTGTTTTTCCATAATGTTTTCCCAGTTAGGGGTGGGGAAGAGTCTAAACTGGAAGATTCCAACTGCCTAAACGGATGAAAAAGTTTTATGCCTGGACACATTATCAAGTTTCAGAATATCAAGAGTAACGGAAGATCTTAAACGTTTCCAGATTTGGGGGTGGGTTGCAGTGGGGTCTAAACGGGAATAATAAAACTGACATCTCCTAACCAGCTTTCTAGTTTCATACCATGTTAGATACTCATAGTTCTAACAGTGATTGTGATCTTCATCCTTTGTGAAGATTCTATTTCTGATTAGTGAAACATGAACCTTGAGTATCTGATTCCTTCATACCAGTGAATCCCTGGGTATTTGGCCCATAAAGAAATTGGCCATACCTTCAAATGCAGCCTTATGAGCTCGAAATTATGCAAATTACCCAGAGACGCAAATAAATTCTTTTCAAAGAATTGTTTAACATAGACTGTTACAGAAAGTTATTGGACGATCAACTGATAGGCACAAAAAATTGCACCCCCTAAAGGCAGGATCTGGTTGGAATAGATCTTAATCTGGATTCTGTAAGGATGGGAATGTGCAAATACTTTCTAAAGTATACTTCCATTGTAGCCAACCAAAGTTTTGTTTCAGGATTTTGGGTTAGTTCTGTAATCTGTTTTAGACAAGTTTATAATATGAAAAAGTTGCTGTTCATTAAATGCACCTTTTTATTTTATATATGAATAACTTTTTTTTTTTCAAGCTCACTGAAAACTGAGGCTAATTTGGAAGTTCTGAAGTCAATACCTAGTGAAAAATTAATGATTGAGACTGGTAAGTTTGCTTTTAGAACTTAATTTTCATATTAAACCATACCCAAAAAGAGCTAGAGAAAAGTAAACAAGTATTTTATTAGCATGCTCAACCTCAACAATTATACTTTTCAGGAAGTCTTTGGGAGTTGTAATGGAAAAATATTTATGCAAGCGATTTTTTCAATTTTAGAAGTCTGACTAAGCCTAAGCACTTAAAAATGGAATGTCAGACTATGTGGTAACTAAGGAGGTTGTTTTATTAAACAAGGAGTCTTAGCTAAGCATTTCACCTCAGGGTTGCAAAAACTATTCAGAATTTTTTTTAAACAATGTCTTCTTTGTAATGGCTTAATTGTACAATACTTTTTAAGTAAAGTGCAAACATTTAAATCAAATTGGATTTAAGAATTTTAGAAATTAATCTGCTGCCTCTCAAAATAAGACAAAGTTAGAAACTAAAAATTTTCTCTCTACCCTGAACTCAAGGCTCTTCTTATACACATGGACTTTTTTAGTAAAGTCAAGACTGAGCCATTCTGAAGAAATCAGGTGTATTTCCCTGGGGAGTCATGAAAACTAAATTATCTTATTAAAAATACAATGGTTGTAAAATGTATAAGCCATTATAATTCTTTATTAGAGATTTAGGTAAATAAATAATCCCAGTATTCAAAGCCACTGTTTTTGGGACTTCGCTGGCTGTCCAGTGGTTAAGCTTCCACTGCAGGGGGGACGGGGTTCGATCCCTGGTCATCAGGGAAGTAGGATCCCGCATGCCACGTGGCATGGCCAAAAAAACAAACAACAAAAAACAAAAAAATCAAAGCCACTGTTTTACATTCAGTAGGGGCAAATAGAAGTTTAACTTAAATGTTTTCATGTCACAGTTGTATTTCTTTTAGCTTTAGATTTTTTAAAGCATACCATACACCAACAATACTGTTAGTGGGAAAAGAAGAAATAAAAGTTTAAGAATTTGTACAGTTCAAGATTTTATCTTGTAGTTTTCTTAAAGCTGTTTTCTGTTGCCTTTTACCATTTTTTAAGCTGAATCGTGGCGTATATTTTACAGGTTATATAATAGTTTGATAATATTCATTAAAAAAAAACAATAATTTACAAAGGTAAAAATCTCTTTGAGAGACTTCTCTTTCTTTGCTTAACTCTAGATGCACCTTGGTGTGGAGTCAAAAGTACACATGCTGGATCAAAATATATAAAAACTTCATTTCCCACGAAAAAGAAGTGGGAAAATGGGCACTGTTTGAAAGACAGAAATGAACCCTGCCATATAATGTAAGTATTTTGTTTTCATGGTCTTCAGAACATTAAAGTCAACCACCAAATGCCATTTACAAAATGAACTCAAGGGACAGAATTAAAGTTGGGTGAAATCCAAGTGAAGTTATCAAAGACCATTTTAATGCAGTGATTTGGAGGAATTCGTACCGAATTGCTATGTATCAGCTCCTTTTTTCATATCCTCTCAACCCAGAGTGGTTTTATTACAGAGTAAGAACTTCATGTGATTTTGGTCCTTTGTCATTTTGTAGGGAGGGAAAAAGATCTTAAAGCTATCCGTACATAGAATCACCTTACCTCGCTTAAGTTCTGTTATCTTGCAGGTTTCCTGCTGATGTATAAAAGCACAGTCTTAGCAGGAGACCTTTTTTTAATGGTATCTGTATTTTAAGTGATTTGACAGCTTGAATAAACCTAAGAAATAACACAGTTCTTTAAGCCTCTGAACAAAAGGACAAATTATAGAAATGATTTCCTTTTTCCAACCGAGAAAAAGGGCAGAACTTTATAGAATTTTATTTCCTAGGGGAAAAAACAACTAATTCAGAATCATTTTTTTAATAATACAGAGAACATGTGAAAAGAACGGGGTTATTACCCATCTAACTGCCAAGGAGCTGTACAGCATATTGTAATTTATAGGAAAAGTTTATTTTAATGGGCCTGTCATCCAGTTTCTTTTGTTGCACAAGCAGTAATTTAAATCTGACTGTATCAATCTAGTATGGCTTACCAGTTCAGGCAACTGGATATATTTATCACACATTCATAAAAATTAATACTGGATTGTTGTAATAATTCCTTTAAGATGCTCCATCTTTTTTTAGTAGTTTTAACAGGTAAGAGTATATTAGATAAGCCAGATCTAAAATTCAACGAGCAGAAAAATAAAGAATTATTCTATAAAGATACACTGGAAAGATTATTAACATGCTGATGTTGGCAAAGGCTTTAAAACTGAATGTTTTATTAAATCTGTAAGGTGAGGAATATATTTAAACTCTGATTAGTAAAGAAACACTTGTAATTTTTATGAAATGTAGGTACTTGCAAGTTCAGTCCAGAGACATTTCAGTAATTCTTTGGAGATTTAAAAGGACACTAGAGACAAGAAACTGGCAGTTGTCCAGCAGCCAGCTTAGAGGAAGTAGTTGCCAACAGTGTATCTAAATTGGTTTTCCACACTGCCTTAAGCTTAAGTAAAAGTATAGCTGTTGACTTTAGCTACATACTTGCAAGACAAAATTTTAAGGTGTTTCTAAATGCAGACTATTAAGAACCAAGAAGGCTTTTGAGTATCTACTGCAATCATGAATACCAGTTCTGAGTAGGCAGAGCTTGGGAAAATCAACATTTGCAAACTGAAAAATTTTAAACCACATTTCAGAAATACACATGCCCCTAGTCTAATGCTAAATACTAATTAGCAAGTTAATTCCTACTTACAAAGTCATTTTTATAAACTCCATCTGTTAAGAGTTTTATGTTCTAATTATTTGTATAGAGACCTCTGCCCCCCTGCCCCCATTAGATTATAAGTTCCTTGAAATACATTTTGGAGCTCTTGCCAAATATCAGGAAAGGTACAAATTACTGAGATTACACAGAAGAATCAAGACCGTTCCCGCCCTCATCCCACCAGATGAGTAGGTACATTGTGCCAGGCACTTTGGTTACAGCGTTAACCAAGTCTGACAAGGATCCTTCTGGAGCAAACAAGCAGATAAAAAGTATAATCCAAGATAGCAGTGCTGTTATAGAGGTATGAACATATGACTGGGACCACAGGACAGAGCAGCTGCCTGCCCAGAGGGGAAATGGAGTGCTTAACTAAGGTGACGTTTCATCTGTTTACTAAGTTGGACCAGGAGTTAGGCCAGACCAAGACAAACACCTTCAGCGAAGGCAGACTGAGGAAGCGCTTGCAACAATGACTGCAGTGTGGCATGAAGTAGGATGCTGGGTGAGTGACAGGGAAGGTACTGTGAGGCCAGAGAGTGAGGGCTTTTGTGTGCCACCCTTAGGAATTTAGATTTTATCAGAACCCAAAGGATTTTAAGCAGGAAAGCTATTAACTGGTATCAGTGTGGAGAAAGGACCAGAAGGGAGATTGGTGGCAGGAATCATACTGATTTCCCAGTATTATGTATTCATTTCCAATTCCAAGTAGTTAATAGAAGAAAAATCTAGTTTGCTAAGAAAATGGAATCTTTAGTGTCACTTTCAGTGTTAACAGATTTGCTTTTAGCCTATTTTGACTGTCAGATAAAAACTGTGTAGTCAGTTCATTTAATGTAAACAAGGCTTTTGTTACTCCTATAGAATTTAGAAGTTCCAGTTCATCTCTAATCTCTGTCCCTGATTCCTTTAGGTGTTCATATTTTAAAAACCCATAAAGGGAACAAAAAGCTTAAGACAAAGAATATTTCAGTGTTTAATTCTGACTTTGAACTTTCTAATTCATGTATAAGAAATATCGTCTACATACAATATTGCTAGAAAACAGCTACTGATAATTATCATTATTCTAGGGAAAGAAACAGAAAGATTCACACCTTTCTGTTGCAGGGAAAAACATATAGCAAGTTCTCTCTCCCCATCCCCCCTAATGACCGTACATTGTTCTAAGTAACTCGGTCTAACTTCCTTTGTTGTCACTGTGCTGGTGGTGATGCAGCAATTTCTTGCTGTCCTTTACGACCAGTTCTCTAAGCAGTGGCTTTCAAACTTTAACTGCTATCCCCACAATACCACACCGTGACTCAGTACACTTGCATGTATAAATAAAACCCAAACAAAAATGAAACAGTACTTCCCTTACTAAATGCAGTGAGCTTTTCCTTTTAATTTTTTAAAAGCGCATCATGACCCACTAATGTGTAATTAACCCACAGTTTAAAAGGACTCTTCATTTCCACTGGGTTAATTCCGTAATTGTGGTACACATAATATGGGCTGGTTTTATAATTTACTTGAACCTGGTTCCTGGCTCTAGTTATATGCAAGACTGTCTCAGAAATTTGTCTTTAACTGCTCTGTTTTAAATATCCTAGCAGTTAAACTTTCTGTTAACGTTGCCGAAAACTTTAACGCCTGTTAGGCTTTTTATGTTAAAGATGCTAAAACAGTATCTTTTCCTTTATGTGAAAAAAGATAATACCTTTAAAACAGAGTATGTACTTAGAAATGTAACCATCCATTTTTGTTCTGTTTTAGTCAAATACTGGAAATAATGTCAGCAGTAAGAGATGAAGATCCACTGGAACTAGCCAATACGCTATATAACAACACTATTAAAATATTTTTTCCTGGCATGTAATTGGTATGTGTCTCCCATTTTTCCATCATGTATATAAAATTTCATGGTAAAACTTAAAAGTTTCAATAAAGGAATTCTCTGGAAGTTGTCTAAAGAGGTATTATATCAATCACTGTATGCCACCCATGAAGTCAGATGAGAATTTTTTAAAGTCACTTAATGTCTTAGTTTAAAATAGTGAAAACCCCCAAGTATTTCATGTTGTAATCTCTTCAAAAGTTCAAAAGGACAATTTTATGTCAACTCTGCAAACAGACTGGCTAACAAATATAGTGATTTTTACATCAAAATTAAAACAATTAGCACATCCTGGTTTATACCAAAGGTTAGTTGATATATAAATAAGCCTATTTCTCAACTCACACACTCTCTGAATTGTGACTTTCAAACCCAGCTCAACCACAATGCTACTCTCAAATTTCAAAAAAGTGTCTCAGTCACTTCTGGCAGCCTATTTTTTCCCTTAGTTTTAAAAATACTCTACATTTAGCATTTATCCTCTGGTACAAATTATTTGATTTCTTTGATTTAACATGGTTTCCCCTGATCTGCATTTTTATTCTCTCCCACCCATTTTAAAGAAAAACTAGGGTCCAGAGTTAGACACATTACTTTCATTGAGGAATCTTTGGCACAGTTGACGCACCATATTATTACATCTATTAAAAAGTTATTTGTTCAAATTTGTCATAAAAATGTGAAAATTTTATTCTATGTACAATAATGTACACAAATTTAAATAGGTCACCAAAGAGACCAGAAGTAATTGAAGAGGTATATTTACAGTAGCACATCACAGTAAACGGAAAACCATTCACAGATTCAACATTGATACTGTTTTTGTGCTTGGTTACACACTGAAGTGAAGCGTATTACTCCATGTTGGATGAACTGAATTTTAAACAAATACCTCAATGATTAGTAAATGCTATTTAATCAGTATCATCATTAATCAGTTCCTCAGCTGCTGGGCCTGTGTGCTGAATCACTCCGTTTCTTTCTCTCTCAGCGTCATCGTCACAGTCTGAACTGTCGTCATTCAATTCCCTGTCAGATTCAGCAGCAGCTTCTCTTACAGCTTCCTCTGGATTTTCATTGGGTGCAATAAATCCATTGTTGTTAGATAGATTTGAATTATCCTTGATATCATCTTCAATGTACACTTTTTGATGGCACATTGGACAAGTATCTTGAATGTACAGCCATTTCCGAAGGCAAAGTGCATGGAAATAATGATTACATGGTGTAATACGAGCAGATGTTGTAAACTCATGATAGCAGATTGCACATACATCATCTATTTCTTGTAGGCGGCTCCCTTTTATTTCAGGAAGTGAATTAATTTTTTTTACAGCAGTTCTACGATTCATGAATGTCTTCCAGCCATTTTTTGCTTGTAAGTAGATGTTAAAATAGGCATGTAAGCACATCATACAAGCCCGAATTTTACTTCCTGACTCAAACATCATAGTATAAGCCCCATTTCCAAACATTACCACTCCAAATATAAATTCAATAATATTGCCTGTTGAACGAACATAGTAGACATAATCATCAAGCTTTTCCCAGAGGACATTATAGTAGCCATCAATCATGAATAACGTATAAACAGTGAGAGAAACAATTACTTTTAAGCAGAGTTCCACACAAAAGGCTGTAACTGCAAACAACCATGTATTTAGTGCATAGTGATGCCAAAGAACATAACTGAGTATAACAGGAAGAATAAACAGGCAAGCAGAGACAAAGAGCACAGGAAAATGTCTACGGAAAGATGACACATGAGAGGCACTGAGAGACATTAATACAGGGTCTGTCATTCCGTGGATGAAATGCAGGACTGCTGTTAATAAAAGGCACATGTTTCTACTTAAGCGAATAAGTCTCTCTTCTGGTCTTAGCCCACTTAAACCAGTCTGAAGAGCCAAAATAAAAAATAAAACAGGTGCTACAAAGCCAAGCCGCCTGTCATCTTCTTCAGTTGATCCAATAAAGGCCAATATTCCAAGACCCAAATAATGGGCTATTGAGGAAATTACAGCACTCATGCCCAGTACAGTGAGTGTAGAATCACACCCACTAATTATAAGATTACAAATGAGGTCCCAGAAATCATCCCAAGAAATGACGAAGGAATCAGTTTCATTTGCCATCCTTAAAATGTACATTAATACTGTAGCCTGAGCTGTAATTCTTGTTAGCCAAAAGACTCTCAGTACATCTGGGAAACGAATCCTCTTCCATGTGTCCTCCATTAATAACTGTAATCCATAAATTCGATACATGTGCCTCACTAAAAGATAAACGTATCTTGTGGAATAATAAAACCACTTAAGTTTCACTGCCAAGACAAGCACTGTATTTAATGTGAGAATCAAGGAAGAAGTAAAAACTAAAGTCTCTCGGATGTGTAATGGTAGCTCTGTGATTAAGCCTATTACAGGAACCAAGAGATCCAAAATAATTAACTGTGAATAGACGGAATGAATTTGGAGTAGTGTAATGTATCCAATTCCAAATGTTAGCTGTAGAACGATGAGTGCCATCCACAGCGAGGGCCCTTTTCGAGGAAGCAGCTCAATTCCAAAAGCTGATGTGTTGTAGGCACCATAGAAGTCAATGTGCAAAGCAGCATAATAATTTACCAACACTGAGGTTGCAGCTAATAGAAAGGCTGAGCTGTACATGTAAAACTTGAAAAGTGATCGTTGTGACAAGGTCAGAACAATACTGGATACAAATATACCTAAAAAAAAGAAAGAAAGGACATTCGAATGAAACATTTTTAAAGAATGTTTTTTCCACTAACAGTTATGATATTCTTCCTTTAGTAAGGAAGTATGAATATTTTCAAACTGATGAACGTTAAGCCTCAAGACAATTTAGGCTTAAAGGCCAATGAATGTTTTTTGTAAAGTCAAAGTTCAACAGGACAGATCAAACATATTATCCTTAAAAATCCTACCCCTTATTTTCTAATTTCCAAAGTAATTCAAGTAGTATTATATGTCCAGACACCAAATTACTAAATTATCTTCAAGATGAGTTTGTCATGGTATACACAGTTTAAAAAGTTTTAAACTTGAAAGAACATATTCATAATTATTAAAAATATTTAAGATAATTCCATTACAAAAACATTAAGGATTAAAAATAACCCAAGTGGAAAACTTTTGTTCCTATTAAATCTGAGATTTCTTTTTCTTAAACGTGTTCTTTAGGACATCAAGTTTAAGTTTCACACTTACCCCTAATTCCTCCTTTTACTCAAACTGAACTCCTGCTGGCTCTTATTTTTCCTGCTCCTTAAATCTGAGTATTCTCCCTCAGGTCCAAATTCACTTTTTTTCTGTACATACTTTCCCCTACAGATACCAGACATTTCCTCCAAGTTTCCTTTTTCCTGTATGTTTGAATCTTTTTCTTCAAATAGTCAACCCTTTTTACTGTTCTTCAAATTACAAAAGTAACATTCAGAAAACCAAAACATGTTTGAATAAACCTTCCCCTCCCCCGCTCTGCAAGCAACCAATGCACAGTCTGTTGTGCATCCAGCACCATCTTTCTTGGTGCTCTGACAAATTTTTAAGTGAGATTACGATAAATATTACTATCCAAGGTTTCAACTATGGGAACCACCTCCAAATATTCCCCTATTTCCACTTCTACATTACAACTGCAACACTCAAAATTTCTAAACCCTACTCAACCTACTCTCGCCTCAAACAGCTCTTCCTTGCGATTTCCAGTTTCAGTTAGAGGTACCATTGTTATTCTCCTAACAGTACCTCTAGCCCCTCATCCTCAAACTCTGACAATCAGTGACAAATTTTACCAATACCTATACCTCCCTTTTCTCAGTGACACCCACATATTACTCTGTCTCTGAAAACTCTCTCATCCAAATCCATCTACAAGCCATCACCAAATTGCCTTTCTTCATGTCTCTGCTCAAAATACTGCAGCAGCTCTGAAATTACTATCAATTAAAATCTACACTCCTTGTCCTAACATTCAAGGACCCAATTTGCTTTAAAGTAATATTCCTCCCAACACACACACCAATGCTCCAGGTTTCTTTCCCAAACATACCCCTTCTTCTCTGCCATAATTATAGCTGTATTTACATTCTTCTCTTTGCCTGGCAGAACGGCCCCATCAACTTCCCAAATCCCTGACTGTTCAAATCCTACCCATCCTACAGACCCACTTTTTCTGATACTGACTGTTCCTTCAGCATATCTACAGAACTCGGCAAAACTCCTAATACTCATACACCACCTGATACTGAAGTTTGTAGTTATCTGAGTAGGTACCTACCCTATTATAGGGTCCTTGATAGCAAGCAAGGATCCTACCTTTTACATCTACAGATCCTGAAATATTTTGTAGAAAATAAAATAATTGGGGAAATGTTTCTGTTGAATTCTGTGTTCTATTTTTAAAGGCAACCATAAAATACAGCCCACTTGGAAATTGAAACCTATGAAAAGGTAAGACAAAGCTGAGAAATCAGACCTTGGAGTACAGAAAAAGTGACAAACTCCAAATTAAACATCCATCTATCCACCTGATTTCAGCATGCAACCAAGACCAACACTGCATAATACAATAGAGCCATTCCACAATCTACTGCAGTTAAAAGCAAGGGCCAAGTTCCTCCAAATGATGACTTTGCCCACAAACTTAAAATTTTATCCTGTGCCTATTTGTTTTCTTTTGTTGTCCTTTTCACAAATGACCTGACAATCACCTGGAAGATATATCAACCTCTGCGCAAGAACCACCCAATTCGCTGAACAAGTGGGCCACTAATAATCCTCCCAAAGAGCCCTTTCAACAGAAAATGGGCTTTTTTTTTGAGCAGGTTTAGAAACCCTTCCTGTGGACGGTAACAGGAAATGGAATTTACTCAGCCACCATATGCCATATGTAATCTTACTTTCTCTACACAGAAAAACAAAAGTATTTTTTCCTGAAACAAAACTTAATCTCCTAAAATGCGTCAAAACAAAACCAAGATAACTTCAGTTCTATTATATGTTACTTTTTAAAAGGGAGAAAGTCAAGCAGGGAATGTAAATTATTTTTAACTTGCGATTCACAAAGTGGTACATTAATCTTTACCTGTGAATATTCATGAACTTTGCTGTAACTTATAACCAGATTTTTTTTATTCTAATAGCTTTTTTTCCCCTGAAGCTTATTTTTACACAGATTAAGGAATTATTTGGGTTTTAGAAATACTTCTGGACAAAAGAGAGTGTGATAGACAAATAATGTAGTGAGACTAAAACCTCAAAGTTTGGATGTCTCCTAGCAAGTATACTACTCTTTTTTTTTTTTTTTAAAGTAAACACCCCTAAAGTTGATTTGTCTCCATTTAATCTTTTCTTAAAAATTAATTTATTTATTTGTTTTTATTTTTGGCTGCGTTGGGTCTTCGTTGCTGTGCGCGGGCTTTCTCTAGTTGCAGTGAGCGGGGGCTACTCTTCGTTGCGGTGCGCGGGCTTCTCACTGCAGTGGCTTCTCTTGTTGCGGAGCACGGGCTCTAGACGTGCAGGCTTTAGTAGTTGTGGCATGCGGGCTCAGTAGTTGTGGCTCACGGGCTCTAGAGTGCAGGGCTCAGTAGTTATGGCGCATGGGCTTAGTTGCTCCCTGGCATGTGGGATCTTCCCGGACCAGGGCTCGAACCCGTGTTCCCTGCATTGGCAGGCAGATTCTTAACCACTGCGCCACCAGGGAAGCCCCTGATACTACTCTTTCTTGATTAAAATTACTCCCCAAGATTTAATAATGACCAAACATTTCAAGAATAGTATAAAATTATTTTAATTCCTACCCAAAGTTTATATGTACACGAGGTTCTTAAATTTTTCCTTTATACTCATGTTCCTGTGTATGGAATGTAGAATCTGCTCTCATTTCATAGGAAAAAAAGTCAACTTTTCAAGTCTCTCAAGTAATATTCCCTCTCATGGCCTTCGGGAAGTGTTGTCAATAATATCAAAGTTTCGTTGCATTTTCACAACTTCAGACATGCAACTCTTGATCTTTAACCTGTAGGCCTAAGAAAATTAAGCCCCAGGACAGTTTCCTCATTAGGATTTAAGAGTGACCTGCAATAAGTAATCAAGGCTATATATAAATGCTACTTTATAAAGAAAAATCACCTTGGGACAGTGGCGCATAGAATTAACTGGAATCACAACTCAGGGATCCAATTCTCCAGCGATTAGAGAGCTTCACTAAAGTGCTCAAGGTAGGAAAAGCGGCAGGTATCAAAATCAATTCAGAGCTTTGACAATATACATGAACTCAATTCATGAAAGAGTTCAGTGCCTTTTCAATTTGGATTACCAAAAATGAGCAAACAAAACAAGCTGAAAACAAAAAACAAACCACCATGCATGTTACACAGCAAAATGTTTAATTCTTTTATGTGTAAAGTCCATTCATACCTTTAACCTTTCTGGAAGTTGGGGACTAAAAATTAGAAGGAAATAAGACATAACTCCCCAGGTACCTTAAATACCTTTAATATAAAATCTAAAGCAAGCTGTGGAAAAACATTTCAATGCCTGACAGAATAAAGACGGAACAGTACAAAAATAAATGTTTTAACTACATTACTCCCAAGGGAACCCTATGCAATGAAATACAAAACAAAGTAAATAAAACATCTTGGGGTGTCAGTCTGTAGGTGTACTTGACAAACTATAGCATAAAGAAAATTTTTCTATCAAACTCTTTAGGTTAAAAAAAGGGTATTCTAAGTCTTTTATTAGTAAGATAAATTTTGCTTTTTTGCTTTTTAAATTTTTAACAACTATGTGTTTATTAAAAAGAAACATATGAACATGATTTTTTTTAAAAGTTCAACTCTATAGGTATTAAAAGTTAACCGAGCTTTGCATAAATAAACACATTCATGGATAAATACTTGTTTTTGCTTTTTACCCAAAGGAGATCTCATTATAATAGTGGAGTTTTTTAACCTTTTCTAAAAATTACATTTCTGATTCCTCATCAAAGAGGGCACCTTTCGATTTACTGACCATTCATGTTTCTTCCTCTGTGAATTGCCAGTTTATCTTTTGCTCATTTATTTACGGAGTTGTTTTTCCTTATTGAATTGTAGTCATTTAAAAAATACTCTGACTACAGATTCTTTGTAGTTATCTGTAATGCAAATATCTTCTCCAGATGTGTGGCGGCTCTTTTCACTTTCTGATGCCAGCTTTTGATTAACAGAGATTTTTAATTTTAATATCATTGAACTTATCAATCCTTATTTAATACATTTGCTTTCACATATTTCTAAAGAACTTTTCCCTTACTCTAACGCTAAAAAAAAAAATTCTGTATTTTCTTCTAAAACTTTTAAAGTTCTGCTTTTCACATTTAGATATTAATCCACTTAGAACTATTTATATATATATATTTTATAAATGTATTTATTTATTTATTTAGGCTGTGTTGGGTCTTTGTTGCTGCGCGCGGGCTTTCTCTAGTTGCGGTGAGCAGGGGCTACTCTTCGTTGCGGTCCACAGGCTTCTCATTGCGGTGGCTTCTCTTGTTGCAAAGCACGGACTCTAGGTGCGGGGGCTTCAGTAGGTGTGTCACAGGCTCTAGAGCGCAGGCTCAGTAGCTGTGGCGCACGGGCTTAGTTGCTCCGTGGCATGTGGGATCTTCCCGGACCAGGGCTCGAACCCGTGTCCCCTGCACTGGCAGGCGGATTCTTAACCACTGCGCCACCAGGGAAGTCCGAACTATTTACATACTGATGTGAGGTAGGGATCCAGTATAATTTTTTCCACATGAATAACTAAATAACCACTAATTGAATAGTCTGTATTTACCTCAATGTATTGTATACTTCCAATTCTACCTCTGAAACACATCAAGTTTCTCTACATACATGGGTGGTCTGTTTCTGGGCTTTCTATTCTGTGCTATTTGCTGGTCTATTTGTCCACCTCAGTAGTTCTCAACCAGGGTCAGTTTGCACACCCTCCCTTCCCCTCCAGTCGTCTGGCCACAATCCCCACACCCCCACCAAAGAATTATCCCATCCAAAATGTCAACGGTATCTCTGCTGAGAACCCCTAGGCTATCCCAATGCAGTCATAATTACTACTGCTTCACTTTGCTTTTACACTTCACAGGTTTTCTGAGTTCTTTCTACAGCACCAAAAATAACTATCTCATGTTTTTCAACAATTTCATTGCATGGCTGAAACTGATAATATTGTACAATGAACAGATTCTCTTTAAATAGACATTTAGATTAACAATTTGTTTTTGTTTTGTTATTACCAACAATGCTTCAATGAATATCCTTGCCAACAGTTTCTGCACAACTATATCTTCAGGCCAAGTTCTTAGAACTGGAATTGTGAGTCAAAAGGTATACGATGAATTTTAGTTGATAGCACCAAATGGCTTTACATAGAAATAACACCTTACAAAAATTGTTTAACTTCATCTATCTCCCCATACCAAACTAGTTTTTATTCAAACTTTGAATTCTTCACCAATCTCATAAGTGAAATTTTGTTTTAACTGCATTTGTTAAATTATAAATGAGGCTGAGTAATTTTTGCTTTGCTTACTGACCATGTGCATTTCATTTACTGTGAAATGCTTATCCTGGGCCCATTTTTCTCTGGGAGTATAAGTTTTTCTTATTGACAGAGTAAAACTTTTATTAGTACTTCAACTAAATATGACGCAAATATTTTCCCCTTAATGCGTCATTTTTAAGAATCTTTGTAAAAAAAGAGTTTTTTCATAAAGAAGTTTTTCATTTTTATGTACTCAAATTTATCAAATTCTCCCTTGTAACTTCTGGATTTTCTTTTATGTTTAGAAAGGACTTTCCACTTCAATGAACTGTCATTATATGAGTAATACTATTAAAACAAACTCCTATGCTTGCATTTTCTGCCTTGGATTTAGACTTGTTAATTCAGCATTACGCTGCACTGGGCTGCATTTCATTCAGCATTGAACACCTCCTAAGAATAGCTTAATAGTCTTAAATATGATCTTATTTGGATCTCCAAATGAGAAGCTTTATATTCTGACTTGCTGAAATTCTCTTATTAGTTTGATACCAAATAAAAGTATAGTAGTAATACTTTTTTGTAGGGGTAGGAGAGTAAATTCTTCAGACACTAAACAAAACTGGATGCAGAATAGATTTCCATGTTTACAATTCCATTTTAAGGAAAAAGGTGAGAGTGACAAATTTTGAGATTTATATACAGTAGCACAGAGAGGTCTACAATTATTAAAAAACTAACCAGGTAGAACAATTGATTTCAACCATCCTTTGGTATCTTTTACACACAAACCTGTCACTTTCAATAATAAATAAGATGCTTCATCGAATGGTCCTCAAATACTTAAGACATTTGTTTTTATTCAGGATGAAATGTTTTACCACCAAAACCAGTTTTTAATAATTTTATCATTCTTACAAATGTCATAAATTAGCATAATTACACTGCCATAATGTGAGGAGCAGTCAAATGATAGATTTGGAAAATATTTTGTATATCTCATAAAGTCTGACCCAGAGAATACTCTGGGATCAAAATTTTCAAATAAACAGCAACAACATTTTGCTGATGACTTCCCAAAACTGAAATATCTGTAACACAGTATGGTCTTAATTGAAGTATTAAAAAATTATTTTAAAACTACCATGTTTACCAGTAGCTAACAATTAAATGGCCCTTACTAGGTTCCAGGTACTGTTACAAGAACTTATGTCCTTAACACGCTATAAGAGAGAGACACCATTATGATCCATCTTTAAAAAGGTACCGATAAGAAAAGGGAGGCACAGAGCAGGTGTAACTTTCCTGAGGTCACATTCTTCTTTAACCTCTCAAATGCAAACTTCCATGATTTACTACAAAAATAAGAAGCATGGATATAGTACAAGGAAAACACCAGATTACTTTATTCAGTGTTCTTAAACTACAAAAGATTTAATTAAAGAAAATACTCCTTTAAAGCTCCCTAGCCTGAAGCTCAACTCTGAGCACACTGCATTAAAGCACCTGGTCCCCAAGGGGCTCTCAGAGGCTCTGTAGTTACATGCCAGAAGAACACTCAAGACAGTGGCTACACTACTGGCAGAATGAGTATGTGAATCCTCTCAAACCCAGTTTTGTTTTGGTTTCTTTTTTCCAGCTCCTCCACCATGGCCTCCTCCCTCCTCTCAAAGCAGAAGTGGGGAAAGCCCCTCCTACCACCCTCAAGTCCATGTTACAATACATTTGGTTATTTAGTGCCCAAAACAACACTTGGTAATCCCAAATTTCACAAAGCTCCCTAGAGCCTCTGCTCTCTCTCTAGCAAACTCTCTCTTCTCCTGTGGGGTTCAGGAATAGAAATGCTCAGTGTTCTCCATTTCTCAGTCTCCCCAACCCAGGAATCAGCACAGGTCTTGACTGCACGCATGTCATCCATTAATGTGGAGAGGCACGGCGGGGAGGGGTTGGGAGTCTCAGGATCAGCTGGGACCACCTTTCTATAATGAGACAAGCAACTGCCTGTTAATTTATGATCATGATGAGTGACTTCTAACTGGCAAGAATAAAATGCTTTCCCAACAGGTCCCCATTCTTATTAATTTCATTGTAACATTATTTAACTAACCTCACTTGTATTCCCTGACTATCAGAATTAAACAAAATATGTTAAGTACAAAACATTAAAGCTAGCTTATGTTCTTTTTTTATTGTGGTATAATCAATAGATAACATTATATTAGTTTCAGCTGTACAACATAATGATTCGCTATTCCTATACATTGGAAATCACACAGCTCCATTTTTGCCACAAATATGAGGGCATTACATTTTGCAGTGGTAAGCAGGACGGCTGGATTAAGTAGCTGGTGGGTTACTGAGAAGTCTTGTGCTAAAGAACATCACGTTCACATCTGTTATTTTTAAGATCTAGCATATGATCATTATAGCATTCTGTATCTGGATTGCAGCTGTACTGAGGAGGAAGATGAACCATGCCTGATGTCAGAAGATTGTTAAGCCTAGGTGCTGGCAACCAATTACTTGCTGTGTATCAAAAGCAAAACACTTAAGCTCTATCTCTCAGTTTCCTCATTTGTAAAATGAGAATACCACCACCCACCCTCCTTTGAGGGATTTTTGAACGTTAGGTTAGATAATACCAGTGAAAAAGCACTGCAAAAGTAAAGTACCAAACAAATGTAAAGTGTTGTCATAAACAAAACTTAACATTACCACTTTTTTAAAAAGTAGAAATAAAGCAGCAACAGATGGCTCCTAATTCAGAAAGGTTTGGTAAGGATCTCACCATCAGCTCGTCCTCAGCAACACTTCAAAAGCACAGCCTCACTAAAAACTAACACAAGAATTACCTCATCAACAAAATTTGCCACGTTTCAATTACTCAAAAACTTCTTTTAAGCGTAAATGTTCCTCACTCTGGTAATGCAAGTGAAAATGGGGAGTGAAGTATAAGATGCTTTTAACACTCCATTCATATGCAACGAAGACACTGATTTTCAAGTCTTATCACTTCCTAGCCACGTTTTTATAACCGTTCTCAATACCTTCTTCTCTATTCACGGAAAATTTTAGGACTCGTTATAAGTATCGCCTTCTTCGTGAGGATTTTTGTAACAGTTTCAAGGTCTGACATTCTCTTTCGTTTGGATGTCATTTAAATGACAACATACGAGTACTCTGCATTTTGGAAAGGGGGAAACTGAGGCCCAGGCCTCGGCACAACGAGCCCAAGGTCACACACGACGAGATCAAAACGTAAGCAGAGTTGCTGTTTTTCCAAGGCTGTCGCATAGAACGCGGTAAGCCAGTACTCATTCCCCTAGAGAAACAGCAGGCACAGAGCCGCATGCTCACACCTCGCTGCTTTCTCCCCGCCCTCGCTCAGAGGCAAAAATGAACAGGAGGCTGACTCGCAGGGAGGACCGCTCCGCTGTCAACTCTGAGACAAGTGTCATCTCCTCCTCCCGCCCGGCCCGCAAAGACGCCCCCGGGGGGGAAACGAAACTAGCGCACACACACACACCACCGCCTGCGCGCGCGGCTGCCCTCTCCCTCTTGCACGTCTCAGCCCGCGAAACTAGTACACACACACACACACACACACACACACACACAAACACACATACACACACACACCCCACGGCCTGCGCTCGGCTGCCCTCTCCTTCCTGCACGTCTCGGCCAGCGGAGCCGTCCCCGGACGCAGGCTACCCCGTCCCCCTCACCAAGGAGCCGGAGTAAGATCTGGAGCCCGATGCAGAACCGGCTTTGGCTGGAATCGTAGTAGGAGTTGAAGATGGCGTCGATGATGTAGAGGCAGGGCACCCGGAGCGCCACTTCGAGCGCCGCCCAGACCTGCTGATGGGCCATCCGCACCTGCTGCTGCGGGGGCCCCACCGCCGCCATGAGCCGCTGCCACACCGGGGCTGGGCGGGCCGGGCAGGGCCGCGTGGGGCAGGGTGCGGGACGGTGGCCGGGGGCGGAGGCGAAGGCGGGCGACTCCGCCCCCGCCCTCCCTCCTCTCGTGTCTCTCTCACGGCCCGCCCCGCCGCCCGCTCGCGTCTCTCGAGCTGGAGCAGGCGGCGGAGGCGGCGGCGGAGGCGGCAGCGGCGGCTCCCGGGAGGCCTGTGGGTGTCGGTGTTTCCGGCCGGCTATGGTCTGGCTCCTCCTCCCTCCACCGCCTCCCCCGCCCGCGGAGCCACCATCTTGACCTCGCCCGCCCGCCTCTGCAGTTGCTGCTGTTGCCAGGCCCGGAGGCTGCGCCCGCGGTCACGCGAGACCGCGGAAGTCGCGCGCCGACGCTCGCGTCATAATACGGCGCTAGGGGCGAGCCCCTCGCGGTCACCACGCTCGGCGTAGCAGACGTCCCTATCGTTGCCATGGTTTCCGCCCATCTCCGGGGCCGGCGCCGCCTTTGCTGCTTTTGGCGCCACCCAGTGGCGCAGGCGCTGTTGGGCAGCCGCGCCCCCCAGCCTCGGGGTGGGCGCCTTACCCGCAAAGGCGTTGGCGCCGTGAGGCAGTCACTGCTTCCTCGGGAGGGAATTATTAGCTGCTTTATTAGAGCCCATTAAACGTCCCATAAACATGATTCAGAACTGCTTGGCAGGAGGAGAGCCAAAGGGCGCCGCCTGCCAGAGCTACTCCACCCCACCGGGAAGCCGGGTCTGAGCAGCCGACCCTCCGGGGAAGATGCTACAAGGCCGCCTGTCGGAGGCGTCGCGGCGTGCGGTGTATGGAGCGGCCGCCCTTCGTGGTATTGGGTTGGGAGTGGTAGGCGCTACCGAGAAAAACATCCCTCTCATCTCTTTGCACATCATCCTTTCTATCTCCTACCCGATTAGGCAGAACTGCGGACCGTGGTCGGCCACATTATACTAATGTCAAGGGCAAGAACCGTTTTTTTGGTTTTTTATTTATTTTTGGCTGCGTTGGGTCTTTGTTGCTGCACGGGGGCTTTCTCTAGTTGCAGCGAGCCGGGGCTGCTCTTCATTGTGATGCGCAGGCTTCTCACTGCAGTGACTTCTCTTGTTGCGGAGCATGGGCTCTAGGTGTGCAGGCTTCAGTAGTTCTGGCATGCAGGCTCAGTAGTTATAGCTTGCGGGCTCTGGAGTGCAGGCTCAGTAGTTGTGGCGCACGGGCTTAGTTGCTCCGCGGCATGTGGGATCTTCCCGGACCAGGGCTCCAACCAGTGTCCTCTGCACTGGCAGGGGAATTCTTAACTACTGGGTAACCAGGGAAGTACCAAGAACTCATTACTAATGTGACTTAAGGGCAAGAACTCTGACCTCTGTCTTTGTTTCTAATCTTTGAGGTAAGAACACCAGGCAGTGCCTTCTTTCCTTCTCAGGGCAGAAGAGGTCATACTTTTTTGTTTTTGTAGAGGATCAGAACATGCCACCCCAAAATATGTTACTTTGACATGATTATTTTGAGCTGAAGACAGTTGAGAAACAGCAGGAACAAACAAAAAGCTCTCCACCTCAACACTTCCCTCCTTCCCATTTGCCTAAAAATAGGACATAAATTTCTATTGGTAAAGGTGTCTCCCTCCCCCTTACCAAGAAGAGGACAACTCTTAGACTCAATCACTGGCAAAGCTTATTAAGCTCATCCTTATTATCCGTTAGTTTCCCCCCATACACTCACCTTCCCACAGTCTGCCACCCCTAAAAGCCTAAACCCCTTTTCCTTTATCACTTCTCTACAATGCATTGTTCTTTGTTCCGATGCTATATAAGCCCCAAATTGTAGCCACCTCTTTGAGTTATTCAACACTTAGTTTCTCCCAGACGTACGTGCATGGCATGAGTTAATAAACTCTTGTGTTTCTCTTGTTAATCTTTATTTTATTGGTTTAATTTCCAGGGCCCCAGCCACAGAACCTAGGAAGGAAAAGATTTTTGTCCCTCCCCTACACTTTCTTGCCTATCCATGTTTTAACAGTTTCTAATCTTAATTTGATGCACAAATTTTATTAGTATAAGAATTTCTCATTAAAACTAACTTCCACCTTGGGCCCAGAACTTTCAGAAGTGGTGGCACAGTTAGCTTACATATGACTTCAAGCATGTCTCTTTAAACTCACTAGGTCTCACTCTCTCCATCTATAAAATGAAGGTTTGAATAAGATCCTGGCAAGTACTTTAAAATACTACCTTAAATCTAAATTTACATTAATGAGGTAGTTTTTAGAATGCTTTTAGGGATTTTTAAGATAAAAGATAAGCTTTCAAAGAAATAGCTGCAGTTCACTGAATCTAATCTCTTTGGCTTCTACATTGATTTCAATGTTGCACAACTCAGGTATATATTAAATTGAGTCTACCCAGAACAGTATGTGGGGTGGCTGTGTGTGTGTGTGTGTGTGTATTCATAAATTACCTATGTTCAAAAATAACAATCTGTTCATTTGGCTTTAATGGTTCAGAAGGCTTTTAGTAGCTCTAAAAAGCCTTTAGATGTAGAATGTGTAAAAACTACTTTCAATTTTCGGTTGATACTTACATCAGCCAAGTCTTTGTTACACGCAACAGGAACTGATTCTGGGCTATCTTAAGCAAAAAGGGAATTTATTAAAGAATTATTTTAATTATTCTTCAGGATTTCAAGTTCCAAGAGTGACTATGCAATTGGTCAAGCTTATTGGACCATGTATCTGTACCCAAGCTGTACCAGAGGGCAGGTACAAGCAGCTTCCTTAGTGGGAGAAAGCAGCAGGAAACAAGCACTTAGAATTACCCACCCCAGCCCTCCCTGCCAATGTATTATGTACTTCCTTCAAACGGAAGGTGGGGATGCTGGAAGAAGGGTAGGTATTGATAGCCACAAAAAGGATAAATACATATCATAACTTTATCTCAGACCTTGGGAATTACTTGGAAAATAATCTCTGATCCTAAATTACTTTATAGTTTTTCTCATTCATTAAAGTAAATTTCAGATATGCTCATGGAAATTCAGCTATTTGAATTTTCTGGTTTTGTAAATGCCAAATGAATAGGAAGATTCTGTTGTTGTTTAGTTAACAAAGGAAACATGAGAGAATATAGTGGCATTTGGAGTCAACGTTGAGTACATACTGACTGACTTTGGTTCATTCATTCATTCATTCATTCAACATTTACTGAGCACTTTCTATATGCCTGGCAGTATGCTTACCCACTTCTGCTTCTCACTAGTTCTCTGTCTCTAGACAATGTACTTAAGCTCTAATCTTCAGTATCCTCATCTGGGAAAAAGAGAAAAAAAGGTTAATAATGTCAGATAAGATACAAAACATATAACATGTATTATCCAATTTAATCCTCCACAACCCTGTCCAAGGACACAGGCAATTAAGAGTGGCAGGATTCTAACTCACACTTTTCAGATTCCACAGCCTAAGATCTGATCCTCTGCAAGTAATTGCTCATGCTTGTTACACAAATTAAAACAATATGTTTTAAGTACTTAGTATGGTATATGGTAAACAGATTATAGGAGAAATACTCATTGGAACCCCTATGATACTAACACAATACTGTGTTAGTACTGTGAAGATACTGTTTATTAGTTTGGGTTGTTATATGTGATAACCATTCAGTAGTACTGAATTTATATTAGGATATAAATACATGATAGGCTCAAATATGTTAGTTATCTAAGGTGATGGTTAAGAATAATCTGAGGGATTAGATACTGCTGAGAGGAAGAGTACAAGTAATACTAAGTTAAAAACATCTGTCAAGGCAGGGAACCTAGAGGAGATGTATATAGTATCCCTCTGACAGACGGTAAATATAGGATCCTTCACCCTGGACGGGATCCTGTCATCCAGGCTTCTGATAATCACTTCTAATTTCATAGCTACACCCAAATGAGTAGAACAAAAGCTTCAAGGTGAAAGATGCAATATTGCAAAGATGTCAGTTTTACTTTATAGGTTCAATGTAATTCCTCCCCCCAAAAAAATCTCAGAAGGATTTGTTTTCAAAAAATTGACAAGCTGATTTTAAAATCCGTATGAAAATGCAAAAGGTCAAGAATAACTAATGCAATCTTAAAGAACAAAGTTGAATGATTTACAGTATCATATCAGGACCTATTCTAAGGCTCTAATTTAGACAAGATGGTATTGGTGGTACATGGATAGAAAAACTGACCCATGGAACAGAAGAGAAAGTCTAGAAATAGCCCCACGCATATACAATCACCTGATTTATCATAAAAGTGACACTACAGTGCAGTGGAAAAAGGATGATTTTTTAAAAACAGCACTATAGTGGGACTCTATGGATACTACCTAAGGACAGCATATAACTTAATGGTGAAACACAGTAGAGGCATTCTCCCTAAAATTAGGAACAATTTAACATTGTATTAGAGGTGAGGGGGTGGGAATAGAGCAAGTTAAAAAGCCAGAAGCTTTCCTTTTTAATCAAGACTTAGCTGTTTTTCTTGAATGAATGCTCCTTAGATTGTCGCAAGCCTTTAGTTTCTAGAATTCTGAAAAGGTTGATTTTTACAATTTTTGCCAGTGTTCTCATTGCTTTTTATGGAAGAGCCAGTTTTTAGAGGTCCTTATTCTGCCATTTTGGAAGTTGCCCATTTTACTCCTGATATTGGGTAGGAAAGTATCAAAGAGACACCCTAGTGGATGCATTGAGGGTGAAATATATTCCTTTCTGCCCTCATTGTCAGTAACTCCACTTCCTCCTGATCAGATTCAATTACTCCAACCAGGATGGTGATTCTTTCTTGTCTGCTGGTCTCTTGGCACAAGGAGCCTAAAAGTACTGGGAAACCTCAGTAGGTTAAAGTTTAATGGATCTATTAACTGTGTCTCCTGATGAAACAGTTCCCCTGATAGGAACCAGCCCCCTAGAGCAGGGGTCCCCAACCCCCGGGCCTATTAGTAACCGGGCCACACAGCAGGAGGTGAACGGCTGGCGAGGGAGCAAGTGTCATCTGCCGCTCCCCATCGCTCCCCATCGCTTGCATTACTGCCCGAACCATCCCCCCAGTCCGTGGGAAAACTGTCTTCCAGGAAACCGGTCCCTGGTGCCAAAAAGGCTGGGGAGCGCTGCTCTAGAGCAGAGCTGTGGGGATGGGAAACACGTGGATCAGTGGAGACAGAAAGCGGGTGTATTAATTTCCTGCTGCTGCTGTCACAAATTACCACAAACTTCGTGGCTTAAAACAACACATTTATTCTCTTAAATTACGGCGATCAGAAATCTAAAATCAAGGTGTCAACAAGGCTGTGTTTCTCCTGAAGGCTTTGGGAGAGTATCCGTTTGCCTTTTTCAATTTCTGGAGGCTGCCTACATTCCTTGGCTCATGGTCCCTTCCTTACATCACTCCATCCTCCTGCTTTGGTCATCAGATCTCCTACTACTTGCTCCCATCTCCCTCTTACAAGGACCTCTGAGATTATATTGGGTCCACCTGGATCATCAAGGCTATTCTCCCCATCTTAACTTAATCACACCTGCCAAGTCCCTTTTACCATGTAAGATCACATATTCACAGGTTCTGGGTATTAGGACATGGACGTATTTGGGGGGCCATTATTTAGCCTACAAGGGGAATTCTATTTCTACTTTTTCATTCCCAGACTTGCACTTTCTGTCTATACTGGACATGGCACTATATAAGAGTTTGATTTAGTATACTGAGTCCTGGTGGACAGCATCCCATCTTCACATCTTCCAAGCTTTTGCTGCAGTTTCAAAAGGATTTTTCACCACTCCATCGGGCCAGCATTTTCTAGACTCTGTAGTCTGTGATAGGACCAGTGAATCCCATGGTCATGAAACAGTCCTTTGCTGTAAAGTAGGTCCCTAGGTCAAAGGCAATATTATGCAGGATACCTATTGATGGACCAAACACTTGTAAACCCTTGGACAAGTAGTCTGGCCAACATCTTGTGGGCAGGAAAGGCAAACTCATACCTGGAGACAGGAAGATTCTAGTAAAGGTCAGTCACTGTCCTTCCAGGATAGGAGCCCGATGTAATCAACTTGCTACCAAGTAGCTGCTTGGTTTCCTTGAGGGATGCTATTGTATCAAGGGCTCAGTGCTGAACACGAGGGAGTGGCCACTTGGTGAGTGGAAGCCATGCTGTTGGCCTCTTGCTCACCTGCATCCCTAGGACATGACAATGTACATGAGCCCATTGTGCCAGTACTGGGACAGCTGATGGCTGCGGTTGCTTAAGTTACTGGCCAAGTCTGTTTACCTAGTTGTTGAGTGCCTGTTCTGTGGTGGATTATCCCTGGTAGGCATTGTTATACAACACAAAGTTCTTTACTCATGTGCCGAATCCCGCAGATTTCTCCACTGCTTCTTCTCCAGGCTTCCCTGTCCCTGATCTAATCTTTTTCATGCCAGGCCCCTGATCATCTAGCCAACGTATCTGCCACTTGCCAAGAAGATATATTCTTACTTCAAACCACTTCTTTTTCCACACAAAGTGGATGACCAGGAATACTGCCCCAAATTCTGCCTTTTTGGAGAATTCACCTGTCTTTTAACAGCACTCCTGATTTGGGCTGTAGGGCAGAAGTCTATTTTTGTTTTGAACCCATATTCCAATAAACCCATCAGTGAACTTAGCTTGGGCTTTTTTGTCCTGAATCAGCTAGACAAAAGAGCCTCTCAAGCAGCCACAGTTGTGAACTGAGGGAGGGACCCTGGTTCAAGAGTTATACGTATGATACGGGAGTCTGGACCACCTGCCTATGTACCTATTCATTTCCCCTGGCCCTACTTGTCACCGATCCCAGGTGTACCACTTCCACCTTATGATGGATTGACTTGGTGGGTCTGACAAAACCTAGCTCATGAAGGGTTACTTGATGTCCCATGAGATGCTCAGTTCCTACCAAGGCCCATCAGCTTGCAAGGAGCCATTTTTGAATGACGTGTGGTTCTCCACTGCAGATGCTTTGGCCTTGCTACAGAACCTAGTAGTCTACCTTGCGATTCTCCAGCTGGAGCTTGCCATAAACTCCCATGGCTGCTATGCTTATCACAGATACTCTTGTCCCGTAGACTCTCCTGTATTGAATGGCCCATGCAGTACGGCTAATTACACTGCAGGCTGTACCTGCTACAGAGCCTTTATGTGCTCTGGATCCCACTGAAAACTGGCAGCCTTCCAGTCACCCAGTATATGAGTCAGAGCAGTATTCTCAAGTTCTGAATTCCCACAAAGAAGCCTGGAGCTTGATGTGCATTCTTGGTGGCAGAATATTGATAAAATGAGTGAGATGCAAAAATTTGTTCTTTACTACGAAGGAGACATCTTGACATTCAAGCAGACCACTGCACCCTAAAAATTTCACTGATGTAAAAGGTTGCTTGTTCTTATTAGTGATTATTTCCTATCCTTGGGAGTATAATATGCTAGCTACTTATTGTTTACCTGGCCCAAGTAGTAATGATGTCAGGAATGTAATAGGTCAGTGTGACATTCCATGGAAGGTTCAGATGGTCTAGATCTCTTCTGACTATATTATGATAGAGGGTGGGCAAGTACTGTTCTCTGTCCTATATGAATGCAAACTGCTTCCCATCCCACACCCTCAGCACCCAGTTCAACAGACTCTCATGGCTCCTGTTGGTACATGTAGGTTAGGTCCTGCATCTCCTTTGGCACATATGCCCATTTGAAAGTGCTGAAAGTAGACACACAAAGTGAAGGGAAAGGAGCTGCAGGACAGCTGCTTCACCATGGTGCTGCAGAACTGCTTTGTTTTTTCCATAAAGTTTTGCTACTTTTATTTGAATTTTGAAACTGTACGTTTAGCTTTGATTTTAAAATAAAATTCAATTACTAAAAGAAAAAAAGGGAAACTAGGACAGTCTATCCATCTGTATCTACCTACCTACCTAATATGTGTGTGTTATACCAAAATTCAGTTTTAGCCTCATATTCAATATTTTCTACTTACCTTGGATTCAACCTTGACCTTTAAAAACCCAAAGAGACAAATACCTATTTTCTCACTGTTTCTGGCCTCTCTGAAATTGTGATTGTTGGTCAGGAAATCTTGCAAGTTATTATCATATCCAATCAGAAAGATATCATTGCTAATATTTTAATATTCATTTTATAATATAGATAATTCTAACATAATTCTAAACATAATTGTAGCAAGAAATTCTTATGTGCTTTACATGTTGAAACATTGTCAGCTGAAGTGTGTATATTATTGCTAGAGTGAATTTCATCAATAATAATGATTGTGAAAGCTAGTACATTTATGTCAAAACAATTATTATAAACTTCTAAATAGTTTAAAAAAAATTGACAAAATTTATGAAACAACAGCCCTCAAGGCATCGGACATAGGCAATGAAGAGCAATGGTCCATGAGAGGTGCAAAACAAACCAGGTGAGCCATACAATTGCTCCAACTTACAGCCTGGAGAAGTTTTCCAGGCTGTGGCATGAGGATGGAGTGGAGGCCAGCAGTCTGACTCCCTGAGGTGAGGAGGTGAGTCCTGGGAGCCCAGGTAAGTAGAGTTCACAGGGTAGAATGCCAGGGAGGAAAAAGCCACACACAGAGGGAACTCCAGAGATCTGCTGACCGTTCCCTTAAAAGTTTTCAGCTGAGTAATGATCAGCCCACATGATAGGAAACTACCAAAAGCCAACAAAAGACCCACCAGAAAGGATAATAGGAAACAATACTCAAGAGCTCACACCACACAGGGTGGTGGATAATTCCTGTTCCTACGTACAGCAAGAGTGGAAAAATCTCATAATTCACAAGGCGTCAGAGAACGAAGAAAGGTCCTGCTTCAATAATGGAAAAAAATTAATCCTAGACTATATGCTGCTCTAACAAATGCTTAAAAGCAAGACTCAAAAAGACCAAACTGTTTCCAAGTAACCTAACTGTATTCCAGAACAAAACTCAAAAATGCTTTTAAAAATATGAAAAGTTTTAATCATTTAAAATAATAGTTTAGTTTGAAAATGACTAGTTTTATGGCTTGCCAATGTGAAGTGGCTGCACCTTGAGGCTGTTCAGAGTGACATATACTGGGTTTCTTCTCACACGTGTGCCCAGGGTGGAAGAAACTGAATTAAAAATGCTTTTTCTATATATTTGTGTCTCATCGTTTTAAATTTCTGTTTGTATATTTTAAATATATACATTATACTCGTGTATTAATACATGCATGTAATTTATTAAAATTATGGAGTGAATGAATAGAGCAGCTCACGGTCGAGGGAGTTTGATAAAATCATTATTACTGTTTTTTAATCCCAACTTCTCCATCAGGTGGGTACATTAATCAGCAACTAATACTAATGCCCGCAAAGGAAGCCTTTAGAGCTTTTACAAATTCCTGGATTGAATTTGTAAGGACGCATTGAGCCTCCTGACCCCTTCAGTCTTTTCCCCTTGGTTCCACTAAATGTCTCTTCTGGGTCAGGCCATCCAGCAGGTGCTTGGAGAAAACTGTACTGTAAATGGATATACTCAGGTGGAGAAAAGGCTTAAGGGACCCTTATTCTCTTCCATCACACGTAACTCCTGCTCACTCTTTAACTCTCAACTTAGGCATCCCTGCTCCCACCTTCCCAGCCACCCTCTCCACCTCCCATAACCCAGATCCTATGCGTGCCTGTAAAAACCCATTTGTTTCTATATGTGCACTTAGTACATAGTACTGACATTGTTTCATCTGTGTCCATGTCACCAGGTGGTGATTCCATTGTGGGCAGGACTCAGGTTTACTCACCTCTACGTCCCTGGCCCTCCGCACAGTGCCTGATGGGGAAATTCACAGAACATCCTAATAAACCAGTGAATGGCTTTCAAAATAAAGTCATTCTGCTGTAAGTCAAGCAGATGTGCAGCAATCCCTCACAGCCAAATTGGGAAATGGTAGTTCCCCTCATACAGAGACTGAAACATTCACGATATACCAGTCACTGTGATGACAGTTAACGTATGTTAACTCATTTAAACCCAACAACTTCCCTTCAGGATATGTTCAATTGTTAACTCCAGCATACAGACGAGAAAACGAAATCATGAGAGATTCATGACTTGCCTCAGGTCACATAGAAAGTAGCGGAGCCAGGAGCTGAACGAGTGGAACCTAAATGCCACGAAGGCAGAGCCCATGTCAATCTTCTTTCCCCACTAACACTCAGGGCCTGATACGTATAACAAGTTGAATGAATTCATTTGGGTGCACGTGACATCAGCTGCCTCTCCCACAGCTTATGGCAGGAAGCTAACTCCTCAGCCCCTGGACATGCGGCTCCCTGACTCATCTCCCTCATTGTTTCTCCCCCTGGATTGGCTCAAGCTCCGGCTGGCATCTTTAGCTTGAGGAGAGAACGCTGTAGGCACAGGTGTGAGAAGAAACCCAGGGTGTGAAATGATGAAGGCAAACGCAGGAAGGCCGTTCTGTGGGATGGGAATGGAATCTAGCAGGCTCGCTCTGAGGGGTCACATGATAGCCAACATTTCCTGGGGGCCTACTCTGCACAAGACACTGTTCTTTTTAATCCTTACAGCAACCCCCATCTTCAGCACATCTCTCACTGCTTCTTCTGTTCCAAACTGATCTAATGGCAATGTTCCAAACACTCTGAGCTTCCAAACTCTGGCACCTGTCAGTCTCTTCAACCAGCACCTGACTCCACTTAACAAAATCTCACCCAGTTTTTAAGAGCCAATTCAAACACTACCTCTCTGAAGACCTCCTCATTCAATTCTCAGAGCTTTTTTTTCCTTCCCCACCTTTACACTTCTGCAACGAGCTATCACTCATACGGCACTTACTACGTTCTGACTCTTTCAGCATTTGTGTTACGTCTGTTGCTAGCTTGGGAGCTCCTCAGAGACAGTATCTAATGCCTCTTCATATTTCCTGTGGCTCATGTTGATAGTAGGCATTTAATATTTTCAGAACAACACAAGCAGCACCAATCCTGTCCTTATTGGCACTGCTGCAAGAGAAGAACAAGCAGCCCAGCCCAACCGCAGCCAGACAAATGCCAGGTACAATCATAATCATGATAAAGCCACACTTATCCTTTTTCTTTTTTTTGGCCTCGCCACACAGCTTGCGGGATCTCAGTTCCCCTACCAGGGACTGAACCCAGGCCACAGCAGTGAAAGCCTAGAATCCTAACCACTAGGCCACCAGGGAACTACCAAGCCACACTTCTGTTTCCTTCAACAAGCCCAGATGACTTCAAAGTGCACCAAAACAAAGCTCTGAAAATTGATTCTCGACAATTAGTCATCCTAAAGGTAAACAGTGATTCCTTACACTTAGTCATTCCAACAGTAAACAATGGCGCTGGCAGACAGCCATAAAATAAGGGGAGGCTTGGAAAACTGCACAGCATCTCACATTCCTTAGAGCTCCTTATGTTGGCCCTGATGTTCTCCGCCAGGGAAGGAAGATGGAAAGGCAGTCTGAGGCCTGTAAAAATCTAAGATTTTAATTCAAACTTTAAAAATTAGCTAGCAATTGGCAGCTACTGCACAAGCTAAGGCTGGAAATCTAGTTTCCCTGCCCTGTCATTTAAAGCAGTCATTCTTAACACTTTCTCTACTATGATAAACCTAAGACACACCCTCCCCGCACCTACTCATTTAGGAATGCTAAAGTAGACGAATGGAGGTAATACACTAGAGGAATTTTTGTCCTCTTCCATCCCTAATTTAGTCAGTCATAATAACCAAGCAGCACCACTTGAATGCCTTGCTTTGGACCCCACTGCTTAGACCCATCGATTTTATTTCTCAAATCCATTCACCTCTCACTGCCACCACCCTAGTCCAAGCCACCATCATCTCATGCCTGAACCACCACAGAAGCCTCCTCTCCCGTCTCCCTGCTTCCATCCTGGCCCCACTCCAGGTGAGTTTCCATACTGTAGCTGCAGTGATTTTGGAAACAGCACTGTGTCCTTCACTCTAAAATAACCAATGCCCTGTGCATAACTGTTTATTAGGTGACAGCCATGTGAGACCTTGCCAAGAATCCCTCATTTTGCAAATGAGAAAATTCAAGGCCAAAGGAATACTGGAACCATGTACCCCAGATTAGCTAGAACTGAGGTCACAATTCAGAACTCACAACTGCACAGCCAGGCCTCATTTCAATGAGCCACACTACTTCTCCCAGATACGTAGCTCATTCTGTAGGGTGTTAACGGAAGACAAATGAAATAATATGTATTGATTTAGAGCCTGCTTTTAGGGCCACAAAATATTAAAATAGATTACCAGGAGACAAGAGGGGTGAGGCCCCAGCCTGAGTTGATGCTTTAAGGGCCACTCACACGTAGATCCTCCTGTCTCAGGATCCACCTTCTCTAGCCAACTAGAGGACAGGGGCGGCATTCCAAATCCAGGACTACGTGATCCACGTGGGGAGCATAGGATTTCACTGGTTGGATGTGCAGGATTTGTGTCTTCCACGGTTTCCCGTGCACCTGTTGAAGAAGAGTGGCAATTCGACTTTCTGCAGCTTCCGCCCACCTTTGCCACTCTGGCTTGGTGGTGGCTGACAGCATTTTTCTCCTAGAATCTCTGGCAGCTCCATTTTTCAACTGGTTGGTGATCATTTGCTGAGGAGAAGACCAATACTCCTTTTCCATTTCACTGCTTCCAGGAGGCTGGAGAGTCTTCCCTGGGAAAGATTCCACATTTTGGTGAATATGCAAAATGCCTCCAGCATCCTGTCTTAGCGTTTGGCAGGCAATGGGCCAGCCTTCTTCAGAGCTGGGAATCAGCCCCAGGTTCACCCTGTCCGCAATGCTTGAGAGCTTCAGTTTTCTGTTATCCCCAAAGTGTATCTGGCATCGATCAGCTACTCCATTGAGCTCAAGGTTATTTCTCAGAGCAACTACAGCATGCGGGTTCCACTCGCAGGCATGGACGAAGGCAGCACCAGCATGAACTAGGAAAGGCAAGGTAAAATAACCAATCCCTGCATAGAGATCCACCAGCACTTCTCCAGCACAGGGCAGCGATGCCACACGAAGCTTCTCGGTGATGTTTCCGAAGGAGAACATGCACTGGGTCACGTCAAACTTATATCGGATCCCATTATCCACATGCTCTACCCAGCCATGGTCGCCCAGCAGCAGACTCACTGCTGGAGTTCGAGTGCCATCCGGTGACACCCGCCCTCGTTTGGCCAAACGCTGGACGTCAAGGGCCGAGGCAACCGTCTCCCAGAGTTCTGGTTCCAGATTTCTCCATTGCTTGGCTTGGAAACAGTCCTCACTCAGCAACAAGAGGTCACCATGTCGTTGCCAAGATCGGGGCAGATCAGCCTCCAGCTGACCTGACCACGTCACTCCGCGGCCCTCTACCCAGCGTCTCACCTCAAGACACAGCCTTTGGGCAGGTGAACAAGCCTGGGCCTTCTTTGAAAGAACAGGATTCAGGAGCTGCGTTAGCACACAGGTGCTGCCTGGAGCCACACGATTCCTCAGCTCCCGCAGGTGCTGCTCATGGAGGCTCTCTCCCAGCACCGGCAGCGCCACGGTGCCATCCGGCATCTTTTCCACACGGTGCTGTCTCTCCAGGAGTTTCTGCTTCTCGAGATATTCCCTGTATCGCTGAGTAAACCGAGGTTCAGTCACAACTGCGACAACAGCCGCGGACTTCCCGCCTGCCCTGTCCATGTTGCTGTGCCGCATTCCCTGGGAATCCCTCCGCGCGACTCCGAGTCCGCTTACTTCCGTCCGCACATCCAAGCGCAAAGACGGAAGACGGGCGCGCACGCCGCTGGCCGGGGCCGGAAGTGACGTCAAACCGGCAAGGCGGAACTATATGATATTATCGCGCTAGTTGATGAATGGCGCCGACGTTGCCGTTGCCGTGTGAGGCCGCTGCCGCCATCTTTGTTGTGGCCAACCGTTACTTGTTCCTGCCTAAGGGGAAATTAATAACAAGCAGGAATTCTGCCGGCTTAAAAATTTCAAATTAGTTGGTATCCTCCAGAACCCTCAGATACTCTCTGCAATGCTGCTCACAGATCAAAAGAAAGAAGTGAACCTGGAATGATGCAATGAATTTGGAGAAAGCCTTCCCTTAGTACCGTGCTGCGCGTAAATCTGGCACTTAAATCTCAGCCTGAGATGGAACTGTTCCCAAGGCTAAACACATTCTAGGGACACCAGTCTCCTTTCGCTTCCTTTATAAAATTGGCCAAACCTTTTCTTGTGCTCTTGCCTTTGTACTTTCTGTCCCCTTTGTCTGAAATGCCCTTCCCCTAGAAGATACAGTGGCTGGCGATTTGTCTGAAGGTCATCTTCTTGTGAGGCCTTCATTAAACACTCTCTTCCCTCCACATTATGTCTATTTAACACTGTAATTTCTTCTTTAGCTCTTGTTTTGCTATTTATTTGTTTACACTTAAAAGCCCCTCTCCCCCGGTAGCAAATAATGTTCTCATAGATAAGGGATATTCTTTTTCTGTTTACTGCTATGGCCCCAGCATCTTGTATAGTTCCTGGCCATGAGTAATGGCTTGGCAAATACTATAGTTATTAAGAGAATGATTGCTTTGAGCACAAAGAGACTTGAACATGTTCATACTTATTTAACTATTAACCCATTCCATAAATGTAGAAATGATCATAAATTCAGACAAAGATTGATACACTAAAATGGTCCTTGTTGTTTTAAACCTAAAGATGAAAGGTTAAAAGAATTATGGTACATCCTTTTGATGGAAATATTATACAATTATGATGATGATCATATGAAATTTTAATGACATGGGATGTTACTCTTATTGCAGTGCTAATTGCAAAATCTATAATTGTGCCTTAGATCATGGCATATTATTTATTTTTGTACATAAATAAATTTATTAGGGCATGCTCTAATATGTGAACATTGACGCATTGAGATTCCCTGTATGTGATGCAATTACAGATGATTCCATTTTCTTTTATACATTTTCTCTAGTTATAAATTGTATATGATGAACAAATGTTATTTTTATTTACTAGAAAAATCTTCAGAAAATCTATGATGCAGTCAGGAAAAATTTTTTTCTGGGTCTCAAACAAATCGAAACTCCCTTTATTATTTATAGCAGGGGATGGAAGAAGTCATATCTTACAAAATGTTCTTTCTCTAGGTTTCTTTCTGTTCCAACGTCAGTCTGACATCTTGCAACAATAATTAAAATAAGGTCATACAAACTTTGACCCAGACTACACCTTACTTTTAACCTGAGATAAACAAAATATGGGGGGATATGATTGAAAGCCAGCAATGTCTGAGTGTTGGAAATGGTCCTTTTAAAATTGCAGATTTACAAATGAGCCACACTTGTAGATGGCCACTTTGATCCCCGTCACTCAAGCACATGACCTCACTTTCCCCACCAGTTCCATCACTTGAACTCATTAAAAATCAGAACAAACCAAAAGTAACCAGCAATGACCATAATAAACAAGCTTGTAGACAACCCACGAGTTCAAATACAGAAGAGGATAGTTACTTAGTAAAGGAGAAGTAGGCTAGGGAGATTAGCTGGAGAGTAGAGGGGAGGTTGGGCAAACTTTTCCACAAACTGGCCCGCCCAGAGTGGCCAGAAAGATCTAATTCCACCTTAATCTCAGTCACAGAGACCCCACCTGGAGATGTGTTTGTATAACCATCTCTTCTTGATGAGACGCCAGCATACTGAAGACCAAGGGATCATATGCCTCACAAGAGGCTACATTCAATCCTTTAAGGGCGTTCCCCCCTGTAGGAATGAGGTTCTGAACTGTGTTGGGCTGGCTGTATATACAAGAGCTTTCGTCCACAGCTTGAGATATCCTGGAGCCTGAAAATAAGGAGGAATAATTGCTTCCCTTTAATTATTTTTCCCTTCCTACCTTTCTTCACTCTGCTGGCTGCACCTGGAATGCCTTTCCCTTCCACTGGGTCCCTCTTCTTTTGTTCATTCATTTCAGCATCACTTCTGCATATTTTGAACACCAACTATTTGCTAATCTCCCCAAGTGCTAAGCTCATTAAAGCACAGAGAATTGAATAAGATGCAGTTCTTGCCATCACACAACTCAGTTTTGTGTTATTGGTACATTCACAAATAAGGTTAAATGCTACTGGAGTTTCAGTTTCTTCATGCTTTGTGAATGTGGAGAAGAGATCAAGCCCTCCTCCTCTTACCTTTTGAAGAACACATCCTGTTGCTTTTCCTCCTCCCTCACTGAATGCTTCTTTTTATGGGTATAATGGTCTACCATTTCCTCCCTATGTGGTATCTCCCAGGCACTTCAAACTCAACACTTCCAAAATGCACTCACTTCTCCCCACTTCTCTTTAGCTCGTGAAATGCCCCTGCCAGTCTCCTAGACACTCACGTCAGAAACCTGGGACTTTTACTTATGCCTTGTTCTTGCCCTCGGTGTTTAAAACAAAGCCATCTCCATTTTTGATGGACTTGACCCGCCTTGACATAGTTCCACAGGGAATCTCCATCTCTCTGTCCACAGTGACATTGCCCTAGACCTTGTCTCACAGCTTCCTGAATGGACATCTGCCTGTGTTTATTTCACTGATAACACACTATTACTTGACTCCATTTATGTTATGTCAATGTATTTTTTTCATAGACTTAAAAATTTTTTAATTGACTTATAATTAACATAAAATATTATATTATTTTCAGGTGTACAGCATAGTGATTTGATATTTTTATACATTATGAAATGATTACTGCAATAGGACCAGTGACCATCTGTCACCATACAAAGTTGTTACAATATTACTGACTATATTCTCTATGTGTACATTACATCCCTGTGACTTATTTTTCTTATAGATGGAACTTTGTACCTCTTAATCCCCTTCATCTATTTCATCCATCCTCCTTACCCCTCTCCCCCCTGGCAACCACCAGTTTGTCCTCTGTGTCTATGAGTCTGTTCTCTTTTGTTATGTTTCTTCATTTGTTTTGTTTTTTAGATTCCACTACAAGTAATATCATAGGATATTTGTTTTTCTCTCTGACTTATTTCACTTAGCATAATACTCTCCAGGTCCATCTATTTTGCTGTAAATGGCAAGATTTCATTCTCTTTTATGGCTCAGTAATATTCCATTGTATATATGTATAACATATCTTCTTTATCCATTCATCTATGAATGGACACTTAGGTTGCTTCCATAGCTATTGTAAATAGTGCTGCAATGAACATATGGGTACATATATCTTTTCAAATTAGTGTTTTTGTTTTCTTCAGATAAATATCCAGAAGTGTAATTATTGGATTGTATGGTAGTTCTATTTTTAATTTTTTGAGGAAACTCCATACTGTTTTCCATAGTGGCTGCACTAGTTTACACTCCCACCAACAGTGCACAAGGGTTCTCTTTTCTTCACATCCTTGCCAATACTTGTTTCTTGTCTTTTTGTTGATAGACATTCTGACAGGTGTGAGGTGATATCTCACTGTGGTTTTGATTTGCATTTCCCTGATGATTAGTGATGTTGATCATCTTTTCATGTGCTGTGGACCATATGTATATATTCTTTGGGAAAATGTCTATTAAGGCTCTCTGCCCATGTTTTAAATGGCCTGTTTGTCTTTTTGATATTGAGTTGTAGTTCTTTATATATTTTGGGTATCAACCCCTTGTTGAATATATCATTTGCAAATCTCTTTCCCCTTTCAGTAGGTTGCATTTTCATTTTGTTGATGGTTTCCTTCACTGTGCAAAAGCCTTTTTAGTTTAATGTAGTCCCATTTGTTTATTTTGTTGCCCTTTTTTTGCCCTGCCTGAGGAGACATATCCAAAAAAATATTCCTAAAGACTGATGTCAAGGAGGTTATAGCTTGTTTTCTTCTAGGAGTTTTATGATTTCAGGTCTTACATTAAATCTTTAATCCATTTTGAGTTTATTTTTGTACATAGTGTAAGAAAGTAGTCCAGTTTCATTCTTCTGCAGGTAGCTGTCCAGTTTTCCCAACACCATATATTGAAGAGACTCTCTTTTCCCTAAGTATATTTCTTGCCTCCTTTGTTGTAGATTAATTGCTCATATTTTGGGACTCTCTATTCTGTGCCATTGATCTATTTATGTCTGTTTTTGTGCCAGTACCATACCATTTTGATTACGATGGCTTTGTAGTACAGTTTCAAGTCTGGGCATGTGATATCTCAGGTTTTCTTCCTTTTTCTCAAGATGTCTTAGGCTGTTTGGGGTCTTTCATAAACTTTGTTTTATTATAAAAAGAGCTACATTGTCACATTATAAAGCATATTATGCCATAAATGAGTATTCCATTATTGTATGTTGGCTTTAAATAATTCATATTATGATACCTGGAGTTTGAGACTTTGTAATATTTAATTTATAAAAACTTAAAATAAAAATAACAAGTTTTAATAAAATATCTTATCTGAAAAGTTCTCACTTTAATTCATTAGTGGATAGGTTTACTGCATTTTTAACGTTCTATAATAAAATCTCAATATGAATTATTTGTTTGTCTTTTAACTTATTGATTTGTAGTGGCTTAAACGTAAATGGTAAAATGAATATTCAAAACGCATGGGTCATAACCTGAAAGCACCTTTATTTTGCCTTACTACTCACTGGGGCAGTCCTTCCCCTGTTCATGCCTGAAGACACAAACCACCTGTAGCTTTCCTTCTTTGATCCATTGGTTATTTAGGAGTGCATTGTTTCATTTATAATGCTTGGAATTCCCAAAAATTCATTGTCATTGATTTCTTTTTTTCTGATCAATCAATTAATTAATTAATTAATTAATTTTTGGCTGCATTGGGTCTTTGTTGCTGCATGCAGGCTTTCTCTAGTTGCGGCGAGTGGGGGCTACTCTTCGTTGTGGTGCGTGGGCTTCTCATCGTGGTGGCTTCTCTTGTTGCAGAGCACTGGCTCTAGGCACGTGGGCTTCAGTAGTTGTGGCTCGTGGGCTCTAGAGCACAGGTTCAGTAGTTGTGGTGCACAGGCTTAGTTGCTCCACCACATGTGGGATCTTCCAGGACCAGGGCTCAAACCCAGGTCACCTGCATTGGCAGGCGGATTCTTAACCACTCTGCCACCAGGGAAGTCCCTCCCTTGTCACTGATGTCTAATTTCAGTCCACTGTGGTCAGAGAACATACTTTGGTATGATTTCAATCCTTTTAAATTTATCAAGGCTCGTTTTATGGCTTAGCATATGGTCTATCCTGGAGAATGTTCCATGTGCTCTTGAGAAGAAGAATATGTATTCTGCTGTTGCTGGGTGGAGTGGTCTATAGATCTGTTAGTTGATACCTTTACAGCTCATGCTCAGGTAAAATATTCTATTGTCACCACAATTCACAAGCATAGTCTCAGTTCAGAAACCAGACTGTTTAGAGTATATCTAAATGCATGGCCTTTTATTCCCCTGTATTCAACATACTCTCTCTCTTCGTTGCAGCTCACTTTCATGACTGCTCTCACTGCAGTCTCACCTGGTTCTTCCTGAGATTTCAGGCCAATCGGCACATCCTCAGGAAAACCCTCTCTAACCTCCTACCCATCTCACCTATAAGTCAAATCCTTATCAACGATCTTCATAGCACCATGCTCTTCTCTTATATCCTTCCCAACTTTTTCTTTTTTTTTCTGTTTTAATAATACTTTTCCATTTTTAAGTTTGATTAGTGGCTATCTCCCCCCAAGTATGTATGTTTGAAGGGGCAAGGAGCTGGATTTCCCCCTCATTATTATATTTCCTTATTGCATTTAGGAGGGTCCACCACACATAGTACATCCTCATAAAGTATTTGTAGAATGAACACATAAGTGAGTGAATGAATGAATGAATGAGGAAAGGAAAGAAGAAAGATCTGCAGAGTTTATGGCCAGAAAGAATTTTAGTTCCAAAATATTGCCACTAGATGGCAGCAATAACCAGCAGCAAAGTAGTCGAAGCCTCTGAATTCTTGGGTTTCAGAGGGTTTGGATTTTCCTGGCTTCTCAGGGGTCGTACCCTTTCCCATGGGCCTTTTTTCATCAATCTCTATTAGACATCCCTTACTGACATGGTTAATCCGGATGTGTGAGTGTATTTGTCAACAAGTAACGGAAACCTCCAAAACAGCGGCTCTGCAGTGGGTGGAGAGGCATATATATTTTAATATAAAAGTCCAGGGCTGGTGTAGCTGTTCAGGAAAATTCTCAGTAACCCAGGCTCCTTCTCAGCCTCAGTGTGACCCTTTCATCCTTGTGGTTTCAAGACAGGCACTACACTTCTAGGCTCTGTGAGCTCACTGGGGCAGGAAGAATAGGGCAGAGCAAGAAGAAATAAGAAATGCCCACCATGTGGACTTCCGCCTACGCCTCTGGGACAGAAGGGTCTTATTGCCATCCCTCCCCCACCACCGACTGCTGGGGAGGCTGGAAAGTGGGTTGGTTTTACTTTCTGATTATGGAAATAATTGAGATGCATGAGGGAGAGTGAGCGAAAGTCAAGCATTTCTGTAGGCAGTAAGTGAAAAAGCTCCTGGAAACAACAAAGAGGTTCTGGAGAAGGATTTAGAATGAATGACAGGAAGGAGACATAAGAGCCAAGAACAGCATCTATTGAAAAAGTGTTAATAAAATGTATAGTTTACCTAAGAAAAGGCTGAACTGACTCTTGTTGCCTTCACCTTCACCCAGCAAACTCCTATGTGTTTCTGAAAATTCCGATTCAGACTGGGGGGTCACCTTTTTCAGGAAGTCCTTCCAGGCTTCTCTCTCCTTTTCCTCCCATCTGGGTTTTTTTAAGGACAATGTAAAACCAAAGATTTTAAGTTGTTTTTAATAGTGGCACTGAGGAAAATAATAATGTTTAACAAGTGCTTACCATGTGCCAAGCACTGATGTCAATGTTTTATATTAATTAGCCTTTCCAAGAACTCTATGAGGTGTGTACTATTATTGTTTGTGTTTTAAAGAAAGAAATATTGAGGTTGTCACACAGCTAGGAAGTGGTGGAGCCAGGATTCGCATAAAGGCCAGCTGACTCCTGAGTCTACATTTTTAACCACCTATGCTGCTTTCAAGAACAATTTGACAACACTGATTTTCACAGGGCTCCAAAATGATTCAATGCACCCCATGAGTATACAAGATGGTCCTAGTGGGTGAGGAGGGGAAATACTAAATTTTTCTTATTTTGATTTATTTTTTATATCTCATATCTTTAATTTCTATATCTGCATATATTTAGTAAAGTATATAATACATTAGTACTATAACTCTTTTCCAAAATTTATAAATAAAAATATAGACACATAGTTTAGAGCTCTCTGGATTCGAGTTGCTGGCTTAAAAGCCTGGGACCTGTGAATAGAGTGGCGCAGTCTGAATGTACATGTATTACCAGGTGTCTCCACCAGGGGGTGCATTCATGGGAAAATAGACGTGCTTAGAGATTGCATCACTCTGTGTGGCTGTAGTGAGGGCTCTGAACATACTCCCCACCTTCCTTCTGCCCACAGGATGCTTCTTACCCACCTGGCCAGTCCATTCACCTGCAGGCTTTAGGAAATCTCTAAAGAAGATGACCTATCACAGCCCAGGGAGAATGCTGAAGGGCATTCCTATCCCTCATCTCTCCCTACACCCTCCTCACCTACCTACACCCTCCTCACCTACCTACACCCTCCTCACCTTGAAACTTAGCTCAGGCACCACCCCTCCTACCTTCCCAACCATGTTCCCTCCCTCCCTCCCTCTACCACACCCTCACGTCTGGAGGAACTCATGCCTCTGCTAGGGTGCCCTTAAAAGCTCTGTTCATTTCTCACACGTAGCACATGCCACTGAGTACAGAGATCTACCTGGCTGGACAGTGACCCCTTCAAGATCAGGGGTCCATGTTTTCTCTATGTCCTGACCCTCAGCACAGTGCCTTGGCGAGGAGGTGCACAGTAGATAACTATTCGTTGAGAAATGACTTTTCAGAGTCAGGTCGTTCTGCTTTCAGGTGACTAGATGTATAGCCACCTCACCAGCTGAGTTAAGGCGTGTGTACACAAGGCTCACCCTCGGCATAGCAGCAGCTAGTGAGTTTCTTTCCCATCCTCAGAAGCAGATTTACTGCGACAGTAATGAAGCTAAAGCTTCAGGTCCCCTCACTTGCACAGGCCCCTTCCAAAGGCCCTGCATGGGGCCCTTCACCATCGTTTCACAAGGTCATGTGTTTTTGTAAAATTTGCGAAAGTAAGACGTCTTCACCACAAATGGTTAAGATCGCTGTGTCACTCCATGCCGCCTTCCCCTCTGGCCCACTTCCTTTCTTGTAGGGTGACCCTGGAGTGGCTGCAGGCATTTTGGGAACCAAGTAGGTTAAGCTGAGAATACATGTAGTTTTGGGTTAGTGGGATACATTTACGCGCTTGCAGTCACTTCTGTGTGTGGTTAAGTTCTAGCTAGCCATTCAAGTTTGGGAGTAGTTTCCAGGAATATTCCTATGTTTGACTCCTGACTCACGGGCATCTTGACACAGTGCAGGCCAGCTGTCCCATGATGACGTGAATGTGTTCTCTGGTGCTGGGCACTGGAAGGATATGGGCCATGGAGGAGAAACCAGGTTTCAAAAGTAAGAGATCAGTAACTAGAGTGCAGAAAATTCTTTTCATCTTCAGACAGGTACAATTTTAAATGTAGGATTTGGTTCTTGACAATGTCTGGTTAAAATGGAATTTCTATCCTGCTAGGAATATACTCAATAATGCAGCACATATAATCATAAATACACCATACATTAAAAAAATTTTAAGAGTAGTGTATCTAGCCCAGACAAAACTGTAATTGGAAAAGATACATGCACCCCTATTTCATAGCAGCACTATTTACAATAGCCAAGACATGGAAACAACCTAAATGTCCATCAACAGATGACTGGATAAAGAAGATGTGGTATATATATATATATATATATATATATATATATATATATATATATACATACACACACACATACATACACACAGTGGAATACTACTTAGCCATTAAAAAGAATGAAATAATGCCATTTTCAACTACATGGATGGACCTAGAGATTATCATATGAAGCAAAGTAAGTCAGAAAGAGAAAGACAAATACCATATGATATCACTTATATGTGGAATCTAAAATACAACACAAATGAACATATCTACGAAACAAAAACAGACTTACAGATATAAAGAACAGACTTGTGGTTGCCAGACTGGGAGTTTGGGATTAACAGATGCAAACTGCTATATATATATATATATATATATATATATATGTAGGACGGATAAACAACAAGGTCCTACCGTATAGCACAGGGAACTATATTAAATATCCTATGATGAACCATAATGGAAAAGAATACGAAAAAGAATATATATGTATAACTGAGTCACTTTGCTGTACAGCAGAAATTAAACACAACATTGTAAATCAACTATACTTCAATAAAATTTAAAAAAATTATGGTACCTAGTGAAAAATCACATTCAACACAAGGTCAACTCACTAAGACACACTCTTCCAATTTAAAAACACACAGTACTCATTAAACTGCCTGCATGGGGGAGTTCCTGGCTGTCCAGTGGTTAGGACTCGGCACTTTCACTGCTGTGGCCCAGGTTCAGTCCCTGGTCGGGGAACTAGGATCCCACAAGCCGCACAGTGCAGCCAAGAAACAAACAAACAAACAAACAAAAACTGCCTGAATGGAAGAGAAAAGCACAAAGCTGCAGGCTCATGTTCCAGCCTCCCTGTCTTAGTCGTTCTACATTCACCCTCCAACCTCAGGAGTATTCAACTTTATTGGTTTAGATCTCATTTTGGTAGAATAGAGCAAAAGCATAAAGAAATATCCCACAAGAAGAAACTGGCTCTAGGACAAGAACACTGCCCTTAGTCATAAGAAGGGAAGGAATAAAAGGGCAGCCTGGCTATCAGATGGCGGCAGCACGGTCAGTAGCTGCGGGCAGCAGGCAAAGACACACACCCGAAGGTTAGGGTTCACCTTAGCCCTCCTTTGAGTTTCCAAAAGAATCACCTGTCACTCAACCCATTTGTCTTAAGTAAGCCTAATAGGTAATCTCTCTGACAATGTGATTGGATCCTTTTTTTAAACCAAGTGGTTGCTGACTGAGGATTTTCCAAAATGTAACATTTCTTGTGTAAATCAAAATAAGAAAAGAAAAATCCAGCATTACACTTCCCTGTGCCAACTACATCAGTGCAGCTCAAGACAGAAAATGAAATAGGACAGGGCCAAAACACACTTTTCCCATAAAAACTCCTCTCTTGGCCATGAATGGCCCCGGACACTTACCCACTACATTTAGAACAAGTAGGGGCTGCTTTATTTTCTGTAATTCAACTTAATTTCTAACCTCAAGGTTCCCTTCCTCCCAACTGACAGAAAATTAAACTCATTCCCGGCAATCTTCCCACTGAGGATTAGGCCATAGTTTTGGAGACCCTCCTGACACCTGGAACTTTGACATGATTTCAAAATTATGATGATGCCAAAGTATTGGGTAACGAGGTTACAGCTGCGACTACGATTGTCTGCATCTGCCTGGCCTCCTGGGCCTCCCACCGCACTTGGGTGGGTCAGGGGGACTTTGGGGGAGCCTCCCTGTCTTGTCATTTGCCCAGACAAACCCAGGGGCCATTCTGGAATGTGGGGCCTGTTTCCCTCTTCACCCAGGACCTATAGCACCTTTCTCCTCTCTCATTACCCCAGTCCCAAATTTTTGCAGAATTTCCCTTTTTAAATTTTGCCCCCAGGCTTCCTGCTGATGGAAGAAATGTTCACATACTGAGGTAAGAGGAAGTCATTCTGGCTTCTACATTATTTAAATTGAACTTTAACATGCTAACTAGAACAGCCTGTTTTGTGGCTTATCAAACATACATCATACACCTTCTTCGACCAATAAAGAAAAGGGTGCATTGGCCAGAAGTACAGAATGTTGACTTTAAAGATAAAGATTAAATGCCTCCCTTCCTGGGATGTCAGTGCTGGTCCTCCTTCAATGATAAGCCTCCCTTTCCAGGTGCCAACGCCATAGGGACTCGCGGTGTACGTGCTGATCTGAACTTTTTGAAACCTTGAAGGAATGTACCCCTATCATGTTTGATGTTCTTTGTTCTGACAAGACATAAAACTGTGCTGAAAATCATGCTTCGTTGGAACAGTTCCTCAGGGCTATTTGAGAGGCTGGCTCCCGGGCTATTCAATTTAGTGCGAATAAAACTCTTTTCTATTCCTATTATAGACTGTATATTGGTTATTTCCATCGACACTGCCAAGATTTTTAGTTTGTATCTGGGGTTCTTCCCTGATCCTGGGGAACTGGGCTTTTGGGGAAAAATTTCAGGAAGACGGACAGGCTATTTCTCCTCTCTCCTGTTACATCCCTTCCGAGATGGCGAGCAGTGAGCCTCATAAACATAAATGGAGACAAAGAAAAAAGGGATGGGGAAAAGCAAAATCAAGTAAATGAATACTTCAAAATATAGCCAAATGCATAAATTTATTCTGAGTGTTCTTGTTAGGACTTGTCCTATGAAAACCTTACATATTATTTCACATAGTCTGTATGACAGCTCTGTAAGTTGAGCTTTATACCTTCTCTATTGAGGAAACTGAGGCCCGGAGAGACTTGGTAACTTGTGCAAGATGGCACGACTCATGTGTGGGTTTGAACGCAGCCTAAGCAACCCTCGAGGGGCTGCGGCCATGGATGGTGCTGTCAGGGCAGGGCTGTGGGCTCTCGCTGTGGACTCTAGGACAAGTCTGGTGTCAGGAAAGACAGAGCTGCGCCTGTGGATGTACCAGCTCTGCCAGTTAATAACTGTGTTATTCTGGACACGTCACTTATGTGATCTGGGCCTCAGTGTCTGCATCAGCAAATTAATAATGTATAGCTAGATTCTCTGGACCCCAGTTTCCTCACAAGAAAATTAATAATGCAGAGCTGGATGGCTTCAAATGCTTTTTCTAGTCCAGGCATTCTCTGGCTCCAAACCATCTTTTAAATTCCAGTCACCACAGTGATTTCTCTGAAAGTGATCCCACAGTCCCCTGACACACACACACACACACACACACCATCAGAATTATCTGGTGGAGCATGTATAAAAAGCAAATTCATACAATCAACACTGAGCAGCTACACGACACCAGATGCTGTGTGAAACGATGGGAATACAGAGGTAAACAAGACAGACATGGATTTAGGTTTTTAAGGAGGTTCTTGTGGGGATTGGTCCATTCCTGGCTCCATCACCTTCTACTCTGTTACCTGAGGCAAGTCACTTAAGCTCTCTGTGCTTCAGTTTCTTCTTCACAGGTGTGACAATAATTGCACTTCTTACAGAGTTGTTGGAGTTCAAGAAGATTATGGATAGGAAGCCCTCAACACAGTGCCTGGTATATAGTGAATAATTAAAATTTCTGGCTGTAATTGCTTCATCATCATTGCCCCAGAACTATGCTGTGTCATGGGAGATGTTCAGAGATGTGTTTTCAATAAGCGCATAAATACATACATTATTCTGCATGGCAAAAAAAAGAAAAAAGACAGAAAAAGAATGATATCCACGCTAGTACCTTGTTGGTGTTGCTTACTTTCTTATTCTGTTTTTTGACTCGGGAATTAGGTATACTAGAACCCACTTCACAGAGTTGTTGGGAGATTTACAGGAGAGGACAATTTACGGGAGGAGATTTACAGGAGAGGACCTGTGGCTGAGATGGCCACAGGTGTTTAATATCAACGAGGGGAGGAGAGTGCATCTGCGGAGAGGCACTCCCGGTCTGCACCTGATCAGTTCACAGGGCGCCAGGGGGAGATCCCTGGGGCAGCCCCCCACCCTGCCCCCAGGGGGCTCCATCCCAGGAAATGGCACTGCCACCTGCCCAGCTTTTCAAGAACAAGCTGTAGGAGTTGTCCGTGCATCTTCCCTTTCCCAATCCTTACAATGGTCCTTCAGCAGGTTCTATTTGTTCTAGGTCCAAAACATACATACCTTGTGTCCTCAACTCTCCATCCCCATCGTCTTCAGCCTAGTTCAAGTCACCAGCACCTCTTGCCCAGATTCCTCTGGCCTTAAACTGGAGTCCCCATTTGTACCTAGAATTCATTCTCTATGCAGCAACCACGGCTCTCATTTTAAAACATAAGTGTAATCATGTCTCTCCCCCAACTTAAAACCCTCCAATGTCTTCTCATTGCTTTTAGGACAAAATCTAACTTACATGCTGCCCAAAGCCCAGCATGATCTGACTGCTGCCCAGCTGCACAAAATGGTCCCAGCCTCTGCTGTCTGTCAGCACTTATATCAGCTTTTTCTCCTGGGGATGCTCTTCCTCAGATCTGCACATGGTTCCCTCCTTCTCATCCTTGAGTCTCAGCTCAAACATTACTTCCTCATTCAGAGCAGCCTTACTTGCCCATCTTGATTAAAGTGTCTTTTCCAAGTTGCATTTCCTCAACATCATGCTAATTTCCTGAGTGCATTCTCATAACCTGTTATCGTCTTCATTTGTTCATTACTTTTATATTGTGTATTTTCATTTCTTTCCACCAAGTCAGAGAGTTTGCCTGTCCTGTTCATCACTGTATCTCCCAGTGCTTAACACAGTGATCGATACATAGTAAATATTTAATAAATGCTTCTTGAATGAATGAATACATAAATAAAGGAACCCATAAACAAATGAATGATTAAATAAATATAAATGATGTTTACTCCTGCTAACCTCCCATTGTCCTAAATCCAGCCCTGGACAGGAATCTCTTGCTCTGTTCTGCTAACTGATGTATATTGGGATAGGGTGGCCTGTTGAGAGACTCAGCCCATGAAAGGGGGCACTCAGAAGGAATCCAAGGACACAACCTGCAAACACCAGAGATTTATCTTAGAATACTTCCTAAAGGGTCTCTTGACTGGAAGAGTGCACTCCAGACAATAAGGGGCACTGGCAATGCTGGAGCATCAAAGCTCCATAAAAATAAATCCACAAGTTGCAGGGTTGGGTGATTGAGGGGCTACAGTGTCTGGTACGTGCACGTGGAGGAGAACATTCAGGTGTTTTGATGGTGCTGGTTTCCTGGGCCAGCCTGAGGAAATCAGTGGAAGAGGTGGCAAGGGGCAGCCCAGTTCAGTGTGGTTGCCCACAGAAGCACTCTACTTGGTAGCTCAGAACTTCTAATGGAAAGGCTTTCCATCTCTGCTTCTTACATAAAGGCAGCCAGAGCCAAGGAGCGACTAAGGAACCTAGCCCAGCACCTGCAGTGCAGGGAAAGGTCTACAGGTCCCCTGGTTTACTATCAAATGAGCGTTAAACATGATTCCTCTTATTATTTAAGCAACACTCTCCTTCTTTTACATGGAATGCATTAAGAAAACCTTACATCCACACATATATGGTCAACTAATTTTCAACAAAGATGTCAAGAATACACAATGGGAAAAGGATACTCTCTTCAATAAATGGTGTTGGGAAAACTGAATATCCACATGCAAACGAATAAAATTGGACCCTTACCTTACACCATATACAAAAATAAACTCAAAATGGATTAAGACTTAAATGTAAGACCTGAAACCATAAAATTCCTAGGAGAAAACTCCTTGACATTGGTTCTTGGTAATGATTTCTTTGGATATGACATTAAAAGCATAGGTAACAAAAGCAAAATTAAACCAGTGAGATTACATCAAACTGTAACTGAGCAGGACCCTATGGGGCCTTCCTGGAACAGACTGCCCCCACCATGTCCTCTGCCTGCCTCTTGTCTGTACAAAAAACTTTAGCCAACGAATAAATTTAATCAGAAAAATGAGAAAATACACAAACAAAGGAAAGCAGTCAAGCAAGACAAAATAATAATAGTTTAGCTATTAAACAAAGTCAAGACCCTTTAGTTTCTCCTCAAGGACTATAGATACTATTCTGACCCATATACTTGGAGCTGTTTTGCAGATATTGAAACCCCCCAGTAGAAGAAGTTAACTGTATGCTAACCACAAGCATGTAGACTCCAAACATGTAGCTAAAACCAGAAGGACTAGCTAACCAGAGATTTATGGCTCAGATAATGTTCCAATCACAATCGAGACATGACAGCTACTTAGAACCATGTGATGGAAATAATCGTCTATGAAAAGAGAAGATTACCCCCTCCCTAGCACATAGCCCTTTCCTCTTTTCCCTATATAATCTCTGAACAAAACCTGGGGATTTGGGAGTATTAGTTTTTTGGGACATGAGTCCACCTTCTCCCTAGGATTGCCAGCTTCCTCAATAAAGCTCTCTTTCCTTTTACCCAACACTTGTCTGTCAGTGTTAGATTTATTGATTGATTGATTGGTTTATTTATTTTTGCCACGCCATACAGCTTGTGGGATCCTAGTTCCCCAACCAGGGATTGAACCCAGGCCCTCAGTGGTGAAAGCGCAGAGTCCTAACCATTGGACCACCGGGGAAGTTCCACAGTGTTAGATTCTTGAGCGATGAGCAGCTGAACCTGAGTTCAGTAACAAAACTAAAAGTCTTCTGCACACCAAAGGAAACCATCAACAAAATGAAAAGGCTGTCTATGGAATGAGAGAAAGTATTTGCAAACCATATATCTGATAAGGGGTTAATATCTAAAATATATAAGGAACTCTTACAACTCAATAGCAAAACAAAACAAAACAAAAAGCCAAATATCCCAGTTAAAAAATTGGTAAAGGAACTGAAGAGACATTTTACCATAGAAGACATTCAAATTGTCAATAGCTATATGAAGAGGTACTCAAGATCACAAATCATCAGAGAAATGCAAATCAAAACCACAATGAGATATCACCTCACACCTGATAGGATGCCTATTATCAAAAAGACAAGAGACAGGCTTCCCAGGTGGCGCAGTGGTTAAGAATCCGCCTGCCAATGCGGGGGACATGGGTTCAAGCCCTGGTCTGGGAAGATTCCACATGCCGGGGAGCAACTAAGCCCGTGTGCTACAACTGAGCCTGTGCTCTAGAGCCCGAGAGCCACAAATACTGAAGCCCGTGTGCCACAACTACTGAAGCCCGCATACCTAGAGCCTGTGCTCCACAACAAGAGAAGCCACTGCAATGAGAAGCCCACGCAACCCAACGAAGACCCAATGCAGCCAAAAGTAAAAAAAAAAAAAAAAAAAAAAAAAAAAAGACAAGAGACAACAAATGCAGGCAAAGGTGTGGAGAAAAGGGAAACCTCGTACACTGTTGGTGGAAATGTAAACTGCTACAACCTCTATGGAAAACAGTATGGAGTTTCCTCAAGAAATTAAAAATAGACTTATCATATGATCCAGCAATCCCACTTCTGGGTATATACTGAAAGGAAGTGAAATTACTATCTGGAAGAGATATCTGCACCCCCATGTTCACTGCAGCATTATTCACAATACCCAAGACATGGAGACAACCTAACTGTCCATTGATGGATGAATGGATAAGGAAAATGTGATACACACACACACACACACACACACACACACACTCTGGAATATTATTCAGCCATTAAAAAGAAAGAAAACCTGATGTTTTGACAGCATGAATGAAGCTGGAGGGCATTATGCTAAGGGGAATAAGCCAGACAGAGAAAGACAAATACTCTATGATTTTACTTACAGGTGGAATCTAAACACACTAACAAAGAAGAACTCAGAGAAACAGAGAATAGAATAATGGTTGTCAGGGGCTGGGAGATGGGGGAAATGGGGAGATGTTGGTCAAGGCGTATAAACTTTCAGTTATAAGATGAATAAGTTCTGAGGACCTAATATATCGCATGCTGACATAGTTAAGAGTATTGTATACTTGAAATTAGCTAAGAGTAGATCTTATGTGATGGCGCCAAAAAAAAAAAAAGTATATGAGGTGATGGATGTTTTAATTAATTTGTTTGTGGGAATCCTTTCACAATGTAGACATATATCAAATCATCATGCTGTACACTCTAAATATATTACAATTTTATTCATCGCTATTTCATACCTCAATGAAGGTGAAAAAAATCCTTAAACCCTCCAAGCTTCTATAATAGTTTAAGCAATTAATGAAACAATGGTTCAGCCAGGAACTGCTAAATATCAACAGTTTATTTTAATGAAACCCCCAAAGGGCCTCTCTCAGATCCCTATCTACTTAACACATGCAAAGTGAGACACTGTTCCTAACTCTTAATAAACAATTTATGTAAACTGCTGAGCCCCCATTCTAAACACATAGATTTTACCCTAGTCTCTCCAGGGAGGAGGGGAACCACCAAGGAACTCCAGCCAGTTAGGTCCCAGCAACTTACAAACACATACCTGGCAGAAAACGTAGCAGTTCCTGGATTTCACCTTACTTTCTTTATGAAAAAATGGGTGTTTTCCTATTCCTTTCCCCAACACTTTTTGTTGCCTTTCGCATTTCTAAGATGCTCCAACTATAGTTTATATTGCTTACATGACCACAACCAAATTTTTTTTTAGTTCTCCAGGTTATACTTAATGTATATTTGTTATACATGCCTCTCTACAACTTGTATGGCTTTATGTATCCTTTAAGGTTCCCAAGGCAAATACAATTAAGTTACAATTCATATGAACTGTTAAATATCTATCAGCAAATAATATTCTTGCCACATGCTGAAGAATGTTCTATAATAAATGTAGTGGGTGGAATAGTGTGCTGCCTCTCACTCACGTCCACTTGGGATCTCAGGATGTAACCTTATTTGGAAATAGGGTCTTAGCAGATGTAATTAGTTAAGATGAGGTCATACTGGATTAGGGTGGGTGCTAAATCCAACGACTGCTGTCCTTATAAGAAGAGAAGAGGATGCACAAAGATTCACACAGAGGAAAGAAGGCCATGTGATGATGGAGTCAGAGACTGGAGTGAAGCAGCTACAAGCCAAGAAACCCCAATGACTGCTGGAGCCCCAGAAGCTAAGAAGAGGCAAGGACAGGTCCTTCCTTGAAGCCTTCAAAGGAAGCAGGGACCTGCTGACACCTTGATTTCAGACTTCTAGCCTCCAGAACTATGAGAGAATAAATTTCTGTTGTTTTAAGCCACCAACTTTGTAGTCATTTGTTACGGGAGCCCTAGGAAACTCACGTATGTAATAGGAAACCTATACATACAATCTTCTATAAAATAGAAACTATCTTCAACATCGCTTATTCATTCGTTTGTGCATCTACTCCACTGTCATTTTTGTGTTCCAACGGGAAGGGGCTCTGACCTAGGTCTGGGGAACATGTGGATTACAGGTGAGTTTCTCTCCCCAGGGTCCTTAGAAGACCCACGCTAGGGTCAAGGGCCAGCTTCATGGGTGTGCAGCCTGTGTAACAGCACATGGCCGGGGGCTTAAAGTAGCCCTGTGCTTGGTTTAACACTCTGCTCTTGCTGTCTTGAAAATCTTAATTATTTTTTATCAAAGGACCCCTCATTTTGCACTGAGCTCCACAAATTATGTAGCTCATGCTCACTAGAATAGATACAGAATTACTAATGTTACAAAGAGGGTAGAGAGGAGAACCCATAATCGGAGGGGATGGTTCATTAAGGCAGCCAGGTAGGATGAGTTCCTTAAACGAGGAGTTTGTTCACAAAGTTCCTGTGCCAGGAGGTCTTTAGGGCGGAGGGAACATGTGTGATTGAGAGGACAGCTAAATGGACTTGGGTCGTGCTAGCACCAAAAGTACCACTAGGGGGTGCTCAGGGAGAGGATGACAGAGAGACGAGGGTCAGATCCTGAATGGCCTGTGGGCAGTGCAGAAGGCCTTGGATTTAATGCAGAAGGTGATGGGAACCACGCAAGATATTGACCCCCATCCAGGTCAGATCCCCCAGGTTTGTTCCTCCAGGATTTCAGCTGAGCCATCCTGCGCTCAAAGATCCAGTCCTCTCAGACTTGTACATCTTTTCTCACGTGGTTACACCAGGAAAGGATCTAGAGAGAATCAGTCCTCCTTTCATGTGTTTACTGCTTTTTTTCCTGAGTAGTAACAAATTACATGAATAACAATATGTGTTCAGAGTCTGTCAGGACTTGCTAGCCTGAAATAGGATGGTCCAGGAGGACTTTCTGGTGAAGCTCCCTGGGCTTGGCCCCTCTGGGGTGTCCAGATTGGTCATCTCTATAGCAAGGTTCATGCAACACAGGAGATTTTCAGAAACATTGGACTGTGGTGGGCTGAATAATGGATTCCCAAAGATGTCCAAGTCCTAATCCCCAGAACTTGTGAATATGTTACCTTACACAGTAAACGGAACTTTGTGGGTGTGATTAAGGATTTTGAGATGGGGAGATTTTCCTGGATTAGCTGGGTGGGCCCAGTGTGATAACAGGGACCCTTAGAAGAGGGAGGTACGTGGCTCAAAGTGAATAGTAGGAGATGTGAAAACAGAAGCAAGAGGTTGGAACGCTGCGAGGAAGGGGCTAGAATGTAGGTGGCTTCTAGAAGCTGGAAGAGGCAAGGAAATGGATTCTCCTTTGAAGTCTTCAGCCCTATCATCATCTCGATCTTAGAGTCTGACTTCCAGAACCATAAGAGATCAAATTTGTGTCGTAAGCAACTAAGTTTGTGGTACTTGTTACAGCAGCAGTAGGAAACTAATGCAGATCTTTAACAAATATTTTAACTCATGTTTTGTGAAGTTCTATCTTTGTGTATGTTTATAATGTGTGTAATACAGTGGTACAATACTATGTGCATATATAGTTTAAAAAGAAGTGAATATACATATATTGGGGCCTTCAATCTGAATCATAGATGTGTGCCCAATTAAAAATTTTTAGACCTCTGGGATAAAGTAAGGGTTATAGAAGTCTACATATAATAGAAATTCATATAATTATATAAATTAATTATAATTAATATAAATTCTCGATGCAACTATACATGTACTCAATAATCACAAAAGAAAGAGAATATTGCAGCTAAGCAGCTAGCAATATTTTCCATACATTTGGTGGTTGCCTTAACATAGCTTAAAAAAAGTAAAAGTTTAAAACAAGAAAATTCTCTGTTCTAGCCTGTTCTCTTGGCTAACAGGCTGTAGAGCATGTGCCTGGACTTATAATCCTATGATGCTGTCATTGCCCACCCATATAGGTCCCCAGACAATTATTTCTATTAAAAATCAGTTTTAGGGACTTCCCTGGTGGCGCAGTGGTTAAGAATCTGCCTGCCAATGCAGGGGACACGGGTTCAAGCCCTGGTCTGGGAAGATCCCACATGCCGCGGAGCAACTGAGCCTGTGAGCCACAACTACTGAGCCTGCGCTCTAGAGCCCGTGAGCCACGACTACCGAGCCCGCGTGCCACAACTACTGAAGCCCGTGCGCCTAGAGCCTGTGCTCCGCAACAAGAGAAGCCACCACAATGAGAAGCCCGTGCACTGCAACAAAGAGTAGCCCCCACTTGCCACAACTAGAGAAAGCCCACGCACTGCAACGAAGACCCAACGCAGCCAAATAAATAAATAAATAAATAAAAAATAAATAAATAATCAGTTTTACTACAATGAGGCATCACCTCACACCAGTCAGAATGGCCATCATCAAAAAGTCTACAAATAATGAATGCTGGAGAGGGTGTGGAGAAAAGGGAACCCTTCTACACTGTCGGTGGGAATGTAAATTGGTGCACCCACTATGAGGAACAGTATGAAGGTTCCTTTAAAAACCGTATAATCCAGCAATCCCACTCCTGGGCATATATCCAGAAAAGACAAAAACTCTAATTTGAAAAGATACAAGCACCCCAGTGTTCATAGCAGCACTATTTAATAGCCAAGACATGGAAGCAATCTAAGTGTCCATCAATAGATGAATGGGTAAAGAAGATGTGATATATATACAATGGACTATTACTCAGCCATAAAGAAGAATGAAATAACGCCATTTACAGCAACATGGATGGACCTGGAGATAATCATACTAAGTGAAGTAAGTCAGACAGAGAAAGACAAATATCATATGATATGGCTTATATGTGCAATCTAAAAAAAAATGATACAAATGAACTTATTTACAAAACAGAAACAGACTCACAGACATCAAAAACAAACCTATGGTTACCAAAGGGGAAGGGGGTGGAGATAACTTAGGAGTTTGGGATTAACAGATATACACTACTATATATAAAATAGATAAACAAGGACCTACTGTATAGCACAGGGAACTATATTCAATATCTTGTAATAATCTATAATGGCAAAGAATCTGAAAAAGAATATATATATATATCTGAATCACTTTGCTGTACACCTGAAATTAACATAACATTGTAAATCAACTATACTTCAATAAAAAAAATTTTTAAATCAGTTTTAATTCACCCAAGGATGTTATAGTTGTTTTGAAATATTGTTGATGCCAAACTCATTTTATCAGACATCATTAAACAGGGTCAAGCATTAGTATTTTGGGGATATATCCTAGAAAAATCTATTATATTTTCATCCAAGCACATTGCCTGGTTTGATTTTAAGGGAAATAATTATACAAATAGTCATATGTTTAGAAAATTTTCTGTAACTTTAAAAATAATTTTCAGGCTTTTAAAAAAGGTAAAGTAGATAGTTGGCCAGATCAGAAGTGAAAGATAATACTAATAGCAGGACTAAATAAATTTATAATGTTCTGAAAGGCACTGTTCTAATTACTCTACATTTATTGACTCATTTAATCCTTATAGCAACCCTGTAAAGGTAGCTGGCATATCCCCAGGGGTTTTGCCATCAACATGACATACAAACAACATGTGTATGGAGCCCCTACTGCGTACACTGAGATAATGACTGTGAAATACGGCCAGATCCATATAATAGCACTTACCTCCAGTCAACTTATAGTTATTTGTGTTTATCCTAACTTCTACATCCCCATACCCCAACAAGGGTATGAGCTCTTTGAGGGAGTGACTGTGCCTTTTATAGGCATTTCTTTGTGTCCTTTAGAGAAAAACTATAGGCTTGCCATTTTCCAGATCTCCTGCTGTCCTGTTCACTGCTCCTATGTACTTTCACTCCTGATTGCCTGGGCAGCAGGTTGGTGGACATTGTGGGGCCTGTTACCCATGGCCTCTGATTGGGGGAGGGCCCTGAGGTACAAAAATGCTTACTCTGTCCTCCTCACTAAGTGGTTACGGGGTGGGGGGAACAGATGAGACTGGGCTCTTGGGCTCTTGAGTCACAGAGCCCTTTGAGAATGGCCCTCTCCAGAAAAATACATATAATCTAGACTCTGCCTACAATTTCAGAGGAGTCACTTCTGGACTCCAGAATTTCTTCCACTTCTGCTTCTTCCAGTAGACACCCCACAGACCCCAGGTTATACATACCTGATGTGCATGAAAACAAGTTACAAATGAAAAAGGCTAACCTTGGCAGAGGCTGCTATGAATATTATTTCCCGGGAGCCAGATAAGTGCAAACTACAGTCTCTTAGTCCCCTTTCCTGCCATCAGAGTGCTGATCATAGGCGTTCCCCATGCCTTCTGTCTCTCTCCTCTTCTCCCCCAATCCAGTCTCAGCATCCTGCTTGGGGATTTACACAGTGGCTGTGTATCAAAGGTTTATTTTGCAGGGAAACCTGGCCTAGTGATAACCCCTAAGAATCTTGTCATATATTAAAATATATGTAATGATGTTGAAAATCAAGTAGCAGTCTGGTAGCTTTATTTATTATGGGCCCAATTGGAGTTTATGGGCTAGCTTGGAAACAATATATTATATATTTAATACGACATTTACTTATAAATATTACATAATTATAATAGTCGAGTTTATATTATATATTATTAATATATTTCTATTATCATTTCTATTTATATAGTTATTTCTAAAGAAACATACACACATATTTCTATAGAAAACTATGTTAAGAAAACAGAAACCTTTGCGAAATAACCTGTTTGCAAGTTGGGGTTTTCTTACCCTGCTTTAAAATTTTTGAAGACATGTCATTGAATTTAATACATTCTAGATGATTTGTCCAAATTATCCAAAAATGGGAGGAATGGAAAATACAAAATCCCTCCCTCAAGGAATTGATAGAAAAGTAGGAATCTGATAAATACTTATTGACTTATAATGCACAGACCTTTGAAACCTGGATAACCTGGCTGCTTAATATGTCATCCTTCCTGCTATGAATTAAGACACCAAAGGGTAATGATTTCAAAGGTGCCTAATTAACAACAAAGGACTACTTCAGAATATGGGGTTCATTAAGTACAATTTAATCATTAAGACAATGTTTCTTGTACATGCTTTCTGGAAAAATACCTAATCATTTCATTCTGTCTTAATCGCCATCTCAATTATAGATTATATTTGAACTTATGTACCAAAGGTTACTCGAAAGGAAGGGAGCAATGTTATAAATAGAAACAATAAATTATTTACCCAGAGCTATTCAGAAAATAGTAATCAAAACTGGAACTAGGCTTCTAAACACACTGTCAGTATTTAAATATTTCAAGGTCAAAGTCAGAGTAAGCAACTGGTCTTAGATATTTTTAGCAGTAGCTGCAGTTAAGATTTAACAGCACTGTTCAGGTCTGGAAAATGTCATACACTGAGTATTGAAATTCATTAAGAAATCCCTAATCATTAGGGTTTTGGGAGACAGGCAATGGAAAGAATGTTTTGTTGGGTTCCTACTCTGAGTCTGGTGCTCTATGATCTTTACATAAATTGTCACATTTAATTCTCACAACAACCCTGGGATGTGGACTTTTTTAATTCCCATGTTATAGATGAGGAGACAGAGGGGAAATAATTTGCTCTAGGTCACAACAGCTAGTAAGTGGCAGAACTAAATTTCTTTTAAATGCAAAAAATAAACTGCAGAGAAAATTACAAAGGAAGACAGTTATAATGAATGATAGTAAAATGTTGCATTGATTTCCTTTTGCTGTTAAAAATTACGACAAACCTTATCGGCTTAAAACAACACAAATTTATTATCTTACAGGTCTGGAGGTCAGATATCTAGAACTGGTCTTGTGACACTAAAATCAAGGTATTGACAGGCCTACATACCTTCTGGAGGCTCTCGGAGAGAATCTGTTTCCTTGTCTTTTGAGCTTCTAGATGCTGCCCACATTCTTTGACTTATGACACCCAGTGAGCAATTGCATCACTCTGATTCCATGGTCACAGCTCCTTCACTCTGATTCTCCTCTCTCCCTTTTACCTTGTTAAGGACCTTTCTGACTTGATGGGGCCCACCTGGATAGCCTAGGATAATCTAATCGTGTTAAGATCCTTAATTTAATCACATTGGCAAAGTTCCTTTTGTCATGTAGGGTAACATATTCACATTCTGAGGATTAGGATATGGACATCTTTGTTATGTCCGTAACATAACATAATATAACCATTATTATGTCTACTGAAAAGTTATAAAAACAAATTTGTGATATAGTAATGTATGTGATTCTTCAAGAATGTATTAACATGGTCCATGTTGGGTCCAATAACTACTATAATGTTGAAGTAATGTTGAGTATAAATAATATTTTGAGATATCTGCAAATATGATAATATGATATAAAACATCTATGATTACTACTGTGTGATCAATGTTAATGATACTATGGTTTGTTGCCTCTATCCATAATTGAAGATACTGCTAAATTTCAGTTAGAGGTTTCTGACAATAAAGATGTAATTTTTTCCCATTCAAGTTTAGGGACTTCTTGAATTTTATCCATGGACTCCAAGCAGGGAGGGGAACGGGCAGGAAAACCTCTGCACTGAACCAATAAGCAAAATTCATCAAGAGTCAGTTTTGAGTCATGATGATATGTGTCTAGCTTAAGTTCAAAGACACAAATACTTTACTTTATGGATCAAAACAAGGCTAGAACTTGAAGGTAAGGGAGTCTCATTTATTCAACAAATGTTTTTTGAGAAACGTAAAGCAGTTCCTTGGCTCCAATGTGAGAGGAACATTGAAATGGGTTCTTCTGTCTTCTGCTGGAAACAGCAGTCGCTTGGAACCTTGGCTCTACCACTGTGTGACCTTGGAAACGTTATTTAATCTCCACATATCAGTTTTCTCTTGTGAGACATAAAAGGTTCGGCTTATATGATCTTCATCTTCACATCCAGCTCCAACCATCCCTTCATGTACATAATATTTATTGGAAAATACTGTTCATTTTAATGTTTCTTGGAAGTTCTGATTGCAATTTATGAAGTCAATTCTGCTCTCTGGGCTGAGATTTAGACTACTGCAATGTTGATGGGGTCCACTGGAATAGCTGGCAAAAATTTCATCAACTCCTTCACTGAAGTTGAATACAGATGAGAAATCGTAAAGCAGCCCAACTAAGTCATCCTCTTACCTTCTACTGGATTTACAGAAACCTTCTCCAGTTTACATTGCCTAACATTGTGGCAAAGAAGAGAAGGCAAGAACCAAAAAATTTTCAAAAACGAAATCCAAAAGCACTGGAGCCCAAGAGGATAGGGTAGGGTAAGGGAAGGGATGCTGCCCAGAAATAATTTTCTGGAAATATGCAGGTGATTTTTTTCTTTTTTACAGAAGCATGTGAGTCATGGGGACCTGATACATTAGTACAGTACTAAATTTGGGTCTTAAATTTAGTACTTTTTTTTGCCTTGCCATATCAACACTGAGAAGAATAATTTTCTTGGACAAACACACCCCAGGTTATAAACAAACAATTTACCAAGCTAGTTTTTATGAGTTCCAGCCATTGACAAATTATAGATTGTAAAAAAAGTGAATGTTTACTGGAGAATAATTTCAGCAGTTCAATGTGAATTGATAGCACTCATCTAAGCCTTTTATTGCTTATTGATAAAGGTTACTATTTTGGATATCCAGTGAATACCATCACTTCTCAGTGATGTACTTGCAAGCCCCAATCCATTCATTTTAGTGATGTGTTCTTAAAGCTAAAATAATGTATTCTTTTATTTTTTCTTCTTTCCAAGAATATTTTAATATTTGGGGACATAGCTTGATTATGCAAAAAAGATCTTACATATCTTGATTATGCAAAAAAACATCAATGGGGCAAACAAATAATGCTGGTGCAGAGAGAAAAATTGAACTTGAAATTAGTAAATAATTAAGAATCTAATTTGGTGGCAGGCACTGGGCTAGGTTACTGGGGCTGCAGTGGGGCATTAGACAGACAAGGTTCCTGCTTTCAGACAGCAGTAGGGGCTTCCCTTGTTTTAGTGTGCTTTGCTTTATTGCACTTCACAGATACTGCATCTTTTACAAATTGAGGGTTGGCAAACCTGCCTCAAGCAAGTCTATCAGTGCCTTTTTTCCAACAGGATCTGCTCACTTTGTGTCTCTGTGAGACACAGATGTTTTCGTTATGGTATTTGTTATGGTGATCTATGATCAGCGATCTTTGATGTTACAATTGCAAAAACATGATGACTTGCTGAAGGCCCAGATGATGGTTAGCATTTTTTAGCAATAAAGTATTCGTTAATTAAGGTATGTACATTGTTTTTTTTAGACATAATGCTATTGTACACTTAATAGGCTACTGTAGAGCGCAAACATAACTTTACATGCACTGGGAAAACCAAAAAAAATTTGTGTGGCTCATTTTCTTGTGGTGGACTGGAGCTGAACCTGCAGTACCTCCAGGTAGGCCTGCACCTCCTAGTGGGGTGAATCTCTCAATTAGCAAAGAAACAAATAAGTACAAAAGGTGATTTCAGATCATGATGAGTACAGTGGAGGAAATAAGGCAAGGATGAAGTGACAGAAGGGCTTGGGGGGTGGGATCTACTTCGCATTGAGTGTTCAGAAAAGACCTCTCCCACAAGGTAGCATTTGAGCTGAATTTGAATGATCAGTCGCCAGCAACGTAGAGATCTGGGGGCAGACTATCCTAGCTAGTGGGAAAAGTACATGCTCCTTCCTGATGCAGCAACACACCTAGCACAGCCAAAAAAACAGCAATTGGTAGGAGTTGAGACCAGGAGAAGCAGGCAGGAGCCAGTTCATACAAGAGATCTAGACCAGTATAAGGAATCTGGATTTTAAGTACAATGGGAGGCATGGGAATTTTATTTTTTTAATTTTTTATTATAATTATTTTGGCTGCGTTGGGTCTTTGTTGCTGCGCACGGGCTTTCTCTAGTTGCAGCGAGAGGGGGCTACTCTTCGTTGCGGTGCGTGGTCTTCTCATTGCAGTGGCTTCTCTAGTCCTGGAGCATAGGCTCTAGCTGCACAGGCTTCAGTGGTTGCAGCACGTGGGCCCCATGGCACGCGGGCTTCAGTAGTTGCAGTGTGCAGGCTTAGTTGCTCCGCAGCATGTGGGATTTTCCCGGACCAGGGATCGAACCTGTGTCCCCTGCATTGGCAGGCAGATTCTTAACCACTGCGCCACCAGGAAAGTCCCTTTTTATTATTTTTAAAAATTTGTATTTATTTATTTATTTATTTATTTATTTATTTATTTTTGGTCATGTGGGATCTTAGTTCCCCGACCAGAGATCAAACCCGTGCCACCTGTAGTGGAAGTGCGAAGCCCTAACCACTGCATTGCCAGGGAATTCCCAGCCCTGGGAATTTTAAAGCACAGGAATAACACATGCATGTTTATAAGCTTTTACAGTTTCTTAGAATCATGAGTGTTCAGAACTTGAAGGGATTTTAGAGATTACTTGGTAAAGTTTTACTTACATATGGAGAAAAATTAAATCTCACAGGAGGTAGATGATGGATCTAAGGCCATACAGATAGCGCAGGTAGAGAGCTAGGACTCGTCCCAATCCTGGCTCCAGAACCAGTGTTCTTTCTACTCTAGTACTTGGCCTTGTCATCATAAGCTGGTACTGATGGGGAAGAATTCAGGACTTTCTTTTGAGTCTCTTTGAAAAACTGTTCCTAAGCTACAAGATGATCTATTAACAGGAATGCTGTAGTCATCAAGCTTTAAAACCAATTAGTGCAAAGTCCTTGCTAATGTCCTGGGAGAAGTCAATACTAAATTGGGGTGTCAATTGCACCATTGTCCCATGAACCCAATGACTTCTCAGTAAGCTTGTCTACCTACTATTCCAATTGCCTAACATCCTGGAATCAGAATTTTATAACGAAATGGACCTTTGTGTTCATTTAGCCTAATCTTTTTAACAAGTAAATTGATTTACCTGTGTTCCTCTCTGAGGACTCTCAGTGGTTTTTTCCTTTTTAATAAAATACCGTCTACTTATTTACATATTATTTACACTGCAAATCTGAGTTTGAGATGCTCAGGATATTTGTTGGTGGTGGTAGGAGTGCTTCGTTAGAAATGTCATTAAACCTGGCTGATTCATTTATCAGGAAACAATTTAATGAGCACATAGTATGTGCTTACAGTCTAAATCTAAGGGATACAGGGGTGAATGAGACAGAGGATGTCTCTGCCATCACAAAGCCTGTGCTATTTTCCATTGAGTTTATCAGTTAAAGAAACCTAGAGGATCAAGATAAGGGGAATATAAGTGTCAGAAGTTTTCACAGCCATTTGGATTAGCATCAAATAGCCAGGAACCCAAATATGCCATAGCTGTAGCCAGAATGATGGTTGCTATAAGCTCAAAGCTAGATTCTTAATGTCCTAATTATGTGACTGCAATAAGAATATTGCTATTTTTATAGTCCATTTATAGTTCACAATACACTTAGACATACTCTTTTCATTAATTTGACAAGCATTTTTTGTGCACCTATTATATACTGATAGGCACCAGAGGCCCAAAGCTAAACAAGATAGGCACAGTCTTTGCCTTCAGGAAGCATAGATAAAGCTGGGAATAAGATGTTAATCAAGTAACTGAAAGAGCCATGAGGGCTCTGTGTGTGTGTGTGTGTGTGTGTGTGTGTGTGTGTTTGTGTATGTGAGATGGAGGCACCTGATGGGGGACATACTCTGGTTTGAGGGAAGTGAGAGTGAGAGAAATCTTCTTTGAGGAAGTAACAATGTTTCAGTTGAGACCTGAGGGATGGGTAGAAATGAACTGGGTAGAAGGAACAGAAAGGCAGAGAGAGAAGGAGGGGGCCCCAGGCAGAATGAAGAGTATATGAGGGTGTCTAAGGCAGGATGGAGCTTGGAGGGTTCCAGAAGGGACAAAATACCAGTATGTCTGAAGCTTAGCACAAGAGGGGTCAAGGTAAAGCTGGAGAGGAAGCTCGTTCCTGGCAATGCAGGGTATATGGCAACAGTTATGTACCTTGTCCTGATAACAAAGGGAAGCCTTTGATAAGTTTCAAGGAAGTAAGTGAGCTCCTGAAATTTGCATTTACTAAATAATTGTCATTGCTGTGAAGAATGGATCCAGTGTTGGAGACTGGTTAGAAGACTGCTGTTGCATTCCAGGTGGAAGATGATTGTCTAGGCCAGAGAAATGGTGGTGAAATGGAAAAAAGTGGACCTGAGTGAAAGTTGTTTTGGCTTTGGAACAGCAAGAAGTAGATCTGGAGATACCGTAAAGAAGATCTCCCAGACTTCTGGCTTGAGCAGCTGGGTGAATGTTAATATTGCTGTTCAGTAAGACAGAAAACATTGTAAGAGGAAGTGACAGAGAAATAGGGGTAAAAAGAGGACTTTTCCTTATTTTTCATCTCAACAACCCTGTTACGTAGGTATTACTTTGGAGATTTAAAAAGGGATGAAAGGAAGACTCAAGGTCACACAAACAGTAAGTGGTGGGGCTGTGATCTCAACTTTTCTTTTGACACCAAGTCTCATGCTTTTTTCTACTATACCACATCTTGGTTAATCTTGATATCAATTGCACAAATTCCTCTGTGGCAGAGAAAGATTTCAGGGGAAAAGAGGGATGTCTGGGAGACCAGGGCTGGGGAAGGGAATTTCTTGCTCCAGGATTCAGAGGACAGTTAGGGCTGTGCAGGGTGCTGGGCCAACAGAGGGATATTTCAAAATCCCACAAAGGTCAAGACTTTGGGGCCAGAAGCATGCATTGAACTTACAGTGTACAGACTAGAATCTGGAAGCCAAGAAGGATAAGAATGAGGAACGCATGTTGTAAACAAATAGGAACTGGTCCAGGGATACGGCCCAGAGAAGCCACAGCTCTCTGGACTTGCTTCTGCATCCTGGCAGAGGTCATCAGAAGTCATGAGCACCTGCACAACTCATGGGCCTCACTATCCCTTTCAGTCACTCCAGCTGCCCAACTAGTGCAGGCTTGGGAAAGAATGTGTTCCCCAGGAGCTCCTTACTGTGGGACGGTCATCAGATTTGTTCTAGGAGAAGACTATTCTATTTACATGTTGGCAGTTTTCATTCTGTCTTAAATTGTTGTTGAATCTTTTACGACAGTGAAAGTATGTCTTGGACCTCCAATAGACTGTAAGTGTCTTAAGGGCAAAAGGCTGTGCATTATGATTTGTATCCTTCATTTGTTCATGGCTGAAGTATTTATTGAGCATCTCTTTTGTCAGGCACTGTGGTAGGAGCAGGGATTTAGCAAAGAACAAGACAGATAAAGTCCCTATCTCGTAGAACTTATCTTTAATAAGAAGAAATAAGACTATAAAAATGCATCGAACTAAATGGACAAGGTTATTTCAGACAACAAAAATTGCTAAATAATAAAACAAAGTGACATGAGTGAGAGTAAATTGGGGAGAGGCAACTCTTTATAATGTGGTCAGAATGGTTTTGACAAAAAAAAAAAAGCCATGGGGAAGCTGAGAAGCAAAGTGCTACATGCAGGAGAAACAGCAGGGGCAAAAGCCCTGAGGCAGGGACAAGATTGGTCTGTCCCAGGATCATAAGGCGGGTTTGTGTGGATAAAGTGTGGATAAAAGGCAGCATTTAAGGAGATGGGATCTCAGATGTGGACAGAGGCCAGATAGGTCATAGAAGGCTCAGTGGCACTCAGTGAAGAGTTTCGATTCCATTCCAAATACAAAGGAAATCCATGGGGACAGGTAGAGACGGGTTAAGCAAGAGAGTGACATGATCTGATTTATGTTCTAAGATAACCATTTTACCGGCTTTACGGAGTATGGATTTAAATGAGTGGAAACAGGGAAACAGGCTATTGTGGTATATAGACCAGAGATGACAGGCCAGGACTAAAAAGGTGGCCATGGAGATAAAGGGAAGTAGTCATATTTGAGATATATTTCGGAAGCGAGCCCAAAGCATAAAGAAATCTTTATTATTATTTTTTTTATTTCAGGGTTAAAAGATAACTCCAAGACATTTTATTTTTACAGCTTTATTGAGATATAATCTGTATACCAAAAAATTCATCCATTTAGTGTCTTCAAACCAATGGTTTTTTAGTATATTTACAGAGTTGTGCAACCATGATTATAATATAATTTTAGAGCATGTTCATCATTCCAAAAAGGAAGCTCACACCTATAAGCAGTCATTCCTCTGTTCCCTCCACCCAGCAGCCCTAGTGTATTACCAGGAACTTGATAGCTTAAAACAACAGAAACTTATTTTCTCACAGTTCTGGAAGCCAGAAGTCAAAAATCAAGCTGTCAGCAGGACTGTGCCCCCTCTGAAGGCTCTAGTGGAGAATCCTTCCCTACCTCTCTGGCTTCTGGCAGCTTCGGGCATTCCTTGGCTTATGGCTGCATCACTCCAATCTTTGCCTCCATCTTCACATGGCCTTCTCCTCTTTTTCATGTCTTCTCTTCTTTCTTATAAAGACAATTGTCATTGGATTTAGGGCCCACCTGGGGAATCTTGGATGATTTCATCTCAAGATCCTTAATTACATCTGCAAAGACCCTTTTCCAATAACATCATATTCATAGATTCCGGGGATTAGGACACAGCCATATCTTTCTAGGGGCCATCATTCAATGCAGGACACCTAGGCAATCACTACTCTATTTTCTATCATCTCTGTAGATTTGCCTTTTACAGGCATTTCACATTTAGGATTTTGACCCAAGAATTTGGATGGATAGTAGTGCTGCTTACCTAGGGCTAGACTGGGGATAAATGGTATAGAATCATGAGTTCTTTGCCTTTGTCACATTTGAGATGCATATTGGACATCCAGCTAAAGATGTCAAGTAAACAGTTAAATACATGAGTCTGGACATGTTAGTCTGAAGACAGAGATTCGGGAATCATTGGCCTATAGATGGCATTTATAGCTATGGGACTGAATGAGACCACCTAAGATGCAAGTGTAGGTAGAAAGAGAAATAAGCTGAGGAGCAATCCCTAGAACATGCCAGGGTAATGCAGAGGAACTTTTAAAGAAGACTTAGAAGAAGAAACTGCCAGTGAGATGGTAGGAAAACCAGAAGAGTGTTTTCCCAGATGTCCAAAAAAAAAAAAAAAGGGAACTCCCTGGAGATTCAGTAGTCAGCACTCCATGCGTCCACTGCAGGGGGCACAGGTTCAATCCCTGGTCGGGGAACTAAGATCCCTCATGTCTCCCAGCACGGCCAAAAAAAAAAAAAAAAAAAAAGAGCATTTCTAGAATAAGAGGGTAGTTTATTACTGCACATACCTTTGAGATTTGGAAGAAAATCAGTACAAAGAAGTGAACACTGGATTTGGCAACACTGCCCTTATTAATTGTCAGATAAAAGCAGTTTTGGTGCAGTGGTGGTGGTGGAGGTCTAACCGAGAGGGTTAAAGAGTAAATGGGAAATGAGGAAGTGGAGATGCTGACCACAAACACCTCTGTCAGAAGTTCTGCCCTGAAATGAAACAGAAAAATGGAGCAGTAGCTATAAATAAGTGTGTTCAAGAGATCTGTTTTGTTTAAAGATGGAAGATAATGGAAGGTGCTTTTATGCTTTTATCCAGTAGGGAGAACTTAAAGATGAAAGAGACTGGGGGTTAATTCTAGCAGTAGTCTACCGGAGTAGGAAAGCTCCATAGACCACACCTCTGATGAGAGCAGGAACCCTTTATCTATTGTAAAGGGAGAGAAGGCCCAGAAATGGGCACAGGTAAAGAAGGTTGTGATGCCCCCCAGCCACATGTGGCTTCTTAGGAGCGGGCACGGATATCTGGCAAATATTTGAGCTTAGCCAGAGTTGACAATTTGCCAAATAAGGAGGATGGAGAGAGAGGGAGGTAAGCAAGTTAACAGTGTTTCAAAGGGAATCATTATAACGCCATGTAATGTAAGACGGGCTCAAAGGGAAGGGAGGACACAAGGATTGGTGGATAATAAAAAAATAGTAGAGTCAATGGATTAAAGGTCCCCGTAGGGTCAAACACCTATAGTGAGGAGGAGTAAGAATAAGAGTATCTAAAAGGGTAGAAAGTGATGATCAGAGAGGGAAGTGCATTAATTGAACATTGAGGTATTGACATTATTTGTGATGTCCAAGCCAGGTATGACCATGGGGATTAGTGGCTGAAGAAAGGGGGAGCAAAGAATCATGGGAGGGAGATGAGGTCATGGATCTGCAAGGTCAGAATGCCTAGTACAGTGCTAAGCAGAGAGAAGGATGCCAATAAATAGTTGCAAGCGGCAAAGACGGAAATACATTAATCCTTTCTAACATTTATCGTGTTACGGTTGGTCTTAATGGACCCTGTATTTAGTGTATTATCTTACATAACTTTTTCTCAAATGATATATTTTCCAATGCCTCAGGGACAACATTACATGGAGACATCATTTGGGATAGTTAAAAAGGGTAATGATAAGGGGAAATTCAAACTGGAGATTAATAAAGTCATTAAATGTGAAGCTAGTCAGGCAACAGATAATTTACTGAGGGAAATTGCTGCTGGAGCTATCAAGAAGAGAAATAGACTTTTTGATTTTGAGAGACTTTGAAACTTACACAAAGACATGTCTGTGCCTGAAGCTGGCTGGGCTTCTGAGGGGAAAAACCTTGAACTCTAGAATCACAGAGACCAGAGGTTTGAATCCTGCCCATCATTTATTAGCTGTATGACCTTGGGCAAGTTACTTAACCTGTCTGAACATCTGGTTTCTCATCTAAAAAATGAGGATTAAAAATAGTTCCTACCACATAGGATTTTTAATAAAGATAAAGAGGGGTAGCCTATATTAAAGGTTTAGCACAGTACCTGGACCATGGTAAGCACTCAAGAGGTATAATCATCATGATTATTATTATCTATAAACTGGAGATAACAAAAGCTACTTTTTCGAGGCTAAGAGGATTAAATGAGATGAGGTATGCAAAGTACGTAGCATATGTGGGGTCTTCCATGTGGTGAATACTAAATAATGATTACATATTACTATGAAACTGATCAGCAGGCCTAATTATTTAACTTTACAGCAACTGGGAAGTGTGGAGGAAGAAATAACTTAAGTTTTGCTTACATTCATCAAATAAGCTGTATTGAGTTTTGCTTATGTGGATTAAATGGTTTTCTCTACTTGGGGGATTTTCAAGCAGTCTCCATTTTATTTTATTTTAGCAATATACCACCTTTTTAAATCCATTCATCTGTTCATGGACACTTTGGATGTTTTCATATCTTGGCTGTTGTGAATGATACTGCAATGAACATGGGAGAGCAGATATCTCTTCAAGATACTGATTTCATTTCCTTTGGATATATACCCAGAAGTGGGATTGCTAGAGCATATGGTATTTAGTTTTATTTTTAACTTTTTGAGGAATCTTCATATTGTTTTCATAATTGTTGTACCAGTTTACATTCCCATCAACAGTGTAGGAGGGTTCCCTTTTATGCAACCATTGCCAACACTTGTAACCTCTTGTCTTTTTGGTACTAGTCATGCTAACAGGTGTGAGGTGATATCTCACTGTGGTTTTGATTTGCATTTCCTTGATGATTAGTGATATTTAATGCCTTTTCATATAACTATTGGTCATTTGAATGTCTTCTTTGGGAAAATGTCTCTTCAGGTCCTTTACCCATTTTTAAATCTTTTTTATTTTTTTGCTATTGAGTTGTAAGAGTTATTTATGTATGTTGGTTATTAACCCCTTATCAGATGTATAGTTTGCAAATACTTTCTCACATTCTGCAAGTTGCCTTTTCATTTTGTTGATTGTTTCCTATGCCATACAGAAGCTTTTTACTTTGGTATAATCTCACTTATTTTTTTTTTTTTTGCTTTTGTTGCTAGTGCTTTTGGTGTCACATCCAGAAAATCATTACCAAGACCAGTGCCAAGGAGCTTACTCCCTGTGTTTTCTTCTAGAAATTTTATGGTTTCAGGACTTACACTTAAGTTTTTAATTCATTTTTAGTTGATTTTTGTGTAATGGTTGAATTTCATTCTTTTGAATGTGGATATACAGTTTTCCCAACACCATTTATTGAAAGAGACTATTCTTTCCTCATTGTGTATTCCTGTCAGATATTATATGTACATGCATGGGCATATTTCTTGGCTCTCTACTCTGTTCTTTTGGTTTATGTGTCTGTTTTTATGCCAGTACCATACTGTTTTGATTACTATAGCTTTGCAATATAGCTTGAAATGAGGAAGTGTAATGCCTTCAGCTGTTTTTCTTGCTCAAGACTGCTCTGGCTATTCAAGGTCTTCTGTGGTTCCACATGCATTTTAGGATTTGCATTAAATCTATAGATGGCTTTGGGAAGTATGGACATTTTAACAATGTTAATTCTTCCAATTCATGAACATGGTATATTTTTCCATTTATTTGTGTCTTCTTCAGTTTCTTTCATCAACGTCTTATGGTTTTCATTATATAGCTCTTTCAGCTAATTGGTTAAATTTATCCTAAGTATTTTATTGTTTTTGGTACTACTGTAGATAAAATTGCTTTCTTAATTATTTCTCCAGATAGTTTATTGTTAGTGTATAGAAAAGCAACTGATTTTTGCATACTGATTTTGTATCCTGCAACTTTACTGAATTCATTTATTAGTCCTAACAATTTTTTGGTGGAGTCTCTAGGGTTTTCTTCTTTTTTTTTTAAATACATCTTTATAGGAGTATAATTGCTTCACAGTGCTGTGTTAGTTTCTGTTGTACAACAAAGTGAATCAGCCATATGCATACATATATCCCCATATCCCCTCCCTCTTGAGCCTCCCTCCCACCCTCCCCATCCTACCCCTTTAGGTCGTAGCAAAGCACTGAGCTGATCTCCCTGTGCTATGCTGCTGCTTCCCACTAGCTATCTATTTTACATTTGGTAGTGTATATATGTTGATGCTACTCATATGAATCATGTTATCTGCAAACAGAGACAATTTAACTTCTTCCTTTTCAATTTGTTTTTTGTTTGTTTGGTTGGTTTTTGTTTTGTTTTGTTTTTTGTTGTTATTCTTCCTTTCCGATTTGGATGCCATTTTTTTTCTTGCCTAATTACTCTAAGATTTCCAGTATTACATTGAATAGAAGTGGTAAGAATGGGCACCCTTGTTTTATTCCTGATCTTAAAGGAAAAGCTTTCAGCTCTTCACCATTGAGTATGATGTTGTGGTTTTGTCATATATGGCCTTTGTTATGTTAAGGCACAGTCCTTCTATACATAATTTGTTGAGAATATTTATCACAAAAGGCTGTTGAATTTTGTGAAATGCTTTCTCTGAATCTATTTAGACTACCATATGGTTTTTATCCTTCATTCTGTTAATGTGGCATATCACATTTATTGATTTGTGTATGTTGAACCGAACCATCCTTGCATCTCAGGGGTAAATCTCACTTGATTATGGTGTATGATCCTTTTAAGGTGCTGTTAAATTTGGTTTGCTAGTATTTGTTGAGGATTTTTGCATCTAAGTGCATCAAGAACATTGGCCTATAATTTTCTTTTCTCGCAGTGTCCTTAACTTGCTTTGGTAGGAGTTTAATGCTGGCCTAGTAAAATGAGTTTGAGTGGTCTCTCATCATTTTCAATAAGCACTCCCAGCTCTGTCTGATTCGAAAGCTAGTGAGTGCTCTTGGCAACTGCTTAACACAGTTCTCACTACTGATGATAAAAAAGAAGCTATCATTTACTGAGTGTATATGATGTATTCCAGGCATTCAGCAAAACTCTTCACATACATTACCAGCATACCTCAGAGATATTACGGGTTCGGTTCCAGACCATCAAAATAAAGCAAATATTGGGAATTCCCTGGCGGTCCAGTGGTTAGGACTCCATGGTTTCACTGCCAAGGGCCTGGGTTCAATCCTTGGTCAGGGAACTAAGATCCTACAAGCCACGTGGTGTGGCCAAATAAATAAATAAAGCAAATATTGCAATAAACCAAGTCACACAAATGTTTTTGTTTCCCAGTACATATAAAGGTAATGTTTACACTATACTGTAGTCTATTAAGTGTGCAGTAGCATTATGTCTATGAAAACAGTGTACATACCTTAATTAAAAAATACTTTATTGCTAAAAAATGCTAACCATCATCTGAGCCTTCAGTGAGTAGTAGAAACATCAAAGATCAGTGAGCACAGAACACCATAACAAATATAATAATAATGAAAAAGTTTGAAATATTGCAAGAATTACCAAAATATGACACAGAGACATGAAGTGAGCAAATGCTGTTGGAAAAATGGTGCTGATAGACTTGCCTGACGCAGATTTGCCACAAACCTTCATTCGTAAAAAATGCAGTATCTGCAAAGCTCAATAAAGCAAAGCACAACAAAATGAGGTCTGCCTGTATCTCACTTAAGTATATGAACGGCTTTGGAGGGTAGGTAACATTATTGTCTGAATTTTGCCAAGAAGGAAATTGAGGAAAGAAGGCTCAAAGGGGCTAATTGGTCCAAGGATATGCAGTCCTTAAGGGGCAGAGTCAAGATTTTGGCCAAGGTTAATCTGACTCCAATACCTCTGTTCTTAACCTTTATTTACATGGTGGCTACAATAACAGGTTATGGCTTCTCAATTTTAATAGGACCTTTCAGTTCCCCCACCCTCTATCTTTTCCTTAACAATCATATAATATTTTCCTATCTTTCTGGGACCTGAGGTTTGAAGTCAGCTGGTCTAATTATGATAATAGTTCCTAAGATCACTGCTCTTTTTTGCCTTTCAAATGACAGTATATCGTAAAATCAAATATTGATTGGCTGAATGGTGGTTACCAGGGAATGGGGGGAGAGGAATAGGGGAGTTGTTCAATGGGTATAAGGTTACAGTTACACAAGATGAGTAAGTTCCAGAGATCTTCTGTACAACATAGTGCCTGTGGTTAACAATGAGGTATCATGTGCTTAAAATCTGTTAAGAAGGTAGATCTCATGTTAGGTGCTCTTACCAAGAACCAAAACCAAAACCAAAACCAAAACAAAAGGGACACAAGGAAACTTTTGGAGGCGATGGATATGTTTACTACCTTGATTTTGGTGATGGTACCATGAGTGTATAAATTTGTCTAAACTTACCAAATGATATACATTAATTATGTGCAAATCTTTTGTATACCAGTTATACCTCAATAAAGCAGGAAAAATATTGATTGGCTACTTCATTTAAAAGTTAACAAATGGGGACCTACCTGGCAGTCCAGTGGCTCCACGCTCCCAATGCAGGGGGCCTGGGTTCGATCCCTGGTCAGGGAACTAGATCCTACACGCATGCCACAACTAAAGAGCCCGCATGCCGCAACTAAGGATCCCACGTGTCACAACTGAGAACCAGCAGCCAAAATAAATGAATAAATAAATAAATATTTTTTTTAAAAATTCAACAAATGTATTGAGTGTGTATAGGTACAGGATACCATGCTTGCTGTTCAGGGTAAACAAAGATGAATTAGACAGGGAAGTTTCCTTCAAGCTGCTTATAAGTGAGGCACCCCATGTACTAGAACACAAGGACTTCTTTCAGAGAAAGCGATGAGGGGCTTCAGAAAAGGAGCTCATGCCTTCCTGGAAAGCATCTCCAAGAGGACCTCAGGCATGGGAAGGCATTAGAGCTGGGCCTTGAAGACTGGGAAGGACTGGACACGTAGAGAAAATGATCATGAAGGTGCTGCAAGCAGAGGTGACAACATGAACATAGGCATGGAGAGTGGAATTCTTGGCAAGCACCAAAGGAGTGTTTGGCTCAAGAAGGGGGAAGTAATGAGAGATGTGGCTGGAAAAGCAATTTCTAATTAGACCAGGAGGTCCATTAGTTAATAAGGGGATGTATTGGAGGTGGAGATTAGAGGCTTAGAGAGGGAGTTAGTCCCATAGTGACATAAACAAATCCTGATGGCTTAAACTCTGTCAGGGTCAGCCAGGGTGGAAATGAGGAGCTAAAAACATTTAACAGGTAGAATGTATAGCATTTGGCAAGGACATGTTAGAAGTGAAAGAGGAGGTCAAAGATGGTTCAAATTTTGAGTTTGAGTTGGGAAGGTATACAAAGGAAATACAGTAGGAGGAACGGGTGTCAAAGGCAAGATGATATTTTGGGGACAGGTTAAGAAATAATAGCTAGAAACCACTTTAATAATTAAAAGCACAATAAAATGTTCTGAATCCTAAAACTGTACATGAATATCCTAGACACGTGGATTACACATGTGGGCCCAAAGTAGCAGTGTGCAGGGTCATTAAAACACAAATCACAGGCAGCATACCTTTGACCTAGCTAAGCTAACAGACTAGCTGTTAAAGACATTAACTAAACATTTGATTAACAACATTTGACTGCCTTTTAGAATTCATCTCCACTCATCTCAGCTCCTCTTCTTAACCCACTATAATCTGACCTCAGGTCCCAGCACTTAACTGAAATTGCATGGCAAAAGGTTATCAATGATTTTCCCATTGCAAATCCATAAGAGCACTTAAAAATTATTTTTGTCAAAGTTGTATTTAGTTATAAAAGTCAAAGAGTTCTACACAGTTTATATTCTATTGATATATATTTTAAAAAAAGCAGTTCCCAACTCTGGATCTCCCTATTTTCAATTTTTATTTCACAAACGCAACCACTGGACTTCCCTGGCAGTCCAGTAGTTAAGACTCCGTGCTTCTGGGACTTCCCTGGTGGTGCAGTGGTTAAGAATCTGCCTGCCAATGCAGGGGTCACGGATTTGATCCCTGGTCTGGGAAGATTCCACATGCCGCGGAGCAACTAAGCCGGTGCACCAACAACTACTGAGCCTGCGCTCTAGAGCCCACGAGCCACAACTACTGAAGCCCGCGTGCCTAGAGCCCATGCTCCGCAACAAGAGAAGCCACTGCAGTGAGAAGCCTGCACACCGCAACGAAGAGTAGCCCCTGCTCACCGCAACTAGAGAGAGCCCGTGCGCAGCAGTGAAGACCCAACACAGCCAAAAATGGAAAGAAAAAAAAAAAAAAGACTCCGTGCTTCCAATGAAGGGGGCGCGGGTTCGATCTTTGGTCTGCCCCAAGGTGTGGCAAAAAAAAAAAAAAGGCAACTATTTTCAATTCTTTTAGAACTCTCTTCTGGGTACATATTAAGATTATGCCTATTATTTCTTCATTTTTTGGCTTTCTTACTGTGTTGGCTATCTCCCATTTGTCCTTTGGATCTACTCCGTACCCTTCTCCTTGCTCTCCATTCAGAGAAACTCACCTGTATGGACCACATCAATGTGTTGATGAATGCACCCTTTGACTTCCAGATGAGTTAGTTCTTCCCCAGCAGGGAGAACCTGGAGAGGAGATCAAAGAGAGACAGAAAAGACACTGAGAGCAGAACATTTATTCCCCCGTTTCCCTCCTTGACCATCTAATCTAGCCGGCTGTGTCCTCAACAGGAGGTCACTGCTTCTCTCAGGGAGGCCTTGTCTACGTGACTCTCATTCTAGACTGTGGTCCCCATGCACTCCGCTCACCCCTGTGAGCCTAGGGTTGGTGACAGTGCAATTCCTTCTAAGCCCTGGGTGACTGCACTATCTCTTGGGGTTCCCCTACACCCATACCTTTGCAAATAAACCCTCCTCAGATGACCCTATTTAGAGTGGACTCCCACCCGTGTCCTATGGTGACGCTAGCTGGCACGCTTACTACGCAAGATAAGGATTTAGCTTTTCTACTCCCACTTCCTTGCCCTACAGCACCTATACAGATAAACACGCAAACCCACTTCTTATTATGTTTGTGTCTCCCACAAATTCATATGCTGAGGCTCAACTCCAATGTGATAGTATTTGGAGATGGGCTTTGAGGGAGGTAAGTAGGATTAGATGAGATCATGGGGGGCGGCCCTCACGATGGGATTAACACCCTTATAAGAAGAGACACCAGAGGGCTTTGCCTCTCCCACACCTGCAAAAAGAAGAGGGTATGTGGGGCTTCCTTGGTGGCGCAGTGGTTAAGAATCCACCTGCCAACGCAGGGGACATGGGTTCGAGCCCTGGTCCGGGAAGATCCCACATGCTGTGGAGCAACTAAGCCCATGCGCCACAACTACTGAGCCCACGTGCCGCAACTATTGAAGCCTGTGTGCCTCGAGTCTGTGCTCTGCAACAAGAGAAGCCACCGCGGTGAGAAGCCCCCGCTCTCTGCAACTAGAGAAAAGCCCACGTGCAGCAGGAAGAACCAACACAGCTAATAAATAAACAAATAAATTTATTATTTTTTTTTTTAAAAAGAAGAGGTTATGTGAGCACAGAGCTAGATAGTCGCTGTGTACAAGCCAAGAGAAGAGGCCTCAGAATGAAATCTACCTTGCTGACACCTTCATCTTGGACTTGCAGCTTCCAGAACTGTGGGAAATAAATTCCTATTATTTAAGCCATGCAATCTATGTATTTTGTTATGGCAGCCTGAATTGACTAAGACCCTTCCCCTGGTGCCCATCTGCCTAGTTTAGATATATCATCATTTTTGGTTAGATCAGTGTTCTGTATTATTATAATTCTGTAAATACTATTTACCTGTGACTTTTAAATTTATTATAATTTCTCCCTAATATAATTTATTACTAGAGTTAATAATTGCCTCAGTTGTTTGCTTAGTTTTCTATCACTAGTCCATTCCCAGACTCCCTTCCGTAAGCGTAACTCTCCTTTACTATTTAAAATACATCAGAAAAATTCATTAAGTCCACCTCTTTGTTAGAGGCCCACCTCCCAGAACCTTCCATTGCTTTGCTCCCACGCAGACTAGCTGCTCTCTAGAACTGCCGTCCCGTGACTTCCCATTTCCTGGATCTCTTGGTTTATCCCTTCAATTTGATGGAATGCATCTTCAGTTTCTTCCTGATATGATGTATGGGACAGAAATATTTTGAGACTTTCATGTCTGAAAAGGTTATAATCTACCCTCACACTAGACTGCTGGATATAGAATTCTAGATTGGAAATAACTTCCCTCAGAATTTTGAAGTTATTTCTCTGTTGACTTCTAGTCTCCAGCATTGCTGTTGAGAGTCTGAAGCCATTCTAACAGGATTATTTTTATTGAACTTCCCTTGACAACCATTGACTTTGATGCCGGGAACTTTTAGAATCTGTTCTTGGTTCCTAGTGATCTGAAATGTCATGATGACAGGCTCTGGAGTGGGTCTTCTTTTTATCTAGTGTCCTGAGCCCTCAATGAAATCTCAATCTGGGAACAAATGACCTTCACTTTGGGGAAATTTCCTTCAGATTTTTTTTTTTAATTAATTAATTTATTTTTGGCTGTGTTGGGTCTTCGTTGCTGCACGCGGACTTTCTCTAGTTGCGGCGAGTTGGGGCTACTCTTTGTTGTGATGCTTGGGCTTCTCATTGGGGTGGCTTCTCTTGTTGCAGGGCATGGGCTCTAGGTGCGTGGGCTTCAGTAGTTGTGGTTCATGGGCTCAGTAGTTGTGGCTCGCGGGCTCTAGGCGCACAGGCTTCAGTAGTTGTGGCACACGGGCGCAGTAGTTGTGGCTCGCGGGCTCTAGAGCGCAGGCTCAGTAGTTGTGGCGTACGGGCTTAGTTGCTCCGCGGCACATGGGATCTTCCCGGACCACAGCTCGAACTCGTGTCCCCTGCATTGGCAGGCGGATTCTTAACCACTGTGCCACCAGGGAAGTTCCTCCTTCAGATATTTGACAATTTTCTCCCTTACATTTTCAAAACTACTTTATCTTCTTTAACTCTCTTGCACCTCCTGACCTGATTCTATAATTTTGTCACTTGTCTTCTATTTTGTTATATTATCTATCATATAGATATGATAAAGTTTTTCTTGGTGTTATCTTCCAATCTTTTTGCTACATTTCTCACTTTGTCATACTTTAAATTTTCAAGTAAGATTTTTTTGTTTTCTGTTTTTATTTTAATTGTTTTCCATTTAAAAAATTTTTTGGCTGCACCGCGTGGCATGTGGGATCTTAGTTCCCTGACCAGGACTCAAACCGGCGCCCCCTGCATTGGAAGCTTGGAGTCTTAACCACTGGACTGCCAGGGAAGTCCCTTTTGTTTTCTGAATGTTCCTACTTTTATAGACTCCTATCTTTCCATAGATGCAGTATCGCTTCTTATTTTGCAAAGATGTTAATGTTATACATTTTCAAAAGTTTTATTTTGCTCCCCATGTCCTGAGTTCCTTTTTGTTTGTTTGTTTTTTTAAGACTATTTTGGTTCTGTCTTTCCATCTTGAAGGCTTTCTTCAGCTGACTAGTAAATTTAGGCTCTTAGCTCATATTTTGTCTTTAAGAATGAGACATCAAAAAGCTAGAAACTGTGACTGGCAGAACTGGTTAATTGGTGGCCTGGTTACTTACAGGGTGGCCTGGCTGTGCTCTTTTATTGGGTTCTCAGAGAGGAATCCTCCAATACTATGGTTAACAGAATGCTGTTGAGGCAGAGCAGGAGAGTGATAAGGGATCCATGAGTCAGTCTGTGGCATTCACTTAATCTCCTTGTTTGGGGTGTGCTTCCCTTGCCCTCAGGTGCTCCTGGAGCCCCCAAGCCTAGTGTCTCTCCACTAGTAAACTTCTAGATTTCTCCTGGGGTGAGGGAGTGGCAATCTCCCAGCTGCATGGGATCTGGGTTTATTAACTGCTCCATTAAAAATTTTCACCTGGGGCTTCCCTGGTGGCGCAGTGGTTGAGAATCTGCCTGCCAATGCAGGGCACACGGGTTCAAGCCCTGGTCTGGGAAGATCCCACATGTCGCGGAGCAACTAAGCCCATGAGCCACAACTACTGAGCCTGCGCGACTGGAGCCTGTGCTCCGCAACAAGAGAGGCCGCGATAGTGAGAGGCCTGCGCACCGCGGTGAAGAGAGTGGCCCCCGCTTGCCACAACTAGAGAAAGCCCTCGCACAGAAACGAAGACCCAACACAGCCAATAAATAAATAAATAAATAAATAATAAAAGTGTTTAAAAAAAAAAAAAACCCTTTCTTGTGCTATTATAAAAAAAAAAAAAAATTTTCACCTGGATCTTCTGTTTTCAGCTCAACTATATCTCTACCTTCAGAGGTACCTGGTGCCTCCAATTCCTATACTTTTTTGAGGCTGTTACTAAAATGAAGCTTCTAGGTTGTTCCATTCCAGTTTACTTTCCACCTCCCTCTGATCAGTCAGGTTAGTTACCACTCCTCTACCTGCTTCCTGCTTGTATTACTGTGTTGATGTCATCTATTCTCCCATTAACTCTGTGCTTTTTTCACCCACTTACAGTCAACACATCGTTTCTGATGAGTACTATCTTGTCCTTAATTTGCTTGATTTTGCTGCTGTATTTGAAACTCTAGACCACTCATTCTAGAAACTTTATCATCCTTTGGCTTCTGTGGCCACCTGTTTTTTGTTTTCCTTTTGCCACATCATCTTACCTTCTTCTCTTGGTTCTTTCTTCTTCCACTGCTTATCCCTTAACTGTTGTTGTTTCCCAGGTCTCTGTCCTCTTACATTTTCATTTACACATTTTCTATCCAGTGCATGGATGTAACCACTTCCTTAATGCTGTTGATTCCCAAATCTATATCTGTTGCCCCAGACCCACATAAAGCTCAGAAACAAGACAAAGGAAACAAGGACCCTGTTTCCCTATATCTTAATCCCAAGGAAAAACAAACACCCTGGAGCCAAAACAGGCGTCCTTTTAGATAAAGAAAATAGAAGGAGTGAAGGGAGGCATTCAATGTAAGAAACAAAGTAGGAGCTGTACTAGTCATATGATATGGGAGCTTTTGCCTAAATCACAGTGACTGAACACACAAAAAAGTTTATTTATCTGTCACACAAAATCTGCTATGGATTGGGGCAACTCTCCAGGGCAGCTGTCCTCCTATATTGGCTCACTACTTCCCGCCTCTTCAATTTCATGGAACTTCCATTTCAATACATGTTGTGAATCTCACCATGCTAGGAGAGGACAGAGCTGCACAGCTGAGCACAGGCAATTAAGTGCCTGCATCTGGAGGTGAAAATGTGCCAGTCAGGTTTCCACCCATTGGTCAAAGCAAGTCACATGGCCACCTCCAACTTCAAGGGGACAAGGAAGAGCAATCCTCTCACACCCTGAGAATCGATTCTGTTGAACAGTAGTAACTGACAGCAGTGAAAATATTTGGTCTAAAATAGAAAATTTGGCCTTAAACAAAATATCTTTTTATTTTTATACTTCCAGTCCTAGCTTGGTGGCTGGTACAGAGGGGGGAGGAGTCAATATTATTTGAATTTAGGTATGTGTTAGAAGATGATTTAATAAGTCTACTTGAAAAGGTGTTCAAAAAAGTCTGAGTTGATGCCTTATTTTCCTTCAAAAACAGGAACATTCAAGAATCTTTCCGCTGATCTTGCTGCTGGGCTTAAAGTTGGAGTAATTTTTCAAAAATAGTTCTTGGGGCATCTAAATACTTGGAAGCCTCATTAAGAATTCAAGTTTAAAGTCTGAGGAGAAGGCATTTCATAGCCCTGTTGTTTACATTTACCTTGGTCAACATCCCTACCCAGCCTCAAACACAACAGGCAATCTGGAAGGGGGAAAAGTTACAAAATATTGCCGAGTCAGGTAGGGGTGTGTGTGTGTGTGTGTGTGTGTGTGTGTGTGTGTGTGTGTGTGTGTGTGTGTGTGTGTTTGTGTGTGTGTTGATATGAATGGGTATTATGTGTGCATATGCACTTCTCATGTTGTGTGGACAGTCATAGTTGTGTTGCCTATAGGTATACTTATGGACAGATAAATATGAACCTCTTGGAGTATGAAATTAACACATGAGTTCTGAGCTCCAGTTGATAGCCTATCTCTTACATTTTCCATCCTGCTTCCATGAGATACTCCTTCTTGCCCTGTGATGGACACTTTTCAACATATAGATTAAATTGTTAAAGATTAAGTACCAAAATGAGGTGGTGATGAGAGGCAGTAATAAATGACTGCTGTAGAGGAATGCAAAGGATCCAAAAGAGAGACTGTCTGTTCAGGATTTACTTAGGATTTTCCAGGTGTTTTTCATACCAAAAGTGTTCTGTAGTTCCTCTCTTTAAAGCTTTCTATTTGTTTAAATTATCAATATATACACTTATCATAAAAAATTCAAGCAACAGAGACAAGGGCAAAGAAGAAAGTTAACAAAATCATCCAATATCCCAAGAATAATGATGACCAGTATCAGGCGAACATCGTTCTGGGTGTTTCTAATGTTAGGAACAGAGAGGAGGACAATAAAAATCATTGTCCTCTGGTTTTCCTCCTACTTTGCTGGCTCCTCTGCCTCTTCCAGTGTCTCAGGGGTGAAGAGTCCCAGGGTCAGCCCCACATTCTCATCTCCATCTTTACTTTACCCACTGGAAATCTGGCCAGGTCTACAGCTTTCAATGATACCTAGATGCTGATGGCTCTCAAATTTATATCTCCAGCCTTGTCCTTTGGAAGCCAAACAGCTAGACTGCAGGGAGTTGGAGAGTGAAGAAACATTGAGAAAATAGAGATCCAGTTGGATTCTCTTTCTTTTAGCTCTGAAGTTATATGAGCCTCCGATACTTGTAGATACACTGATACTGCTAACACTAATTTTTAAATCTTAATGCCTTCTAATACTACCTATCATTTTTTGACCACCTACTACATGTTAGGTATTGTGCCATGTGTTTCACATATATTAACTCATCTTATGCTCATGACTCTGTGAGGTGGTATTTTAAGAAATAACAAGAAACCCCCAAACCAAAACTTCGCATCATAGACAACTTGTCTGAACTGAAACAGCTAGTAGGTATTAGAGTTAGGATGTAAAGTCAGGGGACCCATGCTCTTTCTGGTATGCTACACTGCCTCCATTTGCATTGCAATATAAATTTTAGTATCAGTTTGACCATTTCACACACACACATACAGAGACACAAACCAAGTTCGGATTTTGATTGGGATTGCACTGAATTTATAGATTAATTTGGGGAGAACTGTCATCTTATATCAATGCTATTGACTGTTCCAAACGTGAATTGGTCTTTTCCTCCCTTTATTTAAGTCTTCTTTAATTTTCCTAGTAAGATTTTGTGGTTTTCATCGTGAAGCAGCAATCGATTCACCACAACCCCAATGAGGCAGGGGACTTCCGGGGGTCAGAATACTAAGACTTGATGGATAGGAAGTATAATAAGGGAACTGCAAAAATGTGGGCAGAAAAAAATGATTAAAGGTCCCACCAAGTAAAGCAACAATTTCAAGAATTTTAAAGTGGACAGCAATAGCGGGGTGTATAACGTATTGTAAGATGCAGACAGCAAATGGCCTTATGCCCTGCCAGCAATAGGGATGCCAGGAACTCTGGAGAGTATGTGCATAATGTAACCTACTGTGGACTGTTGATTCAGCACCAACTTTTCATGAGGAGGAGACTGTGACTGTTAACTGAGGCATGATGGTTGTCACCTTTAAAAGTGAAGAGCAGGTTAGGCTGAACCCAGGCCAGGATTGCCTTCTGGGCCCTCCTCTCCCTCTTCCATTTCTGTAACCTTCTCCAACCTGCTGGCACTACCTCCTCGGCACCCTCCCATTTCCTCACAACCTCCCTCTTGCCACCCACAGTTAGACCTGCCTTATCCTATACTTCTCCATAGCTCCATACGTGGATCCCCCCAACCCTCCCCGCTCCCCATCTCCTCCATTTATATTTAGGGTATTCAAGTGTTCAGAGAAAGAGAGTGGATAGAGGATCCACTTAGTACACATTACATGTGTATTAAATGACAGCTAGGTAGCTATTTCTCAAATTAGGGTCCAAAGACCTAATCCTAGAGGTTTGAGAGGTCCACAGGAATTTGGATAATAATAATTTACTGAGCACTTACATGTTCCAGGAGCTGTTTGAAATACTTTACATGTATTTAGTTTCACTATAACCCTCTAAAGCAGATGCCCTTATGTCCATTTAACAGACGAGCAAACTTAGCAACACGCCCTTATCCCCATCAAAGAGATGAGCAGTCATGGAAAGGTTGAGTTATTAGCTCAAGGTTACACATCTAGTAAACGGTAGAGTGGGGACTCAAACCTAGGCAGTCTGGCTCCAGAGCTAATGACCTCAACCACTTTGCAGTGCTGTCATCTGGGGCTTGACTGGGACTAGGTGGTCCAAGATGGCCTCACGCATGTGCCTGGTAGTTAGCTGGGGCTATTGGCTGTCGCCTCCTCCTCCATGTGGCCTTTCCAGCAGGATACTCTGGACCTTTTTATGTGGCAGCCAAATTCCAAGATTGTACCATAAGTCATAGAACAGATAGGCTTTTTTTTTTTTCCAAAAACACGACATGATTATATTTTAATACAAAACACCATAGTAAATTGATGGCAATAAAATATGGTATTTCATTTGCATTGCACGATAAATGGTTAACATCCTTAGTCATAAGTGAGTTCTTAGAAACCAGTAACAAAGACATTGATATACCAAGCGAAATGAAAAAAAAAAAGAAGAAAATGAAATAACACAAGTGACTAGTAAGGATTAAGCATATATGTAGATAGGCTTATAGACCAAATTAAGATGCTTGAATCACACTGTTTATGTGGCAGCTTTAAAACATGTCCTCAAATTCTTTGACACTGTTTCCATTGAGAGGTGGAGGTCCATATCCCCTTCTCTTTTATATGGGCTGGTCTTAGTGGCTTGCTGGTAGCTAGTAGAATACAGTGGAAGTGACGCTCCATTACTTCTTAGGATAAGTCACTAAAGGCCATGAACCTGGTTCTTTTCAGACACTCGCTCTCAGGGAAGCCAGCTGCCATGTGAGAAGTCTGACATGTTGGAGGGGGTGTGTGAAGGTACTCTGGTTCACAGTCCCAGCTGAGCTTCCAGCCAGCCAACAGCCAGCCTCGAATGTCAGCCACATGAGTGTGCCATCTTGGATGTCCAGCCTAGATGAACCTTTAAACGACTGCAGCTGCAGTGACATGTGATAAGAGACACCAACAAAGAACTGCCCAAGCAAGCCCTTCCTGAATTTCTATCTATTTCCTGAATTTCTATTTCTATTTCTGCAAAATAAACTGGCTATTTAAGCCACTAAGTTTCATTTAACATGTTCACTTAAAGAGCAGCAACAGTTTGCCAACCAATTTAGAACAGAATGAGAAGCAAGGAGAAAGAAAGGAGTAGATAAACAAGCTTAGGATAGGGTATAAGCAGGGTGGAAGGACCATAGCACTTAAAACCATAGATGGCATGGTTTTAAGGACCAGAGTGGAGGGTAAGCGAGGGGTTTTGGCAGACTGAAGGGGTCTGGAATCAACATACATCTTACATACATCTGAGTGATACAGAAGCAAGTGTGTCTGGTCATAACTGTAGCTGGCCATTAGCTGGCTGAGCAGCTAGGGATTTATCTGCTTTTCTTGTGCAGAGACTACATGAGGCCATAATGGGGCTATAATGGGTATCACTAGTTGGTGGCCAATTTAGGAATGACATAGTTGTCAGTCGAGAGGTAGTATGATTCATGCCTTACTAATATTTAAAGTTTACTTGATCTATCTCCTTCTATCTGAAGTAGCACTTTCATTTGTTCCATCCTTTTTATCTATGTTCAACACATATCCATTTACTCTGCATGTAACATGTCTCATAAGCAAATTGTGTCTACATTTTTGTTTCTCTTATTTTCTATAGCAGAACTGAATATTCATAAAGCATACAGCAAACACATTACAGCAAGCTCCAAGGAACAAGCACTTAGAGCATGGCTGTGATGTCCCACTTATTGGCTAAAGCAAGTCACATGGCCGAGCCCACAGTTATGTGGGACAGGTCTACACAAGGGAGTGGATACCATAAGGCATGATTATTGGGACCACTACTGAAACAATCTAACACTAACACGTAGCTAGGAAGTGGTTGATCCAGTTATCAAATTTTCAGCAATCTGTTTCTGGAGCCCAAACACAAAACTGGTGTCCTGGAGACTGCTGGGAATTCCTACTGAAGAGCTTTTTCAAACCTCTCTTCCCAGGCCCCAGCCCAAGCCCAATGAGTCAGAATCTCTTGGAGGTAAAAGGGATATGGGGCGGGGGGGGGGGGGCGGGTGGTGGTGGTAGAAATCCCAAGAATTTAAATAACTCTGTAGAAGATTCCAACACACACTGGGAGGTGTAGGGGGTTTCAAAGACAAGAAAGTCTCTACACTCAAAGAGCTTCCATTTTCCACAGAGAAAATTCTTGTCATTATTACACCAGAGGCACTGCCCTGAAATTTAAAAATTTAAAAAATTGCTTTCCATGTTTAAGTTAGAGCAGTGGTTCTCAAATTTTGTGTGCATCAGTATTAACTGGAGAGCTTCTTAAAACGCAGATGGGGCCCAACCCCCAGTTTCTGATTCAGGAGGTCTCTGGTGGAGCACACAAATTTTCATGTCTCACAAGCTCTGCTGTCCAGGGACCACACTTTGAGAACCACTGGGTTACAGCAGTAGGAGGATTTAGTGATACCGTTCCTCCCTTGACTCGCATTTATATATTGCACTTACATTCTCATAGCACATCTACTGCATACAAGGTCTCGGGCTGGGTGCAGCAGTGGGTATGATAAGGATAGGATTTAGATCTTGATTACACTTGAGCAGATTTATTCTCTAAGTAGATCTATTCCCTAAGAAGACAGGAAGCCTAAGTGTCTTTAGACAGGTTCAGATGAAGCAGAGATCTCCTCCCTTGGCAAGAGATAAATTAAAGCTTGGAATAGCAGACCCTATGAACTGGGGCCTTGAAAGATGCCTAGGACACGTGGAAATGGTGGAGGATCGCAGAATTCTTTCCACCTCGGCACAGAGAAAAAAAACAACCAAACAAACCTGGACAACCACCTGGAAAAGGTCTGTGACATTCTTGCCTCAGGCTCCAGCGTCTCTAAGCTGCTTGCATCAGAACGGGGAAGGGGTTCTCAGTGTCAAGGTCTCAGTCTCAGACTCTTCTTGGGAAAGGGGAGAACTGGCCTAGCCCTCCCTCTGGGGCTCCCAGAGCGGGTGCCTCGGAGACCCGGTTGTCTGGCCGAAGTCTGGGTGTGCGCGACTTGGCGAAGGGCGCGGCCTGGGCGCTTCAATGTTCCAAAGCCTGAGCAGGGAGCTGTGGCCGGGCCCGTGCCGGGCGAGAGGGCCTACACGCTGGAGCATCGTTCAGAACCAGCCTCAGATTCAAGCACGGCGCTAGGGGGGGCCGGGTGGCAGCCGTACTACTCAGCCACCCGGAGGCCAACGCAAGGGGCAAGGTCCCTCTCTCTCTCCACCTTCACGCTTCAGAGAGGGTGGGGACACGCGTGCACGCTCTTTAGCCCCGAGAAAGCGCGGCCCTCAAGCCTGCACAATGCGCCTGCGCAGCCCTGCCTCACCCACCCCGCCTCTTTCCTTCGCCCCGCCCTGTTACCCCCTATATTGCCGCTAGGGGTAGCGGCGGCGGCTGTGGTCTGAGAGCGCGGCTGCTTTGAGGGCGCGGAAGCCGTACGGTGTGGGGACTAGGGCTGGCAAGAGGGTGGGAAAACCGGCGAGAGAGGAGGGCGGTGCCGGGGAAGGGCCGTGCCGGGGAAGGGCGGTGCGTGGCTGACTCATCCCTCTGGAAGATCAGACTGACAGACACAAACCCTTGCCGAACCCGCCCGCCCGCGCCGCTCCTCTTTGGTTGGGAGGCGCCCGCCCGCACCGCCCGCCCGCCTTCTCCGGGAGCGCTCTCCCGGCCCGGCCGCCTCAGAGAAAGTTTTTGTCGTCGGGAGGGACCGGAGGCGCCGCGAGCCTTTGGGAAGGGAAGGAGGACTGAAGAGGAGGCTCCAGCCGCGCGGGCCCGGCGAGTGCATGGTTCCCGGCGCCTCGGCTGCCTGTCAGGAGGACATCGGGGCGGGGTCGGGCTGAGCCCAGCTCCTTCTTCCCGCGGGCTCGCCAGAAATCGCCCTGCCGGACTGCCGCGGGGCGTTCCCGCTCCTCAGCCCGCCATGTCCCGGCTGCTGCCGCTGCTGAGGAGCCGGACCGCGCGCAGCCTGAGGCCGGGCCCGGCCGCCGCGCCCCGCCCGCCGTCCTGGTGCTGCTGCGGGCGGGGGCTGCTGGCGCTCGCGGCCCCGGGCGGCCCCCGGGAGCTGGGCACCCACCCCAAGAAGGAGCCCATGGAGGCGCTGAACACGGCGCAGGGCGCGCGCGACTTCATCTACAGCCTGCACTCCAGCGAGAGGAGCTGCCTGCTCAAGGAGCTGCACCGCTTCGAGTCCATTGCCATCGCCCAAGGTAAGGGGGGCGCGAGGGGGGCGAGCCGGGGGCGGAGGGGCGGGTGGCCAGAGCCCTCCCCTACCCCGCCTGCGCCGCGGCCGCCCGGCCGCCCCTCGGCCTGGGCCCCTTGCCGCCGGCCCCCTCGCCCGCTTGGCCTCGCGCCTGGGACGTCCGAGGGGGCGGGGGGAACTCTGCGCCTCCTGAGTGTCCCCGGGGCAGGTAGGACGGGCGCGGATCGTGCCAGGCAGCCAGGGCCAACGCTTGGCTGGTTCCTCCCCAGCCTCACAGTTGGAGCTTCAGCCCCAATTACCAACCGACGTTGATTTGATTTTGTTTAGATTTGCTGTGCCCCCCGTCCCCCAGCCCTCCTGTCCCCCTGTAGTCCTTGCTGCTTACTTGTGAACGTGCAGCCATGCCGGTGGCCTGCGGTGCGTGCTTCCAAAGCGCTACAAAGCCGAGAGGCAGGGGGAAACTTCGCTAAATGGTTATCAAAGGAAGATGTGTGAGGGTCCGAAAGAAGGGATGTTGCTTTGTTAAGGCAGACGTGTTCTCAGCGGCTTGTTTGCGTACACCTCCAGTTGGATTCATTTAAGCAGCCGAAGGAAACATTTTCCTGGGAAACTGAAAGCGTGGATCAGACCAGCAACTGCAGATACATACTTGCCAGCCCATCACAGGTTTGGTGCTGCCCAAGTTAGACTCCCGTTTTTGTTGTGCCCCCAGAGGATGAAAGAATGCAGTAGTTAAGAAGGTATTTTTCTGGAAAACTGGCTGTGCAATAAAAAGCGGACTTCTGCTCAAAAATAATTTGGAATGGTGAAAGCCAAGCTATTTTTAAGCTAACCTGTTAAAAGAGGGTATTTTTCAAACCGGTGCACCATGCTGGTATGTCAGAATTTGAGTCCAAGTGAAATAGCTAAAAAGTCAGAAAATCAGAAGGATGAAAGGGGCCAGTGATCAAATCATTCAGTATTAAGATACTTTGGCCATTTGAATACCGTGATACAGACAGAATACATTGCTGCTGTTTTATGTTATACATTCTGGTGTGTTTGAAAGGTTTTTTTTGTTTGTTTTTTTTGGGGTTTTTTTGTTGTTTGTTTGTTTTACCAACCTACACTCAAGGTTGGTAGGTACATAAGCATTCCATAGGTTCCGTAAGTTAAGAGCACATTTATTTGGAGCAAAGCATCTGATCTGCCGCAGGCACTTGAAAGTGCTTCTTTGGTCTGTGTTCAGGAATGGAGGAGAGAATTGTCTACCTCATAAGCAGGACTTTTCTACACTACTTCTTCAGAAACTTTTTGTTAGTTGTGCCTTTTAACTGCTTTTTTTTTTTCCTCCGTTCAGGGAATTGTGGACCAATTTATGGTATTGGATGATTCCAGACATTGTCTACCCACAGTGCTTCTATAGGAAAAATGTAACATCACAATCAATTCGGTTACTAAATGTAATCATGATATTACATGAAGTCATTATCAAATACTAGCATATTTGTGAGCTATGTGTGCACTCAGTGTGTGGTTTTAAAATATTCACTTCTGAAAATGTGACCCTTGGAAAACTATAAAGACATTCATGCTAGAGCATTCGTTTTAGGAATCTTTCTCCATGGGCAAGACTGTTTGAACACACATTTGGCCTTTTCTAAGTAATTTCTTGGAAATTCTGCATTAACATTGTTACAAGATTGGAGGGCCTTATTAATATGATTTTATGACAGTTCATGAAAAGCATGTCCTGTGATACAAATGGATAAATTTTGCCTCATACCTTATTATTTTAGCACATGCCAGTAAGAATGCTACATTTTCCAGTGAAAATAGAAAATGTATTTTAAAATTTAACATGGTTTTAAATATTCTGGAAAGGACCTATAAACTTCAGTCAATGGAGATCAGTTAGCGTCAATTAAACTTAATAATACATAAGTTATATGAGAGAGAAGTTGGTAATTTAAGATGTCTTTGTTCAAGATAAAGGATATAGGAAACAATGTGGTATTCAAATGCTTATTTGACTTAAAAGCTAAAGAACTTCAGAGTTTAAGTCAACTAATTTTGCCAGTGTTGATGACTAAATTATTGCTCTTTGACTCAAATGACACTTATTGATGATGATGGTTTAATTTTTAATACAGTCTTAGTGTTCCTCGTTGTTTTCAATATCAATACATATAGTTTCTATGGAGATAACTGGAATCATCACTAGTAAATTACCCTATTCATTAACCATTTAAGGTAGAGAGGATTTATTATGTTGAGAATGCATACAGCTCATTCTATTGCTGAAATCAATTTTTTCCCCAGACAAATGAAAAATTGCCATGTTTTTCTTTTATTGTTGCTTTTTGAGTGTTTTTAAATGCTCAACCCATGTATTAAATATGTGTGTACTAAGTGCACTTTCTAATGAAATAAATTATGTTAAAAGAGCTGTTTCTTACAATAGGAAATCTTATGTGTTCTTGGAAAGAGTGCTTGCATGATCTAATGAAGTGTTTTGGATTTGGTGTGGAAACATTACAGGAAAAGAAAAATCTGTGCTTTGAAATGGAAGTGGGGTCTACTGTTGAAATTTGGTATATTTGCCCTTATCTTTCTTATGTGTTTATCAGTAGGCATTTGATATAGTCTGTGACAAGATAAAGCTTTAGAATCAGTTTGTAATAGATAAGGCAGACTTTGTGAGATGTCTTGTTATAGTTAAGTAAGATATTGTGATTTTTAAATTACAAACTGATTTCCTTCCTAGTTTTAAAAAAGTTGGTGTTCTGTTCTCAAGTTATCTGCTCAACCTGCTCTCTATTCTTCCAGAAAGAGTCCATAGTCTTCTGATAGTGTGCACTGTTGGTTCATTGTTTTTACAAGTAGGACTGACAAGCTGATGTTATTACTGTTGCCTTTTAATTTTAGCTGAGCTTTTTAAGCCAAATTTGTTTTCAAGTTTTGCAGTTACTATTTCTATTTATAATTATTTTTTAAAACTTTTAGAATACTTATTTGGTTTTTGAAGGATGAGCAGTGCTCATTGCATTAGTTAGTTCTACATTGCTGTACAACAAATTACCCCAAAGCACAGTGGCTTAAAACAAACATGTATTGTCTCATGGTTTCTGAGGATCAGGAGTCCTGGGGCAGCTTAGGGGGATGTTTCTGCCTCAGGGTCTCTCGTGAAGTTGTAATCAAGCTTTCAGCTAGGGCTGCATCATTGAAGTCTTGACTGGGGCTGGAGGAACCAGTTCCAAGAAGGCTCACTCACATGGCTGTTGGCTAGAAGTCTCAATTCCTTGCTGTGTGGGCCTCTCCACAGGGCTGCCTGAGTGTTTCAAGACATGGCAGCTGTCCTCCTTCAGAATGAGTGATGAGAGAGAGACACCTAAGCTGGAAGCCACAGTCTTTTATAACCTGGTCTTAGAAGAGGTAGTCCATCCTTTTTTGCCCTCGTCATACACTGTGGGAGCATACTATACAGGCAGGGTGTGAATACCAGGAGGTGGAAATCATTGTGGGGGTCATCTTGGAGGCTGCCTTCCACGCTTATTTAGGTGTTGTAATTAATGCTCATTGGAGAATTACACAGAAAGGTAAGAGCTGGCTTTTGGGGAGGCACAATGAAAGATGTGATTTGAAAAAAGGACCTTCTTAGGGAATATTTTTGTTAAATGTGTACTTAAAGTATTTTAAAAATGAGATTCGTTTTATATATAGCAAATAAGGGATGTTTTGGGGGAACAGAGCAGTTTTTCTATTAATGTTAGATCTTAATCAGCTTGCATTTTTTTTCTGTTTCTCTGTGTAAGTGATAACTGTATATGTTTAAAAAAATTTTTTTTAGAAATTTTTTTTACCATTTATCTACATCCATATAGATACACCATATAATTCTAAATTTAATCTTGTAGTTCCCCACCGTTGTGATTATTTACTTAAGGTAGCATGAGGAGTTTTGTTTTGAGAACTTGCCGTATAGCATACTCAGAATACATAGAAACAAAGATGATTTTTTGTGGAGTTCCAGTCCACTAGGGATCTTGGACTCTTAACAAGAGTATCCGCATTTTTCTCAGCTCTTTGTATAGGATTATGTAAGAAAGTGGCAGTGCTGTTAAGCTATTAGCCTCTAGATGAATTGGAGATAATCTTGGCTTTTGCTCAAAGAGAATAAGAAAGAGGGCAAGAAAACATTTCATACTCCAAATTAAGATTTGTGAATAAAGATATTTAGGTGCCTTAGTTGAAACAGTAAAAGAGGAATAAAGGAATAACTAGACCTGCAAGAGGAGAAGAACAGGATGAGGATATGAAATGTGGATTGAGTCAGGAAGAGTGAGTGATCTCTAATAAGCTGAGAGCTTCTATATCCTGGCCCTGGATAAGTAAATGAAGCTTTGTTACAATCAGTTATTTTACCAATATGGAAAGAACCTAATTATAGCAGTATATTCCAGCAAGCTTAATTACGATACTTTAGAGTTAATGGGAATGTTGGAGTAGCACTGTAACTAGAGATTACTGCCTAGAAAACAGATCATATAAATAGGAATTTTTTCTTCCATTACAAAATGGATATATTCTATTTAACAATCTTTAATCATCATTTAACATGTAACTTGAGGTCCAGAGTTATTTGTGACATAAAACAATGACCGTTCCATTATTTCTCATGATTTTGTGGATCAGGAATATAGGCAGGGCTCAGCTGGGTGATTCGTCTCTTTCACATGGTATCTATGGGGGTCACTCGGTAAACGGCTGGCAGATGAGCTGGTCACAGAGTCCAAGATGGCTTCACTCACTTGTCTGGCACTTTGTTGGACATGGCTGGAAGGCTGGGTTCAACTAGAACTATTGACCAGAGTAGATGCATGTGATCTCACCAGTATGACAGTCTTAAAATGGTCAGGACTTCCAGAGAAAATGTTCCAAGAGAGCTAAGTAGAAGCTGTAAGACTTTGTTATCAGTTTCCCATTGTTGCTGTAACAAATTGCCACAAATATAGTGGCTTAAAAGAACACAAATTTATTCTCTTAGAGTTCTGGAAGTCTGAGGTCCAAAATTAGACTTAAGGGGCTAAAATAAAAGTGTTAGCAATGCTCTGTCCTTCTGGAGGCTCTAGGGGAGAATCCGGTCCTTGTTTCTTCCAGCTTTTGGTATTCCTTGGTTCTTGCTCACATTAATCTCTGCTTCGGTTGTCACATCATTGACCTTTTTGCCTGTCTTTTATAAGGACCCTCGTGATTACATTTAGGGCCCACCTGGATAGTTCAGGATAATCTTTCTCAAAATCCTTAACTTAATCACATCTGCAAACTCTCCTTTGCCATATGAGGTGATGTAGTCACAGGTAGGAGGATTAGGATGGGGACATATGGGGAGGGGTATTATTCAACCTACCACAGTTTATGACCTAGCCTTGGAAGTCCCAGAATGTCATTTCTGCTGCATGCTATTGGTCAAACAAGTCACTAAGACCAGTCTAGACTCAAGGGAAGGGAAATTAGGAGGAGATATTCTATGTAGGTAACCATAACTAATAATTGTAGTTTGTTCCTTTATATCAGTTCCTTTATATCCGTTATAACATTTAAAAATTAATCGTTTCTGTTGGAAATCTTGTATTACATCTTTCTTTATTAATGCATACCAGTAACATATTAGTTTTTGTTTGTGTGCCTTAAGACTTTTGACCATTCGTTCTTGTACTGAGTGCCAGTATAGTGATAGTGATTCGTTTGATTGATAGATATGTGTAGAGACAGAGGGAGACAGAGATGTATAGGACTCTTTCCTCTGTATCAGGATATCTTAGCCTTGGCGGTATTGACGTTGGGGCTGGTAATTCTTGTTGTGGGGCTGTCCTCCACATAGGATATTTAGCAGCATCCCTGTCTTCTAGCCACTAGATGCCAGTAGCACCCTCCCACCCTCCTCACCCCAAGTTTTGTGTCCCAAAAATGTCTCTAGACATTGCCAAATATTCCCTGGAGGAGACACTGGGTGGGAGGAAAGGGAGGAATTTAGCAAAACCAATCTGCTTGAGGGCCATCGCTTTATATGAAATGCTATATCAGACTCTTCACCTCATTATCAAATAAACGAGCTTTGTGATAACTCTTTTCCTTGATTGTGATGCCCTTTCACTTCTAAGTTCTTAACTAAATTCTAAATATTAGACCCTTAGAAAACAGGGCTTTCAGATAAGTCAAACACTGCCATAGTTGAATTCACCAGTAATTTGCTGGTGTTCCTCTCAATAGTCACTGTTTTCTTACTTTTTATAGCAGTTGTGACAAGCAAATTTTTATAAAGATGTTTGTAGATAGGAAAATTGCAATAATATAAAGTCTGCAACTTTATAGGGTCATCCAAAGGGTCAGGCAGAAATAAAGATAATGGATAATCTTGAATGTTGGGAATGATCTGATATTGAACCACTATCAGTGGCGACTGTTTTAGTTTTTCTAAAAATAGTGATGAATTTGTATAACTATACTCTCAGCTGGTTTTCTCTGGCACGAGAGAATATAAAGCTAACTGGAACAAATAGGGACTAAATTCCTGAGTGCAGATTTTATTAGCATCTTGCTCGTCAGCTGAATTAATTAGTATGTAAGATTCTAGCCTTGTCTTTGACTCATAGGTTTATGCTTTAAGTGAATGAAAACAACAACATGAAAGCAAGTAGTTATTTGTTAAAATATAATAACGTGGTTACCTCAAACCATCTGGTAAATGACTCTTCTAGACAAAGGACCTTGCAGGTAACAAAACGTCATTCCTCTTTTTTTTTTTTTGAATTTTATTTCATTTTTTTTATACAGCAGGTTCTTATTAGTTATCCATTTTATACATATCAGTGTATACATGTCAATCCCAATCTCCCAATTCATCCCACCCCCACCCCCACCCCCGCTTTCCCCCCTTGGTGTCCATACGTTTGTTCTCTATCTCTGTGTCTCTATTTCTGCCTTGCAAACCGGTTGCTCTGTACAAAACATCATTCCTCTTAACCTCTGAAACGTTTACTTTGACTGTGTTTGATGGCAACATATTTGAACATACTGCTTTTTTCTCTGCCTTAGTAAAAGTATAACGAGCACGGTTTTGCTTGTACCAGATGTCCGAGTCCTTGTATACTGTATTTTAATACGATGATTTTCTTTGGGGCTACTTAACTTCTATTTGTAGAGATAATAGTCATCACACCAGATGCCCCCAGAACGCTGTGCTGTTTCCGTTGGCATGCTTTCAGACCGTGTCATAGTGCTGGCGAGGTGTGTCGGATTTGTTCTGCCCCTGCCCCAATCCATCCCCAGTGCCCTCGGACCGCTCTGCTCTATCCTCATTCATCCCTTGTGGTAAACTTTGCTGCTGTGGAAGGAGGTCTGCTTCTCGGGCGTCTCTGTTGTTGTTTCTAATGTCTGCTCTTTGTCACTCTTCCATGGTGGTTTTTTTTTTTTTTCTTCCAGTATCTCTTTCTCTCTTCACCCTTATGCTATTCAGTAGGGTTTAATCTTGATAGACATTTCAGGGTCACAGACCACTACTCTCCTGTCTCTCCAGCTAGCCAGTTACACCTATCACATTGCTATGGACCTCTGACTCTTCAGATCTCACACTGAAGATCTTGTATTTCTGCTAATGTTACGATTATGGCCGTTCAAAGGATTGTTGTTGTAAATACCTGAAAGGCACTTAGGTTCAGAGAAGTTTAGGCTAGAATGGTGTTCTTTATTACTTGGTTTAGTTTAGATTTTCTGTCTTTTTTCTGAGTTTTAGGGTAGACTATTTAGGGCATTGGGTTATTAAAACATTTGTAATTTTAAAAATAGCATGATATTTTGTAATATAACTTCTGAATTTCTGTTGTATAATGGTTCTTATATTTTATAGAAGACATCCCACTGCTACCACTATTGCTGCTGCCAACACCATTTTCATTACCATTACTTAGCAGTTATTGAATGTTTGCTACAGACATACTGAGCTAATTAAGTGAGTTTTCATATAATTATTCTGTTCACTTCTGTTGGAGAGAGAAGGAATTATCTCTATTCTATGGATTAAGATGCTGAGGCTAAGAGGAGCTTGCCCAAGATCCTAAAACCTCTGTGGCAGAGTAGAGTTTTTAGCTTAGCTTTGTTTGACTTTAGAATCCCTGTTCTTATTATTGCACCTTTCTGTAGATATTCATACCTGGAATTTTTTTAACATGTGCTGGGAAAAAAGGTAACAACTCAAATGCTCAATAAAAGTCACATGTGCTGGTAGTATATCTTAGTCTATCTTTTATATGTTTGCATAATATACACATTCAATACAAAAGCAAATATAGCATTGTTACTTTTAAAATAAGGGAAATCAAAGTAAAATCAGTGTGCAAAAAAGTTTATAAATTGTGGGGGGATTTTGAAAAAGTCAGAAAACTAGTATTTGGGACTTCCAACTGTTATAAATCTTTAACTTTCTAACCGTCATTCTAACTTTCCTTTAGATTTTTAAATGAGTTAAAAAAAATCTAACATGCTATTCATAGAAGACCTTTCTAAACTTAGAAAATTTATTTGTGTAACAAATATATGTTACTCTCCCTACCATAATAGACTCGGTACTGGACACTGGAGGCATGTCAGAGAATTAATTCAGGGAAATACTCTCATGAAACCTACATTTTTGAGAGAGGAAAGATAAGAGCAATAAAGTAAACAATAAAATAATTATAGATAGTGTGTGCTATTAGAAGAATAAATAGAAGGACATTTACTTTACTTAAAGTGATCTGGGAAGGCCTCTGTTTAGGTAATATTTAAGCTGAAAATAAAGGATTGAGACGAAGCCATTCATTCAGACAGATGGAGAAAGAGCATTCTCAGAAGGAAAAGCAAATACCAAGACCCTGAGATAGGAAGGGACTTCACATAGTGTAGAAATTGAAAGGAGGCAAATATGAGTGAAACTTAATGAACAAAGGGTAGAGTAGAATGGGATGAGATGTAGGTAGGCAGAAGCCAGATTAGCCAGGACCTTTCTGGGTAAACCATATGAAGGCCATTCAAGCATTTAAGCATTAGTGAAATGGTATTTCAAGAGCCCTCTGACTGCTATTGGAGAACAAATTGGAGGGTGCAAATGTGTAAGCTGGGAGACCACTTAAGAAGCTGTTACAGTAGTCTAGGCTAGCAATGATGGTGGCTGGGACTAGGTGGCCATAGAGATGAAGAGGAGGAGATGGAGTCAAGATATACTTGTGAGAGTGAACTGATGGGACTTGCTGATGGGTTAGAAAGGGTCAGATAACTAAGGGAAAGGAAATAGTAAGTGATGACTTAGGTTTCTGACTATAGTGACTGAGTAAAAAGTGTTATTATTAACTGTGAGGGAGAAGACTGGGGAAAGAATAGATTTGGGGGTGTGGAACTTGAAGTGTTAATTTTGGACATGTCAAATTTTAGATACCTTTGTGAATATAAATGGAGATGTCAAGTAAGTAGGTATGTGTGTTTATGCATGTGTGTGTATTTATACACTTAAATCTGGAGCTCATAGAAGTTTAGGCTGAAGATGTAAGTGTGGGTGTCAACAGCTGTATATAGATGGAGAGGAAGATCCAGGACAGAACTCTGAAAAGCACCAATGTTTATTGGAAGGGAAGATGAAGAAGGATTAGAACTAGAGGGAGACTGAGGAGTGTCTACAAAGTCAGGAAAAATAACAAGAATAGTGTATTCCAGAAGCTAAGTGAAGAAGGCAGCATTTCAAGAAAGAGGGAATGATCTGATGCTTTAGATGGTTCAAATAAGAGGAAGACTGGCGAGGTGGGAGGGTGGAGTAAAGAAGGTCTATTGGATATAATAACGCAAAAGAGAGTGATGTCTTTGTCAAGAATTATGTGGGGAGAAGCCAGATTTTAGTTGGCTGAGGAGGGAGTATCAATAAGGAAGGATTCAACTCTTTAAAGGGAACTTTGGATATGGAGGGCAGGAGGTGTTGGGAAGTAGCTTGAGTACTACTAAGGTTCCCTCTTTCCTCATCAGTCAGAAGTCTGAACTTATTTTAAATATATGTTACTAGTTTACTCATTTTTTACAGAGTCCTGTGTAGAATTCTAGTTTATCAGAGAAAAATGTAATATCACAGGTAAGCAAATTATACCTCTTTTTAGCAGTATTGTGTAGAAAATATACAGGCCATTTAGCAAGTAATGTCTTTTCATTTTCTTTAGTAAGAAGCTTAGAGAAATCAAGAAGATGATTTGAAACTCCACTTTCAAATTAAAATACCTGAAGGCTAGGGAGAACATTTTTTTCCTGGGATGTGGGACTTTAAGTGCTAAAACTGAAAGAGTCCCAGGCAAACTAGATGGTTAGTCACCCTACCTGCCCACGGGTGACAGTATTTTTGCCATTCTCACAGATTAAGGCTTTTGACTCATAGGAGAGGTTGAGAAAGGGATCCAGGTAGAGTTTCATGTCCCTTCTGCACTACTGCTTTTTCCCTTCCTCTAGGTCTGTACCACAGTGGACACTTTATTAGGGCTCCTTCTATTACATTTTGTGTCTGGTGAGATTTCTGGTGAAAGAACCTGCAAGAAGGTGCAGACTCCACAATTTATTCGTACCCTAATGCCTTCACACTGTTGCACTGGCTGTCACTCTGCCTTCACCTGTTCCCTTACTATTCTAGCAGTATGCTTATGGTGTCCGGTTGCATCTGTCTCAAGTAAGCATGTGCTAACGTCTCCTCTGTCCTTGCAGGTGCCTGCTTCTCTTTTGATCTAGGGCCAATTGTTTGCTTTGTGACTTGAGTTCTCTTATGGGTTTGAAATAAGTCATAAATTTGAATTTAGTTTGACTTCATTTCACTGTAAGGGTGGGAGCAATACTCTTTGTAGCTCTCTATATCTCACAGTGAAAACTAGAACCTGCTTCACAAAGTTTAATGTACATATAAAATGATCTGGGAATCTTACTGAAATACAGATGCTGTTTCAGTAGATTTGAGGTTGAGCTTGAGTTCTGCATTTCTAACAAGTTCCTAGTGATTCAGTGCTACAGATCCAGGGGGGCAATATTTTGAGTAACAAGGTTATAGCAAGTGTTTTTGTTTTTAAGGTGAGAAAGTTGAGGTCATGTAGATAAACTCAGGCATCCTTGCATTTTGAAAGGAAGCAGGCAAACATGTGAGAGTGATAATGTAAGATGTGGCATATTTTGTGAGCTGGCAGAATTTTGCTTGTGTGTTAGAAAGATCTTATGGTTTAAAAAAAATTATTATAACCTTTTTTTCTACTCACAGGGACCTGTTAACAACATTATAAAAAGTGTGAATTGTTAACACTGATTTTATAGTTATGCAACGATCACTTTTGAGTAATAAATACTGTGTAATAGATTTATTCCTTTGTTCTCATTTCTTTTTCTTTCCCATTATTACCTTGAATATACTGTTCATTGGTTAGTCTCATTTCTTCAGTGAACCATGTCCTCTTGTCATACTGTTTTTCTTCTGCTTTTCTTCATCCTGTTCTTCCTATGTTTTCCCCACTCAATTTTGTATTACTTTTAAAATTTAGAAACAATCCCAAATTTCTGAAAACGTTTCAAGTGTAGTACACTAAGATTTTTTTTCCTTCCCCTGAATCATTTGAGAATAAGTTGCTGACATGATGCTCTGTCATCCCTGGCACAGGGTAGGTTCCTTGGGAGGCAGTCTCTGAGACAAAATTTAGCATGCAGGAAGTTTACTGGGAGTGCTGTTTGGAATCCTTACCTTAGAAAGGGAAGGGAAGGAAGGAGTTTTGGGCAGAGGTAGAAGTAAAGTGATGCAGTCTCAACCGAAGCCTTAGCTGAACCTGAGGAGAGGTCTAGAGATAGAACGACCCTTCAGTGCTGTCCTGAGTTGGATGAGAGGTCCAGGCCTCTTCCTCTGTGAAATTACATGCGGAACTGCCCTGGGCAGGGGGCGGAGCCTTGGGTGAGGCAGCATTCTTCAGCTGAAGCAGTCCCCTAAGAGGACTGTCACTGAGGGCTGTCTCTCGGAAGGACTTCGGGCAGCTAAGGATCAACTGTGCATCACGATGCCCACTACAACTGGAGTACTTTAGCCTATACTTCCTACAAAGAAGAATATTGTCCCATATAAGCCACAATATAACATGGATAGATTACTACCATCTTATTCTCTGTCACTCAGGTTTCACCAGTTGTCCCAATAATGCTCCTTTACAACAAAAAAATCCAGTCCAGAATCACATGTTGCATTTAGAATTTCCTTTATTTGAAACAGCTTTTCAGTCTTTCCTTTGGCTTTCATTACCTTGATAGTTTTGAGGATTACAGACCAGTTATTTTGTAGCGTATACTTCAATTTGGTTTTGTCTCTTTCCTCATGAATAGATTCGAGTTATGCATCTTAAGTAGGAATATCACAGAAGTAGTTTTATGTTCTTTTTTCATCCTATCAGTTGCTCATGATTTTTCTTTGTTCGTGATGATGTTAACTTTTTCTTGATTAACCATTTCCTTTGAACATTTGACGAAGTAATATCTATCTGACTTATCCACTAGAGAGTTACTATTTTCCTTTTTGTAATTAATATTTTGTGGGGAGGTACCTTGAGTCTATGAAATATCCCATTCCTCATCAACTATTCAAGTTATGAATTCATATCAATATATATTCATGGATTCTTACTCTATTTAATGGGTTACAATTGATTACTTTCATTTTTGACCCTCAAACAGTCCCATATTTCACCAGTGGTAACTCCTTCAAGTTGGCTTCTGTGTCTTTTTGACGTCTCCGTTACTCTTTGAACGTTTCCTTACTTTCTGGCACCATGAGATGTTCTAGGCTAATCTTAGCACATTTCCTACCCTAGCCCTGGAATCAGCCATTTCTATAAGGAGCCCTGTTTTTTTTCGGTGTAGAATGGTATTTAGAAACCAAGACGTGCACATTAGGTGTACTCATAGCTATTAGGGTGTTGCTGTTCTCAGGCCCCCACAGTGGACAGAGTTAGTGAATATATGAATGTATGTATTTATATACATAATAAATATTATTTATATTTCTCTATCCATATCTATTATAACATAAGAGTTCATAACAATTTTTCCAATCCTGATCCAACATCACAGAGTACATTCTTGTTTCTGTCTTTCTGTATTTCTAACTTTATTTTCTGATGGAAAAATACCTGACTCCCATTATCCTTAATATATTTATTCTTTTGATCATTCCTCCTACATGTCACCAATATCCCATCACCACCATTGAATTTATGCTCATTTCATTAAATAATTCAATTTTTTTTGTTATGGCAGTCAGTCCCTGCTTTACACAGTTCCCATAAGCATGAATTTTAGTAACCACGTTTTAGTTAAATAACACCAGTCCCCAACAACAAGGTTCAAATTTTATTTACCACGGTATATTAACTCTGAGTAATTGCATAAAGTATTAACTTTGCTGCTAGCTCCTCAGTCCACAAATCACTGTGTAAAAACAGGGGGTGCCTCATGATTGTGACCAATCATATCACTCTTTCACGGTCTGTCAGTGATTGGTCACTACTTATCTGTTATTCAGTTCACACACAGACAGCAAAATGTGTAGTTGTGTTGCCTCCTTGTCTCCCAGTGATAAACCTATAAGACGTTTAAAAAAAAAAAAAAAGATAATGAAAAGGGAATGGACCCAAAAAAGATGAAAATGCAGCAAAGAAAAGTGATAATGCTGAAGTGAAATTTTAATCAAATGCAAATGAGGTTATAGAAGAAATAGCTGACTGTGGGAATGTTCACACTGCTGTTGAACTGCTGCCATTTGAGAGACTCCAGATATGCAGCCAGAGGAGCTAAGAGACCGCAAACTTATGGACATGAATGAGGAAAGTGAGAAGGTTGTGATGAAAAGGATGATGTTCCAGAGAAGTGACTCTGGTAAAAATTTCACATTGAAGGAACTGTCAGATATTTCATGATATTAAAAATATGAAAGATAAAATGCAAGCTATTTCAGACTTAGAAAGGAGTGTGACAATTCACCAAGGCATAGAAAAGATGCTTGTTCCATTTTGTAAGTTATATGATGAGAAAGAGAGTGCTAGCACGATTGAAGCGACTTTTGATCATTTAATTTTTTTTTTACAAAGCATAAAACACTTTATTTCTCAGTGTTTCTAATATTTTAAATTACAGTATATTAAATAAATATCAGTTTTACTATTTAAAAACTTTCCCTATATATTTATAACTGCCAGTAAGAGAATTTTTAATGTTTTGGAAAAAAAAATTTAAGGTCACAGAACAATTATGGTTTTTCCCATCAGTTATTGTTTGCTTTGCAGCTTGCATTGTCATTTTTATGTCCCCACACTATTGTGCAAAATGAGAACTGCCCATATTCTAGCATGTTTCACTTCAAACTTTCATATATATTTGAAAACTTATACATATTTTATTTATATTATTGCTTGAATACATTGATTTAAAAATATTTTTAGCATGCAGGTATCCTAAACCCGAGATTACTATTGTGAAGTGAGCGAAGGAGGTATCATCAGCAGAGACCCCTGATAGTATTGGTATAGTACAATCTTGCAGTATTGATTGTTTGTCAGATGTTTAATGCAACTGGAAAAGCATCTATTTGACAGAACTTCTTGCTTGTTTGAAGTAGAATGCTTTGGTTATAGTGATAGTCTTTTTTTGTTGTTTGTTTGTTTGTTTGCATCAGTGTTTTAGACTGTCTACAGAATATTTATTTTTATTATTTAACCCTAGACCTTGTGGATATGATCAACTAATAATTGCATGTTTAATTAACTGAAAGATTACATTTATTATCTTAACAAAAGACAAAATCACTTATATTTAATTATATTTAAATAACGTATTTTCAAAGTTGTTGAAATAACGAGAGCAAGTGAGACGTAAGAAGCAACAAAGATTATGAATATCTTTAGGATGAATGAGTAGGATAAAAGGACCACACACAAGGAAACCTTCAGAATATTGTAAAGAGAAACTGTGTAACTGAACTTTAGGGAAATATATTTTAAGAGTATATTCTTGAATAATTTGGAAGTCTTATGTAAGTTCACTTTAAGGCCATTCATGAACTTTTTTCAGATTCAACCTCCATGCAGCTTGATATCTAACTTCTGTTGTGCATTGTGATGGTGGTGGTAGAGGAGGAATTGTGTTAACTGAGTGTGTGTGTGTGTGTGTGTGTGTGTGTGTGTGTGTGTGTATGGGGGGGAGGGGAGGGAGAAATAAAAATATTGCAATAAATTCTTCTCTGTCCATATTTTATTTTTTGATTACTATTTAATATATATGCGTTGCCTAAGAAGTATAACACAATGTTTGGAAAGGAATAAGAAATATTTTATGGGCCAATTGAAATTTTGTAAAGATAAAGGATAAATATAACTCAGTTTTCTTAGGCTGTATATATAGTAAATAGTAATCAAAAAATAAAATATGGACAGAGAAGAATTTATTGCAATATTTTTATTTTTTGATTACTATTTAATATATATGCGTTGCCTAAGAAGTATAACACAATGTTTGGAAAGGAATAAGAAATATTTTATGGGCCAATTGAAATTTTGTAAAGATAAAGGATAAATATAACTCAGTTTTCTTAGGCTGTATATATAGTGTCAAGAGCAGAAACTAAACTGTAAGAACCTCCGAGAAATGGAGAGACATATAGTGTGTGTGTACACACATACACACATGTGTATATATTAACATATTAGGGCAGTGCAAGAATCCCCCAGTTTGCTCTACTTTGCCAATTCTAATGTAACTCTGAAGTTAAAAAGTTTAATCTCAGTGTGTATGCAGAAGTTAAGCATTTAATGAAAATGTCTTTTGAAGAAAAAAGGTTTAATTTTGGGTTGTTCTGTAGATTGATTAGTTAGTCCTCATTTTTAGGACAATGTAGGGAAAAAGGAATGATACTTATTCTATAGATAATGGCAAATGATATCACTAGGAGGTAAGGTGCTGCTGAACAGTAACTAATCGTAGGATTTAACCTGTCAGCGATCAGCCTTTGAGACTCAGTCTTCAGTTATATCCCTACTCACTGTAGCGTGCTTCTTCATGAATGTTTAGGTGGTATGCCTCTTATTTTTTTTTTTAATCCTACTAGCTATATAATAAACAAGAAATATAGAATCAGAATCTTAGAGCTAGAAGGGATGCAGAGACCCTAAACTCCTCATTTTATGTAATATGAAACTGAGATCTAGAGGATTTATGATATAGTCAAGATTTGGTGACTAGTTATATATATACATATATAGCAGGGCAGGGATTAGTGTCAAGGCTTTTGGATTTTTAGTTCAGTGCTCTTCAATATAATAAATTTCTTCAGGGTTAGCAGGGGAGATTAGTGCTATACTATAGGGTATCCTGTTGTTCTGAAACCAGTAGAAACCATGTAATTTTCCCATTCAGAAAATATTTTATTTGTTAACCATAATAAATCAGTTGATTTCCTCTTCTTTCTTTTAACTTTGATGGATTTGAAAATGATGTATATGAAAGGGAATGATATTTTAGTGGAGAAAAAAGGAATTTGAAAAGGTATTAGTATTTTAGTTAATTGCATTTTTACTTCAATTTCAAATACTAATGCATGACCAATGTTTTGACAGTGTTTTATATATTCATATACAATTGATTCTTGGTTCTTTTATGTTTTGCCATTGAGAATTTACTCATTGAAAGCGAAGTAGAGCAAGAGAATGAGAATCTGGGTTCTAGACCAAGTTGTGTGTCCTTGAGTAAGTCACCTGACATCCCTGGACCTAAGTGGCTGAATCTTCAAAATGGAGAATTAAGTCAGTATACTACCAAGTGGGCATACTACTGGCATTTGGGCTGGATAATTCTTCATTATGAAGGGCTCTCCTGTGCATTGTAGGATGTTTAGAATCCCTGATGCTAGTAGCATTTCTCAGTCATTATCACATCCACAAACAACCCTGCATTTCCAGGCATTTTCCAGGGTGAGGTAGCATATTGAGAACCACTGGCAGACTGTTTCTAAGGATCCTCTCAGCTCTAACATTCTGTGAAAGAATTTTTATTTGGGGAATGATTGAAAGGGAAAAAGGCAATGCAATGACTGAAAATTCTTTGCTCCTTCCTAATATTAAGCAATTTTATTTTAAAATGAATGTTTTCTGGGGATTTATGTCACCATACCCACAGATATACCAACCACTTATGATGTTCCAAGATGAATAATTTTTTTATAACTCACTTTAAGCTTTCCATCTATAATATAATGTATCCATGTTATGTATACTTAGTTATATGATTTTTTTAATTTAATGTTATATAGTACTGTTTCTCTCTATACCTAATAAGTAAAAGTAACAAGATCTGACTCTTTTTTTTTCTTATTTTGGCCACACCACGCAGCTTGTGGGATCTCAGTTCCCCGTCCAGGGATTGAACCCAGGTCGCGGTAGTGAAAGCGCCGAATCCTAACCACTAGACCACGAGGGAACGCCCCAGATCTGACTTTTTTTTAAAAAGTTGTATTGTTGTTTTAATATCTTAGCCTTTAAAAAAAAAAGGAAAATCATTATATATAGTAATTATTTGCCTTGTCTCTTTTCCTTTGGCATGAAGGAAGGGAAGGAATATAGTCTGTGTTAAGTAGTGTATATAATTACTCCAAATACACAAGTAAGATGTGTAAAAGCAACCACAAATCAATAGTATGTTTGATTATCCTAAAAAGAAAAAACTCCATGAGATGACAGACATAAGAGAAATAAATTACTGTACATCTAGTATTTACTATTGCTTAAGCCAGAGTTAAATAATTAACAGGTTACTACATTAATGAGGTTAATAAAGGTGATGATTAATTGGGTACTATCACCTTCCTCATCATTACTGCTGGCCAACTCCTGTCCTCAACTGTTATACCACTGGACCGCCTCAGACTAGGAATTGGTTAGCTGCCCTTAAGTAAACTGGATCCCAGTCTAGGTTGCACTGAAGCCCCAGGCTGCATGTTACCTTCCCCTGAAGGTTAGTGAAGTGACAGTATTGCATGATCTAAGTAAAAATTTCTTTACTAAATAATGTACAAGTTGCAGTAAACTTTTAAATGATAAATAAAATTACAAAATCATACTTAAATACTTTTTTTTTGGTCTTAGCTAAGGCATGTATTTAAAAAATAATTTATATGTCCTTTTATAATTAATAGTCATTATTTTAAAAGACAAGACCTGTTAATTGAAATTTACTAAATTAAAAAGTTCTTTCAATTTCTAAAGTGTTTCATTTTTCAATTGGAATGTCAGTTTTTATAAGTATATTGCTTAGTCATATTAATTTGTTTCTTTTAAAAAATATTGCCTTGTAGCTTTATAAACCCTTTTTGGTGCATGTTTGATTTTTTTGGCATTTAATATGATTTACTTTGCTTAAATTATTTTGCATACAGCATGGTTTGCATTTTAAGTTTGTTTTCTTTAATGTGTTATATATTTATTGTAAATTTAACCTTACCCGTTGGAACTCTTGGTTCTGTTAAAAGTCTAAGCAGTTTTCTATTTAGAAATATGGGTAACTGAAACCTGTAATCCCCAAAACTGTTGTTTAAATGCAGCAGTTCCATCTCTGTTCTTTTCATAAATCTCTTTTTAGGTCAAATTGTGATTTGTGTTGCCAAGGCTACTTACTCTCCTTTCTCAGGGAAGATGCTGGGGTGGGGCTTAGAAGAAATACTAGGTGGTCAAACGATCAGAAACTGCATCACGGGAAGCTTCAAGGGTACTGAGTTATGTGTAATTAAAGGAATAGTGCGTGCATTAAACTGTTCCTTTAATGTCATCTCAGGGTGATGTTGGCTTCGGTACTTTTCCTGCTGTCTATTATAAATGATTCTGAATTTTTCCCTTGATTTGTGATCTTATATTGATGTTTATGTCCATGATAATAGACTGAAATAAGTTACCACATTTAGAATTATCGTTGCTGTGAAAGCGTATTGGAAACCAAGACCTTTCTTTTTGTTCTTTAGATTTTCTTTCGTTTCAAGTTTGGATTTATACTTGTAAAGTATGGTTAAATTTAATGGAAGGTTTAACAATGAAAATGACAGGTCATAGTTTTTTGAAAATTATTTATTTATTTTAAAAATTGAAGTATAGTTGATTTACAATGTTGTGTTAGTTTGAGGTGTACAGCAAAGTGATTCATTTATACATATGTATACATCTATCCTTTTTCAGATTCTTTTCCCTTATAGGTTAAAATATTGAGTATAGTTCCCAACAAGTTATAATTTTTATTACATAATGTTATAGAACTCACTCTGTCGAGGGGGGTAGTTTTGTTTTCCAGCACCACCTTTGTAAACACGTTTTGTTTTATAGCAGAGGCTAAAATGAAGTGTAGGTGTTCCACTTACTTTCTTCTACTGAAGTATTTTGATTTTCAATTTAAGATGTATTTCTTAGTACAGTAACTTATTTAAAAAAGAAATACACTAGGCTTAGTTTATCCTAAAAGATATTTTAGAACCACTTGTCGATATTGGACTGAAGATTTTTTAAAAATTATTTTTAAGGGGAAATATAGTAATAAACTCCTTTGACCTGTCCTACCTATTTGTTGTATTGGAATCTTTTGCCACTTAAAATAACTTGGCAATTGATTGGGGTCTGGAAATTTCTTTCAAGGATTTTGTTTTAATGACATTTGACCTATATTCCGAAAACATGAGAATATTTTTAGTACAGTGTAACAATAAAAAAATAAAAATGTAGCAAGATGGGAGTAATTTAGCATACTTTTTCTGAGAGAAATTTTGCAAAATTTAAAAAATCCTTCAATGTATGCCCTTTTTTTGGACTCAGTAATGCCACTAAGAACCTACCATAAAGAATTTTCAGGGGAACATAAAAAGATTTAGGTACAGGTTTGTATAAGTGTTATTTATAAATGTGAAAAAGAATAAAGAATAAATATCTTGTCATAGGGGATTAAACTACTATGTATCATATGATGAAATAAAATACCACCAATACAATTATTGCCTTAAAAAATTTAAGGGGGAAATATTCACCACATAGTGCTTTGTGAAAATGGCAGAATACAATTTTGTGTATACCTCTCTATAGAAAAAAGATTGAAGGATAATACATCAAAATGTTTATTTCTGATAAATTATAGGTAGTTTGAAGGTTTTTTTTGGTTTGTTTTTCTGAGTCTCATTAACTTTTTACAGTAAAGGTATATAACCTTCGTAGTTGAAAAGTGTAACTTATTCATTTAGATAAACCAAAGGAATTTAGTATTTTAAATGTTATTTTCTAATTTTTACTTAAAAATCGCTCTTAAGTAATAAAACTCAACATCCTCATCCTTTTCATATATGTAAATATGAATAAATAAATATTTATGTGTGAATTATATATGTGTGTATATAAATATGGCTTATTTAATGTAAGATGTTTGCAGTAAATTCCTTTTTTTTTTTTTTTTATTAATGGAGGCTCTACAGTATTTGGGGGTTCTTTTGGTGCCTTCATTTCATTTTTTATTTTATTTTATTTTTTTACTGGGGTATAGTTGTTTTACAATGTTGTGTTAGTTTCGGCTGTACAGCAAAGTGGAGTTCCCTGTGCTATACAGCAGGTTTTTATAAGTTATCTATTTTATACATGTTAGTGTATATATGTCAATCCCAATCTTTGTTATATCCAAATTGATATAACAGTCAGTTTTGACTGAAAAGCACAAAGGCACAAGGCATTTTATGGCCAGGTTACAGGCAGTTGTTTTGTTCCCAGTGGTTCTATTCTAAAACTTGCATGTTGCATATTCCTGAAAAGCACAATTTAAAAGAATTTTCCTACTTTATTCTAAGCATTAATATAAAAGGTAAATCTTAGTATGTTTATAGCACTGATAAAAGTACTTGAATATATGTTACATTTTAGTTATGAAGGATTCTAAGACATTTTGGTAAAACCTAGTAGGAATTTTCCAGGATTAAAACAAATGTGAGGGGCTTCCCTGGTGGCGCAGTGGTTAAGAATCTGCCTGCCAATGCAGGGGACACAGGTTTGAGCCCTGGTCCGGGAAGATCCCACATGCCGCGGAGCAACTAAGCCCGTGCGCCACAACTACTGAGCCTGCGCTCTAGAGCCTGCGTGCCACAACTACTGAAGCCACGTGCCACAACTACTGAAGCCACGTGCCACAACTACTGAAGCCCACGCACCTAGAGCCCGTGCTCCACAAAAAGAGAAGCCACCACAATGAGAAGTCCACACACCGCAACAAAGAGTATCCCCTGCTCGCCGCAACTAGAGAAGGCCCACTCGCAGCAACGAAGACCCAGTGCAGCCAAAAAATAAATAAAATTAAAAAAAAAATAATAAATAAATAAAACAAATGTGAGCTTTAAAATGGTGATATTTGTTCTTCTATGACTAGAGGTCATTGAAATAGTGTAGTATAGGCTTGGTTGTAGGAATACTGTCCCAAATATATGTCTTGGGAAAAACTGCTTCTTAATCTTACCAATCAAAAAATTATTATTGTTTATTTTTCGCCACAGGAAAAAAAAAACTGATTGGAATTCAGCTTAAATTAGAGCCTACAGTTAGCTAATTTCCTTTCTCACCAGATGCCATTCTAGGTTTAAAAAAAAAAAAAAGAATGATAAACAATTGGTCAGGAATTTATTTTAAAATAAGCTTTTAGAACATGGCCTGGGGATTTGGAAACCTTTAGATCTGTGTCCTACAGCAAAGCCTGGGAACCCCTGGCATAGCTGGAGATAATATCTGTTCATCTGGTTTTCCCATAGTGCTTAGCAGTGTGTATATATTAGGAGGTATCTGTGTGCACAGGGAGTCTGATCCAAAGGTGTCAAGTTTAGACTACCTGATGACTAATCAACAAAGAAATACAGTAGCGGGACTGAAAAAAACCATGTCCCACCAACTCATTTGCCCAGATCTAGGAAGTCTCTTTCTTGTGTGGCCTTCTCTGAGTCTCCCTTCAAAAACTCTCTCTCTCCCTCCCTTTTTAAAAAATCTCTACATTTGTTCCTCATCTGTTTTTCTTACCTTGCTCTGTTTCTCATTTCTCCCTTTGTCTTTCTCTTCCTAATCCAACTTCTCCCCTTTTTAAGTGAATATAGTATAAAACAAATATTATATACTTATATTTATATAATAAAATATAAAAAGCTGCTGGATTAAATATATTTTTATTCCTGAAATAGGAGAAAAAAGCCTTAATTTGTGTTTTGTTCTCTCTTCTAATTTTTATGTGACAGTGACCCTCAGTTTTATATCTCCTAAACAGATAATAATTGAGCATTAAAATGATGATTCTGATGCACTATAATATTCCAATTCATCAAAGAAGTATTTCTTTTTAAAGAATTCAATATTACTTAGGTAGTAACAGTATTTTATAAGCTACATCAGTTCTCTGGTTGCTTTAGTTAACTAGAAAACTAACCGGAATACCTCATTCTTTGTACATTCTAAAAAATTAGAATTTCATTTAATAAAAGTGAAATTGCTTTAAATGTTTTAAACTGTTTTCTCTAATCTTCCTGGGTTACTGAAGCAAAACAAAATGTTGAAAGCGTTGAAAATTTTTATATTTAAACATGGAAAGTGCTTTCTTATGTTTTCAGGATTTATAATGAATATCTTAGGTGCTTTTTAATTCGGAAAAGATTTGTCTATACAATAATTGAATATATTTATGTTCTCAAGGACAGATCAGAAGGAGAGATAGTCCCACTTAAAATAATTTTTATTTGATTTGGTATGGTATAAATTAGCAGTTTGCAAGAACTGTCTTATTTACTCTCCCTCCAACAAAGACTTTTAACTGTGAAATCAAAAGGAAAAAAATTTTATTTGTAAATACTATCTCATAGACACATACAGATAATTTTCCTAATCTATATGTTTCTAAACATGGAACCCTGTTAAGCACAACTCCTTCAAACAATGAGAAATATCAGAAAGGGAAAAATGTAAGGAAGTCTGGATGTTAGTTGTTTTTTGCCACTATTGTGAATAAACACACTTTGGGAAAGCAAAACAGTTATCATTCCATTAAAATTTTTTCTGTCTGTGTTCATGAGGGATATTGGTCTGTAGTTTTCTTTTTTTTGTAATTTCTTGGTTAGATTTTATATTTAGGACTATTCTGGCCTCATAAAATGAGTTGGGAAGTATTTCCTCATTTTCTGTTTTTCTGAAAGAGATTATAAGTTTGTCTAGGGTTGGTGTTTGCTCTTCATTAATATTTGATAAAACTCATTAGTGAAACCATCTGGGCCTAGAAGGTTTTTTAGTGTGAATTTTATGGAAAGGTGCTTGGTAACAAATTTGATTTTGCTACTAGATAGAGCTGTTCAGATTTTTTGTTTCATCTTGTATCAGTTTTAGTAAGTTGTATTTTTCAAGGAATTTGTTCATTTCATCTAAGTTGTTGAATATGTTGGCATAAAGTTATTTGTAATATTCTCATTTGAATGTCTGTAGGATCTGTAGTGATGTCCCCTGTTTCATTCCTGATATTAGTAATTTGTGTTCTCTCTTTCTTGATTGGTGTACCTAAGGGTTTTTTAATTTTGTTGATCTTTTCAAAGAACCAACTTTAGGCTTTGTCTATTTCCTTTATTGTTTGTTTTTTATTCATTGATTTCAGCTCTTTTTGTTACTATTTCCTTCTTTCTGCTACTTACTTTTGGTTTCCCTTGTTCTCTTTTTCCTAGCTTCTTAAGATAGTACCATAGGTTGTTCATTTTAGCCCTTTGTTTTTAATATTAGTACTTAAAACTAGAAGTTTCCCTCTAAGCATTCACTTAGCTGTTTTGACAAATTTTGATATGCTGTATTTTCATTGTGATTCAGTTTGAAAAATATTTTCTAATTTCCTTTTTGATTTCTTCTTTGGCCCATGTATTTAGAAGATGTTATTTAATTTCTAAATTTTTTTCCTAGATATCTTATTGTTATGGGTTCCATTTTGGTCAGAGAACATATTCTTTACAACTTTAATCATTAATTTATTAACGCCTGTTTTGTGGATCAGCATATGGTCTATCTTGATGAATGTACCATCTACAATTGAAAAGAATATGCATTCTGTGGTTGTTGAGTGTAAATGTTTAAATATCAGTTGAATCAAGGTGGTTGGTAGTGTTCAGATAATGTGTTTTTTACTGATATTTTCCCCTAGTGTTCTGTCAGTTACTGAGAGAGAAGTTTTTGTATCTCCAAGTGTGATTGTGGAAATGTTTATTTTCCCTTTAATTTTGTCATATTTTGCATCATGCATTTTGGGTTTTGTTTGTTTTTCTTTTTATTTTGGTTGCATTGGGTCTTCGTTGCTGCGCATCGGCTTTCTCTAGTTGCTGCCAGCAGGGAATACTCTTCATTGCAGTGCGCCGGCTTCTCATTGCAGCGGCTTCTCCTGTTGAGGAGCACGGGCTCTAGGGGCGCAGGCTTCAGTAGTTGCAGCATGCAGGCTCAGTAGTTGTGGCACGCGGGCCCTAGAGCTTGTGGGTTTCAGTAGTTGCAGTGCGCGGGCTCAGTAGTTGTGGCTCATGGGCTTAGTTGCTCCACAGCATGTGGGATCTTCCCAGACCAGGGATTGAACCTGTGTCCCCTGCATTGGCAGGTGGATTCTTAACCATTGCGCCACCAGAGAAGTCCGCATCGTGCATTTTAAAGCTCTGTTATTAGGCATAAACAAATTGTTATTATGCCTTTTGATGAATTGACTCTTACCATTTTGAAATGTCCCTGGTTCTGGTAATACTGTCTTTAAGTCTACTTTATCTGTTATTAATATAGCCACTCCAGCCGTTATAAGCTTACTGTTTGTATAATGTATCTTGTACCATTCATTTACTTTCAACCTATTAAAGTGTAATTCTTGCAGGTATCATATAGTTGGGTCTTACTTTTTTATCCATTTTGACAATCTATGCCTTTTAATTGGATTGTTTAGTCCATTAACATTGAAAGTAATTGCCGATATAGTTGGATGTAGGTTTACTATTTTACTATTTGGTTTCTGCTTGTCCCTCTGTTTTTTGTTCTTCTGTTCTCATTTCCTGCATTCTTTTGGCTTAATATGTTTTAGAATTCCCTTCACATTATTTATTTAGCTTTCTAACTATGTCCTTAATGCATTTTGTCTGTATGTATGGTTGCTCTAGGAATTGCAAATATGCATTCTTAACTGTTTTCAGACTGCTTAGAGCTAATAGCACTTAGAGCCTTCGTGCCACTTCATATACATTGTAGAAATATTGCAACCGTATTTCCAAATTGGTCCATTTGTAACCTCCTTCATCCTTTATGCTTTGATGTCATATGTATTACATCTACATATGTTATAAACTCCACAAGGCAGTGTTGTAATTTTTGCTTTGGACAATCGGGTTTACTTAAATTACTAGGAAAAAAGTAGTTTTTTATATTTATTCAGTATTTACCATTTCTGATGCTCTTCATTCTTCCCTGAATATTTTACTTTCCAACTGGTATTTCCTTCCATCTGAAGAAGTTTCTTCTGCATTTCCTGTTTTGCAGATTGGCTGGCAACACATTTTTTCATAGTTTTAGTTTAACTGAGATACAGTTTGCCTTCATTCGTGAAGGATAAGGATATTTTTCTGGATATGCAATTCTGGACTGACAGCTTTCTTTTTCTTTCCGTATATTCAAATCATTGTTTTCTTTTACTTAATGTGTCATTTTTTTCCTGACTGCTTTCAATATATTTTTTTCTTTGTCATTGGTTTTCTTTATATTTATCCTACTAGGGGTTCACTGAACTTCCTGAATCTTTTGAAATTTTTGTCGTCCCCCCAACTTTGAGAAAGTTTTAGCCATTATTTATTTTAAAAGTTTTTTTGGTCCTTTTCTTTCTCCTCACCTTCTGGAACTCCAGTTATGTATATATTGACCTTTTGATATTTACCCTCAGGTCCCTGAGACTCTGGTTTACTATTTTTCAGTCCTTTTATTCTCTGTTTTTCAGATTGGGTAATTTTACTGATCTATCATTATGTTCATTAATTGCTTCTTCTATCACCTTCATTATGTTTTTAAGCCTATCCAGTTAATTTTAAAATTTCAGATGTTATATATTTCAGTTCTGGAACTTCAGTGTGTTTTTTATCATTTCTATTTGAGCATTTTTTTTTTTTACATCTTCAAATATAATTTTAATTACTACTTTAAATTCCTTGTCTGCTATTTCTTTTTTTTTTTTTGTAATACAATAAAAAAATTTTTTTTCAGAGTGTCATAAGTACAAAATTAAGTGCTCCAGAGGATTTCAGAGGACAGAGTCCTTTGGGCTAAGAAAATCAGGGCGGGCTACTGGGAGGCCAGGCATCTTTGGGTGAATGATCTTGGCTTTCCACAGAAACCAGCTTTGTTGGTTCTACCACATTCTTTTTTTTTTCACACACACACACTGTATTTTATTTTTACAAGAGATAAATAGACTGACAGCAAGCATTGTACATGGATGACCACAACAAAAGCAACAATGATTGCAATTACCACACATGAAACACACTCATACTATGTCATAATATTGACATTCAGTCCAGTAATCCTCCACTGTAACAGCTCCTTTACTTTGCAGTGAAAATTGATTTGTATATTCTTTGCCTCTGAGTCCTTGTGGGTTTTTTTTTTTTTTTAATTCAAACAGAAAGTCGCAAAAATTATACTCATCCTCATCAGTTCACTCAGTCCCATGTAATTAATTTGTTTTTTTTCATCTTGATCTTTTGTTAGCACTTTTATGAGTTCATCAGTTTTTCATTAGAGTTCTGAAAATGCTTATTCATTCAGTTCAGCAGTACAGTCAGTTACCAGGAACCTGTAGTTGTCAGAGCCTTTTCCATGAATTTCTTGAAGATGAAACCCTTTTATAGGAACATATTTGCAAAAGCATCAGAGTACACCCAGAACTGTCTGTAAATGACAAAAGACTTAAAAATGACCACAGTTAAAGATTTGATGAAACTTCATAGTAATGCAGTTGACAAGAAAATTAGTTATTTCTGAGATATACATTTTAAAGTAATAACTAGGGTTATGACTTATAACATTATTCCAGAACATATAAGATTTTTAGAAATTTCATGTAATGTCTGAAACATTTATATTAACATATTTCCATACAAATAACCCAATGAAAGTTTAGTATTAGTTGTTTTGTTTGTTTTTTTATACTGCAGGTTCTTATTAGTCATCAATTTTATACACATCAGTGTATACATGTCAATACCAATCGCCCAATTCAGCACACCACCATCCCCACCCCACCACAGTTTTCCCACCTTGGTGTCCATATGTCTGTTCTCTACATCTGTGTCTCAACTTCTGCCCTGCAAACCGGCTCATCTGTACCATTTTTCTAGGTTCCACATACATGCGTTAATATACGATATTTGTTTTTCTCTTTCTGACTTACTTTACTCTGTATGACAGTCTCTAGATCCATCCACGTCTCAACAAATGACTCAATTTCGTTCCCTTTTATGGCTGAGTAATATTCCATTGTATATATGTACCACAACTTCTTTATCCATTCGTCTGTTGATGGGCATTTAGGTTGCTTCCATGACCTGGCTATTGTAAATAGTGCTGCAATGAACATTCGGGTGCATGTGTCTTTTTGAATTATGGTTTTCTCTGGGTATATGCCCAGTAGTGGGATTGCTGGGTCATATGGTAGTTCTATTTTTAGTTTTTTAAGGAACTTCTGTACTGTTCTCCATAGTGGCTGTATCAATTTACATTCCCACCAACAGTGCAAGAGGGTTCCCTTTTCTCCACACCCTCTCCAGCATTTGTTGTTTGTAGATTTTCTGATGATGCCCATTCTAACTGATGTGAGGTGATACCTCATTGTAGTTTTGATTTGCATTTCTCTAATAATTAGTGATGTTGAGCATCTTTTCATGTGCTTCGTGGCCGTCTGTATGTCTTCTTTGGAGAAATGTCTATTTAGGTCTTCTGCCCATTTTTGGATTGGGGTGTTTGTTTCTTTAACATTGAGCTGAATGAGCTGTTTATATATTTTGGAGATTAATCCTTTGTCCGTTGATTCCTTTGCAAATATTTTCTCTCATTCTGAGGGTTGTCTTTTCGTCTTGTTTATGGTTTCCTTTGCTGTGCAAAAGCTTTGAAGTTTCATTAGGTCCCATTTGTTTATTTTTGTTTTTATTTCCATTACTCTAGGAGGTGGATCAAAAAAGATCTTGCTGTGATTTATGTCAAAGAGTGTTCTTCCTATGTTTTCCTCTAAGAGTTTTATAGTGTCCAGTCTTACATTTAGGTCTCTAATCCATTTTGAGTTTATTTTTGTGTATGGTGTTGGGGAGTGTTCTAATTTCATTCTTTTACATGTAGCTGTCCAGTTTTCCCAGCACCACTTATTGAAGAGACTGTCTTTTCTCCATTGTATATCTTTGCCTCCTTTGTTATGGCTTAGTTGACCATAGGTGTGTGGGTTTATCTCTGGGCTTTCTATCTTGTTCCATTGATCTATATTTCTGTTTTTGTGCCAGTACCATATTGTCTTGATTACTGTAGCTTTGTAGTATAGTCTGAAGTCAGGAAGTCTGATTCCTCCAGCTCCGTTTTTTTCCCTCAAGACTGCTTTGGCTATTCGGGGTCTTTTGTGTCTCCATACAAATTTTAAGATGATTTGTTCTAGCTCTGTAAAAAATGCCATTGGTAATTTGATAGGGATTGCATTGAATCTGTAGATTGCTTTGGGTAGTATAGTCATTTTCACAATGTTGATTCTTCCAATCCAAGAACATGGTATATCTCTCCGTCTGTTGGTATCATCTTTAATTTCTTTCATCAGTGTCTTATAGTTTTCTGCATACAGGTCCTTTGTCTCCCTAGGTAAGTTTATTCCTAGGTATTTTATTCTTTTTGTTGCAGTGGTAAATGGGAGTGTTTCCATAATTTCTCTTTCAGATTTTTCATCATTAGTGTATAGGAATGCAAGAGATTTCTGTGCATTAATTTTGTATACTGCAACTTTACCATATTCATTAATTAGCTCTAGCAGTTTTCTGGTGGCAGTTTTAGGATTCTCTATGTATAGTATCATGTCATCCGCAAACAGTGACAGTTTTACTTCTTCTTTTCCAATTTGTATTCCTTTTATTTCTTTTTCTTCTCTGATTGCCATGGCTAGGACTTCCAGAACTATGTTGAATAATAGTGGTGAGAGTGGACATCCTTGTCTCGTTCCTGATCTTAGAGGAAATGCTTTCAGTTTTTCACTGTTGAGAATGATGTTTGCTGTGGGTTTGTCATATATGGCCTTTATTATGTTGAGGTAGGTTCCCTCTATGCCCACTTTCTGGAGAATTTTTATCATAAATGGGTGTTGAATTTTGTCAAAAGCTTTTTCTGCATCTATTGAGATGATCGTATGGTTTTTATTCTTCAATTAGTTAATATGGTGTGTCACATTGATTGATTTGCATATATTGAAGAATCTTTGCATCCCTGGGATAAATCCCACTTGATTGTGGTGTATGATCCTTTTATTGTGTTGTTGGATTCTGTTTGCTAGTATTTTGTTGAGGATTTTTGCATCTATATTCATCAGTGATATTGGTCTGTAATTTTCTTTTTTTGTAGTATCTTTGTCTGGTTTTGGTATCAGGGTGATGGTGGCCTCATAGAATGAGTTTGGGAGTGTTCCTTCCTCTGCAATTTTTTGGAAGAGTTTGAGAAGGATAGGTGTTAGCTCTTCTCTAAATGTTTGATAGAATTCACCTGTGAAGCCAGCTGGTCCTGGACTTTTGTTTGTTGGAAGATTTTTAATCACAGTTTCAATTTCATTACTTGTGATTGGTCTGTTCATATTTTCTGCTTCTTCCTGGTTCAGTCTTGGAAGGTTATACCTTTCTAAGAATTTGTCCATTTCTTCCAGGTTGTCCATTTTATTGGCATAAAGTTGCTTGTAGTAGTCTCTTAGGATGCTTTGTATTTCTGCGGTGTCTGTTGTAACTTCTCCTTTTTCATTTCTGATTTTATTGATTTGAGTCCTCTCCCTCTTTTTCTTGATGAGTCTGGCTAATGGCTTATCAATTTTGTTTATCTTCTCAAAGAATCAGCTTTTAGTTTTATTGATCTTTGCTATTGTTTTCTTTGTTTCTATTTCATTTATTTCCACTCTGATCTTTATGATTTCTTTCCTTCTGCTAACTTTGGGTTTTGTTTGTTCTTCTTTCTCTAGTTTCTTTAGGTGTAAGGTTAGATTGTTTACTTGAGATTTTTCTTGTTTCTTTAGGTAAGCTTGTATAGCTATAAACTTCCCTCTTAGAACTGCTTTTGCTGCATCCCGTAGGTTTTGGGTCATCGTGTTTTCATTGTCATTTGTCTCTAGGTATTTTGATTTCCTCTTTGATTTCTTCAGTGATCTCTTGGTTATTTAGTAACGTATTGTTTAGCCTCCATGTGTTTGTGTTTTTTCATTTTTTTCCCTGTAATTCATTTCTAATCTCATAGCGTTGTGGTCAGAAAAGATGCTTGATATGATTTCAATTTTCTTAAATTTACTGAGGCTTGATTTGTGACCCAAGATGTGATCTATCCTGGAGAATGTTCCGTGCGCACTTGAGAAGAATGTGTAATCTGCTGTTTTTGGATGGAATGTCCTATAAATATCAATTAAATCTATCTGGTATATTGTGTCATTTAAAGCTTCTGTTTCCTTATTTATTTTCATTTTGGATGATCTGTGCATTGGTGTAAGTGAGGTGTTAAAGTACCCCACTATTATTGTGTTACTGTCAATTTCCTCTTTTACAGCTGTTGACAGTTGCCTTATGTATTGAGGTGCTCCTATGTTGGGTGCATATATATTTATAGTTGTTATATCTTCTTCTTGGATTGATCTCTTGATCATTATGTAGTGTCCTTCCTTGTCTCTTGTAACATTCTTTATTTTAAAGTCTATTTTATCTGATATGAGTATAGCTACTCCAGCTTTCTTTTGATTTCCATTTGCATGGAATATCTTTTTCCATCACCTCACTTTCAGTCTGTATGTGTTGCTAGGTCTGAAGTGGGTCTCTTGTAGACAGCATATATATGGGTCTTGTTTTTGTATCCATTCAGCAAGCCTGTGTCTTTTGGTTGGAGCATTTAATCCATTCATGTTTAAGGTAATTATCGATATGTATGTTCCTATGATCATTTTCTTAATTGTTTTGGGTTTGTTTTTGTAGGTCCTTTTCTTCTCTTGTGTTTCCCACTTAAAGAAGTTCCTTTAGCATTTGTTGTAGAGCTGGTTTGGTGGTGCTGAATTCTCTTAGCTTTTGCTTGTCTGTAAAGCTTTTGATTTCTCCATCAAATCTAAATGAGATCCTTGCCGGGTAGAGTAATCTTGGTTGTAGGTTCTTCAACCTTGGTAACTGACTGTACTGCTGAACTGAATGAATAAACATTTTCAGAACTCTAATGAAAAACTGATGAACTCATAAAAGTGCTAACAAAAGATCAAGATGAAAAAAAAAATTAATTACGTGGGACTGAGTGAACTGATGAGGATTAGTATAATTTTTGTGACTTTCTGTCTGAATTAAAAAAAAAAATCCCACAAGGACTCAGAGGCAAAGAATATACAAATCAATTTTCACTGCAAAGTAAAGAGCTGTTACAGTGGAGGATTACTGGACTGAATGTCAATATTATGACATAGTATGAGTGTGTTTCATGTGTGGTAATTGCAATCATTGTTGCTTTTGTTGTGGTCATCCATGTACAATGCTTGCTGTCAGTCTATTTATCTCTTGTAAAAATAAAATATAGTGTGTGTGTGAGGTTCTTCCCTTTCATCACTTTAAGTATATCATGCCACTCCCTTCTGGCTTGTAGAGTTTCTGCTGAGAAATCAGCTGTTACCCTTATGGGAGTTCCCTTGTATGTTATTTGTCGTTTTTCCCTTGCTGCTTTCAATAATTTTTCTTTGTCTTTAATTTTTGCCACTTTGATTACTATGTGTCTCGGCGTGTTTCTCCTTGGGTTTATCCTGTATGGGATTCTCTGCACTTCCTGGACTTGGGTGGCTATTTCCTTTCCCATGTTAGGGAAGTTTTCGACTATAATCTCTTCAAATATTTTCTCTGGTCCTTTCTCTCTCTCTTTTCCTTCTGGGACCCCTATAATGCAAATGTTGTCGTGTTTAATGTTGTCCCAGAGGTCTCTTAGGCTGTCTTCATTTCTTTTCATTCCTTTTTCTTTAGTCTGTTCCGCAGCAGTGAATTCCACCATTCTGTCTTCCAGGTCACTTATCCGTTCTTCTGCCTCAGTTATTCTGCTATTGATTCCTTCTAGTGTAGTTTTCATTTCAGTTATTGTATTGGTCATCTCTGTTTGTTTGTTCTTTAATTCTTCTAGGTTTTTGTTAATCATTTCTTGCATCTTCTCAATCTTTGCCTCCATTCTTATTCCGAGGTCCTGGATCATCTTCACTATCATTATTCTGAATTCTTTTTCTGGAAGGTTGCCTATCTCCACTTCATTTAGTTGTTTTTCTGGGATTTTTTCTTGTTCCTTCATCTGGTATATAGCCCTCTGCCTTTTCATCTTGTCTATCTTTCTGTAAATGTGGTTTTTGTTCCACAGGCTGCAGGATTGTAGTTTTTCTTGCTTCTGCTGTCTGCCCTCTGGTGGTTGAGGCTATCTAAGAGGCTTGATGGGAGGCTCTGGTGGTGGGTAGAGCTGACTGTTGCTGTGGCGGCAGAGCTCAGTAACACTTTAATCCACTTGACTGTTGATGGGTGGGGCTGGATTCCCTCCCTCTTGGTTGTTTTGCCTGAGGCTCCAACACTGAAGCCTACCTGGGCTCTTTGGTGGGGCTAATGGCAGACTCTGGGAGGGCTCACGCCAAGGAGTACTTCCCAGAACCTCCGCTGCCAGTGTCCTTGTCCCCACGGTGAAACAGAGCCAGCCCCCGCCTCTGCAGGAGACCCTCCAACACTAGCAGGTAGGTCTGGTTCAGTCTCCCCCAGGGTCACTGCTCCTTCCCCCGCGTCCCGATGCACACACTATTCCGTGTGCGCCCTCCAAGAGTGGGGTCTCTGTTTCCCCCAGTCCTGTCGAAGTCCTGCAATCAATTCCCACTAGGCTTCAAAGTCTGATTCTCTATGAATTCCTCCTCCCGTTGCCAGACCCCCAGGTTGGGAAGCCTGACGTGGGGCTCAGAACCTTCACTCCAGTGGGTGGACTTCTGTGGTATAAGTGTTGGCCAGTCTGTGAGTCACCCACCCAGCAGTTATGGGATTTGATTTTACTCTGAGTGCGCCCCTCCTACCGTCTCACTGTGGCTTCTCCTCTGTCCTTGGACGTGGGGTATCCTCCTTGGTGAAGTCCAGTGTCTTCCTGTCGATGATTGTCCAGCAGCCAGTTGTGATTCTGGTGCTCTCGCAAGAGCTTGTCTGCTATTTCTAACATTTGAGTCACTTTTTAAAAAATTGAAGTATAGTTGATTTACAATGTTGTGTTAGTTTCTGGTGTACAGCAATGTGATACAGTTATACATACATATGCATATCTGAGTCACTTTTGAATTGGTCTCTATTGTTTTTTATCCTGAAAATGGGTCAGGTTTTCCTGTTTGTGTAGTAATTTTGGATTGTATCCTAGTCATTGCTACGATTATTATGTTGCAGAGACTCTGCATTCTGTTTCATTCTTCTGAAAAATATTGACTTTTGTTTATTTGTTTTAGCATGCAGTTAATTGTTAGGCTCAAATTGCAAACTCTGTCTCTTGGGCTGCAGCTCAAATCTTCAGTTATTTTACCTTTAACTGAGATTTTTGGAGTTTTCCCTGCACAAGCGTGGTTTACAGGTCAGCCATATATTTGAACCAAATGTGTATACAGAATTTAGGGCTCCTCCTTTCTGACTTTATTCTTTCCAGGACTCCCCTCTCACTTTCCAGTGGCTTTGGTTACCTTGCACCCTGCCCACTACTTCTTTTTTTTTTTTTAACATCTGTATTGGAGTATAATTGCTTTACAATGGTGTGTTAGTTTCTGCTTTTTAACAAAGTGAATCAGCTATACACATACATATATCCCCATATCTCCTCCCTCTTAGGTCTCCCTCCCACCCTCCCTATCCCACCCCTCTAGGTGGTCACAAAGCACCGAGCTGATCTCCCCGTGCTATGCAGCTGCTTCCCTCTAGCTATCTATTTTACATTTGGTAGTATATATAAGTCCATGCCACTCTCTCACTTCGTTCCAGCTTACCTGTCCCCCTACCCGTGTCCTCAAGTCCATTCTCTACGTCTGTGTCTTTATTCCTTTCCTGCCCCTAGGTTCTTCAGAACCTGTTTTTCTTTTTTTTTCTTTTTTTTTTCTTTTTTAGATTCCATATATATGTGTTAGCATATGGTATTTATTTTTCTCTGACTTACTTCACTCTGTATGACAGTCTCTAGGTCCATCCACCTCACTACAAATAACTCAATTTTGTTTCTTTTTATCTGCCCACTACTTCTTTAGGCCAGAAAGACTGAAGTTTTTTTATTAAGAGTTTTAGTTGGCCTACATGTTGTGGAGTAGGCCAAAAGCTGAGTTAAATGGGTAACTCATTTAGTGCCATTCTTTCTTCTAAGTGTTGATTCCTCTCCAGAATCAACCTACTTTTGGTCATTTTCCAGTGCTTTCAGATATTTATTTATAGTTTATAGTTGTTCTGTGCAGGAGGATTGGTCTGATAGAAGATTATTCAGCCAGTATTGGAAGTAGAACCAGGATTTCTTAAGCTAAAAATGGTTGGAGAATATGGTGTGGTGATGTACAATCTTAATAGTCATCTTCTTTTAAAATATTTAGAAAAGAAGAGAGAAATTATGACGCATGTAACACATACATACACACACAGAGTAACTGAAAGAACTGGTTTTTCTAACTCCAAAGTCTGCTTAATAAAACAGTAGATTAGAATACATTTCCATGTAAGTGTACATAGTTTACCATATGTCAGAAGAAAAATTTTATGGTTAAGATGTATATGTAGGGAAATAAAGCTTTGGGGCTTATTATGACTATTTTCAGTGGGGTTAAATTGGCAGCCATGACATTTTAAAACTTGTATAGATTGCTGAAACCTTGGGCTTATTTCCAAGATTGAGTTTTGCTGTGTGTTATACATCTAATGTTTTTAACTTTTTTTTTTTAATTATTTTTAAAATTTATTTATTTTATTGGTTTTATTTTTGGCTGCGTTGGGTCTTTGTTGCTGCTCACGGGCCGTCTCTAGTTGCAGTGAGAGGGGGCTACTCTTCGTTGCTGTGCGTGGGCTTCTCATTGCGTGGCTTCTCTCGTTGCAGAGCACGGGCTCTAGGTACGCGGGCTTCAGTAGTTGTGGCACGCGGGCTCAGTAGTTGTGGCTCGTGGGCTCTAGAGCGCAGGCTCAGTAGTTGTGACGCACGGGCTTAGTTGCTCTGCGGCATGTGGGATCTTCCCGGACCAGGGCTCGAACCCGTGTCTCCTGCATTGGATGGCAGATTCTTAACCACTGCGCCACCAGGGAAGCCCTTTAACTTCTGATATGTATTTTTCTTTCTTTCAGTTAACGTAGTAAAGAAGATAATTTATAGTGTCAGAATCCTCAAACTGATCAATTTATGATTCACAATTTTTGATAGATACTTTCCATTAAAATTTTCACTTTCTAGGAAATGTTCCTTTCATATTTACTCTTATTACTCCTTAGGTTCTTTATGATGCAGGAGGCAAAAATCTGTGCTTTGATTTTACTTTAATCTCTGTGCCAGTGGTTTTCTTCCCTGCTCTGTCTCCTTTACTTTATATTTCTTCCTTTTTCTCTATCTTTAAAAAACATTATTTTTCATTACCTTTAATTTTTTAATCCTTATGTGTACTTGGAAAGACAGATTAGGAATACTGGTTACATTATTTGATTTTTTTTTTCCTCTTTACCGCTACACGTTATACATTTGCCTAGCCCTTATCCTTTTGTCTTAGGAGTTGTAAAATATTTTAAATATTTTGCTCAATATGTAAGGAATTTGAAGAAGAAAAAGCAAGGACTCTGTATATTCTCATTATACTGGGAAGGTCCTGCTTGTTGAATTTTTAGGTATTTCAAGACGTTCCAGTCAACTGACAAGGACTTCTCCTCACAGTGTCAGAACTGTAGTGATGATGAGAGTAATGCAACTAGGAAATAGTTCTGGTATGTAACCACTTTTGCATGTTTACTTCACCAGAAAACTCTGTGGAAGTACAGTGATATCTTATATTTCTTGTTAAAAATTTGGAAAACTATTTGCATGCTTTCAAAGTAGATTTTGAAGTAACAGTGCTAGTCAAAGAATGGAAAGTATATTCTAAGCAGATGTAAAATTCTACAAAGTTTTAGGATATCTTCATTTCTTAACTGTTCTAAAAAAGGAAAAACAAAACTTAAACTTGCATTCTTAGAACTTTCTGAATAATTCAGTAATTGCCTAAACTCTAGGTTTTAGCGTATTTCTTATTGTAAAGTCTTTATGATACTATATGCTTTTTTAGTAAAATAACATTTACTAATATGATTCATACTCCTTTTTATATAGCTTATTAATGGAGATTTATTTGCTTTTTCCTTTTTAAAAAATAAATTCTTCAGTTCTTATGTTGTCATAGATTATAAATAAATATTTTAGAAAATATATATCCAGTTTGTAATGAATTTCCTTGGACACTTCGGTTGTTTGTACTAAATCTTTAGAGCAGAGCGATCCATGGTTTGGGTTCTTCTGTATAGGTTATCAGTTACTTCTGTTGGATTGAGTGAGGATAAAGAAGGTGGAATTCTCTGCCATTTTACCATAGCTTACTCTTCCTTATAAATGGTGAGTTGTTTATTGTTATGCGATTAGGTAGGTAGATTCTTTGTAATAACTGTTAATTTTTAGATTTAATGATGGCACTTGAAGTTACTTACTTTGATATATATACTTGGGAAAACTTTCTGTGTTTATTATGACATATATTATAAGTAATATTGCTATTTGTTGAATGATACTCTACTCTTTTGGGTCATTTTATTGTGTAGAATATTCTAATTATCCAGTAGTATAGGTTTCAAAACTCAAAATATTCAGTATATTATCTAGGGATATTAATTAAGGAACATAACACAATCTGGTGAAGTTACTGGTGTAATACATTGCTTTAAAATATTATTTTCCTATTTTTAAAGGACATCTAGGTCTACTTGAGTATTATCAGTGTTTGTTTGGGTATATATTTCTTAAGTCATTTAGGGTTGCCATTTTCAAGAAGGGTGGCTATATTTCTGAAGTTTTTTTTTTTTTTCACTGTAATTTGTGTGAACAGACTCATTATATAGATACAAGGACTTACAAAAAACCAAAAAGCAAATGATTTACTCAGGGCTATAGGGTCCATGGTAGGCCTGTAACTAAAGCTCAGTTTTGTTTTCTAGCTTTGTAATTTAATCTATACCAAGTAATATTTCCTGTATGGATAACTTTGATCCATTAACCTAAAGATAATTTATGAAAAACTCTGCTATTCTCTCACTTTGTAATTCTGCTGGTATTTTCTTCATTGTAATAAAAAAGAAATCATGCTATAGTAACTAATTCTTGACCACACCCTTTCTTTCCCCTTCAGAAAAATTGGAAGCTCTACCACCCACCCCAGGACAGCTGAGATATGGTAATGGTTCTATAATTGTTAAATATTTGTGCATCTGTCTTTTGGACTTGAAATAACTGTGTTACTCATTAATAGTACAGAAGTCAGTAAGTTAAATCATTCCAGATAGAGTGGATTATCTTATTTATTATGCTGAAGCAAAAAGTTTGTAAACTTGGTTTAAGACATATTACAGTATTATGGAATTTCTAAGATTGTTAACCATATCTATTATTGTTTAAATATTGTTACCATCTAGAGATAGAATTATAGTAGAGGTTTTCTTAATTCCCAAGAAAAAGGGTATGTTTAGTTTGGATTTAAGTTGGGTAATTTCAGAACTAGAATTTCTAGGCTATTTTCTTTGGTGGAGAAAATACTCTGATTTGTTGTTTGTAATAATGAAGACAGTAAAGTTCATTTTAAACCACCAGGAAGAAGAGCTTTACAATGCTGCTGGTGTGCTTTCTTTATTATGATTGGAATAAATATTCAAGGGCTAATACCAAAGTAATGTAAAATAGTTTGGGATCTTAATATAAAGACAGTGGAAGAAGAGAATTATTTAGCGGTGCAGTGAATTTGAATAGGTTGTAAGTTAAAGCTAAATATTAGATGTGATTTGCTAACAACTACTGAGTTAGAGAATAATATTTCCCAAAGGAAACTGAAGAAATTGGTAGGATATCATTACATGCTGGAGAGCAAACTTATATAATTAAAATTTAGTAGCCAGTTCTTTTTAATAGTTCTTTTTACTCTCAGAGGGAGAATATAATTTGTATTAGAAATAAGTAACTTTTCCCAGCTATCAAAACAATTTAAGAATTCTTTAAGATGTTTCTTTCCCAGGTAATCTTTTTTTATTCTTCTAGCCTGGATTCATACAATCAATATCCATAGCACTGTATAATGCTATTACCATTCTGGGGGTCATATTGAAATTACCTGCTTATATGGCTGTGTTATCATACCCAAACTTCTTGAGGGCTGGTAACCAAGTATCTTTGTATCTCAAGTGCCCTGTGGAGTGTCCAGTACGTGTTTATTCGACTTTCTGAAACTTATAATTTTCCTTTGGAATGAAAATAAATTTTTATTTACAGGACACATTTACTTAGGTCTAAACATCAAAGCATAATATATTTTATAGTTCCAGGTAATTATTATAGCCGTGTAGCAACATGCCTTGGTTTTATGACCAAGTTTTTACTAAGATAGCAATTAGTCTAATCTTAAACTTAGTTTAATAACCTTGACACCTAATTTTAAGATATTTATAACTAGCCAGTTTTAGAGATGCCATCAAATTAACCCTAAAATGTTTAGTAATCCCAAAGGTTTCATAGTTACTTTGCCATATTTACATTTCAAAGATGATTGAGATGTCTGGAGAGTCTTCTCTCCAGATATACATTTAAGTAGCTCTCTTTTCACTGTAAATGTTTCATATGGTGAATTTTTAAAATTTCATTATATTCTTTTGACATGTCAAATCTGTAATATTTTTTTGAAATTCTGTATGTGTTTTAGAAGCTGATTATTATAAAATTTTGAATGTCTGGTCATTAAGCAGCTGGATCTAGGCAAAAGTCAAAGAACTAAGTCTAGACTCTTTAATTAAAAAATCCCATTTCATTAATGTGCCACTTGATTTTTATCATCTTTCATAACTTTTAAAACAATATGCTTTATAATTTAAAAGATGCTGCTTTTTACCTGGGACATTCTTATGTGATAACAAGAAGAACTCTGAAATGACCTAGGATATATACTATTTTCCCCCTTGATCTTAGTCTTCGACAGTGCTTGTGGGTAGAAATGTTTCTTGTTTTACTGGTTATTAGCCTTCCCTGATTGGGGTAGAGTGGTATCAAATTTTCATAACTTCTGGATTATATTTTAATTATACTTTCTGTGGACTTAACTGCATTAAAAGAAAAAAGATCTAAAGGCACTGAACACATATATAACCAATTGGTTTAAGGGACTATTTTTTGGATGTGGTATAAAACTCAGAGCCTTGATGTTTATTTTTAAAAAGTCCTCAGTTGAATGGATGTTGACTATACCTTGGCAAATTTATAGAATAACTAGAATAAAGTCTTAACTATCCCCAGCTTTTAATCTGTTTCACAGTCTTCCTTCAATTCTCTTAATCTGGAATTCTCTTCCTTTCCAAGTTAGTTGTCCTCAACTTATTTAACTAATGTTTATTGAGCATCTACTTTGCACTAGGCATTTTGCAGTGTGCTGAAGATGTAAATAGGAAAAAAAATGAAGCTAAATATATTTTTAAAATAGGTATTAGTTCTTCCTAGTTACACTTCTGTTTTCTCAGGTCATTCAGATTATGTACTAGATAGGTAGGGTGAGATGTGCCTTTGGTAGGAAGAGATCAAGTTACATTTTCATTTAAATCAAATATTGTTTGTTTTATTTGGTGAAAGCTATCAGGGATACTGATGTGTTGATGGGGGAAAGAGGACTTTGAACACAGATGTCTAAGACAGATGAGATAATCACATTTTCCTAACATTTGTTTAAAAAATTGTTTAGTGAGTGTAAGTGACCAGATAGCTTCCCTGATATTTGATTCAGAACACTTTTTATTATTTCTAATATGGAGATCAATTTTATGGTATCAGTCGTTAGGTCTAAGAGAGAAAAAGATTGATGTTAATAGTAATTTAACAGGTAAAACATGGTACTCATGTATTTATTTGTTCTGTCATTAACTGTATGTAATTTGTACGTGTGTGCGTTGCCAATAAGGAAACACAAAAGCCTAACACAATTAATTTTACATGTTATGTGTTTTTTATTTTGTTTTTTCCCCAGTATATCTTCCACCAAGTATATAAACAGAGGACAAGCAGAATCTTTTGTCTATGGGGAATGGAAAGCAAATTCCAAAACTTAAATCAAAAATCAAATCTATTTATGAGAGTTTAATCATATGGTCTGTTTTTGTCATTTTAAAATTATAGAAATCTTAAAACATATTTTTCTGTTTTTGATGTTTTTCAGTATTCATCCACAATGCGATTCCTTTCATAGGGTTTGGCTTTTTGGATAATGCAATTATGATTGTTGCAGTAAGTTCTTTCAACCCTTCTATTTTGAGTTAATAAAGAAATTAATGTGGTCTAAATTTTCCTAATAATTTACATATTGTAGCTATAAAGTTTTAATTAATATCATAATGAACAAGGCTATTTTAAACTATATTTCAGGTTAATTAGACTGTAGCTCAATTTTTAAGGCATCATATCTATTAATCATCAAGACTTTTGGTAAAGCATTGACAATAATAAACACATATTTATTGGGTCTATTTTATCCTGTTCTAGTTTCAACATTCTTACTAAAGAATAAAGTATGTAAAATTTTCTAATGTTATTTCATTGTATCAGCAGTTCTCATCATGTGTATGTTATTAATTAGTTCCTTGTCCAGTTTTCCCATACAAAAATGTTTTAAAGGGTGTTTGGATATACAGTCTATCCATTTAACCCAAAGATGATTTAAGTTTCAATTCAGAATACTGTGAATAATGAACCCTTCAGTCTTTGTTCCATCGTAGTGTTAAAAAGTTCTCCTTTGCTGAAGTCATTTTAATTTAAGGTTGTTTCTTGCAAGTATTGTTTAGTCTCAGGGATGGCTGATTTATCTTTCTTACTCTTCTGTGACACTTTTTGTCACTAGATAACCAATATTGGATCCAGATTATAAAGTCATGATGAAAATGCAGGTCTTCTGAAACTGCCCAGTGCTCTATCCACTTCTCTTCACTGACTCAAACTTTTAAAAAGTTCTATAAATTCTAGATATTTTGTAGGAGACCGCTCAAAAAAGAAATGGAATGATTTTAGGATTATTGAATGTGAGGGAAATATATTTGAGAGATGCCAGGGTTTTTTTTGTTGTTGTTGTTTGTTTTTGTTTTTTGTTTCGGTGTTTTGGAGGTCACATGTACTATAGATGGATACAAATAGAATATTTAGTTTCAAAATAGGGATAAAAGTATAATTTACATAGTATGGATTATAAAATTTGCTTAAAAAATATCTAAAATTGGTTCATTCAAGAATGGTTTTCTTTGGTATGTAGTCTCACCTTATGTCCAGATTGATAGGGATCAGATATCCAGAAAGTCTAGACATTCACCTGGTTGAGGAAACACAGGGTTCACACAGCAGGAAGGTATCTTGCTCCTTAAGCAGTCACAGAAGATACTGTAGCATGCACATAATTTGAAGGTGATAAGCACCCATTAGATACATAATTCTTTAGCAAAGTAGTCTGGTAAGAGCCTCTAAAATACAATTTCAAAACGCTAGTTTTTTTGACTGATTATGACATTTTCCTATTATGTATATAAGAATCAAGTTGGCTATTTTATGTATCTGTGAATATGAGAAACTTATTCAACCATACCATACTACCTTTTCTGAAATTACTAAAACCTTGAGTTGGTTAGATTATTTAAATAGTTAATGTAAATAAAGTCTAATTGTAATGAAATCCCCACTATGATGAATTTATAAGCTATAGTTTAAGATTTGATGTGTTCTTGAATAGATTGTCTGAATTAAAGCTTCTCTGTTTCATTTTTACACTCAATATTTTAGATTCTCTTTATTGACAGCTGGTACCTCTCGTTCTACCATCTTAATAATCATTTGTTTTTTTCACCTCAGTTGGGCAGACCTTAGATATTCAAAGGATGAAAGACTGTCCTTGCTACAGGGAAGTGTTGAGATGATATATTTTGCATAAAGAGGGGTGCAGGGAGATTTTGAAGAGATATCAGAATAGGGAAACTGGGTAGTTTCTTAGATCCTGAATAAGACCTTCACAGTATGGTCTTATTATTTCTTTGAAATAAATATCTAAAGTAACAGATATCTGTGTTTAAATACAGATACCAACAAGACAAAACAAACAGAACAACCACATTCTAGAGTCAAATTATTGTAATGTTCCTATTTTGTATTACTCAGGCCTGTGTCTCATTACTAGTGTAACTGAGAGTGGACTATTTTTCCAGGCCTGAGATGGTTGACTCTAATTCAGTAATATTTGTTTTTCTGGTTTACATTGAAATCCAGTTTCAGGAACGTATCACCCGTTTTTTATTTATATAGTACTGAAATAAATAATTAAACTACTGGCTTAAACCTGATTAAGAGTAATAGATATGGCAAAAAATATTATCCTGTGATAATTGCAAAATAATTCAAAAACAGTTAAATTTTCCAAAGAGGCTTTTTAATAGACTGCTAAGACTAAAATCCATAAATAATATAACTGTAGGATCTATGAAAAGGGAAATAAGTGAACATTATTATCTTAAGAATGTTTTTCACCTTTTTTTTTTAAAAAAAAAAAACAAAACAAAACACTGATTGCCTCCAAACATTGTAGGATAGCTATGACTGTTTGAAGATAGTAAGTCAAGAAGATATTTCATTCTTCTTTTCTATCATGCCATTTGATGTTTTTCCCGTTCGGTATACTCTCTTAACTGCTACCTTAGTTGTAGTCATGTAAACAAATTCCTATATAACTTCTCATAGTAGGCTTGACCTTTATTCTTGGCTGCTGTTCATACTAAGCTTTTGATTTCATAGTTTTTTATTAAATTTTTATATTATTGGGATTGCTTTTTATAACATATTATAGTGGGTTTTGGGGGGATTATTTGTCTTACAATTTAATTAGGATAGAATTGATTAAAATTCTAGCATAGATTAATCATATTAAGGTGATGAACCAAGTATAACTTTAAGACAACTAGTATTAGGTTTATTTATAATTTCTACCTCACCTGTTAACATAAAATTTGATGTAACTATGGGAAAAAGGAAAGGAGTGGATAGTCCATTGCCTTCAAACCGACCTTGACTTTATATGAGGCTTTTCATGCTGTTTGAAGGATCTTTGCGTTCTTAAATTCAACCAAATGATTAAGCACTTAAATGCTTTAAAAATACATGTATTGGCAAACAGATTTTTGGGGGGTCATTTCTAATGATTCATTTCTAATGATTCATTGATGTTAAAGATGCTGTATTTATTTTTTTATACACTATAGCTGTCAAGTGCTTCTCTTCTATAGTAATGCTCCTGATTTTTTGGGTTCCATATATAAAGATACTTCTTCATGCCTGTTTTCTTCTTCAGAAATCTGTTTCTTTGGGTATCTTTACAACCTTGTAACTTTAAGTGCCTGGGAGACTTTTGTACATCATGCTGTTTGGTCCATACTCTACAAGAATTATATTTTAAAGGAGTGGAATCAACAGGCCTAGGGGAAAGAAAATTGAGGAAATTAAACTTAGCTTCTCTTCAATTTTGTAAATAATTGAGTAATACAATATTTCTATATTACCAGATAGGACATTCTTTTTTTTTTTTCTCCACAAATATCATTGAGATTTGTAGGGCATTCTTTTTTATTCTCCATAAGTAGTATTGAGATTTTTTAAAAAGTTTTAGAAATTTTCAAGCATCAGTATTCAAGAGAGCTTTTGAAATTAAGTCCACTTATGGCCGAATTGTGTAAGGATTAGAACTGAATTAGCACAGTAGATTGTAGGATTTCTTCTTTATTCTATGCAATAATCCATTAGAATGGTTTAATCTTCTTCACTTCAGTTCCTTCTCTTTAAAGTAGAAGTAAAAATACGAGCCCCTCTTTTCTTTAGAGAAATGAGATAGACATAGAAAATCTTAAACTCTCAATAAATTCAGTGGAAATACAGTGGAACCTCATTTTTGCTGTAGCTCTATTGTATTAAATGCTATTGTTGCTTATAAATGAATCATACAGTCTCATTACTTAACGGTTAAAGAACTAAGTGTTTTAAGGATAATTTTTGAAGTCTGATTTTTTGGGTCCCTAGAAACTGGTTTTGTCTGTCTTTTAAATCTTTTATAGGGTAAATATCAATAGTATAGTTGTATCATTCAGAATTTAAAATTTAGATGAGTTGGTTGTCTTTGTGTTAAAAGCATTAAAACAACTTTCTATGGTAAGAAAATATAAATTCTAGATTATTAATTATGAAATATATTGCTATGTGTGTTGCTATTTTTTATTTTTATGAAAGCCTAATTTTAATAAATAAAATATTGATGTTATTTCTGCATGAATGCATATATTGGGTTGACCAAAAAGTTCGTTTGGGTTTTTCCATAACCTCTTATGGAAAAATCCGAATGAACTTGTTGGTCAACCCAATATTTAATAATTAAGTGAATTGCTATAGTATATGTGTATATTTATGCATATTTTATATATATAATTTTGCTGATAACACATTGATTATTTTACCTCTTTTTATTAATGTTTTGCTATTCTTTGATAGTCACTTCAGTTTTAATTTTTAAGATTAATTTCTTTGTAATCATTTTTCAGGGAACCCATATTGAGTTATCTATTGGAGTTATTTTGGGAATTTCAACTATGGCAGGTATTTAATAATAGTAATGTTATTATTCCATTGTATATTTATGAAACATTTTAGTAGGTTAGGTTTAGAAGAGGATACTTTATTTGAATGAGTTTATTTACTGAGATGTCTCTTAGTTTATCTACGTAATCCTATTCCTCTAATTTTTAATTTCGTATATGTAGCACATATTTTTCTGAGAAAGTTTAGGTACTTTAAGTTAGTTAATGGGTAACAATAATCTACTAGATTGACTATATTAAAATTTTTTTTCTTTGAATTCAGTGTTACCCTAAAACCTTCCTACTCTTTTTCTCTATCAAATTATTTATTTTCAAGTTGGGCAGAAAAGTCAAGGAAGGAAATACAAGATTGAACATCTAATTTGGTTCTGTCTCCTCTTTCCCCCCAAATACCACTGTACTCTTCATGATGCTGACATTTGGGAATGATTCTGTGTTGTTTTATTCTATGGAACACGTGAAGTAGATGAGTTAATGAAAGAGACATTTCCTCTCCTTGATTTTCTTGAATGTCACAGCTGTACATATAGCTTTACTCTTTAACTTTCAAGTATTCAAATTCCCTTAAATATTTTCTGAAAGTTAAACTACAAAATATTGTACAGGTGTTTTAATACTGAAACCAAAATGGAAACTGGCTACCACATTAGAAAAAACCTACTACTTGATGGAGGTAGAATACTATAATCTCAGAAATATTGTGTTCTATTTTGGAGATCTCAAGATTCAGAGCTGTCGAATGAACTACTTTGGATATTGTCATTGTAGTTTAGAAATGTGATAACTCTTCCAGAGCAGTGCTTTATTGATTTTTCTGACTTCTATGTAATAATTCACTTGTCCATTTTTCATTTTTTTAGCTGCTGCTTTGGGAAACCTTGTGTCAGATTTAGCTGGTCTTGGGTAAGTTCATTCATTTATTCATTTGTGCATGTGTGTACTTGCTCTATTTCTCTTCTCCATTCTCCTTTAATTGAGAAGGATTTTAAAAAGGGACATTTATTTTTGCATGTGTGTTTTATAACTAAATTTTTAACTTTAATGTTTCTAAATCAATAGCACTAAATCTTTGGTGTGCATCAAATATAGATGTCTCGCTCACATCCCAGTCATGCAGAATTAGTGTCTCTGGGGATGGGACCCTGACATTTGTGTTTAATAATCTTCTCAAGCAATTCTGATATGTGCAAAATTTTTTCTAAAACTACCATAAGGTAAGTTGAATTTTCATTTACTGAAGTGTTTATATGTATTTTATAAACATTTCCAAGGGTGAGACAGGACTAAAAGTAAGAACCCCTATCATTATTTCAGCCCCACCCTCCTCCCACTAAATCCAAAGATAAGAAATATGGCTCAAATGTGAGGATACTGACTGGGCATGTTTTCTAGGGAGAGGAATTTTCAGAGAATAATGGCCAAAACATACAGGGACTTGGCTAGTTTTTCCTCTTTTTATTCCATGTGGCAGGAATGATGAAACAAACTGAGGATGCCTACTTGGAAAAGGCCAGCTTTCTCTCTTTCTGTTTTACATTCTCTCTTCTAAGCGGCAGATGGCCTGGGCTGCTTCCTGAGCTTGGGGAAGCCTGGGAAGTATAAATTAGACTAAGTTGGCATTAATTTTTGTGATAAACATATTTTCTCTTGTTCAGTCTTTGGTTCTGTTTCTTCCTTTTTTGGTTCATTAGAATGGTAAGTTTTGAGATTTGGATCTGGGTCTAGTAGAGGTCTCCTTAGCCCTATAATCTGGAGAAAAGCAGCTTTATATATGACCTAACTCTATATATTAGACTTCTGCACTGGAGTTTGGGGCCAAAGCTAATGTTAAAAACACAGTTTCTTTGTTCTGGGCCAAAGCAGAGATTTTATATTCCTGGAATTCCTGACATAAACCTATAATGATATTACCCCTTAAACATTCCATTTCCCAGTTTCCAACATTAAGGTTAATAATGATAATATTATATAGCTACTGTGACAGCTTTCTATATTTAATAGAATCAAATGATCTAATAGATCTCTAAGGCCATTTGGTTTTGGATTGTATCATTAAACAATTATTTTTTTATTAGAGATAAAGATTTGTTGGGAGTCTTATATTTAAGAACTACTTCTCCTCTGACTTAAAAATAGCATTAGGTAACAAATACCACATTTTATCAATCTTAGTTGCACAGGTTTTTAGAACTTAACATATCTGACATTGGGATCCATCTTATAATTGATGGTATGCATAGTTTAATTGGCAATTTTTTTTCTTTCTTACAGTTCTTAAAGATTGTATCCAATAAGCAATGGCAACTTAGAATTGATAAATACTTGCAATGGCCCTGAAAATTGTAGGCTGTTTTTCTTAGTATATCAATCTGATAAATTTTGGAAATTTTTGTTTTCTGATGATAGTTATTAACTTATATGTTAAAGTGCTTTGCTTTGAATTTGGAATAAATGAATAAATTAGAAGTGTTGTAAAAATTTTTATATACCTTTAATTGTTCTTTTTAAGGTAATGGTAGAGAATAATTACTCTAAGTTAATTAATTTACCTGTGTATTAAATATGTCAGTCTGAAAAATTTTAAACCAAATATATTTATACACAATGAAGATGAAAGTTGTAAAAGAATGTTTATACCATTTCTAGAGTGCCAATTACAGGTATAGAATTATCTTATCTTTGTAGTAATTAGTTTTTCCTATGTGAGGACATAGTGTGTCTCTTTAAAAACTTATATTCTGTCCTCTTGTATTTTTAAAGACTTGCAGGCTACGTTGAAGCTTTGGCTTCCAGGTTAGGTCTATCAATTCCTGATCTCACACCAAAGCAAGTTGACATGTGGCAAACACGTGTTAGTACACATTTGGTGAGTACTTTATATGGCTTATGACGGTGAATTTGGGTAGCCAGAGCAAGACACTGTATTCAGTCCCTTGAGAAATTTGAGACTAAAATTGATTTGAGTGGAGTTTTTAACAAAAACTGTCCAAGCCTTGGCAGCTTCAGAAAAGCAGTAATTTTTTATTGACTATTTTTTGTAGGTATACTTGATTTTTGAAAAATTCTTTGTATGATTCAGTTACTGTTGAGGAGTATCAGTTATGTGCTGAGACTGAAGAACATAAAACGAGTAATAGACTATAGTTCTTTTTAAGGATTGTGTAGGTAAGGAACCAGACATATTAAATAAATTATAATTTAGTGTGACATATTCAGTAATAGAGTTATGCACCAGATATAGCAGAAGCACCAGGAAAAGAATTAACTCTTTGTGGAGAGAAATTTCTTTTGGTGTGGAGATTTCTTGGTGAGTATTAGATCTAAGCTTATTTTGAAATTATTGATGAGACATTTACTAGGTGAATGAGAGAATTCCAAGTATATTGACTAGCAAGTAGAAAAGCATGAAAACTAACTGGAAGTTCCTAGCGGAGAGAGACAGACTGCATCTGCTTGGACCCTGTCTGTCTCCCTGGTACCTAGCATAGAGTTTGGTACTTTGTAGATTCTCAGTAAATGTCTGTATGAAGACATAAAACTTAATTCAAAAGTGTATAACCTTAATAGTCATCATAGGAATGCATCATTTAAAAATCATTTATAAAAATTAAAAAATATTTTTTTAATGTAGGTGAGATCGCAGAAAAATTGTGTGTACGTATACATATAAATATATTGCAGTGGGTATACACATATTTGCAGTTTTGTCTAGAATAGATAGCATGGCAGTATCCTATGATTATGCACAAATATTCATATTATTTGATTTTTAAATAAATCATTGAGGAGGAGCTATACACAGAAATGTTTATTGTTCTGTCATTTGCAATGGTGAAAAAGTAGCAATGATTTTTAATGGTAAGGAGAGCTTGAATTCCCTGGTGGTCCAGTGGTTAGGACTCGGTGCTTCCACTGCATGGGGCCCGGGTTCAATCTCTGCTCAGGGAACAAGGATCCCACAAGCCACGCGGTGTGGCCGGGAGAAAAAAAAAAAAAAAAGAGCTTTACGTAGATTATAAGTCCATCAATTCAGTGGAATTTAGAAGTTTTTTTTATTAAGTTTATGAAACAGTTTGGAAAGGAGTTTATTATAACATGTGTGGCTGTGGGGGGAAGGAATAAGGCAGAAAACAAAGCTATGTTTACATAATGATTAGACCTACATATAATTAGGTGTACATGGGGATAAATATTGAAAAGGAATATATACAAAGGGTAGCAAATACAAATATGTTGAGAGTACTTGGTGAGATATTTCCTTTCTTCCTATCTCTGACATTTTTAAAAAGTGTTTTTCTACTTGAATACTTCTCTAATGTTAATTTATTTTTTAAAATAAATTTATTTATTTATTTTTGGCTGCATTGGGTCTTCATTGCTGTGCGTGGGCTTTCTCTAGTTGCGGTGAGCGGGGACTACTCTTTGTTGCAGTGCGCGGCCTTCTCATTGCAGTGGCTTCTCTTGTTGCGGAGCACGGGCTCTAGGTGCGCGGGCTTCAGTAGTTATGGCATGCGGGCCCAGTAGTTGGCGCACGGGCTTAGTTGCTCCGCAGCATGTGGGATCTTCCTGGACCAGGGCTTGAACCCGTGTCCCCTGCATTGGCAGGTGGATTCTTAACCACTTCGCCACCAGGGAAGCCCCTCTAATGTTATTTTTATGGCAATTTGAAAAAAAATTTTTTTTTCCTTGTTGCTTTGAACTTTACATATTATTTGTTCTAGAACCTTTTGTACATTATTTTTATATTTAAGTTACTATGATCAAAAGAAATACAGTCACAGTTGAATTTTATAGTACATAGTAATTTTTAATTTTTATCAGATACTTAAGCAAGGATTCCTCTTACAGGGGTAAATTAACTGTCAAAAAATCTTTTCTTTTGTTTCCATAGGGCAAAGCTGTTGGGGTGACTATTGGCTGCATTCTAGGAATGTTTCCTTTGATTTTCTTTGGAGGAGGTGAAGATGATGAAAAACTGGAAAAGAAAAATTAACTCTCTTAGGATACCTATAAAAAGATGTAAACTAATGTACCTCAATTATTAAATATGCTGTCACAACATTTAGGAATTAAGACAGTAACAGTATATAGATATGGGATCAACTAATTCAGCATGTATTATGGAAAACACTAACTTATTGTGGCTTGGTTTTCTTAGGACATCTTTTTTAAAAAACTTTTGTGTAAATTGTTGAAATGCTTTTTCATCAATGGCAGTCAACATTTTACCTTTTCTTTTTCTTTCTTTATACACCAAAATATCATTTAAGTATCAGTCATTGATGTGCTGTGCTGACTTGGGGTTTGCCTATTTGTTACTTACCATGTGTACATGCATGAAAGCATTTTCTGTTGTTGTTCCCTTATAGTTACAATTCAACCTTAAGATTTTTTCCAAATTACTGAAGATGTTTAACATCAGTTAAAGATTTTTTTTACTCTTTTTGGCAACATCAATTTTGTACTGTTTCACAGTAAACATTTACAATCATATAATTTCAGTCATTTAAAAAAAACTCTCACATCTATTCAGAATGGACAGAGACTTTAAGTATTTTAAGTACCTATCACTCATTTTAATTTTCAGACCTTATTGTCTCAAGAGCCGGAGATTAATCAGGATGAACAATTATGTGGTCTCCCTACTACATAAAACCATATATGTTAACAAGTGTATTATTTTGAGTTGGTTTTTTTACCAATTTAATTTCTCAGTTTTGAATAATACATAGTGATTTCTGACTCCTAAGGGAAAGTCATTATTTTAGAGTATTTTTAATGGGGATTGTGGAATTAAGGTGTGAACACTTGGAAAATTAAGAGGCAAAAAAATTTTTTTTTCACAGAAGTATAAAATGGAAACTGTCAAGAAGGTTTATGGTATGAGTGGTGAAGTTGAGGTGATATTTGTAAGGTTAATAAAATACAAATAATACTGTTTGGGAAGGCTTTTCTCCCCCCCAAATGTCTTCTCATCTGAATTGAATGAGTTTGAGTACTCATAATTTTGACATTGTTATAACTTCTTTAGCGGATTTTATTTCTGGATAACTTCTTTTGAGGTGAAAAATAAATATTTTATGTTTTGCTTTTTGCTATATATAGCCTAGTGGTCAAAAGACATATGAGGAGAAATTCTTTCTCCCTTTTTTGGTCCCTTTTCTTTTTTTGTGGTCTTTAAATCATATTTTAGATTGAAGTTACTTATGTCCAGTCTTGTGTATCTGATTTAGGCATAGATAGGATTCATATCTATACTTGTGAATCATAAATTTTAATTTTATGAACCCTTAAAGTTTGTTAGCATGTGGTCTGTTACACAGGCTAAAAAATTACTCTTAACTGTAAGAGTAGTTGAACACATCATGGGGGAGAAAAACAGAAATTAAAGTTACTATTTGGGCCGCTGAAATTATTAATTTTGCTAAATAGATGCAAAAGAAGGGAAACTTAAAGATGGCTCTATTTACAGCTACCTTATTTTTAAAGTTTTATTTGCACATATTTACTTTGAGGTCTTATTTTCAGAGGAGCTGTTTTTTCTCACAAGGCAATTTGTCATAAATTCTCTTCTGTGTACTTCAAAATGGTTTTAGTGGTGTCCTTTAATCATAGAATATAAAAATAAATATATAACATTCTTATTATGTACAAATACTATGACAGTCTCATTTGATCAAATTAGAATTTTAAAACTTAACATTTTAAATAGAACTGTGGTTTGTATCTTCCACATAATACCACAGACACACCAAAATTTTTTTTTTATTATTTCAGATGATAGGATTAGAGTGATTATTTTTTAAAAAAAAATTTTTTTTTTTGGGTAAATGTTTAAGTGCTTTTGTCCCTAACTGTATTGCCAGTCCTTTCTGTTCTCTAAAAACATATTTTATTGTGGTGCTTAAATTTTCTTTTTATTAATTAAATCCCATATCCAGAAACTTTGCCTGTGAGTTTAGAAAGGGCATTTGATGAGTGCTTTCATTTTTTTTGCTCGTGAAAATAACCCAGTCCTACAGAATCTTTTTAGCTGAGCGTCTGTAGAATTATTTAAAATGTCAAAATATGGAACATATAACCTTCATATTGAAAAGTATTTTAACTTATGGACACAATAAAAATTTGCATCATTCAGGTAATTAGTTAAAAAAAAAATGGAGCCCATTTGTCCTTAAACTAAGGTACACATTTTTTTCAAGATCTTATTCTATACTAGTATGGTGCTTTGCACAAAGTGACTTCTGAAAAATGGTTCCCTTTAAGATAATGACTTCATATAACCATTGTTTCATATTACTTGTCACGAGGAATTTTATTTCAGATTGAAACTGGAATTCTTATTTCTCATATTAGCTGTTTCTTTTTTGGGAGCAACTATAACTATGGTTAAATGCAACGTGAGCTGTGTCAGTACTCTTTGTTTGAAATTCATGTTGTCTGTGTATTATGATTTATTGACTTGTTTATGCATGTAAATTGGGTGCATTTTGTTGGCACTGTATGTTAAGTGGTGACCAATGTTTTTACAAAGGAATTGAACAAAGAAAAATACCTTTTAAGAAATTTTGGAATGTGGTTTTGATTTTGAAATTTGATTTTCTTCCTAATCTCAGAAAACCCTGGTTATTCTGTAGCTTAAAAGAAATAGGATTAATAAATGCAGATTTGTTACAGGGTTGTAGCAGTGACACTGAGACAGTAAAATGGAACTATTTACCATTTCCCTGAAGTCCACACTTGAGATACAACATTACACATTATGAGAGAAGGATGATTCCCATATTGAGATAATTTGATCTTTAATAGGATGTCAAAAAAGCTTTAGATAGAGAGATTGGCGAAAATTACACCGATGGGTATTTATTTACAGCAGAGATATCCAAGCCTTCTATGTAATAACACCTCATTTACTTTACTCCGTTTTTCCAGAAGATGAATTTTGAAGGTAATGAAAGTTTTATCTTTTACACCAAAAGTTCAGGTAAACCATTTTGAAGTAAATCTTCCTAATTTTAGAATTATATTTTCTTGCCATCTTACGAGTGTATTAAATGTAATATAATATAATCTTTTTCTTAGTGGCTAAGTGTCATCTTTATGGACATTGTTATTGTGCTGTAATGCAGTACCTTGGGAATCTGGTTTTTATAGTTTTTCATTTTCCTCCCATTTTTTTGCTGCTGTCACTTCTGGCAATTGCTCTCTCTCTCTTTAATTTGCTGCTTCTTGGTTGTGTGGACTTAGAAGCTAGATAGTCAGTCTTACCCATAAATTATTTGGGAAATATTAGAAAATAGTCTGTGGAGCCCGAGTGAGATGATGATGTCAATGATGATGATGATGGTAAATACAATGTTAGCTCCCTTTTATTAAGTACTTATTTGTTGCTATGTACTGTAGTATTTTACATACATAATCACATTTAATCACTGTAATAACAATGTTAAGTTGGTGCTGTTATCATCCCTATTTTGTATCGGGTGAATTGAGACGTGGAAAGGTTAGTTTGCCCAGGGTGTCACTATTCATAAGTGGAGTAGAGTCTGGTTTTGTCCAGGTGTGAAGTCTGTGTTCTGAACAACTTACTATGCAGTTGGGACATCAGTTGCATGGACTCTGTAATGTCTGTTCTCTGTTCAGTTTCCTTTCTGCCTCTATATTTATGGAGTTATTTTCTCACTTGCAACTTAAGGGAATTGTACTTAAAATCTCCAAGTCCATTGAACAAATCTTGTGTTTTTGGTTGCATATTATGTACTAGGAACTGTTCAAGGCTCTGAATGAACAGCCAGAACATCCGTATTCTCATGAAGGTTATTCTGTGGGGGGCATGAGTTGGGGAGGAGAATATAGGAAAGCAAATGTACACTTAAATAGTGGTGATAAGTTCTGCAGAGATAAATGAAACAAGGGGGATAGAAAGTACCGGTGGTCATACGTGGGTGCTTATTTTTATACAGGGTGGTCAGGGAAGACCTGAAAGAAGTGAGAACATACACAGCACAGATATCTGGGAAGAGAAGGTATCACGCTACATTCTAGGAGGTTGGTGTTAAGAAAATCCCCACCATATGAAATATATTTCAGTTTGGAATGCATTGTAAGATTTTTTTTTTTTTACTGAAGTATAGTTGATTTACAATGTTGTGTTAGTTTCAGGTGTACAGCACAGTGATTCAGTTTTATATATATATATATATAATTTTTTTTTTCAGATTCTCTTCCCTTATAGCTTATTATAAAATATTGAGTATAGTTCTCTGTGCTATACAGTAGGTCCTTGTTGGTTATCTATTTTATATATAGTAGTGTGTTTATGTTAATCCCAAACTCCTAATTTATCCCTCCCTGCCTCCTTTCCACTTTGGTAACCATAAGTTTGTTTTCTATGTCTGTGGGTCTGTTTGTTTTGTATATAAGTTCATCTGTATCTTTTTTTTAGATTCCACATATAAGCCATATCATATGATATTTGTCTGGCTTACTTCACTTAGTATGATAATCTCTAGGTGCATCCATATTGCTGCAAATGGCATTATTTCATTCTTTTTTATGGCTGAGTAATATTCCATTGTAGAAATATACCACATCTTCTTTATTCATTCGTCTGTTGATAGACAGTTAGGTTGTTTCCATGTCCTGGCTATTGTAAACAGTGCTGCAATGAACATTGGGGTGCATGTATGTTTTCGAATTATGGTTTTCTCCGGATATATGCCCAGGAGTGGGATTGCATGTAAGAAGTTTCCTTGTTTGTTTTGATTATTCATGTTTTCTGCATTAAGCCTAAATATTAATATTTAAATATTAATATTAATGCCCTGCATATTTACTTACAGTAGTAAATGGAAATGACTCAGAAGCATGGGGAAGCTATCCTAGAATTCATAAAGTCAGTGGATAACCAACCTATCAGCAAGTAATTTAGGGTTTGTTGTGTGCTCATAATGAAACCTTACTAACAGATCACTTGTTTTTACCAAAGTAATAAATGTTATTGACATATGGGTTGTAACACTGAAATTAGTTTTTCTCCCCTGAGGTTTAGAAATGAAGTAGTAATTAAAGCAGGAACTTGTAACATTTTAATTTTGAAGCTTCAGAACTTTCAGGATCTATTGATCTTATACTGACAGCCGTATGAAGCACATGGTGTTTTGTATTGGTATTTATATGAAATTTTATGATGTCATACCTAGGTTAATGCTATTGATAAGTTTATGAATGAAAGAAATTTCAGCAATTTTTTATTGACTTTTAAAGATTAAAAAGATGGAGTAGGCATATGGTAGATTATATAATTTCTCCACAACTACAAGTCAAACCTTTGTTTAAATGAGTAAAATGTGAGAATGGTGACTGAAGAGTTAAACTCAAAGGAACTACTTTCAGGGGGAGATGGGGGGAACCCTCAAAAACTGTACAATAAAGGAATTTTCTGTGAGAACTGTGAAATTCAGTAAAGATTTGGTATCTGCTAATAATATGAAGGCTATACATTTATATAGTGCTTTACCACTTATAAAATATTTATGCAGATGCAAGATATAAGTGGAGTTTAAGAGAGGTAGTTGAGTCAAAGAAAGCTGTTAGGCACCTTAATTAAAATTAAGATTTTTCCTTTTGCATATCAACCTCCCCACCCCCACCATTCTTGCTCTGCAGTATTGATTCTGCAGTGTGTCTGTATCTGTCTCCTTTATGTCTCAAATGTATTTTTTCTCTTCCTTATTTTCTCTTCTTTTCCTCAACCTCAGACTGATGGAAATGGAAAGTGCAGTTTTTAGAATGTATTTTATGTCCCACACTGTTACTTTAAAAGCATATAAATCAAACATTTTCTTTCCCACCGCTACTTGGGACAAGTACAAACAAGAACAAATCTTAATTTAGTTCATTCTTTAATTGTTAACAGCTTTTTTTTTTTTTTAATTTTTATTTATTATTTATTTATTATGTTTATTTTTGGCTGTGTTGGGTCTTCGTTTCTGTGCGAGGGCCTTCTCCAGTTGCGGCGAGTGGGGGCCACTCTTCATCGCGGTGCGCGGGCCTCTCACTATCGCGGCCTCTCCCGTTGCGGAGCAGAGGCTCCAGACGCTCAGGCTCAGTAGTTGTGGCTCACGGGCCCAGTCGCTCCGCGACATGTGGGATCCTCCCAGACCAGGGCTCGAACCCGTGTCCCCTGCATTGGCAGGCAGACTCTCAACCACTGCGCCACCAGGGAAGCCCTGTTAACAGCTTTAACTGTTCTTTCTTCCATACCGACTCAGGTAAAGAGCCCACATTTCATCAGAGGAAAAAGATCTGACTAATTGTGCTTTAAATGTCAGTGCCCCAGAGGATGGGATCTCATCTGTCTTGCTTACATCTCTATACTTAATGCTCCGTACAGTGCCTGACACACGGTAGATGTACAGCAGAGATTTGTTTAAAGAGTGAATCATTACTACCCACATCACTATGCTCTTCCTTCTAGGTATTTGAATTCTGGCTTGACTCCCAACCCATTCTGTATCAGTACTGTATAAAAACTGTATCACTTCCTATGTCACATTCTATATCACTTCTGAACTTCACACATTTTGCTTCAAGCTGATTGGTTTGTGGTTCATCTTCTACCCATGAACTCCCTAAAAAAATCAGGAGCCTTCAGACCACACTTCTATACTTTGAGAACCACTGCCCTGAACTTTTCTAGTTAGTTTAGATTAGGTTTAGCTGTAAGTAACAAACCCCCAAAATAACAGTAGCCGAAATGAGATGGAAATTTATTTCTCTTATATAAAGTTATCGTGGCATGTTTCCCAGCGTGAGTATAAAGGTTATGCTCCACAAGGTAGTCAGAGACCCAGATTCACATCCTCCTGCTTCATCATGTGTAGCTTTTATTCACAAAGTCACTTCATGATCTAAAGTGGCTGCTTCAGCCCCAGCTATCATATCCATACTCTACCCAGGAGGAAGGAACTAAAAAGAAAGGTGAAGGGCTTAACCAACTTTTAAGTTACCACATGACTCATCTACTTATCTATCAAACCTCTATTACATGAACACACTAAGCTGAAAGAGATACTTGTAAATCTCTCCATTCTGTATGGCCAAGTGTATAGCCAAAAATTGGAAGAAGGGAGGGCATCTTGGAAGACACCCAACCACAAGGGATTGGGCTCAAGTTTACATGCAATGACTGCACTCAACTCTGGGAATGTGCCATTTTCTCTATAATGTCTTAAACTGACTCTGGTATCGGATAACCTATAAGTGAAAAAAGTATCTGCCCTTACACATCCAGTATGCAATAACAATTTCTTTTCAGAAAGGGAAAGAATGAGCAACACGGCTATCACTAGTTGCTATAAATTATTAAATCCACCACCACATCACCCAGCTTTTTTATTTGAAGGCAGTGGAAACTCATCATATCCTAGTTTCTTAGAGGCTCCACAATGCCTTCAAGCAGATTTTAAAAAATGGTTCTTCTAGTTGATCTCTGTGTGAGCACTGATCTGTTGCAAGTAACTGCCTCAGTAGTTCTCAAACTGGGAATGATTTTGCCGCCTCCCCAGGGGATATTTGGTAACATCTGGAGACATTTCTGGCTATCATAACTGAGGGGTAGATAGCGGGTGCTACTGGCATTTAGGGGGTTTGATGCCAAGGATGCTGATAAATATCTACAGTGCACAGGGCAGCCCCCATAATAAGAAATCATCTAGCACAAAATGTCAATAGTACCAAGATTAAGAAACCCTGCATTATAATGTTTTGGCTTTAGTATTTTAAAATTTTTTTTCAGATTTTCTTTTTCTGATTTTACATTTAAAAGATTTTTTCTAATGAAGACTTTTTAAAAAAAATTTATTTATTATTTATTTATTATTTATTTTTGGCTGTGTTGGGTCTTCGTTTCTGTGCTAGGGCTTTCTCTAGTTGCGGCGAGCGGGGGCCACTCCTCATCGCGATGCGCAGGCCTCTTACTATCGCGGCCTCTCTTGTTGCGGAGCACAGGCTCCAGACGCGCAGGCTCAGTAGTTGTGGCTCACGGGCCTAGTTGCTCCGCGGCATGTGGGATCTTCCCAGACCAGGGCTCGAACACGTGTCCCCTGCATTGGCAGGCAGATTCTCAACCACTGCGCCACCAGGGAAGCCCAAGACTTTTTTTTTTTTAATTAATTATTTTTTTGGCCGCACCAGCGGCTTGCAGGATCTTAGTTCCCCAACCAGGGATTGAACCCATGCCTTCAGCAGGGAAAGCGCAGAGTCCTAACCACTGGACCACCAGGGAATTCCCTACATTTAAAAGATATTCGTTGGTATACAAAGGTATAAATTCAAATTAAGGATCCTATTTAATTCAATGTCAGTTAATAGAAGAGAATAGATATTGAATTTGTATCTTACACGTATTTATCTTCATAGATATATGTGGAGGATAACCTGGTAGATAAAGTACATTTAGAAGCTGAAAATATTGGTCTCAATTTCAGTTGAGAATTTGTGATGAAACATATATGCTTGGAAGTTATTTACACGCAGATGTTAGTTAAAGCCATTGTAATGTACAGGTCTTTTCATTTTGTAGAACGTAAGAGAGGAGGTCCTAGGACAGAACTCTAAAGGTGGCTGGGAGTGGGGGTAAGGATAACAATCACTGGTATTTAAGGGCTTAATTCCTCTACATGACCATCTCAAAAGATGCAAAAAAGAAAAAAAAAAGAAAAAATCCAATGGAACAGTCAAACATCCATACTTGATAAAAATTCTCAGCAAACTACAAATAGAAGGGAACTTCCTCAACCTAATAAAGAGCATCTATGAAAAACTCACAGCTAGCATCATACTTAAAGTGAAAGACTGAAATGCTTTTCCTCTAAGATCAGGAACAAGGCAAGGGTATATTCTTACCACTTCTATTCAAATTGTACTAGATGTTCTAGCCCGTGCAGCAAAGCTAAATGAATGAATGGCATTCAAATTAGAAAGAAAGAAAACCATCTTAATTTGTAGATGACAATCATCTGCAATTAGGAAATCCTAATTAATCTACCAAAAAGCTACTAGTAGTAATAAATGAATTTCTTAAGGTGTCAGGATATAAGGTCAACATACAACAATCAATTGTATTGGGTATTTTCCTGTCTTTATTTCACTGAGGTATAGTTGATTTACAATATTGTATGTTTCAGGTATACAAGGTAGTGATTCACAATTTTTACAGATTATACTCTATTTACAGTTATAAAGTATTGGCTATATTCCCTGTACCATACAATATATTCTTGTAGCTTATTTATTTTCTACATAGTAGTTTATACTTCTTAATCCCCTCTCCCAACTGGTAATCACTAGTTTGTTCTCTATATCTGTGAGTCTGTTTCTTTTTTGTTATACTCACTAGTAGTAGTTTGTTTTATTTTTAGATTCCCCCTAGAAATGATAACATACAGTATTTGTCTGTCTGACTTATTTCACTAAGCATAATATTCTTCAGGTCCATCCATGTTGTTGCAAAAAGTTGTTGAATTAGTGTTTTCATTTTCTTTGGATATATACCGAGGGGTGGAATTGCTGGGTCATATGGTAGTTCTATTTTTAGTTTTTTAAGGAACCTCCATACTGTTCTCCATAGTGGCTGCACCAATTTGCATTCCCACCAGCAGTGCAAGAGGGTTCCCTTTTCTCCACACCCTCTCCAGCATTTCTTATTTGTGGTGTTTTTGATGATAGCCATTCTGACAAGTGTGAGATGGTATCTCATTGTGGTTTTGATTTGCATTTCTCTGATGATTAGCAATGTTGAGCGTCTTTCCATGTGCCTGTATGGCCATCTGTATGTCTTCTTTGGAAAAATATCTATTCAGGTCTTGTGCCCATTTTTTAATTGGGTTTTTTTTTGATATTAAGTTGTATGAGGTGTTTCTATATTTTGGATATTAATCTCTTATCAGTCATATCATTTGCAAATATTTTCTCCATGTAGGCAATGATTTTAATATTGCTATGAAGCTGCAGTAATCAAGACAATATAAAGATAGACATATGAAAAAGATAGACATGGATCAATGGAATTTGTCCAGAAATAGACCCATGTATATATAATCAATTGATTTCAACAAACGTGCCAAGCCAATTCAATGGGGGAAATGGTAGTTTTTTACAATAAATGGTGCTGGAACAAATCGATATCCATACACACACACACACACACACACACACAAACCCCAAAACAAAACAACAAAGAATCCAAATGAACATCAACCCTTACCTTAAACTAATATACAAAGAAATTCAAAATGAATTATAGACCTAAATGTAAGAGGTAAAAGTATAAAACTTCTTGAAGAAAACATAGGAGAAAATCTTAGCAACATTGGTTTGTCAATTGTTTCTTAACTGGGATACAAAAAGCAAGAACTAAAAAAGAAAAATCAATAAAATGGACTTCATCAAAATTAAAAAAAAAAAAACTTTTACTTTTCCAAAGATATTGTTATCAAGTGAAAAGGAAAACTACAAAATGGGAGAAAATATTCAAAAAACATATATCCAAGAAAGTACTTCTATCTAGGATACATAAAATCTCTTATATCTCATATCTAATAATAATAATGTAAACAATAAAAATACGCCAAAGATTTTAAAAATTTTTTATCGGAGTATAGTTGATATGCCAAAGATTTGAACTATCACTTTACCAAAGAAAATATACAGGTGGCATATTAGCACATGAAAAGATGCTCAGCGTCACTAGTCATGAAAATACAAATTAACACCACACTTATGAGAACCGCTAAAATTGAAAAAATTCACCGTACCAAGGGTTGATGAGGATAATAATACTACTGGTAGGGTTTTTAAATGGTACAACCACTGTAGAAGTCAACTTAGCAGGTTCTTAAAAAGGTAAACATATACCTATCATATTACCTGGTCATTCCATCCTGAGGTATTTATGCAAGAGAAATAAATGTATATGACCACACATATGCACTAAAGTACATAGCAACTTTATTTGTAATAGCTCCAAAATAGAAGCAACCCAAATGTCCATCAACAGAAAAGTGGATAAACCAATTGTGGTCTATCCATACAATGTAATACACATTAGCAATGAAAAGGAACGCTTGATACATGCAACAACTTGGGTGGTTCTCAAAATAATCAAGCTGACAGAAGACAAAGAGTACACATTGTATGATTCCACTTATATAAAATCCTAGAAAATGCAAACTATAGTCATGGCAAACATCTGGTTGTCTGAGGATGGAGAGAGAGAGCAGCAAGCAGGATTATAAAGGGGGTCACAAGAAAACTTTCTGGGGTAATGAAACACATACATTGTCTTGATTGTGATGATGGTTTACAGGTGTATACATATGCCAAGACTCATCACATTTTACACTTTAAATATTTGCAATGAAGCTGTATAAAATACAGCCCCCACCCCCGCACAAAAAGAAGAATAACAGGAAAAGCATTAAAAGCCATTACTACTGTAAAGTTTTCTTTACCACCATCACCCCCTATCCACTGAGCAGGAAATAATTTCTAACTCTTCTTTATTCCCAAATCACTTTTTACTTCCATTATAGTACTTAACAGATGTCTCAGTTGTTTATCACTCCAAAATTTAGTGGATGAAACCAATTATTTACTGTCACATTTCTGTGGGTTGGCTATGCAATTACACTGCTAGTTTTGCCTAGGTTCAGTCATGTGACTGTAGTCCAGCTGGTAAGTTGGCAGAAGCTGGAGGGTTTAAGATGGTTTTGGCATAGATAGATGGAAGGCTGGGATCTCTGTCACCACTTCGTAGTGCCATTTCGTAGTCTAGCCAAATCTTGGCGTGGCAGTTGGGTCCCAATAGAGTAAAGGTAGGAATCATGAGGTCTCATAATGCCTACGCTCTGGACCTTACACAATGTGCTGCTGCCACCTTTCCTCAGTCAAGAGAAGTTACAAAACCAGCCCAAATTCAAGGGGATGGAGAAATTGACTCCCGCCTTCTGATGTGAGGAACAGCAATGTCCTATTGCAAAGGTGCATGGACACAGGGAGGCAATGCTCATTGGAAGCCATTATTATAATAATCTATCCTTTCAGATTATCCTTTATCATGGACATTTTTTTGGTACCCATATCCCTTCTATTGTAAGTTCCTTGAAAGTAGTATCTTATTCATCTTTTATTTCCCTTTGCAACGATCACAGACCTCGTTTCCTGGATGATGAGAGAAGTAAAAGGAAAGTGAGAAGAAACTAAAATTGAAAATGTATTATTGTCGTGGTAGGGTGGAAAAAATCCCGAAGTGTTTAAAATAATTTCCATAGCAAGCAAAAGCAAACAGCAGCTATTGATAAGCCATCAGAATATCTTAATAATCACAGCATTTTTATAGCAAAATAGGTAAGGGCAATACAATCCTCAATTTTATAGATAAGAAGACTTGCAAAACTGTTTTAGTAGCTAGACCTTATTTAAATACAACTCTTCTGATTCAAAATTCTAGGCTTTTTTTTCTTCTTCAAATTTTATAGGATTGTATTATGTTAGACAATTGGAGAAAGGGGTGGATAACTTTGGGATTTTCAACTTACAGAAAAAAACATTCTGGTGGTTAGTACCATGCTTTTCATATTTATATTTTTCTGTGTAGAAAATGAAAGATTTTAGAACAATGCTTAAGGTGCTTAAAATAAACGTTGTTCATTTATTTCTAGTCCTTTCTGTTTCTAAGCACTTAGATTTCAAGAGATGAAGTATGTTGCAGAGCAGCTCTGCCAAAAGCTGAGTCCAAATTCTTTAGTCTTTCCTAGAAATTGCAGCCAATGTTTTGCCTATTCGCTATTAACACATTTACCCTTTGCATGCCATCTGATATTTGGCATGTTTTGTAAATAGGCTGACAACTCTAGGCTGGATCCCGGCTACATTTAGGTTTTATAATTATATCTTCCTGCAGTATTCTTCCCACACAGACAGCTAATAAATAGTTTAACTAATTTAAGATTCAGCCTTTCTCCTTGTCTCTGTAAAATTTAGAAATTGAAAATGCAATTCAGAAAAAACTATTTTCTGTACTCACTCCTATTATTATATGTTTGGTGTCCAGCAAGGAACCAGGTTATGAGGGAGGTGGGTCAACAGAATCATGAGATCCAATCCCTTTCCTGAGGATCCTCTGGTATCAGAGAGATGGACAGTCTTTGGGTGTCTGCAAGCTCCAGAATTCTGTGATTCTAAGTGAGTGACCCACATGGTGCACAGTGTTGCTGTTAAGTTCTTGTAATGAATTATGTTACAGTTTTTTTGTTTTTATATAATTCAACACATTGGGCAATAAAGTCATTTTGACACTATTCATATTAATCTTTACTCTGCAGTAAGACTTAATGTAACCATTTAAATAAAAACATTGAATTATTCCAATTCAGGAAAAGTATAAATGAAATATAGCAATCTTAGAGGGCAAGACATCAATTTAGTTAAATTCTCCATGAGCCCATGGCTCCCTGTGGATACCATTAATTCACATCCGTTGTGTGATGCCTCAGCACTGAGGCCAAGGCTATAACTAATTCATTCTCATGTCCTTAGTATTTATCACGATAGCGTACTGTAGGTTTTCCTTCTTTCTATATTTTTTTATTAGCCTCAGTATCAATTTTGAACTTCTGAAGTCTTGATAAGAGACTTGCAAATTCATTAAAAATACATGAATAGATTGAAACCCATTTTTTTTTTTTTTTTTAGACTTTGGGTTTCTATTTATTTATTTATTTATTTATTTATTTATTTATTTTTATGGCTGTGTTGGGTATTCGGATTGAAACCCATTTTTAATGCTCTTTTTAAGCCTTCAGCCTCTGAGCCTCTGAGGGGAGTGGTTGCTGCTGATAGACCTGGCAGTTGGTTATAGAGGAAAATCTTCTTTCTTTCTTTCTTTGTTTATTTATTTTTAGTTTTGGCTGCGTCAGGTCTTCGTTGCGGCGCGTGGGCTTCTCTCTAGTTGTGGCGTGCAGGCTCCAGGGCTCGTGGGCTCTGTAGTTTGTGGCACGCGGGCTCTAGTTGAGGCGCGCGAGCTCAGTAATTGTGGCACGCGGGCTTAGTTGCTCCGCGGTGTGTGGGATCTTAGTTCCCCGACCAGGGATCGAACCCGCATCCCCTGCATTGGAAGGCGGATTCTTTACCACTGGGGAAGTCCCAAGCAAGATCTCCTTTCACAGCTGAAGTCCTTTGCTTTTCTAAAGTCATGTTAATAGCATTGATCATTTGGAATCAACAGTTCTAAGCTAATCAATTCATAGCTGTGGGAACTTACACACAAGGACTAATCTCTCTGAACTCTCAAAGTGTCCCCATTTATAAAATAGAGACAGTAATTTCTCCTTACAGGATTGTGATTACGTATTTATCATGCCTGGTGAAATGCTTGGCACATAGAAAGTGCTCATTAAATGGTTGTAGTCAAGATAGCAGTTTTTAGGACTCTTCCTGTCTCAATTTGGTGGTTAAATATTTGGGAAAAAAATGGAACCTGTTGAATATTTTTGAGCTGAGAAATAATGGGAAAGTGAAAACATTCCACTTTCTCTTTCTCTTTGGGCAGGTATAGTGTGACTTTAAGTATTGAAGTCTCTGTCCATCAGACACATCCTTGATGAAAGTTAAGCAACCAAAAGATAACCCAGATCAAACACATGGTTTTGAAGTTATTTTGCCACTGCTACCCCTAAAATAACTGCACTGAAGTGCAATGATTTGGAGCCTTCCAGTATTTTTCTTGTGTGTTGTGGAAAGCTGGTAAGGTCCTATGAAATTCCTATGGTTTCACTGAAATAATATTTAAAACTAAGTCTCCAGGTCTTTTGTTTACCAGCTGTTTGATCCTAAGCAAGTCATTCAGCTCATCTGCAAAACAGTCCTAGTCACTCTTATTATTATCTCACAGGTTTATTTTAAGATTGAATGAGACATTACATGGGGAATGGCTTTGTCATTGGGATGACTGTTTTCTTAAGTTATATTAATGCTAAACATCCATGGAGGTGAAATGGGGACTCCATTTAATGGAATACTTCAGAGATACCTCCTTTCTCATGTGAAATAGGACTGACTACAATACACTGGATTCCTAAGTAGATACTTAATCTCATAGCACTAAATTCTTTTTTTTTTTTTTTTCCTTTTATTTTTTGGCTGCGCCACACGACCTGCGGGATCTTAGTTCCCCGACCAGGATCGAACCCCCTTCCCCTGCAGTGGAAACTCGGAGTCTTAACCACTGGACTGCCAAGGAAGTCCCTCATAGCACTAAATTCTTAATGGACTGTCTATTTTAACAGTTTTAGCCTTTCTCAATCACTAACCTGGTTCCTCCTCTCCCCTAGGTTGTATGTATCTACCATATTTTGCTTATGATGGTTGGACTGGGGGAAACTTGTCACTTACTGGGTCGCCTTTTGGATCTGCCTCTCTGCAGAGAAATTGGCCACTTGATAATTTTATTAGAAAACATTTTGCTCCTGCCAAGAAAGGCCCATGGTTTACAAAAGATGCATATGACTTGGTAGCTGGTCTGCCTAGTTTTGGAGTGCAGAATTATGGAACCCATTGTTTCTGTACCCCTAACCCCTATTTCCACCCTAGGCTTTATCAGCAATAAGGCTGCTATTTTTATCTTCAACTGCCTGGCTATTTGTTTCTCAAAATGTTAAGAACTAAATCGGAAAAAGAAGTATTCTTTATTACTCCACCGAGAAGTAAGGGCTAACTTATCCAAGACTGACTCCTCATAGGGTAGCCTCTGAAAAACGCCATAGAAACTAGCTCCAGCTGAGAGTTTAAGACAATCAAACCAATGTATGGCAGAAATCTGAGGGGCAGTTTAGTTGGACTGGTGCTCTCACAACCAAGATACCACGGTAACCTGGGCTGCATACTGAAGTTCTGCCATGTTATACAGCTGTGATTCCCCGCCGCCCCCCCACCGCCAGATCTGACTCCAACCTCTTGATTTTGACAACTGATGAGTGCTGGGGTTATGATGTAAGGATAGAGCCAAGGTTCTGCCCCATCATATTGCTGAGATCACAAGTTTTGGACCCTAGCCCTTGGTCATATCATGTGAAGGACCTGTGCGCTCTCAGTCATGCACCTTAAAAGCCCCACAGCCCAAAGACTGAGCTTTCTCTTCCAGAGCCTGAAGTTCGGCCTTGCTAGATCCTTGTGTGCTCTTTGAATACATTGGGAAACAAGGGCTCACACACCTACTATGGCTTTTGTCTCTGAATTAAGCCCCACCCTTTACATGTTCCAGAAGACTGTGTGTGTGTGTGTGTGTGTGTGTGTGTGTGTGCGCGCGCGTGCACGTGTGTGCGCCTTGCTTGTTCATCTTTGGTTGCTGTCCCCTCTAAACTTCAGCATTATCTGCTCAGGGATTATGACCGTGATAATGCCTGATCAATGGAAGTGGGGTCAAACAAGGAGAGTGATTCAATGGATTGAGGCTAAATTAGGAAACAAACTTAGAACCTCAAAGGACAGTGAAGATGGAGGGATGTTGTAGTGAGGACTGTACAGGGGGTAAGACTTGATATCTTAATGAACTTATAACCAAATGTGGCACATGAGGCCACACCACGGTTTCTACCCTTTGCTTCTAACCTTTGTTCCTGGGGGAGACAACTAATATGAGGGGACAAGAAGGCTGGGGAGTTGGCAGAATCCCAGTGTGCTTCACAGGATCCTAATACGCTTCTCAGGCTGGTGGTGGAATCCTAACAAAAGGCCTTTCTGCCATGTTGGTTCCACGGAGGGAGCACATGGAGGAGAAAGTAGCATTGGTAACATACTCTGTCCTCCTCTTGATGTTCTTTTCAGGAAACTGGGATCAGAGAATGTTAGAACTGGTATGTGTTAATTTAAAATGTTTCTTTTCCAAGAATCTTGGAGTAAAATGTACACTCTAAAAAAGCGCTCTGTGTTTAAGCTATAGCCTCTTATACTCACTAGGACATGACCATATGCCAATTTAAGAAGGTAGGTCTTACAAGACAGTGTTCAAACTCCAGAGTATGATGCTTAGGTCTTTTGTGATCTGGTCCCCTGTGTCATGTCCTCCAGGCTACAAGCCTCCCTTGTCCCCTGACCCCTTCAGTCTTGTGCTGTTTGTGCTCAAGTTTTATGAGTCCTCTTGCAGTTGTCCCAAGGTGCCATTCCCTGGCCCCTACACCCCCTCATTGAGATTGAGATTCTCACTGCGTAGAGCAGACTTCCTTTCCTTGCCCACCTGACAAACTCCTGCTCATCCTTTTTAAGGCTCATTTCAGGAGTCAGCAAAACCTTTCCTGACCCTTTGGGAAAGGGTAGAGTCAGGTGCTCCCCCGGGCATTTTTAGTACCCACTACAGTACCTGACTTATAGTATGGTGTGTTCAAGGAATACTCAAAAGGAGAGAAAGTATCAAAAGCAAATGATTATAGAGTGCCCACTGGGCATTGTTCTAATCACTCTATATGCATTACCCCCACTTAATCCTTACAACAGCCCTGTGAAGTAGGTACTATCACCATTCTATTTTATCTGAGAGGAAACTTAAAGAGCTCAAAAATTAGTCCAACTTTACACATCTACTAAGTAGCAGTGCTGGTGTTTGGACTCAGTCTGACTGCAGAGTGTACACTCTTGACTACAGTACTGACCTGCCTGCAAGGAGCTTAGACTGGCAGGGAGGCAGAAAAGAAGAGAAGGACACCTGGAGGGTCCGATGCTTTGTACACACTGATGTCTGCTTACTTGGCTATTAGTTTTTCCTAAGCAGCCAAGCAACATGCCTTAATGGTTGCTGCAATATAATACCATTCTGCAAGAGACTTTTGTGATTATAACACTGCACCATTTTTTTTTTTTGTCCTGGCATGTGTTCAATTATTAATTAGGGTATAGACTTTAGAGTTAAGAAAAAAAGAAGCTCTCTAACAAATACATTTTCCACCCAGAACTGTCTAGAGATACATTCATGTAGAAAACAAATGAGCAATGAAAAATATAACTCTCAGGAATCAGAACTTTCCCTGGAACAGGGGGAATTGGTAATATAGGCCCAGCTGGATTTCAGAATTGCTACGGACCAGCAACTGCTGTGTGCCTTCCATTCCTTTCCATGGTGAATAGGAGTATCTACTGTGATTATCCTGTCTCTTTCTCACCAGTATGTGGGGAAAAACAGTTTGCCTCAAGTTCACAGGTTTTCAGATCTAGAGGAAATATACCTGAGGAGTCTCACCGACACTTCAAACTGAATTAGATGAAAAGACCTTGGACCCTGAGCCTGAGACTGATGCTGTAATAAGATGAGACTCTTAGAGGTCTTGGAATGTGGGAGGATTGTGAGCCATCTGGGACCAGAGAGCAAACTATTGCAGTCTGTTTTATTGGTGGCCCCAGGAAACAATGCCTCTTGGCATTCACAGCCTTGTGTAGTCCCTTTGCCATGAATCTGGGCTGGGCTTAGGACTAGCTTCAACTAGTGGAATGTAGCAGAAGTGGCAGCGTGTCAGGTGCCACCGTGTCAGGAAGTACTGCTTTGCTTTGGTGCTGTTGGGAGCCTGCGCTGCCATATAAGAAGTGTGACAACCCTGCCAGAGGGTATGTGAAGTGGCCTGAGAGATATCCTGCCATCCCAGCATATCAACTGAGCCCAGCCCCCAGCCAGCCCACAGCTGAATTCAGCCAATGAGTGACCGCCATCAAAATCAGCAGAGGGCTTGTCCAGCTAAGGCCAGTCTGGATTCCAGAATAGTGGAATACAAAGGTGGTGGTTTTAAGCCACTCAGTTTGGGGAGCGTTTGTCACATGGCAATAGATATATGAAATAGGACCAACTTGAACTAAAATAGTTATAACACTACCTCTTAAAAAGAAGAATGGAGATGTTTATGGAAAATAAATCTTCGGTTTGAGTGAAGTTAATTGACTAAGTTGACTCCATCACAGTCTGAGCATAAATCACAGTTGAAAAGACTGGCAGGCTCAACACGCTGCCTCTATCCAGCGTCTTCTTGGAATTTGGTGTGGGATGTGCGTGCATTTTAAAATCAGGAAAAGGGGGGGAAAATCAACTTCTAGTAGAGCCTAGAGATTTGTTTATGCTTTTTAATGCGAGAAACTTGAGATGGCTTTCCTCCTCTGAGAAAGGTATACATTGTAATTCTGCACAGCTGAGAAAACGTGTTTCCACTTTCCCTCCAAATCTCACTCCTCACCTTCCAGCCGCGTGAAGAATGGTTGCAATCCCTCAAACGTGCCAGGGGCTCTCGCATCTCTCTGCTTTGTTCGTGTTGTTCCTCCTGCTTCTGTGCCGTGTCCCCATCCGTCCATTAACCTCCACACTCCACCCACTTTTTTTTTTAAAATTAATTAATTTATTTATTTTTGGCTGTGTTGGGTCTTCGTTTCTGTGCGAGGGCTTTCTGTAGTTGTGGCAAGCGGGGGCCACTCTTCATCGCGGTGCGCGGGCCTCTTACTATGGCGGCCTCTCTTGTTGCGGAGCACAGGCTCCAGACGCGTAGGCTCAGTAGTTGTGGCTCACGGGCCCAGTTGCTCTGCGGCATGTGGGATCTTCCCAGACCAGGGCTCGAACCCGTGTCCCCTGCATTAGCAGGCAGACTCTCAACCACTGTGCCACCAGGAAAGCCCTCCACCCACTTTTTAAAAATATAAATTTGGTGTTTATTACGTATACAAGCAAGTAGCTAAATGAAGAGAGAAATAAAGGCTTACATTTAAATGGAATCTTCATCTTTCTTTTAAGTGAAAAGGATTTGATGGTGTAGAGTCCTTGACAGTTTGTTCTTCATGCTATGTGCTGACTCCTTGTGATTCTGGTTTTTTCTTCCAGACACTCACAAACCATCTGCTTCATGACCTGCCCCTTGCTGCCTCTTCAACACGATCTCGTGCCACTCTCCCCCTTTCTCTTGATGCTCCAGCCACGTTGGCCTTCTTTCTGTGTCTCACACTCACCAGACTTTTCTGCCTCAAGGTCTTTGTCATGCTGTCTCCTCTGTGGAAAATGCCTCTTCAAGTTGCTTGCAGGAGTGGCCCCTTCTCAATATTCAGACCTCGGCCCCAGGTCCTCAGAGAGGCCTTTCCTGAATTCTCAGTCTAAATTTCCCTCTTGTCCTGCCACAGATCCATCTATCACAGGAGTTTCTTTTTTACCTTTTTTTTAACCGTAATTAAAAATGCTTTATTGCTAAAATGCTAACCATCATCTGCGCCTTCAGCAAGTCATAATCTCTTTACTGGTGGTACATTCCACCCACTTAGTCCCCTAGAAAATGTGCAGGTGAAGCTTCCACTCAGTGAAGAACTTCCTGACAACTCTCCTTCTGTGTCCCCAAGCAGGCTGACCCACCCCTCCCCCAGCCCTCCACCCCACTCCCCGCTTTGTGACACCACCATACTCTGGTTTTTTTGTTTTGTTTTTTTAGGGTATTTATTTTATTTTTGGCTGTGTTGGGTCTTCGTTGTAGTGTGCGGGCTTCTCATTGCGGTGGCTTCTCTTATTGCGGAGCACGGGATCTAGAGCACAGGCTCAGTAGTTGTGGCGCACGGGCTTTCTTGCTCCGCGGCATGTGGGATCTTTCCGGACCGGGGCTCGAACTCGTGTCCCCTGCATTGGCAGGCGGATTCTTAACCACTGTACCACCAGGGAAGCCCTATACTTTGTCTTTACCTCTGTTACTTGGCTACACAATTCCTAGGATGGTTTGTTTGCTTATCTTTTGCTCCTTCTAGACCATGCATTTCTACTGGAAACAGGGAGAAATCCTACTGAGATGACACATGAATAATATGTGGCAATAACTGCATGATTACAACTTGGCCCAAGATCAGTGGTTTTCAAAGTTCTGATTGCATCAAAGTTGCTTGTTAGGGCTTCCCTGGTGGCGCAGTGGTTAAGAATCCGCCTGCCAATGCAGGGGACACGGGTTCGAGCCCTGGTCTGGGAAGCTCCCACATGCCGCCGAGCAACTAAGCCCATGCACCACAACTACTGAGCCTGCACTCTAGAGCCCGCGAGCCACAACTGCTGAGCACGTGTGCCACAACTACTGAAGCCCATGCACCTAGAGCCCATGCTCCGCAACAAGAGAAGCTACCGCAATGAGAAACCCGCTCACCGCAAGGAAGAGTAGGCCCTGCTCACCGCAACTAGAGAAAGCCTGCGCACAGCAACGAAGACCCAACACAGCCAAAAATAAATAAATAAATAAATAAATAAGTTAATTTTTTAAAAAGGTGCTTGTTAGAAATGCTTATTTTCAATCTCCAATCCAAGATAGTCTCATTCATTTGGGGCTGGAGGATCTGCATTTTAACAACTCCCAGGTGACCCTGATGCAATTGGTCAGGTGACTCCATTTTACAAACTACAGCCTGGGTTCATCACGTCTCCTCTGGCCTCTTACTACTTAACTCTGGGCAGTTTCCCTCCAGCAAAGGAGGAGCCTGGGATGGTATTTGGTGAAAAATCAGGGGGACACATTTGGGTAAAATGTTCCACCCTAAAAGTCAAAGGCATACACTAAAATAATAATTATTTGTTGATGTTATTTATTCCCATTTGCCCTGACTTCCTTTTCCACTAACAGTCAAGAACTGGCCATATTTAAAGCTGCTCTGGTTGACTTTTTTTTTTTTAAGGCACTCTGTGAATAGCTCCTCAAAGCTAGAAAAATTCATGCATTTGAAAATTGAATTGTGATGAGCTTATCTGTCAGCTGCATGATGTTTCCTCAATTATTCTGTCTGGGCAGTAAATCCATGATTATTGAAGGCAAGGGCTATTCATTAGATATGTTCATACAGTCCAGTTCAAAGGCCCAGATTATCTAAACTGACAGTAACTAAAACAACTACCATTTATTTACCTGTTGCTTTGTACCAGGGTTGTGCTCAGTGTTTTACATCCATTTTGTTCTTTAATTCTCATTATTGCCTTTGAGACAGGTTTTATAGATGAGGAAAGTGGGGCTCAGAGAAATTTAAATAACTGGTTCAAGGGGTAGAGCTAGGATTAAAACAAAGTCTGCTTGACCCCAGCACCTAGATTTCTATACTACACCGCAGGCCAGCTCCTTAGAGCGTGCCTTTGTAGGTTACAGATGGGAGACTGATGCTGGGGCACATGGCCATTTAATATCAGGGTAGAATTTAGGACTCAGGCCTCCTGACCCCTAGCATAAGTTCCTTTTCATTACTTTACATATGAGGGGGAAAAAAAAAAAAAAGGAAAACTAGGATCATTAGTGATTAATTCTGGTTAAAAAAAAAAGAGAGAGGAAAAAAAAACTCTGATTTTCCTTTACTTGCATAGATAATTTGGGAAATTCTTGATTCCTCCGGAAATCGTGGTTTTACAAAAATACTTACCAAAGTCTAAATTACACTGTTATATATGGACTTGGAACGGATGATCTGGGCCCTGCCCTGTCTCCACAAACTGCTATTCCCCTAACTTTGTAGAAATGCTAAAACCATCACATGATCTTCTCGGTCCATTCTGAAGATTCTCAAAACCTCTGCAGGCCTTGTTAAACCCGTTCAGCCATTGCAGAGCCTTTTCACAGAGAACTGGCAAAGGATAATAGCTAAACCATGGGAGGTGTATTTTAGACTGAGAGCAGGCTGGTTTTATGAAAACCCAGCAGCTTGTGTGAATATTAATGTATAAACCAGAAGCAGAAAGCAGCACAGGCAGTGCCATGAGCAGCTAAGACTGTGGCTTGATGTGACCAAGACCCTACAGCGTGGCAGAGGAGACCCCAGATCAACAGGGGCACCTGCGTTTACTCTCAGCTCTGCCCGTGACTGGTGAGACTTAGGCAAAGCTCTCAACCTGTGTGGGTCTGGGTTTTTTGTTTTAAATTACACTAATATTACCTAAGCTGTTGGTGGAGGTGAGAATCGGACAAGAATGTCAGTCAAAGAATTTACCACGACTCTTTTCTCTGTATGTGTTTGTTTTTGTTTGGTTTGGTTTGGTTTGTTCACTTATTTATTGTTTGATTATTAGTTTTTTAAATTCCACATGTGAGTGAAATCATACAGTATTTGTCTTTCTTCCTCTGACTTATTTCACTTAGCACATTACCCTCAAGGTTCATCCATGTTGTCACAAATGTTAAAATTTCATCTTTTGTTATGGCTGAGTAATCTTGTATATATACACCACATCTTCTTTATCCACTTATCTGTTGATGGACACTTAGGTTTTTCTAAGAGGGGGAGGGATGGTGGAGCAAAATGGGTAAAGGGGATCAACTGTTTGGTGACAGATGGAAACTAAATTTTTGGTGGTGAGCACCTTGTAGGGTATACAGAAGTAGAAATGTGTACACATGAAACTTATATAATGCTATAAATCAATATTACCTTAATAGAACAAGTTAAAAAAATTGTTAATTAAAAAATGTAATCAACTAAATAAACAAACAAAGAACTTACCACATGTAAGCTGTTAGGAAGTTAAGTGTCATCTGCCATCTTTGCTGGTTGTTTTGTGGTTTTTCAACATAACTTCATAGCTGATGTGATCAAAATTACTGCTCACAGCAGGAGTGCAGCCAGCACTTGGTGGAATAGAACTGCTGAATATTTATGATAATTGAGAACTTCAAAGATGAGTTTGAACTGTACAGATGTCACCCTTATCCCTTGTCTTCTGGCAATTTAAGAGCTGACAGGTTGTGCTGTTTCAAGATCTCTGTTGCTTAAAGTGCGGGGTGTGTTCATTCACTATGATATGCAGGATAGAAAAACACTTTAAATGTATAATTAGATATTTAATTTACTGTATATATTTTTAAGGATTCATTTGAAAAAAATAAGTTAAAATTGAGTCATTTAAAATATATAAAGCAAACAATAAGGATATGACAAAAATCATGAAAGTGGCATACAAATGTCTACAATTTAAGATCTACTCCTAGAATATAAGTCCATAATTCCTTAAGCCAAATTCTTGGAGCCAGGTGTGTTCCAGAATTCATAGTATCTCATATGTTACTTGACACCCCCAGAGGTAACTGGAACAGTACTCTCAAATCAAACACATTGTTATTTCTGCAGTAAAACATATGAATATTCACTCTAAGTGAGACAAAGTCTACAAATAGACTCACATCAGTTCAGGTCAAGTATTGCAGCCAAGGGGACTGCCCTGGTGGTCCAGTGGTTAAGACTCTGTGTTCCCAATGCAGGGAGCAGGGATTTGATCCCCGGTCAGGGAACTAAGATCCCACGTGCTGCACAAGATTCCGCATGCCACAAGGGGTGGCCAAAAAAAACCCAAAACAAACAAACAAAACGTATTGCAACCAAATGAATTACAAAAAAATATTGGTTTTCAGATGTTTTTGCATTTTGGAATTGTAGATAAGAGATTTTTAACCTATAGTAAAACAGGCCAAGGGGAAAAAAGGTAAATCCAAGAATCTTACACCTTAACTATTCTTTGTAGCTTACAGAACACTTTCCCTCTCATTATCTTATTTGTGAGGTAGACACCCCTGTATAGGTGAGGAATCTGAGGCCCAGAGAGGCTAAGTGACTTAGCCACGATCACACAGCTCAGCTGGTAACCAGCCAGGTCAGGACCAGAACCCAGGTCCCCTGCCTCCAGGTTTCTGGATCTTTCCATACCATAACCCACACATCATATAAATCTGAAGAGTCGAACTTGCAGAGGCTGAACGCTTGAACATGTTCCCTGGAGCACAGAGAGGCTTTCCTCTAGGGAAGTGTCTTATCAGACTGTAATTTCCACAGGGAGGCTTCTGGAGGGGAAGGATGAGAGAGGAGGACAAAACCTTGACCTTTTAATGCTGAACTACAGATGTATCCGAGGTAGTTGGTTCAATCTCTTCAGGCAGTACATAAAACCCAGCCCAGGAACTTCCCTGGCAGTCCATTGGTTAAGACTCTACGCTTCCAATGCAGGGGTTTCGGGTTCTATCCCTGGTTGGGGAAGTAAGAGCCCGCGTATTGCACAGTGCGGCCAAAAAAAAAAAAAAAAAAAAAACCCCACAAAACCAAAAACAAATAATAACAACAACAACAGAACAAACAAAAAAACCCAGCCCAACGCTTGTTATGGTCCAGTGGTATTTCAGAGAAGCCATTGCCTGCTACTTCCAGGAAGTCTAAAAATAGTAAACATTTATTGACACCTGCTATATGCCAGGCACTCTTCCCCGTAACATTTTGGGGCATTATTACTACTCCCCTCCCCTAGAAGAAGAAATGAGGGTTCAGAGACATGGCCAAGGTCCCATAGCTGATAAGTGACAAGTCAGGTTTGGGCCAGGTCTGGTTCTGCCTGGGGGCCACACACTCTTACCTGATACCTTGCACAGAGCAATGACAGTGCTCTGGCTTTCCCATCCGCCCCTGGGTGGGACGCCTTCTCCCCTGACCCCAGGCTGCTGATGAGCATGCAGACAGGACAGGTTGGTCTGAGGAGTGGGAACCACAAGCGCATCTTCCATGGTCATCCTGAGCGAGGCTACAGATGAACTCAAGGAATGTTCTATTTGCAAGCTGCAGATGGAAAGACCCTCAAGGATTATGGTGTGCTCTAACTGGGTCCTGTGTTTTGCATGCCTATCGTCTCAGAAATCCCAGCGCGAGATGATCCAGCCTCCTGATTTTGATGGTACAGCCTCCGGCAGCAGGGAAGTTTGAGGAAGCTTGCTGTATTCAGGAAGCTACAGTGGGTGCATATGGTTGGAATGTAAATGAGTGGAGTTGGAGGAAGGACTGGGGACAAAGGTTAAATCATGAAAGGCCTTGTTGTTCTCACTAAAGAGATTAGATTTCGTTCTCTAGGCAATGGAGAGTCACTGGTTTGGAGTTGGGGAGCGACATGGTCATATTTCCATGTGTGATGTCTCATTTGACTTGGAAATCAGGGACTGTTTCCTTGAAGAGGTATCAGTTAACCCAGGACTGCATGGATGGATAGGATGTCAGCCAGCAGAGATGGCACAAGCAGCTGTGACAGCCAGACGTGTTCAGGGTTCACAATGACATGAATCAAAACAAACCATTTCCATGTATTGAGCACCTACTATGTGCACTGGCATGCATACACACACATATCATCTCTTTAATCATGGCAGGATCCCTGCAAGGAAAGCTGCAGCTCCTAGAACGCAGAGGTGGGATTCAGACCCATTCCCGTTAGACCCCAAAGCCCATTCTCTTCCCAACCCACAAGTTGCCTGTCCTGTGGAGTTCAGTCTCGGCCCAGAGTAAAGAATGAGGTGGGAGAACAGAGGCTCAGACAGAGATGAAAGTTGGCATCATATTTTAAAAAGCCTTGACAGCTTAGCGGCTGTTTCAAACTTGGTGTCTCCGGTTCCCATACTGCTTTCAAATATACCTGTGCCCCTAATGGGGCTGTGTTCATCAAAGTGAGATTATTATGTGCAAGAGAGGAGTGTCCCCAAGGAACCAGTTTTAATCCAGGATTCGTTTCCCTGGCTTACTGTTCCTTTGTCTCTGTACTTTTCTCTCTTTATTTTTCTGAGTCTATATACTCTAGGTGAAAAGAGATGTCATGAGAAAGAATTCCGGGAGCAGGCCACACTGCAGCTGACACTGTTCAGAAGGTGGTGTTGAGGATCTAGAGATATTCCAGGGTTGGCTAAGATGTGGTGCATGTGAGTTGGCTACTGGGCTGGGCCTGTGGGGGTATCATCATCCTTAAGGCAGCCTTCCTGCTCCCCTGCACCTCCTGAAGTTCAAGGCATTTACCGTAGGAGTCACGCGTATGCCTTTGAAGCAATCAGAAACAATAGCATGCTTATGTGTTCGGTAATGACTGAGAGAGAGTTTGGTGATGGGAGAAAGGTGAGGTCGTCATGGATGGTGACAGGCAGGGAAGGCTCCCAGAGCTCACGGGAAAGGCCCTGTGTCTTGAAAGCTGTGCCTTCCTGGAGCCCAAATGCTGGCTGTCCCTGACTAACGGGCCCAGCTTGGGGGACAGCATGGAGATGGGCACTTCCCTGGTGTGAACACATTCCATGAAAGCTGATCCATTGATAGCACTGGGGCCTCCACACGCCAGTAGCACCAAAGATTAACCTGGTGGTGGAGTGGTTACTGCTACATATCCCAGGGGATAGATAGATATATTATTAGCAGCCAAACCTCCCTCCCCAAACCCTCTGGGATCATATGAATTAAAGTAAGACTGGGCAAGGAGGAGAGGTGAGCACCCAGAGGACCAAAGGTAACCTGACTGTGGTTTCCCTTGGCCCAGCCTTCGACCTGGCATTTCTAGAATAAAAGCAACCAGAGGGACTTTTAAAAAATGATATTGTCAAAATCCAAAGAAGACCACTTTTTCTGAAAAAGGACAATGACGCTTTGCATGTGTGTCATGCTAAAGTTCATGAAATGGCCAGGGCCCTCACTTATCAGTGTACCTTTGACCCTCTTTTCTTTACATAAAGATTTCTTTATGTCTTTGGGAGCCGATCTGAGTCTAATTCTTACCATTGAGCCCCTGGGGTACAGCTTCTCTTGGCCTCACTCCCAGGTTCTCCCTTTCTGTCTTTCCAAAGGCTCTAGAATCTCACCCCTTAGATATTACCTTTCCTCACTCTGGCCCCACTCATCACTGGAGATTTCTCTTCTTGTTGCCTCTAAGGACAAGCAGATGGGCTCCTCTTGTTTGAACGTTTTTTATTCTCCACAGATAGCAGAGAGACCAAAATAGCAAGCCCAGGGAGGTCACAAAGTTTAGGAAATCTTACCCAATTCGTGCTGTCACAGACTTTTTCTGGAGGTGCTGACAAATGGAAAGTGGTCCAATCCTGGCCTAGCCCCTTACCAGCTGCTGACCTCGAGTGAATCAACTACTTACCCCTACCGAGCCTCAGTCTTCCCTCTGGAAAATGGGGACAATAGCACCTGCCTCCTGGTGTTGATCTAGAGATAGATGAGATCACACACACAGCACCACACCTAATGCCCAGCATGTCATAGATGCTCCACAAAGAACAGTTTTTGCTGAGCTAGTCATTGGTAAGGCCCTTGGTCTCCAGCTCTCTGTCTTCATTCCTAAAAGAGAGGGACGTCCCTTCCTCCACGAAGACCACTTTTCAAGCTTATAGGCTACAGATGGAATATCCAGAATCATGGACGTCAACCAGTCTCTCCAGCCGCCCCACCTGTCCATAGGGAGTGACTTGAAGTTCTGGGGATGCAGGATGGGGCCAGCATCCTCTTCATTGGGCCCATATGGGTAAAATGTCCCCTGAGAGGAGTTCCTGGTAGTTCTCCTTTCTCACCAAAAAAAAAAAAAAAAAAAAAAAAAAGCCAACTGTTTTTTTTCCTTGTCACAATCTCTCCTCCATCTCAAAGTAGTGAACATGAGGCCACACCATTGCTCCTGAGGTCAGGAGGCTAAGATATCCAGCCATGTTCACCATCTTGGAACATGCTTCACATCAAAGCTGAATTTCTGTTGGGTGCTTGACCATCTCTGCAGCTCTGTGTTAAAGGTTTTCTTAGAGATCAATCAGGTCAGAACTTCACAGTCAGCTGGGAGAGTCAATCACTGCTCCGTCAGGTTGGGTATTGGTCAAGCCAGTGAGGTGCCAGCGCTGCCCTCCTCTGAGGACCCACATCCATGGCAGGCCTGTCACTTCCACAGTCTCCCACAAGGTGTTCACACACTTCGAATCCTATTTAAGGTTTGGGATTGGGCTAGGGTATGGATCCCTACCATCACTCAACGGAAGTTCTCTGGGGCATGCACATCTGCCCCCTTGCCCTATGAGAGTATGATTGGATATGCAGAGCTACAAAGCACGCTTCACCACTCGTGGGAAAAGGAACCAATGCTTACTGAGTGCTCCACGGTGCTGAACACCAGAATCAGAATGTCGCATGCATTATCTTGTTCTCTCTCTCAGTAGCCCTTTAAAAGCAGGAAAGAGAGACTGGAAGAGGGCAGTGAGCTTGATGTTTCCCTAGGAACTCAGACGAAAAGTTTCTGTTTAGGAGTCAAATCAGGAAAACCCACTCAGTGGAGATTGGGAGCAAACCAAGCAAGTATCTGTTGATGAGAAACCGAGGACTTTGGGAAACTGCAATCAAGGTGACCTGCTCCTAAGGAGTCTAAGCAGGGGTCTTAGGAATCCACTCAGCAGAAACTATTCACTTGTAGTTTATGGTTTGATGAAAGACTAGGGGGAGCAAAGGTGAGAATGAGGGTGAAGAACAGAACAAGGAAAACCGTTAAAGAGCCAGGGGTGGGCTGAGCCTTTCAGACGCTGGCCAGCGGTGTGTCTGCTGCCCCATGGGCATCAGCATTCCTATTTTTGGATAGATGTTATCCTATCATGTATCAATCTACACACACCCCAACTCGGCATCGCCACTCATCAAGCAAGCTTCTGATTGTAATTTTGATGCCCAGGTATTTGATATATAGGGAAAGGCAGTTGAGAGGTGCTGAAGTGGGCAGCTGGGCTTGACTGACAGCTGTACTTCTCATCTTAAACTAAGAAACAGGCATTCTGACTCGTGTCTCAGTCTCTAAGAAAAGGTGCATGCCCTGTATACCCCAAGGTGGATGCTTCCCTCTGAGACCAGAACTGGTTACAACCTTCTGCAGCACGTTCTCACATTGGCTCATCTGCACAAACTCTAAGAACAAGACACTCATTGTTCTAAATCAATGAACGATCATGGATGCACTTAGTGGTTACTAATTAAAACAGCCACCCAAGGAGAACAAAATCATTAAGTGTAAAAACTGAAAGGGTTAAGGTGATTACAAGGGGATGCTCAAACAGGTGAACTGGAGGAGGCGCATCAGAGCCTCACATAGCACCACATCTCCTCCCTTCCCAGAGATGACTATATAAATCGGGTCATTTTACCTCTGCCGGGTAATCCCAATGTCCAGAGTGGATACACTGAGATCCAAGGAGCAGTATTTATCTAATATTCACCAGAGCCTTTTTCTTTCCTTGGTGACTTTTATTATTTTTCTTTTTGGAGGAAAATACTTCACTTAGAAATGTCAGCAAATTGATAATGTTTACAGAGGGCATTTTAGTAACACAGCACGAGGCTGGGAGGGAGATGACTCATATGCGACACGGTTTCTGCCAGGACCACTCTGTACAGCTGTGCAGGTCATGCTAGAGTGTGTTATTAGCACTGTAGTCTCTGCAATTGTCCCCCCCGCTCCCCAGCTTTTGCAGTGCAATATGTGGTATATCGGGGCTCTGGCCCATCTAGGGAGCTTATAAGGTAGTTGCGATTTGAAGGTTACAGCTGCATTGTGGAGCTCCCCACAGAACCTCGGATGTGAAACATTTCGCAGAGTGTAGGAACTGGGACTAAAAACTGTGAAATTCCTTTTGTGAGTGGTTTGGTGCATATTCATGCGAGGAGCATTCCAGTGAAGTGACTAGAAATGAACAAGGATCCCAGACACGGTAAGAAGCTGCATTGTGGACAGAAGTAACTGTCTGCTCCAGCCTCAACTTTGGGAGCCATGGTGTCTCTTCAGGAAGACTGATAGACCCAAAAGAAAAGTATCCTTTCAAGTGCTGTGGCTCTTCCCCCTCTGCCACTGTCCAGTGACACCTTAAATATAATTGGCTCTGGAAACAGAATTCCCCAAAGCCACCATAGAAATGAGTCAACGTGGCTTATCTTAACTCGTGAGTTGATGTCATAGAAGTGACAATATTGGGGAATGCAAAGAGTATTAGTCAGCTCCGGCTGCCATAACAAAGTGGCCACAGACTGGCTTAAACACGGGAAATGAATTTTCTCACAGTCCTAGAGGCAGGAATCTGAGAGCTAGGTATCTACAGGGTTGATGTCTTCTGAAGTCTCTCTCCTTGGCTTGTAGATGTCTGTTTTCTCTTTTTATCTTCACATGGCCTTTTCCTGTGTGTGCACATCCCTGGAGTCTTTCTGTGTCCAAATTTCCTCTTCTTATATGGACACCAGTCAGATTAAATTAAGGCTCAGGGACTTCCCTGGCGGCAAGGTGGTTAAGAATCCACCTGCCAATGCAGGGGACAGGGGATTGACCCCTGGTCTGGGAAGATCCCACATGCCACAGAGCAACTAAGCCCGTGAGCCACAACTACTGAAGCCCGCGCGTCTAGAGCCCATGCTCCACAACAAGAGAAGCCACCACAGTGAGAAGCCTGCGCACCAAGTAGCCCTGCTCGCCGCAACTAGAGAAAGCCTGCGCGCAGCAACGAAGACCCTATGCAGCCAAAAATAAAAATTTTCTTTTAAATTAAAAAAAATGAAGGCTCAATCTTTTGGCCTCATTTTAATTTCATTGCCTCATTAAAGGCCCTGTTTCCAAATACAGTCACATTTTGAGGTCCTGAGGGTTAGGGTTTCAACATATGAATTTGGGGGCAGGGGGACACAATTCAGCCCCGTAAGCATCGTAGGGGAAAAAGAGATTGTACTCTCAGGGAGGCATGAATGGCTGCCAGACAGCAATCTAACCAGAGATGCATCAGAGGCTCACCAAGAAACACAACACCCAGTCCTCCCATCTGGGCCCTTGGATCTAAGTCCAACCTGTCTGGAGGAATGTGACGGGACAGGGTTCTGAGGAATTTGCAAATACCACAGCAAAGCAGAAGAATACCTCCACCTCGAGACCATCAAATCAAGGGGAATGAATGGGAAAGGGAACAGGCTGTTTCACTGAATAAGAAACTCCATATGGAATTTGAAGGGCCACTGGCCCCAGAGGTCTGCACTTCTCAGACAGTACCCGCCACAGAGGACACACATGGCGATATCTGAACATAACTACACACCATCCCTAGTAGTGTGGACAGTTAAGTTGAGGTGACACATGTTCAACCAGTGATGTATGTTAAACTTGAGTTTGTTGTATTAATCCTTCTTCTATATGGTCCTTCTCATCTGTGAGAGATGATAATAGTGAATGACTATTAAAACTATTTACCTGTACAACCCTTTCAGGTGGGTTTTAATTGAGAGCCAGGACCCAAAGTTAAACCAAAAGTAGATGTCAGCTCTGGCATTTGGACTCTAGCCTGGCTCACTCCATAACCCACATATATCACCACTGGGCTATGGTCTCATGCAGAAAGTTCTGGAAAGCAGGGCCTGGGGGCTGGACTCTCAGCTTTGCCAGTAGCCAGGCAGACCATCCTTGTTTCTGCATATTCCCTTCCATGACAGAGAAGGGACCCTGGTGGAGATGGGGCCTAGGGAAGTTATAAAGCTCCCTAGACTCAGTAAGCAAGAATTGCCTTTGAAACAGTTCAAGTGTATCTCTGCCTGCAGATAGCATCATGGTGATAGTGGTAGTGGATGGGAGGATTAATTGCTACTTCTTCTCTGATCCTACATTCAATTTCCTTGGTTAGGGAAATTGGGTTTCTCAAGAGGTTGAGAAAGGAACATTGGTAATAAAATTCAGAGAGATGGATTACACTTGGATATTCAACCTTTTCAAAGCTAAGCAATTGATTAAATCCTGCCTGTTTGACAGTGATGGATGCCTGAGGAACTATTCATGCCCATTTCCAAAGAATGGCTTTTCTTGTGTCTAAACAAACTCAAGATGATCACTCATTGACCCCTTTCTCTGGGGTCTTTATTTCTCAGTTAGCCTGCCAAGAGGCTAACTTTTGATAGGTTTCTAGAGCCCAAAAAGCATAGTATGGAGATGCTGATGGTGGTTGTCCATGGGAAAAGACATCAGTCCTTATGACTGTTTGATTCCCAGTTCATAGTAACTTGGGAATATAGTATGAAGGGTATTTTTTGGCCTATAGTAGCAAATGCTATTTATGTATTTGAAAAAGTGAAGAAGATCAAATAAATGTATCCAGTCACTAGATTGACATCTCTTTGAAGAGTCAGGGAGTTGAGTTGCCTTGATGACTTCTCACTCACACATTTAGTAGCAAAATAGCAGTTTAAACATTTTAAGAACCGTCCTCTAATATATTGGGAAGAGTATGAGTCTGTTGATCAGGAGACATGGCTCCTAGCTCCACTCTTTCGTGATCTATTTATTCCAGTTCACAGCATGCCCTCAACAGGCATGTGTGGGATGAATGGATAAATGAATGAACTAGAAGCAAGACCTTGGGTGAGTCGCCATATTTGTCTGCCTCAGTTTTCTCATGTCGAACCTGGATAAAGCTTGACCTCTAGACCTCTCAGCAATGTGGTGAGGATTAGATGGAAAATAGAGAATCATAATCTTGGCTAGCATGTTTCAGTACTAACAATGTGATAGGAACTGTTCTAAGTGTTTACATATCTCATCGTTTTTATTTCTAACAATGATATTTTAGACCTACAGCAAAACTCCGAAGTGTATCTAACTATGTCTAATTCCTCTCATTCCAGTCTTGTTTGAACCCCTTTCAATCAGGCTTTTATCTCCACCCCTTCACTGAAAGGGTTCTTGCTAAGGTCACCCATGACCCCACATCATTAAATCTCTTGCCAGTCTGTGCTCATCTTATTTGACCTCTCTCTTCAGCATCTGCCCCAGTTGGTCCCTCCCTCAGACCCAGTTCCTGCCACCACAACCCCATACCTCCTCCATACCCCACACACTGCCAGTCCCCCTTCCTGTTTTCCATGATTCTTAGTGGGGATGACCTTTAGCAGACTGTGGGGTCCCTTCCTTGGCTCTGTGAGGGAACTTAATCCCCACTCCACCTCACGTACTGAGGGACTTCATTGACAGTAATAATACAACCAGTCCCTTCAACCAAAGTTTTGGGAAAATGGAAAGTCACACACGTGCAATCTAGCCCAACCCTCCCTGTTTGATAGGTAAGAAACCAGGGCCCCCAGGTCACACAATTAGCTAATGGTAGGGCCAGGACTAAGCCCCCAGCTACTTGCCTCCTAGCCCAGTGCTCCAGAAAGCAATGTCTCCTACAAGGAAAAAAAAACAAAAAACGAAGACTATAGTGATCTACAAATCAAGGCTACACAACTTAGCTTCCAATATTGCACTCCAACTTTCAAATAATTTGGAATTTAAAATAAGGTTTGAAAAGTGTCCGAAGTTTCACATTTTCTTTAGCTAATAAAAAATTTAACTTTCCTGACAAGTCTTACTGTCATCACTCTTAAGGTGGGCCCAGGTGTTTTTGATGAGGAGAAGGTGACTTCAGAGGATACTGTCCAAGGACAACAGAGGCAATAGAATAATCCAAGTCAAGCTCAGGGTGGAGTGGGTTACTTTTGAGCTTTCTTCCGTTAACCTAAAACAATAAAAGAGCCAGCTATTTAACCAGCGACATAGGTTTATTCAGGAGCAGCAAAGAATTACAATTCAGACATGCAACTATGGAGAACCACACGCAAGTCCAGTAAAGCAAAGGAGAGGAAACTCTTTTACAGAGCAGAAGGGGAAGTTGGGAGGAGCTAGTACAAACAAAAAGTCCACTGGAGGAAACTGGGAGTTCAAAATATAGTGGCTTTTTATTGGCTGAGTTTGACAGTCTCTCATTGGCTGAACTGTTGCCAGGCAAGGAGAAAATCTTTATTCCTCCTGCTGGCACTAGTAAAGCAGTGTCGGTTCGTGCTGGAGATGCAAAGTAGGTCTCTTTCTGTTGGGATCTGTATTGACCTGGAGTGGTATGTGCATGAGAGCTCCCCCCTTCTGGCCCCCCGACTCTATTTTAGTGAGGTTTTCCATTATTAATTTTCACACTTTACAGATATTCTTAGACCTGCTTTTGAATGTATTGTACCATTTATTGAGCCTCTATTATGTGCCCAGCATTGACTTTTATTTGGGCACATTATGACATTGAACACTCACAAAATTCTATGAAGTAATAATAACTACTATTTATTGATCAACAACTATGTGCCAAGAACTTGACATTTACTATTGACAGTTCTCACAAACCCACTCCCTTCCTCATGGTTCCTTCAAGGCCAGAAACCCAGGTCAGTGTTCGTTATCCACCACTGGCCCTCACAGGAAACATGGTCACTATTCCAATTTTACACGTGAGTAAGTAGGCATGAAGGGATTCTGTGATGTGTCCAAAAACACACAGCAGTGGTGAGTTGACCCCAGGGCAGCCCAACCTGTTCACTTACTACTCTGCTTATTGCTATGGCCTCGTTAAATTCTTCCACCCAGGTCAAACTGGGAGCATGTAGCTCTCCAAGTTAGAAACTCGTTTCTGGAGGTTAGAAACTCCCAACTGGATTGTTTAAGATAGTTCCAAGCACTTCCAAGAAGAGTCCACTGCACTTACGAAGGCTAACCCAGGCTATTGGTCAAGCTTGGGAAGCTGGGAGCACATCACTTTTCCATGGAGTCCACCACCAGTTCATTACCTCCCAGGCAATCACTTTCTGGATGGTGGGAAAAGCATTCTCTAAGAACAAGAACCCTTTTGAAAGCCCCACAGGAGATTGTAAAAAGCTCTGAATGTTGTTTACAAAGTAGCAGATTAGGAAGAGAAAATTGAAGTTGGCCCTGTGCCAGAGAAGAAAAGTTTGTTGTTGTTGTTTTAAAAATTTAATTAAATTAATTTTTTATACAGCAGGTTCTTAGTAGTTATCTATTTTATACATATTAGTGTATACATGTCAATTCCACTCTCCCAATTCATCCCACCCCCACCCCCACCCCCCTGCCGCTTTCCCCCCTTGGTGTCCATATATTTGTTCTCTACATCTGTGTCTCAATTTCTGCTCTGCAAACCGGTTCATCTGTACCATTTTTCTAGATTCCACATATAAGCATTAATATACGGTATTTGTTTTTCTCTTTGACTTAGTTCACTCTGTATGACAGTCTCTGTGTCCATCCACACCTCTACAAATGACCCAATTTTGTTCCTTTTTACGGCTGAGTAATATTCCATTGTATATATGTACCACTGTACATATATCCATTGTACATTTATCCATTCATCTGTCAATGGGCATTCGTTCCTTTTTATGGCTGAGTAATATTCCGTTGTATATATGTACCACTGTACATATATCCATTGTACATTTATCCATTCATCTGTCAATGGGCATTTAGGTTACTTCCATTACCTGGCTATTGTAAATAGTGCTGCAATGAATATTGGGGTGCATGTGTCTTTTTGAATTATGGTTTTTTCTGGGTATATGCCCAGGAGTGGGATGCTGGGTCATGGTAATTCTATTTTCAGTTTTTTAAGGAACCTCCACACTGTTCTCCATAGTGGCTGTATCAATTTACATTCCCACAAATAGTGCAAGAGGGTTCCCTTTTCTCCACACCCTCTCCAGCATTTGTTGTTTGTAGATTTTCTGATGATACCCATTCTAACCGGTGTGAGGTGATACCTCATTATAGTTTTGATTTACATTTCTCTAATAATTAGTGATGTTGAGCAGCTTTTCATGTGCCTCTTGGCCATCTGTATGTCTTCTTCGGAGAAATGTCTATTTAGGTCTTCTGCCCATTTTTTCAGTGGGTGAGAAGAAATGTTTAATTAACAAGAAAAACAAACACAGGGAATCCAGAACAGGGCTGTTTTTTATTTTCGTGGGGTTTTTTTTGTTCTGCTTAACTAAATGATTCTTTTGTGTCAATCCTTTGCTATAAACATAGGCTAATCTTCCTTTCCTCCCCCAAACACTGGACAGATTTTTGCCCATGGCTTGTTGTATGGCAGAAAGGAAGGATATTTCTTATGTACTATGTGAAATAATCCGCTAGCGGTGTTGGATTCATCTGTTCAGGTCATCTTCACCCAGTCCAGTGAGGTTAGCTTCATTTTCAGACTCTCCTCTTGTCATCTGATCCCTCGCTGGTTCCATCCACTAGCTGGACTGAATTAGGAGCCAGAGGAACCTGGCTGACTCAACCTTTAAAGTTCAGCCTCCCTGGGCATTAGGGAGGTGTTGAGGGTGGAGAGTGAATCTGGAGGGGCAAGTGGAGACTGCACGTCACAGCGCCCATGCTGACTGCCTGGAGGTGGGCATGATGATCACAGTGATCCAACAAGGAACTTAACCTGACTTTGAACTTGGCTCATTGATCCTGCAGAGGACTGGGGCTCATAAGCAAGCCCAGGTCCTCTCAAAGAACGTCCTCAGGATCTTTCCAAGCCTGGAAAGCTACGCCTGGTGGCAAGAAGCCATTTGATAGAGTGGACGGGGACCGACTAGGAGCCAGGAGACATGGGGTCCAGTGCAGTTTCTGCCATGTAGAGTGTGTAACCATGGACAGGTCTCCTTTTTCTTCTTCTTTTTTAAAATAAATTTATTTATTCTATTTTATTTATTTTTGGCTGCGTTGGGTCTTCGTTGCTGCGCGTGGGTTTTTCTCTAGTTGGGGCGAGCGAGGGCTACTCTGCATTGCGGTGTGCAGGCCTCTCATTGCGGTGGCTTCGCTTGCTGTGGAGCATGGGCTCTAGGTGCACAAGCTTCAGTAGTTGTGGCATGCGGGCTCAGTAGTTGTGGCTCGCGGGCTGTAGGGTACAGGCTCAGTAGTTGTGGTGCACGGGCTTAGTTGCTCTGCGGCATGTGGGACCTTTCTGGACCAGGGCTCGAACCTGTGTCCCCCACAGTGGCAGGTGGATTCTTAACCACTGTGCCACCAGGGAAGCCCTGTTATTCTTTTTTAATTAAAGATTTTTATTTTTTGGGACTTCCCTGGTGGTCCAGTGAGTAAGACCCCATGCTCCCAATGCAGGGGGCCCGGGTTCGGTCCTTGGTTGGGGAACTAGATCTCGCATGCATGCCACAACTATGAGACTACGTGCCGCAACTAAAAAAGATCCTGCGTGCTGCATCTAAGACCCAGGGCAGCCAAAATAAAAATAAATAAATAAATAAATATTTTTTAAAAAGATTTTTATTTCTTTTCTTCCCCCCCCCCCAGTTTTATTGAGAAATAATTGACATATATCATTTATAAGTTTAAGGCATACAACATGATGGTTTAATTTACATCTATTGTGAAACGACTGTCACAAAAGGTTCAGTTAACATGTATCTTCTCATATAGATACAATAAAAAGAAAAGAAAGAAGAAAAGAAAAAATGGACAAAAAATCTCCGTGTGATGGGGACTCTTAGGATTTACCATCTTAATAACTTTCCTGTGTATCTCACGGCAGTGTTAGCTGTAGTCATCGTGTTGTACACTGCATCCCTAGTACTTGCGTATCTTATAACTGGAAGTTTGTAGCTCTTCATCACCTTCCTCCAATTCTCCCTCCCTCCACCTTCTGCCTCTGGTAACCACAAGCCTGATCTTTTCTATGCGTTTGTTTGTTTTTAAAATTCCACATATTAGTGAGATCATTAGTGAGACATTTTTCTGTCTCTGTCTGACTTATTTCACTCAGCATACTGCCTTCAGGGTCCATTCATGTTGCCTCAAATGGTATGATTTCCTTGTTTTTTTTTAAATGGCTGATTAATATTCCATTGTGTGTGTGTATATATAAATATATATACACACACACTATATATATAAATATAAATACATATAATATATATTTATATATGTTTTTATATATTATATAACATATATAATAATAATTTTATATATTATATATAATTTATATAATATATAATATATAATATAATATATTATATGTAACATAATATAATTTATATAATTATATATAATATATATAAAACATCTTTATCCATTCATCCATTTATGGGCATCTGTTTAAGTTTCCATGTCTTGCCTATTGTAAATAATAGTGCTATGAGGGTGCAGATATCTTTTTGAATTAGTGCTTTCATTACTTTTGAATATATTCCCAGAAGTGGAATTGCTGGATCATCTGGTAGGTCTCTTTTTAACTTTTTGAGGATCCTCCATACTGTTTTCCATAGAGATTGTACCAACTAACATTCCCACCATCAGCGCACAAGGGTGCTGTTTTCTCCACATCCATGCCAGCATTTGTTATCTCATCTTTTTGATAATAGCCATTCTAACAGGCATGAGGTGATATCTCACCTGTCTGAGCCTTACCTCTAGAGCATTCATTGCACTTGGTTTGGATGGGGCCTGGGCATTGGTGTTTTATAAACATGCTCCGGGTTATTCTCCTGTTCATCCAGGATTGAGAAACACTGCATTAGACCATCACCTCCAGTTCTGGGATTCCACTTTTGAGGATTAAGATCTCTTTAGTTCTAAAACTTTACTTTTCTATGGAAACAGCAAGAAGGAAATAAGCATTTTACTGAGGATCTGATAGCACATTTGTGATACTTATTCCTTATAAAAGTCTCTAGGCTGTCATAGTTATCATGCCCATTTTCATAGTTGAAGTTACTGAGGTCAGAAAGTTTTGACATTCATTCAGCAATGTTTGCTGAACATATACTGTGTGTCAGGTACTGTTGTAGGTGCTGGGGACACATGATGAACAAAACAGACCAAGTCCCTGCTCTCATGGAGCTCATGTCCTAGTCTAGGAAATGGACAATTAGGGCTACCAAAAGTTCCTCATTTGTCTGGGATCATGAATACCTGTTATTTTTAGCATGCCTTTTGGATTCTTGAATTGGGTTGTCAAGGAACACATCCCTGAGGAGGTGACACATGAAGGCAGATGTGAATGGCAGAGACCTGGGACACCAGGCAATGGGAACAGTAAATGCAAAGACCCTGAGTCAGGAATAATCCTGTCATGCCGAGGGACCAAAGACAAGGCCCAGTGAGCACCTGGGAGATGGGAGGAGATAAGGTCAAAGAAGTGGGTAGGGCAGATCTTGGGAGCTTTGTCGGGGACAGTTTGGATTTTATCCTAAGTACAAGGGGAAGGCTTCAGAAAGGTTTAAGCTGAGGAGAGCCAGGATCTAATTCAGTGGTTCTCAACCAGGAAACATTCGGCAATGTCTGGAGACATTTTGGTTGTCACAATTGGGAATGGGGCTGGGTGATGCCAGCTCACTGGGCTGGCACCTAGTGGGTAGAGGCCAGGGATGCTGCTTAACATCCTACATCACACAAGACAGAAACCCGACTCCCCACACATAACAAATATTCAACCCAAAATGTCAGCAGTGCTGAGGTTTTTAAAAGATCATTTTGCACTGTTGGTGGGAATGTGAAATGGTGCAGCCATTGTGGAAAACAGTGTAGCAGTTCCTCAAAAAATTAAAAATATTATTACCATATGATCCAGCATTATCACTTCTGGGTATTTATTCAAAAGAATTGAAAACAGGATCTCAGAGAGACATTCGTACACCCGCAGTTATAGCAGCATTATTCTCATAGTCGAGAGGTCGAAGCAACCCAAATGTCCATTGACAGATGAATAGATAAACTAAATGTGGTCTATACATACAATGGAATATTATTCAGCCTTAAAAAGGAAGACTATATTGACACACGCTACCACGTGGATGGACCTTGAGTAATTATGCTCAGTGAAATAAGCCAGTTACAAGAAGACAAATACTGCATGATTCCACTTATATGAGGTACTTAGTGTAATTAAACTCATAGGAACAGAAAGTAGAATGCTGGTTGCTAGGGGCTGGGAGTGGGTAGGAAGTGGAGAGTTGTTTAATGGGCACAGAGTTATAGTTTTGCAAGATGAAAAAGTTCTAGAGATTGATTGCTCAACAATGTGAATATACTTAACACTATTTAAAAGTGGCTAAGATGGAAAACTTTGCTATGCATGTTTTACCACAATTTAAAAAAAAGATCAGCTCACCCTGGCTGTTGAGTGGAGAATGAACTGTTGGGTGTCAACTATAGAAGCAGGGAAACTGGTTAGCAGGTTATTGCAGTAATCTAGACTAGAGATAATGGTGGCTTGCATGTAGTGGATGGCAATGGAGATGGGAGAAGCGGCCAGATTTAGGACATCTTTTGGTGGTGGAGCCAAGAGGGCTTGCTGATGGTTTGGATGTGGGAATTAGGCCATATGCCCAAAGTCACTCTGCTGATAAATGGCAGAGCTGGGACTTGAACACAGGGCTGACTCCAAAGCCCATACTCTCTCTCCAAATATCACAATTTCCAACATCATCTAATGGACTAAAATCTCACTGGGATAGCATTTCTTACCATTTTGGTCCATTTCATGCTATTGGGTAGGTGGCAGTTACTTCACAATATTGTCTTCTAAAAAATGCCATGACATATATTTCTCAAAGCCCTAAGCTTTCAAACACTGGTTTTATTTCAGCTCATTGCCCACGAGCTGGTCTTTCTGCCAGCAGCTCCCAGCTACACTGCCTCGTTTGCAGTTGTGCTTTTGTGCGGCTTTAATTGTGAGGGAGAACTGCAGTAATCAGCCTGTGGTTTTCCGTTTCACCTGTGGATTGAGTTCAAAGAGCTTATTCATGCTGGCAGCCAAAACTCTTCTAATTCTGCAGATATCGCTTCCAGTACCTGGTGGGGGCAGACAGCAGGGGGGGATCTCTTAGAAACTTGTTTTCACCTCTGCTCCTTAATGTTTAGGTTGCTAGGAAACCAGACAAATATCAGAGAAAGGGCTTTCTGAGGTCACCTGAGACCCAGCTTGTGTTAATGGCCACAAATTGCAGTCAAGCTTCAGCGGTTGCCAAGGTCTCCCAAAGAGGTTGAGTTAAGGGTACTGTGTCTGCATTGCAGGGCTGGTTTATTCTCCTTTTCCTTGACTTTTTCTTACCTGGCCCAAGGAGAGGCCCATAGGGAACTAAGTCATCAAATCTGGGAGGCCAGTGAAGCCTTGCTCCTCCATTCTCTGCTGCTATGGAAAGTATGCTTGGATCTGGGCCAAGCAGAAACTTTCTGCCATCTCTGACAAATACATCTTCTCGGCAAATAATGGTGTCGCACATATGTGGGTGGGTAGGGAAACCCAACAACCTCTTTGAGAGTTATTCTTACGGACTCCTCCTCCCCTATTCTTTTTTTTTTTTCACACACACACACTGTATTTTATTTTCACAAGAGATAAATAGACTGACACCAAGCATTGTAAATGGATGACCACAACAAAAGCAATAATGATTGCAATTACCACACATGAAACACACTCATACTATGTCATAATATTGACATTCAGTCCAGTAATCCTCCACTGTAACAGCTCCTTTACTCTGCAGTGAAAATTGATTTGTATATTTTTTGCCTCTGAGTCCTTGTGGGATTTTTTTTTTGTAATTCAAACAGAAAGTCACAAAAATTATAATCATCCACATCAGTTCACTCAGTCCCATGTAATTTTGTTTTTCATCTTGATCTTTTGTTAGCACTTTTATGAGTTCATCAGTTTTCCATTAGAGTTCTGAAAATGCTTATTCATTCAGTTCAGCAGTATAGTCAGTTACCAGAAACCTGTACTTGTCAGAGTCTTTTCCATGAATTCCTTGAAGATGAAACCCTTTTATAGGAACATTTTGCAAAAGCATCGGAGTACATCAGAGGACTCCTCCCCTGTTCTCTAGGGCTGAGGTTTATGTAATGGATGCTGTGGCCATAAAGCAGGTGTTCCCAAACTGTGGCCCCTGGACCAGAAGCATCGGCTTCACCTGGGAACTTGTTAGAAATGCAAACTCTTGGGCATTATCCCAGACCTCCCAAATTAGAAACTGTTGGGGTGGGGGGTGCTGAGGCCTCACAATCTCTTTACAAGCCTTCTGGGTGATTCTGATGTGTGCTGAGAGCCGCAGGAAAATCTAGTCTCCGAATCCAGCATTTGCCAGCCGAGTTTATGCCGTGGTTCTTTTCCACGAGCTTCAGTCTAACAGGATGAGCTAATGCACGCCAAACATCTGGCATGCGTCAGGGATGCCGAATCGACCCTCTTTCAATAAAACCCGCTTTCCAGTGAACTACGATTTGTTAGCTGGTAGCTGGAGTTACAATATGTGTTCAAAAAGAAGTGACTTCTGTTACAACCTAAAGATTATTGCTTTAGTGTGACCTGTCTTATCTCAATATAAAATCTGAATCACAGAGCTTTTACTGTGATTCAGAGTCTCTGCTTCTCAGAACAGAGGAAGCTGGGGTCATGAGGATCTGTCCTTTCTGTCATTTGAATTCTGCTAGTGGTGACTTCTGCACACATAAGGGCGGGAAGACAGAGAAACCCTCTCCTTCCTCACAGCCCCTCAGGTCCAGAAAATCTCCTGGGTCCAGAGTCTGATGTCCTCCCCACTGGAGACTCATAAAATCTCCTAAGAAGTCCAGGACTCTGGGCATGGCTCCCAGGGCAGCTAGCTGCTCCTTCTCCACCACCCGGAGACGCTGCCCTCTGCCCTCTGGGGCTGTCTGTAAAAGGCCAGTTTGCAGCTAGGGAAGATATATAAGCTTTCTGTGCTCCACCCCAAACGCTGAGGGGAAGGTTTATTGGAGGGAAGAGAGAAGAAAGATAGATGATAGCAAATTCCTCCCTGATCACCAAGCACTGTTCATCTTGTATCCTCTTCTCCTCTTAACTCAGCGTGGGATAGTGAGATTTCAGAAATCATGACTATTTCAGGGCTCACTATGTGCCAGACGGTACACTCAGTGCCTTACACACATTACATTATTAATTCTCACGATGATCCCCAAAGAAGGTTTAATCCCCATTTTACAGATGAGGAAAAGGAGACACAGAAATATCATCATTCTGCCCATGCCTTTCGGCCCATAACTAGAATTGTAATGGAGGCAGGATTCACACGCTGGGGATGGACCGCAGAGCCTGGGATGCCACTCCCCAGGCTATGGTGTGATGCTGGCAGCTGCTGAATTTTGATGGCCCAACATCCTGGTACAACCTGGGCTTCAGGGGGACAATTGACACAGCAGTGGTCTTGACTTGGCTTACACACAGGGATTGCCTGGGAAGCTTTAAACAGATACTAATGCCTGGGTCCCTCCCTAGAGATTCTGATATAACTGCACCGAGGTGTGGGCTGGGCACTGGGAGTTTTGAAAACTCTCAAGATGACTCCAATAGCAGCCCAAATTGATAAACTCTGGCATAGGCTCAAATGGAGCTTGGGAGGCAGTTAAGTACCTGGAGATATGCAGGTTTGGCTTTGATTTTTAGACCCTTCAGAATGTAATCTTCTGTAATCAAACACATACAAAAATAAACCTCATCCAGTCCCCAAAGCCCTCCACCAACATGGAAGCTGGCATTTCTACAAGCCAGAAGGGAAAGGAAATCTTTGCCAAGTTTAGAAAAAATTCCCTAACTTTGAGCACTACTTGACCAGTGTCTTAACAGCCTCTTTTTTCCCAAAAACAGAAATAATACATTCCAGACACATCATCTGTTTTCTACATAGCTTCTTATGTATTTAAGTTAAAAATTACCCTGATTCAATGATAAAGTAGCACGATTTTCTTTTTTTTTTTTAACACCCCAGAATTTATAAATCCAAGTGAATATTTCTCTCTTCAAATAAATCCATTTGAGAATGAAGTCCCCTGTTGTAGTGCTGTTGTCGTTGCTCAAGACTCGGTGGGGATTCTTTCAGAATTGCCTCAGAACTATATTAATTAAAAAACTTCATAGATTATTTAATCATTGCCTTGCTCTTTGATCAAAATTCGATTTACTTCATTTCTTTAATGTCTGTATTCCCCTAATTTGGCTCTGAATAATGTCTAGCAATTTTTGATATTCTAGTCTGCAGTCAGTGCATGTTTTGTCAGCAATGAGTATGTGCAAAGGAGCGTGGCCCAGACACTGAAAGCATCCCAGGATTTGTGATGTGGCAAGTAATGAAATGCTATCTTCTTATTATAGCAGTCTGTTCTTATGTGTGTTATTTTTTTCTCTCCAACTTGGCCCTTCTGTACAACACCTAAGGTCTAAGATGTCTTGGAAGTATCTCCCACAGTCCCTGTGCTTGGCACATAGTGAAGTTTAATTAGTACTTGTTGGTTGATTAAACAGTGGTCATAGGTTTTTACACCCACGTGGATGATTTTTCTAAACAGAGGACTGTAGACAGAGAAAGATTCGTAGGACCAACCACTCATCAAGTTGCCTCACTGTTTTTAAAAAAATTATTTTGATTTATTTTTAAAAATAATTTATTTATTTATTTTTGTCTGCACTGGGTCTTTGTTGCTCTGCGGGGGCTTTTCTCTAGTTGCAGTGAGAGGGGGCTACTCTTCGTTGCAGTGCACGGACTTCTCATTGCAGTGGCTTCTCTTGTTGCGGAGCACGGGCTCTAGGCGCGTGGGCTTCAGTAGTTGTGGCACGTGGGCTCAGTAGTTGTGGCGCACGGGCTTAGTTGCTCCGCAGCATGTGGGATCTTTCCGGACCAGGGCTCGAACCCAGGTCCCCTGCATTGGCAGGCGGATTCTTAACCACTGTGCCACCAGGGAAGCCCTCAGCCTCTCCTTTGAACCATCATTAAGTTCTCCCTCTTTTGGAAGGTGTCTGTTGGGGTTCTGACACAACTTTCCCCTGATCCATATGATGAGTTGTGTCCAAGAGCAACAGATCAAGGTGAAAAACAAATACCAACCAATAAAAAGAAACAGCCTGATATTTAATCAGTATTGAAGGTGTCTCAGTTGTGTCTCATCTGACACCTTTTCGTTTAGTTTCACAGGGATCCCAGGAGATTGGCAGAGGTTAATGTTCTCACTTCAAAGGTGCAGAAATTGATCGCATCAGTAGTTGGGCACCAATGACTTAACTGGAGACACACTCCCTGGAAACCAGGTGCCTAGGAGGAGGCTCTGGCCTTCTGGGGGAAAGCCTGTGGTTCTCTCAGCATCAGAAACTTCTCCTTTGGAAATGTGGGAGTAATGATACTGTTTTTATTGTTGGTCACAATTCTCTGGTTACTATTCATAGCTGTCCTTTGCAGAAATGTCTGGCTGTCTCAGCTCTGCTTTGGGGAAAGAAGATAAGGACGTATTGGTCCAGCTTGGGCTAGAGTTTTAAGTGAAAGGAGGATAGCTGTGGGGTCCACTGTTGGGATGGCCATGGAGCTGAGCAGGAGAAAGGCAGGACCCAGGGGGCATGTTGCACCTCTTATCGGCTGGGATTGTGCGTGAGTTTGCAGGACTTCTGTTGCTGTGCTAGGGATTTTGGCAGGCGGAAGTCCCTCTGCTCTTTGGAAGGACCCACCAGCTTTGCAACACCTTGTTTCTCAGTGTCCGGGAAGATTCCTAAACTGCGGAGGCAGAAGGCCTGGGTCTGAACCCCCAATCTGCCCTAAGAACCTGCCTAAACTTGGGAAAGGCACTACACTCTTCTGTGCTTCAGGATCCCAGCTCTTAAATGGGTGTCATAACCCCTGTCCTATTTCCCAGTCATGAGAATCTAAGAAAACAATAGAGAATGAGTAAAGACAGTGCAGATCAATATACTTGCAAATCAAGGCTTTCTCAGACACCCTGGGTTTCATTCTATGAACAAACAGAATAGAAGATTGGCTTTTTCATCCATCAGTGACAGTGCCAGAATTGAAAATATTTGCTCTTGGAATTGAGACAAGTGTGTCTTAGCATCCAAGGCTAGCCTGGACTTTCACATGTGACTTTGACCATATTTGCTGCAGTAATAATTCTGTTTTCCCCATGTCTCCCCTGTGTCCATCCCCACCCAGAGTGTCTGTTACTGGTTTTAACCTTTCAAAACAGTCACCCAGCTTCAGGGTGACCTGCTGGGTGGGTAGCTCTCCTTTCTCCCTGATTACTTGCCTGCTGAGTTCTTCTAGGATGGACACTCACAAACTCTCCCTTCCCATCCCTCCTGCAAAGAATGAAGTCTTAAGCTGGGTATCGATTGTGATTTGATTTGACAATGAGCTTGTGTGTGTGACTAATCTCAGAAGTGACAAGTGGTTTCCTTTCCCCTTTTCTTAAAATAACTGATTTGGACAAGAAGAAAAAAAAATCCAAGCGTGTAAGAGTTGAAAGAGCACTTGCCCAGTCTTCTCCCTGGAGGAGTGAAGGGGAGAGGAGGAATTATCACCCATCTCCTGGGTTTGATGAGAACTGTGGTATGCTGCTATGTCCTGTGTGTGCCCTGGGATCCATTGACTGAGCCTTGTTGGGCCAAGGGTAGGAGAGAGGGGGTCCAGAACTGTCACTATACTTGTAGCTAGGTAACAGTCCTAACTGGAAAGGTGAATAAGGCGAAACGGTGCAATCTTATCTGTAAATGGGAACACTAAACTGGATGATTTTGAGGTCCTTTCAGTTCGACTTAGTTTAGTTCAATGGTTTGGCTTTAAGATGAGAACAGAAATTCAAATTTTACCAAGGCATTTCTGATCCACTTGGCCTTATATGTTATATTCGTAAAATAGATATGTGAACCTTGAAGAACTTCAGAAAAGCACAGCTTTCTATATTGTCTGCTTGTTAGTGATAATCTAAGACATTTCAAAGCCTGATGCTTTGACAACCAAAACCACAATTATTATAGGAATACTTACTGAGAAACTATGTTAAATAGCACCATGTAGAGGGGATCCTACTCTTTTCTTCTTTGCAATTAAGTTGGAGAGAGGAGGGAGAGATTCATATACATAAGAAAATAACATGTGGAAAATTTATTAAATGCCAAATTAGAGGGAAGAATCAAGTGTTGTAGGACCCACGGAGGAAGGAATGGCAACATGTGACTTGTAAGAATGGAGAAGCTGACTCAGGAGGTTGGCCTTAGAGAATGAAAAGTATCTAAAATAGTCTAATTCATGGAAACAGAGAGTAGAATGGTGATTGCCAGGGGCTGGGGGAGGGGGAAATGGGAAGTTGTTCAATGGGTACAAAGTTTCAGTTATGCAAGAGGAATGCAGTTCTAGAGTCTGCTGTACTACACAATGTATGTAGTGAACAATACTGTGTAGTGCCCTTAACGATTTGTCAAAGGGCAGCAACAGCAAGGCAACAAGAAAACAAAGAGGCACAAGGAAACTTTCAGAGGTACTGGGTATGTCTGTTACCTTGATTGTGGTGATAATTTCACAAGTATATCCCTATGTGCAAACTCATCATATTATATACATTAAATACGTATATCATTTTTATCAGTTTTTTGTGTATCATTTATTCCTCAATAAAGGTGTTTAAAAAGAAATGAACAGAAAAAGGTGGGGGGAGGCGGGGGAGAGAGAGAGAGAGAATGAAGTGATTCCAGGCAGTGCGATCCTATGAGTTATGGCAGGGAAGCAGAAAGCACAGGGCTTATTTAGGAAGCAGCAAATACCCCAGTGCAGCAAAAGCAGAATGAGGGCAGTGGGTGGTGGAAATATTGGCAAGAAATTAAATTTGAGACAGTTAAAGAGGACCTTGAAGCCCGAGTAGATTCAGATAAGAAATAAGGGAGTGACTTGATTAGATTTGTATTTAATAATAATCTACTGATTATTATCAAGAGGAATTGCTTTGGGTGAGACTGGAGGCAGAGAGGCCAGGCAGGGAGACCAGTTTTTACAACCACAGCATCTCTATGAGAAGATTTTTCCAAGGCAACTCAGATTCCAGTAGACCTTTTATTTGTCTCCATGTGTGCTTGTCACATGCCCTGATTTCAGCTTCAGAAAATAAAATCCTGAATCACAGATGGTGTGATTGCTAATCTTGTAGATAGGTACTGATTGATATGTTTCCCAGGCAATTTGTGCCGTAAATAAGGACCACCTGGAAGGAGATGCCCTTGTGCAAAAGAGGGTGGGAATGTGAAGCATCGTACAGGCTACTGGCGGAGGTAAATTCTGGCTTTTGGTGCCCCTCAAACTCACAATGCTGATTGCCACATACTTCAAATACAGTTAAGGCCACCTTTCTCTGTGGGGATCAGGCCATTTTACTCTCAACCAGCCCCACCCTTCATGCTGCTGTTCACACCTCACTCAGGCTCTTTTTATTTTCTGCCTCCCTCTCTAGTTACATGTGTATTTATCTTTTGACCTTCTCCACTGATGAGAGCTCTTTTAGGGCTTGCTGAGACTGTAGTTCATTTTGTATATGGTAATTCCCCATCTATCAATATTTGTGGAATCGCAGAATCTCAGACTGTAAAGGACCATAAAGATAATCCATTCTAATGGTGCCCTTAGACATCATAGACCATTTCTGGATGATTTAGATGGATAGATGAATGAATAGATAGATGGATAGTTAAATGGAAAGGTAGGTAGATGGGTGGATGGATGGATGGGTGGTAGATGGATGGGTGGGTAGGTGGGTGGCTGTGTAGATGGGTGGATGAGTAGAAGGATGGATTGATAGATTGGAAGATGAATGAATGGGTAGATGAATATTACAGGTGAGGAAAGTGGGGTTCAGAAAGGCTTAGTGCCTGGCCCACAGTTAACCAGTTGCTGTTTTGTAGAGCTGGGGCTCAAATGAGCAGATTCCCAAGACCATGCTCTTAGTGATTACACTAGACTGTTCCTCATTGTGGGTACTTGCTAGGTAGAGCTTGTTCAACTAATAGCTAAAGTAATCTTTCATTCCAGCACTTCATTCAACAGCTTATAGCTACTCATGATGGGAGAAGGTTCTTCCCTCTTCCTTCTCCCCACTTTCCTAACTGAAGAAAGAAGAATATAAGAGATGACAAGTCCTTTTTTTTTCCCCTGGACCCTGTTATTCTGGGAGCCATCCATGAGCAGTGTGGGTGGTGAGAGTCTTTAACAGCCTTCATTTCTAGGCCACGATGGTCAGGGATTCTGAGGGAGCCATCTAGATCAGTTCTTCTGCCATTTCTAATCATCAGATTTACCTGGGAAGCCTTAAAGCTATATACAGACATTTCCAAGATGCCATCTCTAGATTTCTCTGAGATATGCCTGAGAATGTTTGTTTAATATAGATAACCAACAAGGACCTACTGTATAGCACAAAGAGCTAGGCTCGATATTCTGTAATAACCTAAATGGGAAAGGCATTTGAAAAAGAATGGATACTTGTATGGGTATAACTGAATCACTTTGCTGTATACCCGTAACTAACACATCATTGTTAATCAACTACACTCCAATATAAAATAAAAATTTTTTAAATAAAAAATAAAAAGTTCCCCAGATAATTTTAGTCATCAGACAGGTTTCGAATCTCTGGTCTAGATTATAATGATATATAGATATATGAATAGGATAATCTTATTGAAGTCTGTTAATCAACTCATTCTGAAAATATTTATTATCACATTCTCTGTAAATCAGGATCCTAGAAGGGACCTAATGGCAAGTTCCTGCTGGATATTTTGAGGAGCATTTAATCAATTAGTTGTTTTTGAAATTGAGGGTAGAGTTTAAGAAAACCAATGAAAGGACAGTGCAGTGGCTCAACCAAGGACCCACAGGGAGTTCTTTATTTTTTTATTTTTTTTATCTGGTTGTGCTGGGTCTTAGTTGGGGGATCTTCACTGGGGCATGCGGGATCTTTTTTTTAGTTGCGGCATGCAGGATCTAGTTCCCTGACCAGGGATCGAGCCTGGGCCCCCTGCATTGGTAGTGTGGAGTCTTAGCCACTGGACCACCAAGGAAGTCCCCACAGGGAGCTGTTCCTACCTGTAGGTCTGAAGTGCAAGGGGAGAGAGCAGTCACTGGACCCCAGAAAGAGTGAGGTATGTGGAGAAGGTACCCTGATAGGAGAAACGGCCTCCACTGGGACACCATCAACCCATAGCCACCCAGCAAGGAGAGAGTTAGGGAACTAACACCCCGACATCACTATTGATCAAGCCCAACCAGAAGCTAGAGGGCAAAGGAGCACTTTGATGCAGAACACAAAGGTCAGCCTCACAGGGCACAGAGCTGGGTGGAGCAGGGTGTAGGATGGGTTAAGAAGGGCAAATCCATGGTCACCAGCACATCTACAGCATACTTGACCCTCTGCTGGGTGTTAAGGCTCCAAAGAGTAACAAGACATGGCCTCAGCCCCAGGGAACTCAGAAATTTGCTGCATAATTACCTAAAGGGACTCCCCCCCCAACTCTCTGCTCCCTCAGTGGTTCCTAGGATGCTGGTGATTGGGGGTAGAGAGGGGGGAAAGTATGTCCACTTCTTCATGCTTTTCATCTTGCTATTGGATGGAGCTCATTAAGCAGCCTTTTTTCCCTGGGTGAGGCTCTTTCACTGGAAGATGTTTATAGCAACTGTAAGTAGCGCTTTGCTTTTTCAGATGTAGAATTAAAGTCAGTTACCTTGCTCCGGGGTAGATGTTCTGGTTGTGGTCAGCCATCTCTGAGTGTTTACAATACTGAACTCTGTCCCAGTGACAGGGACCAACACTTAAGTGGATTTAGGAAGCAAAGGGCCACAGAATTTATATATTTTGCCAACATAATTTCATTTTTCATATGAGAAAGTCTTTGGAGCTATTTGGATCACTGAGTCTAATGAGAGAGTGAATTAGAGTTGAGAGTGAATTAGAATTAAGAGTGACTGAGCGTGAAAATTGTTTCCATTGTTGTTCTCAAGTATATGGGAATTTGCTGTAGCACTGATATCTCCAGGGATGATCGCCTTCCTTTCTTCAAATGGATGGAGTGCTGTTAAGTGATTGTGGAATCTAAGACCCTTCTGTACCTTTAACCCATTACATGCCTTTGAGCCTGACCTTGAAGAAGCTGACTCTTTCTGGTAAATTACCCTTGGTGCTAATCATTATCTCTATCACCGTAAATACTGAGCATTTATCACAAGTCATGCCTTGTGCTAAATGCTTTGCATGCATTTTACCATCTGACATACTATATATTTTACCCAGATTTGTTACCTTTCCTCGCCCACTAGAAGGATGGGGATTTTTAAAAAATCTGTTTTGTTCACTGCTCCAACTCCAGCAGCTTCAACAGTGCTAGCACAGCATAGGCATTCAGTAAACATTCATTGAGTGTACAGGTGAGTTATCTCAACTATTTCTCACAAGGGCTCTAGGAAGTGGACATTATCCTTTCCACGTGAGGATGGGAAAATTATGACTTGGATCTTAGATACTTTTGAAGATATTTTAATTTTTTGCAGGAGGGAGCTCTATCTGAGGCTCATAAGAAAAGAAAGGATGCATTTCACCAGGAAAATATAAAGAAAATAAGATTTAGCTCAGTTTTGCTTACAGAAGGCAGTTATGTGAAGTCTTCACCATGGACTTGTTTTCCAGAACTGTATATTTAATCCTCTATATACTATTAGCATCTGTGTTGATGGTGGAATTATGCTCATGGGCTACAAGGCAGATGTGGAAGGGAGTAAACAAGGATGAAGCACATAGCACAGCCAAGCCTTTATGTAAAATGTTACCTCGCTTCCTCCTCACCGGCCTGGTTATCACCCCCATCTCACAGGCTGAGACACCGAGGCTTGAAAGCAGAGACAATATTTCCCTGGGGCTGCATGACCAAGAAGAAGTTGTCCATCTCTTCCCCTCCCCATCTCTCTATGAGCCTACGTACCTATTCAGCTCTTGGACAGAAAGGCCTTTGTCACCATAGTATCTCCACTGCCCAGCAGAGTGTCAGATGTGTAGTAGGTCCTCCTAAACACCAGCTGAGTTGATGGAATTTCTCCAGAGTAAATTCAGGGGCACATCTTATCTCCAAAACACTCTCAGTTCCTTACTCATGGTTGAGAATTTATCGTGCAATTTGAGCAGGGAGGGAGTGAGAGGAAGACTGGTCTCTCTTTGTTGATGACAAGACAGAGATGGTGACTAACTTGGCAGGTTTTTATTTTTATCTTATCCAGCATTTCCATTTTTCTCTGGCCCTTTGATTAATTGTGTGGCTCTTGGTGCGTGTGGGTCCATTTTGTGCTTCATTGCTGAGTCCCACAAAGTGCTGTTAAATCAGTTAGGTTGGGGGGAACGTATAAAAGAATGGAGGAGGGGAGAAGGGGAGGGAGAGAAGCTGTGTGACTTAGCCGTTCAGACCCGGTCATGGGGCTGCACTGAGAGGGGCTTCCATCCACAATCTCCTGTGCCGGGTGCCGTGTGGATCCTACATGGATTCTGCCTCCAGCGTGAATGGCATCTGGTAGAGACAGAGATGGGACCTCCGTACACAAAGCTGAAACACCAGGGGTGGGGTGTGAAGTGCCCCAGGAACAGCGCCAAGAAAATGCTCTGAGAGTTTAGAGAAGGGAGAGAAGATTCCTGTTCGGGGGTGTGTGGTGATGGTGGGCAGAAAGGATCAGGGAAGCTTTTCAGTGTTTGGAAGGAAGAGACAGTGTTTGACCTGGGTCTTGAAGGGTGATGGGATGGGCTGTGCAGAGAAGGTGGGAAAAGCATTCTGGGAAGCGGGCATTTCCTAAGCCCCAGCAGAGTTTGGGAAGCGCAGAGCATGTATGTTTAATAGTAGCTCCTCTGGCTGAAGCAGTAGGTGCACAGAAGGGAAAAACTGAGCTGTGAAGTGAAGTCTGTGGACTGGATCCTGGGAAGCCCAACTGCCAGTCTGGGAGGCATTTAGGTTCAGTGGCCAAGAGTCCTAGATTTGGAGTCTAACCCCCTGGGTTTGAAATTTGGCTTGCCAGCTGGGTGACCTTGGAAAGCTGCCCGATTGGCCATCAAAACACATTCAACTTGCCCTCTCCTTGACCCTGTAATGAAGCTGCAACAAGGATTCAGATAAACTGTAAAAAACTTCACACAGGCACATGGTAAGTGTTCAATAAACGGTAACTGCTATATCGTTGTTAAATATTTTTTTAATTATTAGACAGTAAGATTCCATGAAAGGTTGTATTGAAACATTTAAGAAAGACAGGTGGAATATACTTTCAAAATATCTGGGATCTTTTGACTCCTCTGGTGACCATCTTTTATTACTGAATTGTTCATGGAAATAGATCCTTTATTTTTGGTGTGTAAAGGGCATAACTCCATTTATTGTATTAAACCATTGTGTAGACAGTAATATTGCATTTGATTTTTAAAAATTAGACAATTTAACCCAAAGCAATCTACAGATTCAATGCAATCCCTATCAAACTACCACTGGCATTTTTCACAGAACTAGAACAAAAAATTTCACAATTTGTATGGAAACACAAAAGACCCCAAATAGCCAAAGCAATCTTGAGAAAGAAAAACGGAGCTGGACGAATCAGGCTCCCTGACTTCAGACTATACTACAAAGCTACAGTAATCAAGACAGTATGGTACTGCCACAGAAACAGAAATATAGATCAATGGAACAGGATAGAAAGCCCAGAGATAAACCCACGCACATATGGTCACCTTATCTTTGATAAAGGAGACAAGAATATACAGTGGAGAAAAGACAGCCTCTTCAATAAGTGGTGCTGGGAAAACTGGACAGCTACATGTAAAAGAATGAAATTAGAACACTCCTTAACACCATACACAAAAATAAACTCAAAATGGATTAAAGACCTAAATGTAAGGCCAGACACCATCAAACTCTTAGAGGAAAACATAAGCAGAACACTCTATGACATAAATCACAGCAAGATCCTTTTTGACCCACCTCCTAGAGAAATGGAAATAAAACAAAAATAAACAAATGGGAGGACTTCCCTGGTGGCGCAGTGGTTAAGACTCCACCTGCCAATGCAGGGGACACGGGTTCGAGCCTTGGTCTGGGAAGATCCCACATGCCGCAGAGCAACTAAGCCCGTGCACCACAAGTACTGAGCCTGTGCTCTAGAGCCCAGGAGCCACAACTACTGAGCATGCGTGCCACAAATACTGAAGCCCGTGTGCCTAGAGCCCGTGCTGCACAACAAGAGAAGCCACTGCAGTGAGAAGCCCACACACCACAACGAAGAGTAGCCCCCGCTCGCTGCAACTAGAGAAAGCCCATGCAACGAAGACCCAAGGCAGCCAAAAATAAATAAATAAATAAATTTATTAAAAAAACAAATGGGACCTAATGGAACTTAAAAGCTTTTGCACAGCAAAGGAAACCATAAACATGATGAAAAGACAACCTTCAGAATGGGAGAAAATATTTGCAAATGAAGCAACTGACAAAGGATTAATCTCCAAAATTTACAAGCAGCTCATGCAGCTCAACATTAAAAAAACAAACAACCCAATCCAAAAATGGGCAGAAGACCTAAATAGACAGTTCTCCAAAGAAGATATACAGATTGCCAACAGACACATGAAAGAATGCTCAACATCATTGATCATTAGAGAAATGCAAATCAAAACTACAATGAGATATCATCTCACACCGGTCAGAATGGCCATCATCAAAAAATCTACAAACAATAAATGCTGGAGAGGGTGTGGAGAAAAGGGAACCCTCTTGCACTGTTGGTGGGAATGTAAATTGATACGGCCACTATGGAGAACAGTATGGAGGTTCCTTAAAAAACTAAAAATAGAACTACCATACGACCCAGCAATCCCACTACTGGGCATATACCCTGAGAAAACCATAATTCAAAAAGAGTCATGTACCAAAATGTTCATTGCAGCTCTATTTACAATAGCAAGGACATGGAAGCAACCGAAGTGTCCATCGACAGATGAATGGATAAAGAAGATGTGGCACATATATACAATGGAATATTACTCAGCCATAAAAAGGAACGAAACTGAGTTATTTGTAATGAGGTGGATGGACCTAGAGACTGTCATACAGAATGAAGTAAGTCAGAAAGAGAAAAACAAATACCAGATGCTAACACATATATATGGAATCTTAAAAAAAAAAAAAAAAAAAGGTCATGAAGAACCAAGGGGCAAGATGGGAATAAAGACGCAGACCTACTAGAGAATGGACTTGAGGATATGGGGAGGGGGAAGGGTGAGATGTGACAGGGTGAGGGAGTGTCATGGACATATATACACTAACAAATGTAAAATAGATAGCTAGTGGGAAGCAGCCGCATAGCCCAGGGAGATCAGCTCAGTGCTTTGTGACCACCTAGAGGGGTGGGATAGGGAGGGTGGGAGGGAGGGAGATGCAAGAGGGAAGAGATATGGGGACATATGTATATGTATAACTGATTCACTTTGTTATAAAGCAGAAACTAACACACCATTGTAAAGCAATTATACTCCAATGAAGACGTTAAAATAAAAAAAAAATTAAGTAGGAAGAAAAACTCAATTTAGAGCTCACTTAAAAAAGATTTACTGAGCACTGCTTATGTGTTAAATACCAAATTAAGCAGTGACAATACAAAGATCAGTGGTCCATGGTCCCAGCTGAGTAGGGAACATTGACATGAAAACAAACACAAAACATGGTTAACTTTGGTAAAAGAAGTTTTGCACAAGTTTCTAAATTTAGGAAATTATTGAAATAGCTCTAGGTAAAATACCTGCTGCTACCTGGTGACAGCATATGTAGGTCTATATTTTTTATAGTAATGCACACCCTTTTCATGGCTAAATCAGTAAATTCAAAACAATGGAATTAAGGCAATGAAAGCAATACAACTGTAAACGTTATAGAGCAAGGCACCCTGGAGTTATGTTATGAGCAACGGCAGTTCAGTTCTAGGAATTCTGGCGACACCTGAGATACCGTGTGGTGGACAGGCTGACGAGCAATTGAATGCTCTACCTATGCACACTTAAGCATAATGATTCACTTAGGAAGGGAAGAGACATATGGTCATTGTCTTCCTTGCTTCCTCTGAGCCTGGCACAGTATGCGCACAGCACTTCATATATGCCATCTGTTTTGATACTAAGCAGTAACCCTGTGCAGTGAAAAGTATGATTTCCCATTTTATAGACAAGACAGCAGAACCAGAGAAGCTAAGCAACTTTCTTAAAGTCACAGAGCTGGTAAGTGGCAGAGCAGGTATGTCAGACTCTCAAGCTCTTTCTGCACTTGCATTCCAGACTCTCGAATATCCCACTTGTTAAGTTGACAAGGAACAATTTTTAATCAGCCTAATGCAGATGTATTGCATCCTTACAAAGAAACATTCCCTTTGCGATGAGTCATTGATCATCCACTCTACACGGAGCGGGAAGGTGGAGGTGGCAGTTGCTTCTCTCCTGCTGTGTGGAGTGGTGATAACTATCTCAGAGAGTCTGTCTGCATCTGCCCCGTGTTTCTGACTGCCTGGCATCGTAACCAGCGCCCTCCTCTAATGCTGGCTACTTCTGGGGCAGCCTCCCTCCAAGCGGCTCTGAGACCCTAAGGCTTCATTTCCTCCGCAGAGCTGCTCCTCGCCCCAGGGCCAGTGAGCATCCCCCAAGCTGCACAGGTGTACGTCTGACCCGGCACAGTACAAATGCTGACTCACTCGGTGCTGAACAGTTCAACAGTGCTCTGTCTCCTAAAACCCACACAAGTAAGGATTGACTAAAAACCAGATGTGTCCGTAAGAGGAATAAAGGTGATCACGCTGCACATTTACACTGTGTTTTATGGTTTATGCTGAGCTTTCTCATGCCTTCATAAGGGTAGCAAGGTACTGTATTATCATCACAACAGCTCTACAGGGGACGTGTTCTTATCACCCCTATGTTACCCAGGAGGGCACTGAAACAGAGAGACTATGGTCTACTCAAGGTCACAAAGGTGAGAAGTGACAAAGCTAGGGTTTGAACTCAGGCAGTCCAGCTCCAGGAGTAAACACACTTAACCGCTAAACGACACTACCCTTTGTTGTGTCAGGTGGTCCCATGTGGACACTTCTAGCTCCACTTGCCTGTGACTTTGTTGGTCTGTGTAATGCTCTGTTGGGTTAGACCATTGTGTAGGCTTGTCTATGCAAACTGGAAACTGACTAGATACTCACAGGAAGTAAGAGGGCATGGTGAGAATGGGCATCCTTCTATCTGGAGTGGGGGTGAGGTGAGATGAGGTGGGGTGAGGGGAGCTCTTTCCTCTCTGATGAAAGAAACCAAGAGGATGTGAGCCTGCAACACTTGGGCATTTCCAGTTGTTAAACTGGTTGATGTGGACACAGTGATATTCTTTTCAACAAATGCAAAGGGAAAATGTTTTGACAGATGAAGCAGAGGAAACTATTTCTTAGAGATCCAAAGTCTGGTCCCTTGGGCTCTCTGCTCACAGGTGTCTGTTTAACTTTAAGGCTGTTCTTTGTGTGGGTATCAAGAGGGTAAGAGGAAAAGTACAAGCCAGATTTCTTTTCTCCACATGTTGAGTTGGGATCCTTGAAATTAAATTCATTTTCTGTCTTCCTGAGTCATGAACTGAATGCCATGCACCTGGCACATTTGCTGGCGGGTATAAATAGTCTGGCAGGGAGGCTTCTGCTAAATTAGCGTCTCCCAACCCTTCAGCTAGGGACACGCCAACCCAGACTCTCTATTGGTTTTACACCAGCCTCTCCCAAACACATACCTTTCAAATGTTTGAAACTTTGCCTTATCATGTAACTTATGAACAACTCTATGCTTAATGCTTAGAACCTGTTCTGTGAAGATCAGCGCAGCTGTAACGTGCAGCTGTAAAATTGGTTGCCGACCCCCGAAAGCTTACCGTTTGGTGAAGATAAACCCATGGGACCATCAGTAAATGCTATCTACGCCCATGACCTTCTGCTCCTCATCAGGGATAATGTCCTTATCATAGCCCTCCTTTTATGATTATGTTTTTCTTTTTCATAATACTGACTCCATGGCACTTTTCTCTTTTGTCCTTCATAAGATTGCATATTCTGATTTTCCTGTTCTCTCGTTTCCTTCTCTCTGTGATTGCCCCCCATCTGACCCCCAAAATAGGTTAGCAAGTGCCGGTTCTTAATTTATCTTTTTATTTTCTTGATGACAGTTTCTGGTTTTGGTGGAGTAACATGTTATATTAACCTGCTCACTAAAAACAATTATGAAATCTGGGCAAAATACTTAAAATACCTTTGAAAGCTTTGGGGAACAACTGATAGGCAGGAATTGGAGGTACTATGGTCCTTGAAAGAAGGGCAGCAAATCAGATGAGCTCCCCATTCACCTCAGATTATTCCCCGAGTCTACTTCCTATTTCCCAGGAAGGGGAATAGAGCCCTAGTGGAAAGCATACCTCACCGTGTTGAGTAGACAGAGGTCTCCTCAGCACTTGGGGCTGCCAGAGAGGAGGGAACTACAGATAAGTGAGGCCCCAAATATGCAAACAAATTCCCTGGATTCATTAGATGACTCCTAAATTGCACATGCATGGAGTGAGATTCCAGGATACCCAGAAGAATATAGCACCAGGGGTGCTAAAGCACTGAAAAGAGATTTCAGCAACTGAGTAGTGCTGGGGGAATAGAGGATGGAGTTCAAGTCTTGCCAAAGACTTTTTTAGTGATCCTTCTTTGGAAATTTCACACCAACAAATATTTCTCCCAAGAAAATACAAAATATAACTACAGTCAATAGTTGTACTTAAAGTCCATCAGCTTCTCATGTAGAATATTTGACACAGAAACCCATATTTGCAACTTACTTAGAAGTATATTGCCATAGATTTCATATGGAATGTATAGTAAGCTCCTTAATCTATAAATTGGGATGAACCATGGAAGTCCTTAAAAAATGGGATGGGACACCCATAATCAGAAAGAACTATACACAAAGAATTCATAGATTGACAAGGATTGGAGACCACCAATTTAGAGAAGACTTGGGGTACTGGAGGTATAAAATCTCTGCTGGCTCTTTTTTCTTTTTCTTCTTTTTCAAAGCTTGTGGAAGCCCACCCAATCTCTAGTGTTTAACCATGACTTTTGTGTAGATTGTTCCCAAGTCCTCACCATTCCCAGAAATTCAGGCCTGATTTTTCAGCTTCCTGATACACACGTGTACCTGTGTGTCCCACTGAAATCTCAAACTCAGTACGCTCTACACTGAGTTGCTCATTGTCTCTCCCAGACTGGCTTGCCCTTCTTTTTGTTAAAGGCACCACCATCCTCCTTCATTCCCAGGCCTAAAAGTACAATCACATTTGGCTTCTTCTTCTCCCTCAGAATCTCCTGCAATTAATTTCTCTCCTCCGTATTACCACAGCTACAATCTTAAGTAGGTCTTTGTGCCTCTTACTAGGACTAGCAATTGCCTCTTTTTATTTTAAAAAAATGAGATATAATTCACATACTATATTTAAATGTTAAAATTCAGGGGTTTTAGTATATTCATAAGGTTTCCATCATCACTATCTATTCCTAGATCTGAGCTCTAATGGGAGGGTCAGATATGATAAAAGGTAAAGTCACTGGAATAAGAAGGAAATAGGTAGGGGTTGCGGGGGGGGGAGTGGGACCCCTTCACTATCAGATCTCCAAGCAGGGAGGCCAAGATACAAGAGCCCTGACATCCTGTTGTAATGTTGAGCTTATGTCTCTGTGGCACTTTTCGTATTTTTTTTTATTAGAGCATCATGGCACACTATGAGGCAGACAAGTCAGGTTATTATATCCACTTGAGAGGAGAAAAAACAGAGACTTGCTGAGAGGTACCAAGACTTGTCCAGGGTTGTATAACTGGTTCCTGCAGTTCTGGTCTGGACTCCAGCCCAAGCTCTTTCCAATGGGCCACATTTTTTTCCAGAGTAAAGAGATTACGTTGGACCTTATATTAGGGGACGTAGATACGTAAATTAGAAAAGGATCTAGGTAGAAGTAAGCACCTTTCTTTTAAAGTATTCCTCAAGGGACTTCCCTGGTGGCACAGTGGTTAAGAATCCCCCTGCCAATGCAGGGGATGTGGGTTCTATCCCTGGTCCGGGAAGATCCCACAGGCTGCAGAGCAACTAAGTCCGTGCGCCACAACTACTGAGCCGGCGCTCTAGATCCTGTGAGCCACACTACTGAGCTCTCATGCCACAACTACTGAAGCCCGCGTGCCTAGAGCCCATGCTCCGCAACAAAAGAAGACACCACAATGAGAAGCCCGTGCACCGCAACGAAGAGACCCTGCTCACCGCAACTAGAGAAAGCCCACGTGCAACATCGAAGACCCAACACAGCCAAAAATAAATAAGTAAAATAAATAAATAATAAAAAAGTATTCCTCAAGCATAGAATAAGCACTAAACTTGAGCTTGGCCATTTAGTTCTAGTTCTGCTATTTATCAGTTGTATGATCTTGAGGATCTCATTGAATGTGCCTGAGGCTCAGTTTTCTCACCTGCAAAATTGAAATGATAATAGTTATCGCACAGATTTTCTGTGAGGCTCAAATCAGGGAACGCATACATAGCGCCACGAAAACTGTAAAGTGTGAGACTAATAGAGGTTGTTAAGTTTTTTCTTTGACTAGTAATGGACTCTCTGGATGGGGGTCCAGGGCTCTTCCCATGTACAGGCTGTCTCAAGCTGGTGATATATTTATTCACTCACTCAGAAATAAATTTCTGTTGTTTCTAAGCCATCCTGTCTGTGGTATTTTGTTATAACAGCCAGAATGGACTTAGACACAGGCTGATGTAATAGTGAGTGTAGGGGGTGACTCCTTTAGATAGACTGGTCAGGGCAATGAAACTCGCTAAGATCCTGAATTTTTCTCCTGCAGTTTCTCACCTGGACTAACTCCTGCAAAATTCTGCAGAAGGAGTTGCTTACTGAGCTGGTGTCTCACATGGATTAGTTGGAATAATCATAAAGATTGCTGTTCCTTTCTTTTCTTCCCTGGCTCTCCAACCAGTGATGGCACAGAATACTTTGGTCGGATGACCCCATAAAATTTGTGGGGAGTGGCGTAGCGGAGCTTGGGCAGAATGAGGTGATGCAGTCTGTGGTAAATTGATTTTTCTCTCACTATGCACTCACATCATCGCCTTCCGCATCCCAGTGCACGCTGGATCTAATAAGCTGGCCTGGTCCCTAATCGTCATTGTTTTGTCCCTCTGAGTTCTGTGAGCATCTTTGTACCAGGCTTCTGGACTGCAATCCAGGGCAGCCCTTCTGAGTATGGCAAGCTGAGGTGGAGGATGGGATTTTGGAAGGCTCTTTTAATTTTGAAATCATTTGATACATTAAAAATTCCTGACATAATGGAAGTACAGGGATATTTCCATTCTTAGTACTTTACCTGGCACGCAGGTTTCTTTCTTGCTGCTCTCAGCTCTGGCCAGTGAGACCTCGGGCTCACGTTCACTGCTGTCAGCTCTGCCCACTCAGCTCTTTATGACAAAAGAATGCATACAGGACTTCCCTGGTGGCGCAGTGGTTGAGAATCTGCCTGCCAATGCAGGGGACACGGGTTCGAGCCCTGGTCTGGGAAGATCCCACATGCCGCGGAGCAACTGGGCCCATGAGCCACAACTACTGAGCCTGCGTGTCTGGAGCCTGTGCTCCGCAACAAGAGAGGCCGCGATAGTGAGAGGCCTGCGCACTGCGATGAAGAATGGCCCCCGCTTGCTGTAACTAGAGAAAGCCCTCACACAAAAACGAAGACCCAACACAGCCAAAAATAAATAAATTACTTAATTAATTAAAAAAGAAAATAAAAGAATGCATACAACTCAATATCAAAAAACCAAACAATCCGCTTAAAAAATGGGTGGAGGACCTGAACAGGCATTTTTCCAAAGAAGATATATAGATGGCCAACAGGCACATGTACTCAACATCACTAATCATCAGGGGAATGCAAATCAAATCACAATGAGGTATCACGTCATACCTGTCAGAACGGCTATCATAAAAAAGATAAGAAATAAGTATTGGTGAGGATGTGGTAAAAAGGAAACCCTTGTGCACTGTTGGTGGGAATGTAAATTGGTACAGTCACTACAGAAAACAGTATGGAGTTTCCTCAAAAAATTAAAACTAAAACTATTATATGATCCAGCAATTCCACTCCTGGATATTTATCTGAAGAAAAGGAAAACATTAATTTGAAAAGATAAATGCACCCCAGTGTTCATTGCTGCATTATTTACAATAGGCAAGATATGGAAGCAACCTAAGTGCCCATCAATAGATGAATGGATAAAGAAGACATGGTATATACATGCCATGGAATATTACTCATCCATAAAAAAAGAATGAAATCTTGTCATTTGAGACAAAATGGATGGACCTGGAGGGTATTATGCTAAGTGAAATAAGTCAGACAAAGAAAGACAAATACTGCAGGTTTTTACTTATATGTGGAATTAAAAACAAAACAAATGAACAAATATAACAAAACAGAAACAGATACAGAGAACAAACTAGTGGTTACAGGAGGGGAGGGACAAATAAGTGAAGGGGATTAAGAGATACAAACTACTAATTATAAAATAGATAAGTCACAGGGATGTAATGTACAGCACAGGGAATATAGTTAACAATATTACAATAACCTTGTATGGTATGGGTCTTAATCTATAAAAGTATCAAATCATTACGTTGCATACCTAAAACTAATATAATATTGTAAGTCAACTATACTTCAGTTAAAAAACCAAGTAAAATGGTAAAAATTATAAATTGTATGTTATATATAGTTAATCACAATTAAAAACAAAAGCTGCACTTTGGTCAGTGCCATCCCAAGCCTGCCTGATAAGGGCAGTTTGCATGGCCTCACTTAGTATCTGTCCTCAGTGGTGCAGTGGGACCTGGCACTAGGCTGGAGCTCAGAGCCAAAGGGCTTTTTAGATTTTTGTTTTATTTCAGTCCAATCAATCATTTAAAAAAAAGCCTTCACATCCACCAGATGTCAGGGATTGTCCTAAGCACTAGGGAGAGAAGTGAAATTTAAAGCTATTTCTCTGCTTCCATCTGGTGGAAGCCATCATCATCTCTCCCCTGTAGTTTACATCATGTTCCTTTCCAACACAAAATCTCCCAGTGGCTCCCCACTTGTCTCAGAGTAAATGCTCATGTCCTCTCCCTGGCCCATCTCTTATCTCAGTCCTCTCCCCGTCCTACTCTCCCAGGCTCACTGGGCTCCAGCCTCTCTGGCCTCCCCACAGGCCCAGGTGCACACTCACCTCAGGGTCTTTGCACTGAATTGCTCTTCCAAGCACTTACTACAAGCTGTAATAGTCCGTGTGATCATTTCCTTACCTGTTTCATGCCTTCATGAAGATATCACCTCACTGATGGAATTTTGTCTGTTTTGTTCACTGAAGTATCTTAATCAGCTGGAACAGTGCACTCAGGAAATATGTCTTCAATTGAACAGATGAATGAATGAAGGAGGGACTTTGCAATGTAGTGTGGGAAAATAGGACATGTGGTTAAGTGTGCAATCTTTTCTTTTCCCATGGTCCTCTTCTTTTTTATTTGCATCTCTTTGAGCTCTAACCCAAATCTACCTTGTGCTGAGAGGATAACGTCCTCCTGTATCTCCTAGCACCCTGGACAGAATGTTGCATGATTCCTCCAGCACTTGGCACCAAGTTCTGCATGCAATGGGCCCTTAATACATTATGGGCTGATTGAAGAAGGATCCAAGTCTTGCAGACAAATGTAACAGTTTGGGGGCTGATGGTGACTGTGGGCTGTAATATTCAGGGAAACAGAATAGAACTCTGGAGCTGGACGCTGAGTGTGGAAGTGGGAGCAGAAAGGGAATTCCAGGCAGAGACTGGAGTCAGCAGAGGGTTGGAGGCTGGAATGCATTTGGGGCCTTTGGATTGAGGTTTCCTCCTGGGCAGGGCAAGGGTGTTGGCATCTTTTGTTACCCTGCTTTCTGCACTATTGCCCATCTTCGGTGTCTGGACCCCTCTTCCTTCAGCTCACACCCCCGCCTCCTCTATGCCCTGGGAATCGCCTGTGGGCCTTGTGTCAGGAGTCAGCAGGTGTTTCCATTCACTGATCCAGCGTGCTGGCCAACTGAAAGCTCATCTGTTGCCTGGAGACCTCCTCCCCACGTAGCCAGACTTTCCTGACCCTCCATCCCCTTTCTTCTCTCGTGAGGACCTGCGGGCCGCCCCCTCCTTTGTTCTGCAGCGAACTGTGTTACCCCCTCTGGCACTGGGCCACCCTCTTGTGAGTTTGTAGGTATCTGTTTCCTCTGTTGAGCTTTAAGTCCCTAGAGACCAGGGTTGAGGGTGTATTTGTATCTTTTATCACATCGGTATCTTTTATATGGCTCATAAATTCACTGACCTGTGTGTTGATTTGAGTGAATTCCTGAGTCGATGCTGCTTTGCAAGGCAGAGATGGGCCCAGAGTAGCGTTCCCTGTGAGCACGTGGAAACAGTGGGTGCTGCTCTGAAAGGAGGCCCTTCCCAGGGAGACAATGACGATATTTAGCATTTACTGTGTACCAGGCGGTGCATCGCTCATTTTATTTATTCCTCAGAACAGTCCTGTGAGGTAGATTCCATTAGAATCTCTGTAGTCATGCTCGTGCCGAATCCTCCCAACCCCGCTAGACTGGATTGTTTTAAGCTCGGTGAGAAGAACGTTCATAACCTTTAGGACTCAGTTCACATGTCACCTCCTAGCAGGAGCCTTCCCTAACCACCCCCGCCCCTCGTCTAAAGCATCCCCTTCCTGGGAATTCCCTGGCGGTCCAGTGGTTAGGACTCAGCGCTTTCACTGCCGTGGCCCCGGTTCAATCCCTGGTCAGGAAACTGAGATCCCGCAAGCTGCGCGGTGCAGCCAAAATAAATAAATATAGAAAGCATCCCCTTCCTGCCACTGGCCTCCATCACAGCACCCCTCATCTTTCCTTCCAAACACTTATTACAGGATAAAATTACTCGTCGATTTATTTTTTCCTTTTCCTAAATTTTCCATCTCCCTTCCCCCCAGTGGTAGTTCCACAAAGACAATGGCCTTGGTTGGGTTGCCCAGTGTGGTGCTATGCAAAGTGCCTGGCACGTGCACTTTGTAGGCATACAACACATGTTTCCTGAATGAATGACTCTGACCTAATCACTTTGTACCTTATTTACTGCCTGTGAAATTGTAAGGGCTCAATACATTTCGATGCTTCAGGGAGATGGTTTAGAATTTCTCTCTCTTTATCTGATTCTTCTAAATTCAAAAATATTTTTACAGATGTTTTCTCCACAAAAATTCTGTGAAGCTGGTTATTTTTTTTTTTTGAAAGAAAACATGCAGCACCTACTATATGCCAGTAGCATATACACTTAAGTAGGTAGTGCAAGCACTTTACAAATGTTAACTCATTTAACCTTCATAACAACCCTGTGAAGTAGGTACTATTATTCCCATTGTACAGAGAAGTTAAGTAATTTGCTCAAGGTCACACAGCCAATAAATGGCAGGGCTAGAATTTAAACCCAGGCAGGCTGGCTCCAAAGTCCGTAACTGTCATGCTATAATGTTTCTTTTCAGTCCATTCAGGAGGAAATGGGTAGCAAAGGGAGGAGAGAAGGTTATCATTTATTGAACCTCTACCAGGTTCCAGGTACTCTACTAGGTCAACTCAATTAAGTTTCAAAATTGGATATTATCCCAATTTTATAAATTGGAAAATTGTGACTCAAAAAGATTAAGTAACTTCCTGAAGGTTACACAGGTAGTTGGTGGCAGAGTTGGGATTCAAACTCAGATCTGTTTGGTTGTGGAGTCTGTATATTTCCCCTTCTTTACACCAAATGGAAGCTAATAAAAGCAGGCCCGGAATTAGAAACCTGGCTCCCCTTTTGGAAGCATCGCGCTTGTTACACAAGACCAAGAGGTGGTCTCCCTAATTTTGCTATAACGGAAAAGCAGCTTTTCACGTGACCAACGTGGTTTTTCTTTGCAGATCTGCTGAGTGCCATTGGTCAGGCCCTGTCTCATGACGGAACCAGCCCTTGGTTAGTTACCAGAACAGACGGCTCAGCCTCTCTGAAACTCCCTTCCTTGATTGTAATATGGGGGCACTAATATTCATGGTTCCTGCCTTAGTGGCCTGTTGCAAAGATCTAATCACATATGCTTATGAAGAGAATTTGAAGACTATAAAAGTCTGAGAAGGAAACACAGAACAGTGGTGCTTGAAGAACAAACCCTGGGGGACCAAGGACAAAAAACCTGGCAGAGCCTATGCTGTAGCAATTTTGAGTGAGTTCTCTGTAGGTATATCCTTGACCTAACTTCTGTTTCAAAGTCATGATTTTCAGGTCCATTTCCTTCCCATTGGCCCTTCTATTCTGGAGATGCTGAGCAAAGCAAAAATCACCATCCATCCATCCATCCACTTATTCATTATATAATAAACATCCCAGTTACTGGAGATAAGACACAGTGACCAAAATAATGGAACTCCCCCATTGTAGCCCTAATGGAGAGATGTGTGTGTGTGTACACACACACACATTTAGTATGTTATTGAGCACTTAAAAACCACTAAAGTAAGTACTTTACACATATTTTCTTATTTAATCTTCACAGAAACCTGATGATGAAGAGATTATCCTCCCATTTTACAGACGAGGAAACTAAGGCTTGGAAGAGTTAAGCAACTTGGCTAAAGCCCAGTGATTAGAAAGTGTAGAGCCAGGATTTATTTTCAATTGTAACTCCAAAGACCAAATACCATCCTGATGATGGCACTAAACTATATGAATATAATTGCTTTAAACTTTCCCCTTTTTTTCTGGTGGGTTTTATAGCCTTTGCTGGTGTTTATCAATCATAAAGCTATGGGCATCAGGCAGATTGTAAAAATGTTTACCTGGGACTGGCTCAGGAATGTATCTTAGGGGTTGGTATGAATTAAGATGGAAATAACATTGGCCTATAATGGAACAAAATCCATTCCACAGGCATGGATGAGTGATGTTTGGAAAGTAGTATTAGAAAGTGGTTAGTATATTGATGACTTAAAAATCTAAGCTTTTAAAGCTGAGCTCACATGGAAACTTCTTTTGCCTGACTGTCCTGTTCCATGCTCTATCAGTTATGGTTTTATCCGGGCAACCATGAGTGATGGGGAATAAGGGATGCATCACAGACATTAGACTTTACACACTTGCAGCAAGTGGTGGAGAAGTTTATGTAAGAAAAAGTTGCTCCTACTGCTGGTGCTGGACTTGAAGTTGCTCTAGGTCAGCAAGGCCAGCAGTTGGGAAGAAAAGATGATGTGAAGTGGAACAGAGTGAGGACATTTGGAGCCCACAAAGACAGAGTAGAATCCAGGAAGGCAAATTGGACCCATGAGGACAAGTTGGAAATTGCATCTTTCTCGTGCTGCCTCTAACTTTGATGATGTGGGTGACCTCCAGAAAAGTGGGTGTTCTTTGTCACAGAGCTGCACGTGCTTCCATCCCGGGACCAGAGATGCTGGAGGAGGAGATCCAGTGGGACCTGGAGGAGCTGCTACCCCCGCCGACAGCAAGAGCCAGCAGATCTGTGACAACATGCATGAGATGCACCGGCCCATGGTGCTGGTCCACCAAGACCTTCAGATCATAAGGGCTGCTTCCAAATATTGCAGATTTCACTTGTGACCAACGTTAACTCAGAACCACTCAGGGAAGAGAATTCTGGGAAACATATTTCTAGTCTAGCCAAGTTGGCACAATACAAAACCTCCACACATGCTGATCACTTATGAAATTTGCAAGTCCACACAACTTAGCAATGAATTGGGTCCCGATTATATCATCATGTCTTCTGACCTGATGGTAGCTCCTTCCTTTCAGAGCTCTACTTTAGTTTTGTTTCCTAATGGTGCTTAGTTCAGTGCTAGGCACACAGAGGTCTTAAATGGACAGCTGATTGAATCTGATCCCTCCCTGCCTGTCTTCTCTATTTAGCAACCTTAGATGTTCATAACACGTACTCCCTTAGAAATCACTCCGTTTATAATATCCTCAGCAGCTGATTACCCAGTTTCTTTCCCAGCCCTCAGTGACAGGTGTGATGATTTCTGGAGTCGATCCCCCAATAGCTATGGCTCTTAGCATTGCAGAGAAATAAAAAGCGTGAAGAAACTTAGAATTTATTGATCTCTTAGCATCCACCAGGCCGACTCATCCACAATCCTTTCCAAGCCTGGCTTAGAACAAAAAACTTAGAAATATTTTGTTTTATTCTTATTATAATGTCTTAGTTTCATTCAAATTTCATTTTGTTTATTTGTTTATCTCTTGAGTGATGTCTTTTAACCTCTTTGACAACCTATATTACACAGAGGGTTGAAAGAGAGGCTTATGATCCTGTCTTACTCAGGAGTCTTGTTTTGTTTTGATATTCTTAAATTTACAGAACAAATACAATATAGATTATACTTTGAAGATCCTCAGTTACTCAGTTTAACATAATGGAGTGAGATTACATCAGAGAGGGAGTCTCAATTACCTGGGGCTACCAAAAAAAGAGAGAGAGAGAGAGAACCTAAGAAACCCATTCAGTAAGCATCTGCTCATCCACGGCTCTGCTGCCTTGAGATCATGGTAGGTCTCTCTGAGTTCATTCTAGCTGTTTAACTCATTATTTAAACTTATTAACATTTCACAACAACCGTTTCCACAGCCACAGACAATATTTCTTTGGAAAGAGTGCAACGTTGGAGTCAAACTCTCCCTCACTCTGTGGTTTGGGTAAATAATAACGGCTTAATAATGACGGCTCTCATTCATTAAGGGCGCACAGTATGCCAGGCACATTGCCAAGCATCTTACATATGCTCTCTCATTTATTAAAAGCAGGTACCATCATTGTCCCATCTTGTAGAAGAGATGACTGAGACACAGAGAAGTCTTGCCCACGGTCACGTAGCAAGTAAATAGTGAAGCTGAGAACCAAACCCGTCGTTCGACTCCAGAGCCGATGTCATAAGCACTCCTCTGTACTTGGCTTTCCCACCTGCCTTGGCTTTCCCACCTGCCAGCTGGCACAGTAACATCTAATGTTTAGTTTTGTATGAATGGGAGATAAAGAATGCTAAAAAAAATATTAAAAGTATCTAGCATTTAGTAGAACATTGATAGATGGTATTTTGCAAACAACAGCGTTGCTTTTCTCAGGGCTTTTGTGCTCCATTTCTTTTGGCCTCTTAGACATTCATTAAGGGAATTTAGTGTCTCTGCCTCATTGAACTTAAGTCATTTGGCATCAGTGATCACTTTGCTGGTAAAGTGGTTCTCGGTCTCTTTGCCTGGCTCTTTCTCACCATGGTGTGTGTGTGTGTGTGTGTGTGTGTGTGTGTGTGTGTGTGTGTGTGTGTGTGTGTGTGTGTGTGTAGTGGGTACGTGCACAGTGAGTGTATCTGTACCGAGGCATGGGGGGAGAGCTGTCATGTGTTTAAAGCTGTGCGCATTAATCAATGAGCAGGAGAGGCAGGAGGCTGTGGGGTATGTCAAAGTCAGTCACTGCCTGTCCTTGAGTGTCCTGGCCTCCCTGTCTCAGTGGTCTTCCTGCTCCACTCAGGTGTGGCTCTCTGAAGGGTGCACTCATGGTCGTCACTGTGATCCCTGCAGCAGGCAGCTGGCAGCCCCAGCCAGAGGGAAGAGACAGGGGCCAGAGTGCAGGGTACTTCTCAAGGTCACAGAGCTTGGTCACAGGTCATCTGCTTCTCAGTCCAGGCCCCTTTAAGATTATAAAATAGTTTGAGCTTACAAAAAGTAAACTAATGAAGCGCGGGCCCCTCCCTAGTGCCTGCTACTACGGAGGCTGCCTCTGCCTCCCATGCTCTGTGAAAGGTGACAGGTCAGGTGTTCCGGCTCTTCTGGAGGGAATTGTTGCCCGTTGGAATTAAGTTAACCTAGTTACCTTGTGACTTTATCTCTCTGATGGGCTCCAGAAAAGTTATGATTGTTTAGGTTATCTAGTTACTTCTTACTGTTAGGTTGAGAGAAAGATTCTCTTTGCATCTTTCTACATCCTAAGTGAAATGGGACCTCAGCTACTCAGTTGTCGTTTAGATTTCTCAAAAGTAGTTGCAGTAAAATGTCAGCTGGGCTGTAGTCATCTTGAGGCTTGACCTGGATAGAAGTCCAAGATGGTGCAACACACAAGGCTATCTGGTGCTGGTTGTTGGCTGGGACCTCCACTGGGCAGTGGCTTGGGCTTCTCACAGCATGGCGGCTCAGCTCCAAGATGCAGCATCTAAAGAGCAAGCACGCCAAGGAACCCAGGTGAAAGCTGCTAGGCATCTTTTGCCTACCTCTGATGTCACGCAGCATCATTTCTGCCATCCCAGGGTCAGCCCCATTCACCATGTGAGAAGACTACATGTGGGCACCAATACTATGGTTCACTGGGGGCCCATCTTGGAGATGGGTTGCCACAATGATTAATGGGCCCCATATCTTTTTATTCCTGTCCTTTTCTTTGCTCTTTTGCAATAATTCTCATCTGAGGGGCATTGTGGTTCAGTGAGTTATTGTACTTTTCTGAGACTCAGGTTCCACAGTTATAAATTGGGAATAATGCTCCCCTGGTTATCATTAAGAGGGAAAGTTGTCATGTAGGCACTCAAAAATGCTAGTTATTGTAATTGACTCAGATGTCTTGAATGCTAAGTACAGGCTCTGTACAAGGCTCTCTACATATGTTATTTCATTTAATGTCCAAAACAACCCTGTGAGGGATGTACTAGGCTTATCCTCACTTTACAGATGAGAAAGCTGAAGTTCGGAAAGTTTAAAAAGCTTGTCTACTGCCACACAGTTAAGAAGTGGAAGATCCATGCTTTTAATCACTGCATATGTTGTCTTTATAGTTGTTTGTGCATACCTGTTATCTCCCTCAAAAACTGGAAACTTCTTGAGATAAATGGTTTTATATTAGTAATTTTTGTATTCTTCCCAGTTCCCAACTCAGAGACAGGCACAGGGTAGATGCTGAAACAATGATATTTGTTAAATAGATAAGAGACTAATTGACAGGAAGCATGGGAATATAGAAATTCTCAGCTAGCACGGTGACAGCTACATGACTCTCTTTGGTAGAAATTTTTAAAAGATTTTTTATTTAAAAAATTTTTAAATTTAAAAAAATTTTGGCTGCGCCGCAAAGCTTGCGGGATCTTAGTTCCCTGACCAGAGATTGAACCCATGCCCCCTGCAATGGAAGCACAGAGTCCTAACCACTGGACCGCCAGGGAATTGGGAGAACTTTTTAACCTCCTTTGTACCCATTTGATTAAATCCTCAAGGTCACAGAGAATGCCCCCTGATGGCTCCGGAGGAGGAGGGCTGACGTTGATTGTATTTACCTATTTTTACTGTGGTGAAATCTTATCAGTTTCAACCTGATACCAAACCCCGAATAGTCTCTACACTGACATTAGTTTCAGAGATTCTTTACAGACTTTTAAATAACAGCCTGTGCTCAGCAGGACACATTTAGATTTATTACCACTCTGAAAACCTTGTGCTTTGATGCAAATCTCATCCCCATCCTGCTTCCCCAATTCTCTGAACCTTAGCTAATTCTTAAAAGCTACTAATCAGAAAGACGGTGATAAAGGCTTCTGTGTGGTTAGAGAGCTAAGTACAGAGAAAATAATGATTTACAAGGTCACTCTGTCCCCACACCACCCTTTGAAATTCTGTTTCTGTGAACTGCCATAATTAGTTGTTGTTGTTTTTTTTTAATCGGTGTTCTTCAAATGAAAAGAGTAATGACTTCCTGCAGGATTATAAATAGTAATAGAGTGGCTGACCTAGACCACAAATCACGGCTTATGTGGCCAGCGTTAGATGTCAGGAGGAATTAATTAGAGAAAGAGATAAACAGCCCTGCAGAAAGGATGATGTTCCTGAAAACTCTGCCCAGAAAGGACTTGGAAGGGCCTGAGACAGTCTATGGTAGGGGTCCCCAACGCCCCGGGCCGCGGACCGGTAGCTGTCCACGGCCCGTTAGGAACCCGCCCGCACAGCAGGAGGTTAGCGGCAGGTGAGCGAGCGAAGCTTCATCTGCTCCTACCCATCGCTCCCCATCGCTCCCCATCGCTCGCATTACTGCCTGAACCTTCCTCCGACCCCCCTCCCGTCCGTGGAAAAATTGTCTTCCACAAAACCGGTCCCTGGTGCCAAAAAGGCTGGAGACCGCTGCTCTACGGGAACCCTGAAACGATCACTGCCTCTGTATTCTATCATCCAGTGTTAACGCAGGATTCTGTCAGATACACTCAGCTGGCTGCTCACATTTGAATAACACCCTCCTGCCCACTCCCAGCCATACGTTACATCCCTTGATTCAGAATCTAAGTGGAATGAGTGGTAACAGGAATATTGGGGCTACTCTTATCTCTTCTATGGCACCAGTTATAATGATAGGTTTAGATAAAGTCATCTAGGAAATCTAGTGTTAGGGAAGGGTCATGGATTCTTAGAACTAAAAGGTATGTGAGAACAGAGGTTCTCAAAGTGTGGTCCATGGACCCATGGGAGGTCTGAAACCCTTTCAGGAAGTATGTGATGTCAAACCTATTTTCACAGTAACGCTAAGATGTTACTTGCCCTCCGCCATTTTTATTTATTTATTTTTGTGATGTTGACACTTCCACCAAAGAGGCGAAAGCAATGTAGATAAAACTGCTGGCACCTTTGTGCAAATCCAGGCAGTGGGCCCAACTGCTCTGGTAGTCGGTGTATTCTTTACCGTCATGTACTCACCATAAAAATAATACCTCTTTTACATAAGAATGTCCTTGATGAAGCAGTGAAGAGCATTAATTTTATTAAGTCTTGACCTCTGAATACACCTCTTTTTAATATTCTGTTCAATAAAGTGGAAAGCATGGTGCACATTAACCACTTCTGCTGTATACTAAAGCACAGTGGTTGTCTAGGAGAAAGCAATTGTGCTGTTGTTGAGTTATGAGCTGAACTAGCCAGTTTTTTTCAAGGAACTCCATTTTTGCTTTAAAAGCAAAGTGACTCTCAATCTATGGTTATTTAGACTTGGGTATCTGGCAAATAGTCTCTCAAAAATGAATGAAGTAAATCTGTCACTTCAAGGCAACTTACTGGCAAAATTTGTTGCAGTGATAAAATTCACATTTTCAAGTGAAAATTAGAATTTTGAAACTCTTATATCTGGTAATGTGACCCTGGACAGCCTCCCAATAGTTGCACATCTTTGGAGGCTTTATTTAGCCTCCTACACCCTCTCATTTGACAATGAGAACATTGAGTCCCATGAGAGATAAGGATATTTGCAGAGAATGTCAGGAGGATGATCTGGGGTCAGGATAGGTGAGGCTCTCTACCTCCACTCTTACCAACTCATGGTTTGGAAAGTCTGCTTGAGACCCTGATCTCACAGGCAGGGCCGTTTCTCCTAACCCTTGTACCCTGCTCACAGAGCTGCCACTGCACACACAAATCCAAGATACTGATGACCTCATATTCCACAAATCCATAGAATACAATATGCATGATGCCATCTTGAATTGTGTGACACAGTGTCTCTCCTTCCTCAGTGATCAGGGATTGAGAGTAATACTCTATTCAACAGTTTTGAGGACATCAAAGCCACTTAATGTCAAAAGTGAAGTTAATCATCATTTAGTTCATGTCCAGATACGTAAGGTAAGACCAGATGACCCACAGCTTGGGGCTACAGCATCCCCACTGTTTGTGTATAATGTGCACCAAAATTTGATGTTCCTTCTCTCTTAAGAGTTCCTTTGTCCCAACTACATATCTCTATTCACTATAACCTATTCCATCCCATCCCACCATCCCATATACTCACCACCAGGCTGTGTATATATCATAGTTCCAGGGATAAAGTGTCCATGAAGTCTATGCCTGTTAGGGTCTGGCAGGATGGACCATGAGTGGGTTCCTGGAAAGACAGCAAAGAGGGTTTTGCAGCTGATAATCAAATACTGTCAGGATTTAAGACTATTAAAATAAGAAGCAAGCAAATGCTCTCCTTCCCAAATCCATTTTCCCAGGAAATGGCTTTTGTAGTGAGTTAAACGGCGGCCTCCAAAAAGGTATGTCCATGTCCTAATCCCCAGAACCTGTGAATATTACCTCATACGGCAAGAGAGTGAGTATTACATTATATGACAATAGATGTTATTAAGTTAAGGATCTTGAGTTGAGGAAATTATCTGAGATTATCCAGGTGGGTCTTAAGTGCCTCTTCAAGTGTCTTTACAAGAAAGAGGCAAAGGGAGATAAGATGGAAGAGGAGAGGACAGAGACACACAGAGAAGGCAACGTGAGGACAGAGATTGGAGTGATGTGGCATGAAGCCAAGGAATGGCGAGGAATGCCAATAGCCACCAGAAGGTGGAAGAGAAAAGGAAGAGATTCTTCCCTGGAGTCTTCAGAGGGGGTGAGGCCCTGCTGACATCTTGGTTTCAGATTTCTGGCCTCCAGAACTGTGATAGAATAAATTTCTATAGTATTAAGCCATCCAGTGTATGGTAATGTGTTACCGCAGTCCTAGGAAATGAATACACCTTTGATGGTGTGGGAACAGGCATACCAGCTGCTTAAATAAAAAAAACAAGAATAAGAGCTAGTATTTATCGAATAGCCACTCTTTGCCAAACTCCGCACTAAGCACTTTAAGGCATCATCTCAATTAATTGCGTGACGACTTCATTAGACAGGTGTCGATGTCATCCAGAATTTTCAGAGGAGGAAGATGAGACTTGAAGAACTGGGTTACAGGGCTAGTAAGTGAAGGAGCTGAGATTAGACCCAAGGTCTGTCTGACCCTTTCTGTTGTATATCATCAGTAACCTCCCAAATTACTCCAGGCACAGCCCATTCCATTGGGTGGGAGAGTCAGGGAAAAGAGAACAGAGCAGAGGAGCACCAGCGGCTGAGCAGAGAGAGGGCCAGGATTCCCAGGGGCACTTTAGCAACTGCCACACCGAGCCACCCTCAAACCCTGCCCGGGGAAGGGCAGGGCTTGGTAGGTCTGTGGTCTGTGTGGAGGTGGGAGGGAGTCCTGGGGTTCAGAAATCCTCTTCGTCACGATTTAGAGCCAAAGACTGTCTTCATGGTGGCTCTCACTCCCCATACCTTCTGCCTTGATTGATAAGGCAGCCAGGAAGCACGTATTTCACGCAGAGTGAATGTTATTGACTGATGTCAGTGTCGAGAGTCCTCCGTCCTCTTAGACGAGTCTGAAGAGAGTCTGCCTAGATCCTGGTGAAGCCCCCTGTGAGGAGCCTGCTTGTCATGTCATTGTCATTCATGTCACCTGAAGGCACTTGGAGGCAATTTTCACTTCCTTTTCTGAGGTCCAGTTTCCCTTTGATCTTACATATCTGGCTCCGGTCTATAAACTCAGCTCAAGGAGCTAATTCATGCCAGCTCACAGGAAGGGGGAAAGTCAAGCAGAGCTCTCTCCTACACCAAGTTCGATGCAAAGTGCTTAGGGACAACCTGGGCAGGATGAGCTTTGTGAGGTGCCAGAGCTTTGCTAACATCATGCCAGTGGTATTGGGAGCAGAGAGGGCTGGGCTGCGCTGGAATCTATGCGTTTGCATGTAGTGATTTGGGATGAAGGCGTTGTTGCATTAGAGTAGCAGAAACAGGCTGAGGACTCCAGCAATAATTCTTTATTATAACTAAAGACAATTGAGAGAAACTTGATCTTTTCCTATAGCCCACAGCTCACAGGACTTACAAGGAACTAAACTAATGGTAGAGGACTCAACATTTACTGAGCACCTTGGTATGCCAGGTGTTTCACACATTTTTTTTTTTTTCTTAAAGTTTGTGGGGGTTTTTTTGTTTGTTTTTTGTTTTTATTTTATTTATCTTTGGCTGTGTTGGGTCTTCGTTTCTGTGCGAGGGCTTTCTCTAGTTGTGGCAAGCGGGGACCACTCTTCATCGCGGTGCGCGGGCCTCTCACTGTCGCGGCCTCTCTTGTTGCGGAGCACAGGCTCCATACGCGCAGGCTCAGTAGTTGTGGCTCACGGGTCCAGTTGCTCCGCGGCATGTGGGGTCTTCCCGGACCAGGGCTCGAACCCGTGTCCCCTGCATTGGCAGGCAGACTCTCAACCACTGCGCCACCAGGGAAGCCCCACACATGTTTTTAATTTAATTTTTGAAACAACTCAAAAGCATTATTTCTCACATTTTGTCAGATGAAGAAACTGAAGCTCATAGAATTTATGTCAGTTGATTTGCCAAATATAACTAGTAAAATGACAGAACTGGAATTCCAATACGAATCCACAGTCCGTGTATTGCCCCATACCATGCAAAATAAACACTATGATTAAACTACATTGTTACCCTTGCATGTACAATAAAGATGTGTCAGGGGCACTTGAAAATATCCAAAAGAAACATATACTGTTGTGCAATTAGATATGTAAATTTAAAACACTTTTTTTGGTTATTTTTGATAAATCACCAAGTATGTGCTGAATTTTAAGCCAAAATATCCCCAAAGTAACATTCGTCAACCTACTGAAGGGCTAACTGGCAGGGGCCATTGAAAAATAACAGGCATTTCTGCAGAATAGCACCCATTTTCCCTGGGGAGTGGCTCATCCTTCTGTCAAACAATATTTATTGAGTTTTTTGATAACCCCACAGGGACATGGAGAACTAGATGTTGGTAGGGGACACAGAAATATAACAGAGGATACTGAGTAATAGATGATTTGGTTGTCCACCAGCCCAATGGCAGGGGTCTGGACCACATGATGTCCCAGGACCATCTTCTGCCTGGACCTTTCTATGTGGGGATGTCCCAGGACCATCTTCTGCCTGGACCTTTCTAGGTGGTATCCACGACCTCCCTGCCACTCAGCTCTCTAGTGCAGTGTACTTCAGAATGTGGTCCATGGGTCAAGGCTGGTCCACCAAACGTTTTTTACCAGACTAGGAGAAAATAAGTATAGAAACTGAGAGCAAGTGCTTGGAAACATTTATAGCAATTTGACATTCATGACAATTTTGTTGTATTTTCCAAAAGTATTGATTACAATAAATTGGAAATTAAAATATCTGTTCCTTCAGCACAGTTGGAGAAGCCCATCTGAGCATGCAAATTTAGTCACACATAAAGCCCTCTGACCAACTAAAAATAACCAAAAAATGTGTTTTGGATGTACATGTATAATTATATGAATGTATCTACTTAAATCAGATCTATTCAAGTCTTCCTGACTCACCTGTGTTGTATCTGTCACATTGTTTGTTTGTTTGTTTGTTTATATATATAATTAATTATATATATATTTTTAATATAAATTTATTTATTTATTTTTTGGCTGTGTTGGGTTTTCATTGCTGGGCGCAGGCTTTCTCTAGTTGCTGTGAGTGGGGGCTATTCTTCGTTGCAGTGCATGGGCTTCTCATTGCAGTGGCTTCTCTTGTTCCTGAGCATGGGCTCTAGGCATATAGGCTTCAGTAGTTGTGGCATGCGGGCTTCAGTAGTTGTGGTTCGTGGGGTCTAGAGCGCAGGCTCAGTAGTCGTGGCACACGGGCTTAGTTGCTCCGCGGCATGTGGGCTCTTCCCAGGGATCGAACCTGTGTCCCCTGCATTGGCAGGCGGATTCTTAACCACTGCACCACCAGGGAAGTCCCACATTGTTTGTTGTTCCAAGTATTTATTTGTTTAATTTCACCATAGTATAGTGAAAATAGCATTCTATTCTATTTTTCTCAGGAAAAAAAATCCAAAATCCTTAGCAGCAAGCCAGGCCCTTAACAATCTAGCCCCACCTCCCCTCTCTAGCCTCCTCATCATTGTCTTTCATACTCTGTGCCTTGTCCAGGGTGCTTACTCTGCCTGGAATGCCTCTTCCTTTTCTTTGCCCGGCAACTCTTGTTTTCAGTCTTTAAGGCTCAAGTCAAACCTCATTTCCTTCCCCCAACCCTCTGCTCTGCTTTAGTCAATTTCTAGTCTGTGATCTCATAGTACTTTGCACAGGCCTGGTTCATAAGGCATGGTGGTGTTTAATTACACATCTGCTGCCTGGCCCACATCCTCTCCCTGTGCACCTAGCCTGAAACCAATCATGCTTCAAGAATCAGACCAAAGATCGTCTCCTCCATGAAACCTTTCCACACCACAAATAGATTTAATAGCTTCTTATTATACACTGTGTTTTTATTATACATGGTACCCAGTTCCTTCATTCACTGAGATCCTGTGTTAGATTCTGAAGAAAGTTTCATCACCCAAAAGGGCAAAGACCTCACATTCTAGAGGAAAGAGATTTTTTAAAAGGAAACAAACAATAAACACAATCATTTCAGGAAGTGATAAGTACTGTGAAGGAAATAAACCAGGGTGATATGATGGAGCATGATGGAGATGGTCCGGGAAAGTCACAGAGAGGATGAGGCCTGAAGGATGAGAAGTAGCCAGCTATTGTAAGAACAGGGACAAGTGTGTTCCAGGCAGAGGGAAGAGCAAGGGCAAAGCCTCTTGGGTGGGAACACATTTGCCATTTTCCGGGGACAGCCAGAGGTCTGCGAGTGGGGCACAGTGACAGAGGAGGAGTGGGGAAAGAGCCGAGGTCAGAGAGGGAGGCAGGGGTCAGATCTCTAGGGCTTGGTAGCCCTCGGCAAGATAAGAGTTTATTTTAAATGCAATGGGAATCCGATAGAGAAGGTTTAAGCAAAGGAGTGGTATAATCTAGTTTATTTCTCTCAGAGATCATTCTGGCTGCTATGTCAGGAGACAGTGCTGAAACACCACTTAGGAGGTGATTGCAATAGTCCAGGTGAGAAATGATGGTGGCCTGGACCATGATGGTAGTGCTGGAAATGGGGACAGGAGGAAGGACCCAGGTTAAGTTTCAGAAGCTGGGCTGACAGGAGTGGGTCATGGTTTGGAAGTTCTACTGTATGTAGTATTACAATGCTTCATTGAAGGAATGTTGGAGTTCTCTTTGGCTCTGAATCTGGGATTTACTGAATGGTCCAAACAGAAAATACCCCAATTACAAAAATTTCCACCAGGGAAACAATGCAGATTTGATTATGTACTAGCAGGAGTGTAGGTGTTGGCATCTGAGTTGACAGGCATTTTTCTGATCCAACTCTGCCCTTACGTCAGAGGAAGAAATTATCGGCCCATCTTGGCAGAAAAACATCCAATATAAAGCCCTGCCCTCTTGGCTGACAATGAATCAGTATGATACCTTGTTTGAGCTCCATAGTTTTATTCTAATATTAATCAGGTAAAAGTGTCCAGAAGACAAAGTGACAAGTCTCTGGACAAGGAAGGGTATGACAGCCAAGGATTCACTTTGCTGTTTGGTCCTTTGTTTTTGCCAGTATTTCAGAACTCCTTAGGAAACTGGCGGAATCAAGATTTGAATCAGCATGACTCCAGAGCCTATGCAATGAGGCCCAGGTACACATTAGTGGTGACCGCACTCATTATCACGATGGATTCGGACACTAACAAGCAGGTGGATCGCAGGCGAATCTGGGTACCAATCACATTTCACCTTCCTGTGCTTGAGTCTGTGCCCAGAGAGGAATATGATCACAGCTCTAGCAATAGTGATAGCCTCAAATCTGTGGGCGAGCCCAACAGATCAGAATTAACTTTTAAAATTGGGGCAGGAAAAAAAAAGGCTTAGCTGATGATGCTTATAATGGACAGTATGACAAATGCTGATCTTTCTGTCTTAAGATGATATTTTAAAAAGGCTTCTGTCATCAAAATTCATCAGCATGGTGTTCATTGCAGAGACAGTTTTTGGAATACTGACGTATGCTAGCTAACCAGTGTATATTGTACACCTCCTGGGAGCTAGGTCTGGGGGAGGCGGAAGGAATAGAGAGATGAGAATGTTGTAGTAAGTGCCCTGCAAAAGGTCAGTTGTTCAATTGATGGACCATTGGGTGAGGCAGGTTTGGAGAAATGGATACAATACAGGGGTGAGTGTGGTCAAACCTTGAATAATTGGAGTAAACAAAGGGCTCTGAAAACAGAGAAGGAAGCCAACAGTTTGTATGATTTATAGTGCAGTGTAAAGAACATCAAATTTGGGGCCAAATAGACTATGTTAGGAATCCTGCATATACCACCCACCAATGTCTTCACCTTGGATAAATCAGCCTAACCTCCCCAAGTCTCAGTTTGCCCATCCCTGAAACGGAGGATAATACTTATCTCCAGAGTCTTAGTGAGAAATAGATGAGATAAAATATATACAGTGTCTAATGAGCTAGCACATAATTGATGCTCAACAAACGATAGAAAATGTTAATATAGATTCTTAGGGAGAGTATTGCTCTACTATAATTTCTTTTCTCTTTCTGATAAAAAGTCACCATATTCTGGGGTACCTTAGATTCTCCAGGGAAAAAGAGGTTCTGATGTGAGTATCTGTGCCTGAATATTCTAGATGGACAACTGTAAACCCATGCGATGGGATGGGTGATGGCTCAAGAGCTGACATACTGGGCCTGGGAAAGAATCATTAGATTCCAAATAAGCAGTGGGTAGAAGGAAAGCAGATGGGGTCTCCGGGCAGGAGAATTAGGGCAGAGGCTCATATGCAGGGGCTGCAGGGCGCCACAGGGACCGTCTCATTCCACCTCCTCACCGTGCCAGAGAGGAGCCTGAAACTTAAAGAGATAGTAATGATTCTCAGACTCTTAGAGGCAGAGCTGGAACTGCAACCCGGGTCCATGGATTCTGTTGTTTCCCCCTTTCCTGTTCCTTGTTTCCTGAAGGCTCTGAAGGCAGATGGCAGTGGATGATTCAGACACTGAGCTTAGAAAGTCAGAGAAGAATTTAATTTCTTAGCTCAGCTCCTCTGCTTAACTATGGGAAACCACTACTTATATTCCATTTGAGAACGATTCTGTAATCATAAGAGTGCACTTGTCCGGACACAAGGCAGAAAGAAAGAAGCAAGGGCAGCAGTCCCTGATTCAATGTGCTAGCTGGAGCATCTCGAATGGATTCTAATTGGCTGGTTGGTTGATTGACTGAACTCTGTCTCAAACGTGGCCCGTACAAAATGATGTTCAGATGCCAGAAATCTCTTGGTATAATTTGGAGAAAGAAATTAAAAATCATAGACTTAAAAAAATGTTGGAGTACAATTATTACATAAAAACTACCTAACTAAACCTATTGTCTGAGAGAACCCAAAAGAAACTCCTTTCACCAAGCCTCAGGTAATATGTTGGTGAAGAAACGACTAGTATCTTTGAAAAATGCTTGAGGTGCTATTTGTGACGACCAGGGCTGGTGATAGAAGGCACTGCAGTTGAAGGGCCTTCTTGATTTCACCGAGGATCTGGGGGGCAGTGGTCATATGGCTGCACTCAGACACCAGAGGCGATGGCTGTACAGTCAGAGTAAGCAGCCCTGCACAGGTGCTGGCCCTAACAGTCTGCACGTGAATCCACAAGGTGTCTAACCCCATGGTGCCTCAGTTTCTTCTTTTGTAAAATAAAGCCACATCTCTCTAATCTGCTGAAGGATGATACGTATAACATAATTACCTAGCGCCTGGCTCATAACAACTTCTAGACAAATGGTAGCTATTATTAGCTGTAATTATGGGATTCTAGGGGCTGAACATTAAGGAGATAAGAGGGAGCCTTATTTTCACTTCCCCTTCAGGCCCTCCCATTCCCCCTCTCTACTTCTGAGAGGGGAGAACTTCTCAGGTTCTTTTAAGGACCCTTGTGATTACATTGGGCCCACCCACTCAGATTGTCTAGAATAATCTCCTGATTTTAAAGTCAGCTACTTAGGGGCTTCCCTGGTGGCGCAGTGGTTGAGAATCTGCCTGCCAATGCAGGGGACACGGGTTCGAGCCCTGGTCTGGGAAGATCCCACATGCCACGGAGCAACTAGGCCCGTGAGCCACAACTACTGAGCCTGCGCGTCTGGAGCCTGTGCTCCGCAACAAGAGAGGCCGCGATAGTGAGAGGCCCGCGCACCACGATGAAGAGTGGCCCCCGCTTGCCGCAACTAGAGAAAAGCCCTCGCACAGAAACGAAGACCCAACACAGCCATAAATAAATAAATAAATAATAAAGTCAGCTACTTAGAATCTTTTTTTTTTTTTTTTAAAGAATCTTTAATTCCTTCTAACAGTCTTAACTCCCCTTTGCCAGGGAACCTATGTAATCCATACTCATAGTTTCTGGGGATTAGGACATGGACATTTGAGGGGGAGGCATTATTTTTTCACACCCACCAAATAGGGGTATTACCTTAGGCAAGTTACTTAAGTCTTTAATCCTCCGTTTCCTCGTTTGTGAAGTAGGAATAATTACCCACATGTTGCTGAGGTGCCGTGAGGATTAAATGAGGTAAATACGCGTCGAGTCCTTAGCACCGTACCGTGCGCGTACTAAATGCTCAGTCTTTGTCACGTTCTCTTTCCTTTCTCAAACGTAAAGTACGCAATGTGGAACGCCAAAGCCTAGGTCCTGAGCCATGATGCCCTTAAATGACGCTGCCCGCGACGTCCCGGCCTTCCTAACGGCGGGGACCGCGGAGGCTCGGGGGCCGCCGCGCGCCCGGGTCACGTGGTCCTCCCCTGCCTTCTGGGCTACCTACGCACGCCACCCTCCAGGTTCCTGGCCCTTGGCATTGATTGTGCTGGGAAGGAAGTGCTCTTCTGGTGTCCCCAGGGGGACAAACGAATCGCTCAGCGTGGACCTGGCAAACGGTTCATTCTTCTAAGAATGACGACAGTTATCCAAGAGGAAACAGCACTCAGAGCCCAGGGACTTGCTCTGGACACAGACGAAACTTGCAGTGATATTTACTGTTCCAGGTGCCCTCACATCCCTGATGTCACCTGAGCCTCCTAATTTGGGCAAGGGGGGATGGGAGCCACCACCACGCGGCCACTGGGGAAACTGAGGGGGTGGAGGGTAAATAACTTGGCCGCGGTGACACCGTATCTCAGAGCCTGGATCCCAGCTTCTCTCCACGCCCTTTTGCCTTAGTCTCCTATCTGCCAAGAGAAGGTGGGAAGGGGAGTGGGCGGCCTCATTGAAGTCTCATCTCCTTCTCTGGTTTGCCCCCCGCCTGCTCCTACCTCCAGCAAGGGGGGTTGCCACAGAGCACTTCCTGACCACACACCTGAGTAGGGTCCATTCACCCCAGGGCTCTGATGCCTGGCGACCACTCCGATAAAGCACTTGGTGCTTTATTTCACTCAGTCTCACGCTGTTGGCTGTCCTGTGTTTGATGCTGATTTCTCCTAATTCCATGGGTGTAACTGAATTGATGAAAAGAAGAAAGAGGAGTAGGGAATCCTCTATTCAATGGTTCTCACCTGGGGCAGAATCATCCCCCACCCCCGGAGAACCTGAGAGCGTCGTGCGGGGCATTTTGGGGTATTACAGTGGCCTGGCGTCCACGGGCGGGGGGGCTGATCATCCTCCAGTGTGCGGGGAGCTCACTCACCACGAGACAGCGAAGAACTGTCTCACCCACAATGCCAACCGCACACCCACGGCTCTCAGTGGACAATCAGCTCTTGTGAAATTAGAACTACCTCTATTTGATGATCCTTGTGGCTTATCTTGTAACTCTTCCTTGGGTGAAAAAAGTTGTTAAAGGTAAAGAAGAGCTATTTTTTTTATGAAATGATCAATTCCACAGGTCGTTCGTAGGTAGCAGGGTGTGGTAGATAGAGCAAGGGCTGGGGATTCAGGGGTGGACACAGCCATCAGTAACACAGATTCTGAAGCCGTGCTGCCCTGGTCGATAGTGTGGCTCTACCATTACCAACTCTGTGATCTTGGCAGGTTAGTCAATCTCTCTGTGCCTCAGCTTTTACTGTTTGTAAAGTAGGAACAACTGCAGCTACCCGGTTTTGTTGTGCCTGGCACATCGTAAGAGTCTACTAAATGTTTGATATTGCTATTAAAATCGCTACCATCTGTGGAACCTTGGGCAGGGCACTTCTTGGCTCTGTGCCTCTGTTTCTTTACAGGCAAGTGGGGATAATAATACCGACTTCAAAGTGTTTTTGTAACATCAAATGGGAGAACATATGTAAAGGGCCAAGTATGACACATGTGGTCCTCATGACAACCTCATGAAGATATTACCCCCATTCTACAGGTGAGGAAATTGAGAGACAAAGAAGCTACATAACTTGGCCAAAGATACAGCACTCATAAGTAGGAGAGCTGAGATTGGAGCCAAGGCTGTCTGGCTCTAGAGACAGCATGTCCAACCGTCGCAACCATTAGCTGCTTTCGTCGCAGCCATTAGCTGCTTTTCATTAGGAAGCAGCTGGAACAATACTTGGCAGCCTGTGAGCATTCCTCGCTGGCAGAGAGACAGTTCTGACTTTTAGCTGTGCCCTCCACCAGGCAGTGGCAGGATTCCCAGGCTCTTGTCCCAGAGAGACAGTGCTGTATGAGCGGTAGCTGGGAATCAGGAAACCTGGAATCTGGTTCTTGCTCTGCTGTTGCCCTGGCAACCACCGGAGGTCATGCGATATCGCAGGGCCTCGGTTTCCCTCAGGGGAAGGAGGTAAGAGTCCAGAGATGCTACAATGACAATGGGAAACTGGTGAAGGGACATGCCTTTGTGTCCCACTGTCTCTGTTAGCGTGAGCATCCCCCTGGGATGGTGTCATAATGGGACTTGCAACACAGCCAGTTTGGGGCAAAACCTCTGGTCTTCCCTTGGACTATGCACAAAGAGGAGTGAGTTTCTACAGTAACAAAGAGAGTCAATGTAATACAGGGGCACCCTCTCGAGGACCAGGCAGCAGAGGATGAGCGTATGAAAAGCCTCGGGAGAGCGCTACCATCCATTAAGCACCTACTATGTGCCACAAAGTTCGAGTTCCTGGTCTTAGTCATCGACCACGATGAAGACCGTGGTGATCCACCATGTTGGCAAGTAGTGAGGGACAATGGTTATCGGGTCAAGTCAATTCATGACCAAGACTTAGAGTCAGATAGACAGGGAGCCAGGTCCCAACTCTGACACTTACAGAGAGCTGAATCCCCTCCAACAAGGTGTGTAATCTCACTCAGCATCTTCTTTTGTCAGATAAAGCCATATTCCCTCAACGTTTGCTGAGAGATGCTACATGTAAAGTGCTCACCACTTTAATGTCATTATGGGATTCTAGAAGCAGAACATTAAGGAGATGAAGAGGAGGCTTATTTTTCCTTTCCCTTCAGTCCTTGCCATTCCCCCCCTCCCAAGTACCAGTTTTATTTATCACTTTAAGCCCAGGACTGTGCCCCAGGCTGCAATGACCTGTCCTCACAATACTGGGGATGACAAAGTCCTAAAGCCAGACCCTTTCGCTCCTGCAGCAGGGGCTTTGGACCAGATGGGAGGTTTCCATAACAAAGTGGAGTTGGGCGGAGGGTAGGGGAGGAGGAATTCCCTCTGCTCCCGAACGATGCAGACATGGTTCTCAAACTTCAGCAGCCGTCAGAACCACCTGAAAGCCTGGTTAGGCCACGTGGCTGGGCCCCGCTCCAGCGTTTCCCATTCAGGAGATCTGGGCTGGGGCCAGAGAATTTGCATTTCTAACAAGTTCCAGAGCTTTTGCTCTTCTCACTAAGCTATGTTGACTCTTACCAATTTGAAAGGCTATTAAATGCACCTTATTGAAGTGGTGTGATGGCCGAAAGATATTGATACTATGGGTTTGAGGACCACAGTTGGAGAATCACTGAGTTAGAGAAGTGGGGTGGACAGACCTGGATGCTTCCGATGACTTTCTCTTTCTTGGAGAGAGTGTTTTTGTTTGTTTGTCTTCTCTGAGTCACCTAATGAATCATCGTTGGCTCTGCTACTCAATATCACTGCTGAGCAGGCTGCCTTGAGAGTGGGGTATGAGGCGGCCTCTGAAACCAAGCCCCGCCTGGACTGAAGCAGGGCAGGGGGCCTGGGGCCCCTCGGGAAGCAGGATCCTTGTTCACTCAGCTTCAGGGCTGTCCCTGCCTGCCTGCCTGCCTCACCAGACCATGTCACCCTCCCGGGGCCAGGCAGGGCTTTCTTCTGAGTTGGGCTGACTCACTTCCTAGAGCAGAGCCAGGGCCACGGGCAATCACTGGTAATCTGGGGTAACTGGACACTGGACTCAAATAGACCCCTTGAAGAATGGACCGCATCTTTTCCCACAGTGGCTGTTGGCAGGATGGGATGACCTGTGCCTGCTGCGTGAAAGGACACTGATGAAGTTTGGACGGAAGCAGCCTGGTGATTTTGCCAGGTGCTCAGTTCCCTTGGATCTGCCTACACGCCCCCCCCCCCCCGCCCCCGTGAATAGCATTTGATGGCACTTGTCAGCTCAATGTCATTTGTCAACGCTGTTCTGATTTTCCATTCCTCTGTCCCCTCCTGTCCCAGGCTCCACCGCCTGACATAGCTTGGCTCTCCTGGGTCTCTTCCACACGGGTAACTCTGACTCAGTGTCCCCCACGACGCCCCCCCTCCCCACCCCATCACTCTGGCCTGTATGTCGATCAGCACGTGAGGATTGTGGTATTTTTCCATATACTTCTTTGGCTGCCTTTTTGTTGATATTAAGCCATGTCAGCAATACAGATTCCTTTCCTGAGAGAACTTTGTGGCACTCCAGTAAATGCCAGGCACGAGGAAAGACTTCCATCATGTGGAGCAGAGTTGTGCCCCCCTCACATTTGTGGCAGACCCCCCTGGAGTCCTGGGCACGGAGAACAGTAGGGCTCTGCATCTGGCAGGCGTCTGTTCCGCAGGATCACAGATAAGCTGTTCCCATTTTTCTTCCGATGCTGCAGAGAAATGACAAAATCCAGGACCAGAGTTTGCACAAACCAGAGTTGGAAGAGATCTGAGAGCTCATCAGGCCAAAGGGTGGCAAATAAATTTTATTTCGTGCCAGTTGCAACTGACTGAGGGTGGCTGCATGACACTGCATTAGAAGCCCAATTTGAGCCCGGGGGGAAATGCTGTCCTGATCTATAGTCACGTCTGTCTTGGGCAGAGGATGGGAGGGTGGCCATTTGTGGACCATATATTGCCATCGCTGACCCAGCTCAGTTCTCTTCATTTATGGAACAGGAGACTAAGTCCCAATGAAATGGAAGGACCTTCCCCAGTTCACATAACTTGTTAGTGGTGGATTTAAGAAGAGGACCCAGGTTTTTAACATTAATTCTATACTTTTCTATTTGCACAGGAAGAGAGGCTTTGGAAATATCAATAGATAAGCCTGAATTCAAATCCCTAACCCATCATTTACCAGCTGTGACTTTGGGCGTGTCACTTAACATCTCCGTGCTTTGCTTTCCTCCTTTGTAAATGGAATAAAGGCACCCATGTTATTACTGGGAGAATTAAATGTGACAATGGTATGTGTAGCTCAGGGCCTCATGCATAAATGTTTGATTTCTCTCCTTTTCCCAACAGAAAATGATATCCATTATTAAGATGACCTCCTTGGGAGCAATTTGCACACCACAGCAATGATTTCATTGTATACTTGTAGATCTGGTTTGTTCCCTTGTGAACTCAGGGTTTGGGAGAAGATTACCATCAAGATTCCTCCAGATTTAAAATTGCTATGACTATAAATAAATAACTTTAAAGGATTTTTCTTTAGTTGTTTCTATGAGCTGGTACTTGGTAAATGAGCCCTGGAGGATTTCCTTGCGTCAAACCGAGGTCTTTCCAGGTGCAAAAGCCATTTATAGCATTCTAATCTCTTCCATGTTGTGCAACTCATGGCCTGAGACCTTGGTACGTCACACTCCATTGTAGTAATGGGTTTTTTTCTCTGCTGCCTGCTGTGGACGTGTATCTTGCAAGGGCAGGAATTAGGCTGAATCATCACAGTGTCCCAGCATCCCACACAGGGCCTGGGTGCTCAGCCCATGGTGGCTGGCTTCATCTCTAGGGGTTGAGGACAGGTGTCCCAGGCTTCGCCATGGCTAGGGCTTAGGACTTGCAAAGCCCAGAAATGAGTTCATCTGGAACTCTGGGACTCTGGCCCATTCACTTCCTCTCACAGCCTCTTGACTTTTCCACTCATGAAATGGGGAAGCTGCTCAGTGACCCTTCTGTCCTTGAGGCAGGGGCTAAACGGGCAATCAACAAAGGCTGCTGCCTCTTGACGGGGAGCTGGATGGAGCCACACACATTGGTATGAACAGCTGTACCTCTTCTGAAAACCATTTCAGGTTAACCAAAGCATTCTGCCCCTAGGAGGAAGGGAGGGAGGGAGGAGAAGTTGGGCCCAAAGAACTGGGCTCAAGTGAGATTTATAAATAGGAACATGGAAACTCACGGAAGAAGCCAAGCAAGGCAAAGGAGAGCAGGCAAGTCTCAGCAAGACCATTCTAAGATGTAAATAACTAATGAGAGAGGAGCCAGATTTCTTGAAGACGCCTTGAGGGCCATTATGTAACTGTTTCCCCAGACTAGGATCACAGAAGCAGTTTGCAGCTGAGAAACATGGCCAGGGATGAAAGAAAGCTTTGGTGCTTACACTGCTCATTCATTTATTCAGGCAACAAACAATTCTTCATTGCCTCGTGTACACCTGACTGTGCTAGGTACAGGGGAAACAATCATAATTAAGGTATCATCTCTGTTTCCGGGATGCCAGAATTTAACCAGGGAGAAAGACACAAAAATAGCTTAGAGAGGCAGTTGTAATGATCACTATGTCGTGACATACACTGCTTTGTATTCTATAGCGTTTCTCATGGTGGACATCCATTGTTCTGTCTGCCTGGAACTTGTCCGCTCCTCCTTGGCAATGTATCCCCCTCCTTTGGGGGGTATTGTCCCCTAGCCTGTCATAGTCTGAATAAGAGTGTATGTCTCCATCTCTCTAAACGCTGGTGATAGTCTGGGGAACACACACTTGACTCAAGTCAGGACAATCAGAGTCCTTCCCTGGCATTTCTCTAACTGGAACTCAGGGAAATAAGCACCTTTTCTCTCTGGAAGTAGAGCTGTGATGGGGGGTCTTGTGCTGCAGAGACAAGTTTCCTGCTTCCAAAAGGCTGGCAGTTGAGAGAATAAAAGTGATAGACAGGGAGAAGCAGAGATAAGGTACACACACACACACACACACACACACACACACAGAGGGAGAGAATGAGAGAGAGAGAGAGGTGGGCAGCTGAGGGCATTTTAGTCCCTGGTTTCAGCTTTCGCCCTATTTCTCCAGTGGTTTAGAAACACCAGCTAATCACTTCCCTTTTGTGTTTCAGCTCAAATTCAGTTTCTGTCACCTACAACCAAGGGTCCTGACTAACACACCCTGCCCCCGCCAGGGAGAAAGGCAAGGGAACTGGCATTAGATACCAATAATGGGCCAAACATTATGCTAGACACTTTGCAAATGATCTCACTGAATTCTCAAAATAACCTGAAAAGTAGGGCTCAGTAACCCCATTTTATCGTTAAAAAGAGAGGCTAAATAAGTTGCTCACAATCATAGAGTGAATAAGTGAAACCAAAGCAGGGAATGGTGCTAAGCCCTGGGCTATGGCGGCAATCAAGGCAAATGCTCTTCCTGATTCAAGCAGTTATAGGATTAAACACACAATCACAAATAAATACTTATACATTATGGTAGGAATTTTGAAAATAAAGGGGAAGGAGGTAGAGAGAAGTATTGGCTTAAGTACTGAAGGCTAAACGATGGGAAGGGAGGAGGGAAGTCGGCAGCAGGTGGAAAGACCAGAGAGTCAGAGGTGCGTTGGCTGGGAGCAGGGAGACCAGTTAGGAGAAGGATGCAGCAGTAGCTGAGGTCAGGATGGCAGAGGCCGGCACTGACCTCGGCTGCGAACAGTAGGAGGATTCGAGGGGATGTCGGAGTTGGATGCAGCAGGACTTGCTCAAGGATTAGACGTGGTGGGGAAGAGAAAGCAAGGCTGGCTTCCCAGTTCAGAGAAGCAAAGAGGGACCCCTCCATGCCTCGGCTGACATGGTGGGACGAAGAAGGGGACCCATGCCAGGGGTGCTGCAACCATTTTGCCGTAGGGGAGGGTGAAATGAAAGAAGTAAAGAAAATACGATATTATACTTGACATTCTGATTGCCGTTTGGGGGTGTGGCCAAGTTAGTATAGCAGGGAAGACAAAAGTAAATGCAGTAAAATCTGTCTGGAAAGTGGGATTCCTTAGCAGGTTGGATGACCCTGCCCAAGAGCGATGGCTGTGACAAGAGCTCCCATGGGGCCTGTCTCAGAGCACAATTCTTTGCACACATCTCTGGTACTTGGTGCCTTTTTTAAGGAGGAAGGAAGTGAGGGAGAAATATTCTGATTCTCTAAACTGTACCTCAGTCAGTCGTCCAGCAGCCTACCTGGAAAACTCTACAGTTAGTAGGAGAGTACACCGCTAGTTCTCCTTTCTCAGGACCTTCTGAAAGTTACGTTAGTTTAATCCATTAGCTGTGAGATTATTTCACTGCCTTCAACAAATAACAGGAAATACCTCACTTGTCTGTTCAATCCAGTTTCTTATCATGGCCTCAGCCAAATTGTAAAAGGGCTTCCCACCTAGTGGTAATGATGCGAATTGAGTGCTGTACAACCAAGCAGGTGTGCCTTGCACAAATCCAGGGGGTGTCATTCACAGAGGTGACAACGTGCCCGGTGTGCCCTGGAGCTGAGTGTGCCAAACCCACACAATTAAACTCTGGTCTTCTAAAAGAGGATCTCAGTTCAAGTTCCAGCTTGATTTCTTAATGGTTATGAGAATCTCGGAATGAACCCCTTCATCTCCCTGGGACTTAGTTCCATTGGCTGAAAAACAGGAAAGGAAGAATGGACCAGATCAATTTTTCCAAAAGTATGTTTACTGGAACACTCAATTCTGTAGGCTATTACTAGGTCTTATATGGAAAAAAGATTCCAAGATAAACCAACAAACAAAAATTAGATTTGAAAAGTTAAGATGGGATTTTTTAAATGGACCTATCCTAACCTATAAGATAATAATGTACAAAATGAAACAATAAAAGTGGAATTAAAATTTCAGAGTTTCACCAGAGTTTGACATTTTTGGACCAGGAATATATTTTTATTTTTCAAGGCATGACTGGTCCTATACTTGCTAGTACATCACTTTATGGCTGGAGTGACAGTTAAAAAAATTTTTTTTAATACAAATTATTTTGTAAAGTTATGATACTAAAATTAGAAAATACAGATCAGTGAAAGGGAAAATTGAAACCACTCAAGGAATAGAAATATTTATAAAATACTTCGTTTCAATGTAAAAACTAAAATCACCTGCCATTCACAGAAATCCACACAAGTAACATTTTGTGTATTGCCTTCTGGAGACTTTCTCTCACTATATATTGGTATTGCCAGATGGGAGGATGATATTTGGCAAAGATCCATGATCCCAGATTCCTGAGTCGTGACCACAAGAAAATATATGCATAAAGGATGAGGCCAGACAGCACAAGCTTTCATTACACTGAGACTTTTGCTCCAAGTCCTATGATGCCCTGGCCTGGGCGCATGGAGGCTGCCTTTTATCCAGGTTACATGTATTCCAAGTGGTGGACACAAGAGACGGTAGGCTGAGGAGACACCACAGTCCTTCCCCTGTGTCAAAACCACACCTAAGTGCTCGGTGTCTTACTACTTCAATGGTGAGGAAAATGTGTTCAGAGACAGCAAGAGAGCACGTCCAGAAGACCCAGACCACAGATGTCAGAATCTCATCACCCCAGACCTCTCTAGAGAAGGTAACGCACCTCACTCTTATTGCAACACCAGTCTGGAGGAATGCAGAGAATCCCAACAGACTGAATCCAAGATGGGGAACATGTATGTGCACAAAAGCGGGGTCATGCCATTCGATAGTAATCATCTTTTTCTTGGGTCATTTAACCTGAGGATGGTGGAATAACTGCTGTTGTCTTGTGGCCTCTTAGACCACAAAGTTGGCAACAATCGATGGTAGAGTTGTTGGAAAGATCTCTCACATTCTGAGCAAAGGGTGGAGGTGGGAAGTTGGCAAGGGGAGACGGACAGGGTTGGGGGGGTTGGTCTCTGAGGGCCCTCCAGCACTTGTGCCCAATCCCTTTGAAGAGTAGAAGGACTTCCAGCCCTTAAATTAGTGTTTCCAAGGTATAGGGTGTGCACTTCTGGTTCTACTCATGAAGATTTAAGGTCATCTACAGGCAAGGCATGAAACAGCATCGACTCAGAGTGAGGGAACAATTCCCTTTTCAATTTTCTTTCAGCCTTTCCAGTTATATCTAGAGAAAGCAGCCTTCAGCAGTGTCTTCAGCAAGTAACACTATCTAGTTAGAATCTGATAAAATTGCTCCGTTTTCATAATCATCATTTTGAGCGACAATCAGTTTTTGCAAGAATTACAGCAACAGGGAAAGATCTTCCCGATATTAGTTTTCCATTCATGGTAGTCATATAAAGTTTCCTTTTAAAATAAACTTAAGTTAAAAAGGGACTAGATTTAAAGAAAGCTATTGAGCAAATAATAACATGGCTGGAATACAAGTATGACAAAAACATGAAGGTGGAACACAAATGATTGAAGGTGAGGAGAGGCTGTGGAGGGAAAGAATTTGCATGAGGTGAGTATGTGCAAGCTGGGGATTCCCTAATAAGGACAGACCGTTTTTGCCCACCTCCCAGATTGGTTTTTCCAGAAAGATAGTGATGCACACTAGGGCCAGGTTTCCATGTCCAGGGAACGGAAGAGACACTTCTCTGTGATTCTCAGGTACTGTGAGGCAGGATAGAAATGTTGGGTATTGGAAGTGGAATGAGAAAAGGGAGCTGGAGTGGCAGGCAGAGCAGGAGGGGAGGTATTTGTGATGCATCCTTGGGGAGAATCAGGACAGTGAAGCAATGCATCCTGGGACTTGGGTCCTTCTGTCTGTTCTCAGGAAGGGAGACAAAACAAACTAGACAACTGGTGGTGGATTCTGCCATGTTTTGCCCTGATATTATCATAGGCAAAGTTTCAGGTCTGTAAGCCCAAACATTGAGGAGGGAGTGGGCCTCCGTGATACCTTATTGAGTGGAGGAATAAACACCCTGAGTTTCTACTTACACTGTTCCCCACATCCTCTCTCTGGAGTCCTCGCTGCTGTCTGGAGAGGCTATCACTGGGGTAGAACCTGAGTTTTCACTTGAAGATTTGTCTACTTGAATACATCCCCTGGACAAAAACAGAGCTGCCCAGCAAGACCTGTGACATATCAGTTTGACCAGAAAAACTTCAAGTTAATGAAAAAACTCCTTCTGATTTTAAAATTATGTTCACGTACATTGTCACATTTCTGAAAAGCACTTCCAACGGTGCCTGAGGCATATTAAGCATCATAGAGATGTTAGCTTTGTCACTGTTGCTGTTATTATTGTTGTTTTCGCCCTCACCCTGAGAGGTAGACAAGGCAGCGGTCAATATTGGAGTCATTTTATGGACAAAGAAAGAAACTCAGAGAGATTAAGTAACTTGTCTAAATCTGTACAGTAAATGAATGGTAGAGCCAGGACTTGAAGCCAGGTTTTAAGGCTATAAATCTCAGCTTTTAAAAAATGATGAAACATCTCCACTTATAAAGTTCTCTCAACTGTGACTTCATTTGTCACCTAACAAGCCTCTTAGGCAGGTAGCACTGAGGCAGTGGAAGAGCCAGTCACAGATGTAAATCCAAGTTCTATCGCTCACCAGCCCTGTGACCTTGCGCTGGTTTCTTAGCCTCTCTGGGCCCCAAGATTTTCATCGGTAGATGGGCTGTGAATGAGGATTGAGGAAGATACTTTGGTGTACGTCTAATGCTCAGCACACAACGGCAGCTGTTATAATCACAACAGGGTCCTTTTTCAGAAGGGAAAACAGACTCAGAGAACACATGTGACCTGCCCAAGTTCTTGGGTTTCCCAATTCCAAGTTCAGGTTCACTGCACCATTCTGCCTCACAGTCAAAGTGAGGCCGTTAAAGAATATTGTTAGAACTGGGAGTTGGAGGGAAAGAGAAGTGGTGTGAGCCTGTTCCAAACTGAAAGCCCTCTGCCAAGAAGTGTGAGGATGACCGGTATTGAAATGATCAGAAAGATCTGACTGCAAGAACATTTTGAATTCCCATTTTTCTAAGTATCTTCTCCTTAAACAAGATAATGCAGGTGAATCAATAATAATGAGTTCTCTTTCCTCTGAACACGTCCCAGAAGTAAATAAACGAACCAGAAAAAAAGACTTTATTTCTGATGTTACAACCTTGGGGGAAATAGACCAATGAGCATCATGCACTAATTTTGATGGACAGAAGGGATGGGAGGAAAGACAGTCTAAGACTTTGCTGCCCAAATTCTGGTCCTCAGACCAGCAGTGTGGGCATCACCAGGGAGTTTGTTAGACATGCAGAATCTCAGACCCCGCCCCAGACCTCTTGAATCCGAATCTGCAGTAATACTGGGTCCTACCCCTGGAAGGTTTAAAGTAATTGGTGTGGAGTGTGGCCTGGACATTAGGATTTTCAAAGCTCCCCAGGTGATTCTAAGGGGACAAGCAGGGAGAAGAGGCAGAGCAGCTATAGCTGGCCTACTGTTATTCTGTTGAGACAACAACTTCAGACAACCTGGGGGCTCTGATTTTAATTGGAGACACTCAGTATACCAGCACCAGTCTACCTGGAGCCACTGAAGTGTCTTCTGCCACTAGCCACAACCATCTTGCTGATGCCTGGACCACAAAGACACGTCGCCATGAATCATAGGCAGAGATGAGGAGTGGAAACGTGAGTACCAGGACTTCCTTCTATTTCTGCCATCGTCCGCTATACCCAGTCAATAAGTCCAGTTTCTTATTTTTAAAAGCTTCCTATTGAGGTCTCGACTTGGTTGACCCATGGGGTGTATTAGGCAGGATTTAGATGAGTCTTAGGCTCAGAGCTTATGAAACTACAAATCCTTCGAGAAGAGGTCAAAGGAAAAGCTACTTTCTGTCAACCACACTCTATTGGGGATTAGTTTTCTCTTCTCTTTCTGGAGTTGGTTTGCTTGAACAAGGAAACACTGGACCCAGGAGAAAGAGATCGACCTCAGTGAATGGAGTTAAAGGGTGAATAGGACTAAAATGTAAAGAGGGTCGGGTACCAACCAAGTATCTGCTCCTGGAGACATTGGAGAACAGCCAACCTAAATGTTAACTCAGGAGCGACCACTGTTCTAAGGGCTTTGCAAGATAAACTGAATCCTCACAATAGCCCTATAATGTAGGAACTGCTGTTTTACTTTACAGAGATTATCACTGAAGCTCAGGGGCATTCAGGTTGCTTAGCTAGTAAGGACTCGAGCTGACCTTCCAGCCCAGGCCTCCACGGACTCCCAAGCCCATTTCCTCCCCTATACGCACTTTCCACCAAGAAGTAGCGTATCAGGATTCTAAGATGAGATCATTTTAATTCTGGAAAAATGGAGGGATAATTTGCCAAAGAGGCCAAATGGGAAGAAGAGAGTTAGATAAGGAATAATATGGAAGCACTCTTCCGTCTGAGCAGCATTTAGAAGAGAAAAAACTTCCTCTTAATTAATTATTTATTTTCGATTGAAGGATAGTGGATCTACAATATTATACTAGTTTCAGGTGTACAACATAGTGATTCACTAGTTTTATAGATTATACTCCATCTAAAGTTGTTACAAAATAATGGGTGTATTTCCCTCTGCTGTAACTGCAACTTAACTTAGATGAGTCTTCTTATGGGGACAAGGAAATGTCCTTGTGGTCTTCGGTTTAGCACAATTTCATTGTAACAGGGCCGTGGAGTCCTAAGTTCCTGAGGACAAATGCTCCATTGCTTTTTGCCATTAGCAAGTTACTGCTGTTAATGTCAAGTAGATGTTCAGTGATTATAAAGTAGCAAAAAGAATGTTCAGGTGCTTGGCTGTTGCATGCATCTTTTGCAAGTTTATTCAGCCAGTGTTCACCAAGTGGATGCCTTTGTCTCACCCTATATTTTGTGTGTTATGGACACTCTCTAATTCATCCCTGAGGAGTGAGCACAGTATTTTGTTTTATTTTATTTCATTTCATTTCATTTTATATTTTATTTTGCCGTGCCACGTGGCTTGTGGGATCTTAGTTCCCCGACCAGGGATTGAGCCCGGGCCCTCGGCAGTAAAAGCAAGGTGTCCTAACCACTAGACCGCCAGGGAATTCCCAGTGTTCCATTTTAGAGATGAGAACATTGAGGTTCAGTGAAGACCTGAATTTGGTCTCAGACTCTCTGACTGTAGAGCTTGTCCTCTTTCCTGGATACTCTCTTAACTTTACACTCCACAGGTTCTTAAACCTCAGTGGACATTCGATGCACTTGAGGAGTTGGTTAAAAGGCAGACTCCTGGGTCCTCCTCCAAGAGATTCTGATTCTGGAAGTCTGGAGCTGGGCTCCAGAATTTGCATGTTCAGTGGTATCCACTAAGTGACTCTAATTCTTCTAATTCTGAAAACCACAGTAAGTGATTACTGTATCAGTGCTTCCCCCAGACCCAGTCCCAAGAGAAGGAGAAATCCACAGCCCAACTGGAGGTGGCAGACACACAATGGATTATTACAACACAGCACAGTAATTGCTAAGTGGGGGACGTGTCCTAGGAAGCTCAGACTTCCGTTGTCCAGGTAGAAAGAAACATGGGGGTTGGAAGTAAGTGGTACAAGGCATGGTTGGGGGGTGTTGCACCAAGGCCAGCAGAACAACGGACCCTTCCCAGCACTATGTTGACAGCAGATGCTCCCTTTCTGAACACAGGCTTCATGCCCTTGCTCCTAGCACTGCCCCACCCAAACACCATTCACACACATCCCCTCAGGAATTAAGTCCTGTTGGTGGGCACTTCCACAGACCTCTGAAATCCATCCACTCTTTTCCATCCCACTGCTGTTCTGCTGTTACCTTCATGCAGTCTGCCGTCTCTCTCCTCTGCCATGCATTAGCCTAGTCTAAAACATCCACCTTTGCTCCCCTCCATTGACTGTCTGCGCAGGATCCAGGGTGATCTTTTGAAAATGCAAATCAGATCACATCACCCCACCCCCAATGTAAGCTCCTCTGCAGATTAAAGCCCCCAATCTTTATATATCCTGTTCTGCAAGCCCCTTTGCTATCCGGCCCCAATTATTTGGCAGCTGTGTTGCTCATTTCCTCTCCCCCCAGCACTTCTTGATCCCCCATCCAAAGTCCCTGGCCTTTTGCAAATATTGTTCCCTTTGTTGGGGATGCTGTCTCTTCCATCTGGGTAACTCCTAGAGCATCCTTCTTTCAGGGCTCTGCTGGGATGCTACTTCCTCACGACCCCCAGTGAGTTGGGTGCCTCCTCTGTCCCCCACAGTCCCTGCGTGTTTCTCCTCCTTGCACTCTGCACTCAGCACCCTGCATTTTAACTGCTCACATCTCTCTCCTTGCCACAGGGCCATAAACCCCACAAGGACAACGGCCCATGGGTCGTGACCTCCCCGTGTGCCTGAGCCTTGCATGGCGCTGTGCTCATTCTGCACTTGTTTCATATTGTCTTAGTGCATGAATGCACAAAGGTGGGCTTGAGTGCCACCTGCCAACTAGCCTGGTGGTTCAGTCTCAGAGTCTCTTCCAGCCTCATGCCCGAGGCCCCCTTTCTACTCACTTTCTTCCTGGGCCTGATGACCTGATGCAGTGCCCCAGAAATCTGCAGTTTTGACAAGTTCTGTCAGAATGCTGATGGAGGTGATTCATGGATCTCACTTTGAGAAATTCTGCTGGGCCCCTTTCAGGCAGACCTGAGGGGTCGGGGCTTGTCTTCCATGTGGGAAGTGGGGCAAATGTCTGACCATGGGCCATGGAACTGAAGGGGGAGAAGAAGAGAGGATAAAGGAGGGCATAGGCAGTTCCTGCTGGCTTGTCCTGATGTTAACAACAACAATGACACGATAATAATAACGGTGAATATCATGGAACACGTATGATGTATTAGAGCCCATGCTAAATGCTGTGTGTGGATGGTCTCCTTTAATCTTTACAACCACCCAGTGAGTTGGGGACTACCATCCCCCTTTCAAAGATCATGAAGGTTAGAAAATTTAAGTAATTTGCTCAAGCTGCTAGTGAGTGGCAGATCTTAAATTCAATCATCCCATGACTTTTTCCAGAATGGAGGCATGGCGGGAGCAGTGATTCCGGGGAAGAGAATGAACTGAAGAAGTAGAAAGGAGCAGGTGGGGTGAAGGGGAGAGATGGGGTAGGGTGAGAAGAGAGGAGCCAGAGGCACATGAACCTCTTGTCCTGATGTTCTCAACTAAAGGGTCCCTTACTGTGTAATAAGCCCGGGAAAGCAAATTGGGGTGTCCCAGTCCAATCAGCCCAAGACCACCGAGACAAACTTATTGTCCGATACCGTCAGTGTCATTGACCCATTGGGATGAGGGAGGTCACACGCCAGAGGACCCATGGGGTGTCTCACCAAACAAAGGAAGGATAGAGATATTATATTATTGGGGCAAGTGTGGAGTGTAGGTAAAATTTACAGTTGACCCCTGAACAACATGGGTTTGAACTTCACGGGTCCACTGATTTGTGGGGTTTTTTCAGTAAATGCACACAATACTACAAGATCCATGGTTGGTTGAATCCATGGATGTGGAATCATGAAAATGGAGGGCTGACTGTAAAGTTTTGCACAGAATTTTGACGGTGTGGTGTTGGCATCCTTAGCCCTGATGTTGTTCAAGGGTCAACTTTAAAAGAAACAGTTTTAATAAGCTCAAAGCAAACCAGATCTGTGGATGTAGGATCAAATCAGCTCTGGATGCAAAGTGGATGCGGACTCCTTCACTACAAAATGAGGGTAGGTATGGACAGTTGAGTCTAGAAAAGCCTTATTGGACACTCTGTACCTGGGCTGGAAATGGAGTTTGTTTCTCGGTATCAAAGTAACTTAGATTCTCCAGGCAAGGGTGGGGCATTTCATTCTTGCTGATATAACTTCAAACAACCAAGTTTCTGATAGTGTATGGTTTTAGAGCCCAGAGTCTCTCAGTGTAAGAAAGTAGCAGTCACAAAGAAGGGGGATGTTATGACACTTTGGGGGTTATCTCAGCAGTAGCCTGTTCTGGGCAGAAATATTGTCTCCTAGCACTCAGCAGTTGACTTCATCTGTGTCTGTTACCATATTATTTTATCTGTGTCTTATCTGTATCTACAGCCATTATCTGTCCTATCTATCTTATTTGTGTCTAGTCTGATGAAGAGCCAGGCAGATTTTTACTTTCTTGTGCTGGGCTAATTTTTATTTTCTCAGGGTTTGTGAGTATATTAGCTTCTTGTGACTGCTATAACAAGTGCCATAAATTAGGTGGCTTAAAACAATAGAAAAATTTTCTCTCATAGTTCTAGAGGCTAGAAGTCCAGGATCAGGAGGTTGGCAGGGCTGTTTCCTTCTGAGGGTTCTGAAGGATACTGTTCCATGCCCCTCTCCTAGTTTCTGGTGGTTGCTGGCAGTCCTTGGCTTGTAGGTTCATCACCCCAATCTCTTCCTCCATCTTCACATGGCCCTCTCCCTCTGTCTCTCTGTCTTCACAGGGCTGTTTTCTGTGAAGGACACCAGTCATATTAAATTAGGGGCCCACCCTATTCCAGTGTGATTTCATCTCAGTTTAGCTAATTAAGGTCACATTCTGAGGTACTGGAGGTTTAAGACTTCAACATATCTTTTTTGGAGGACACAATTCTCCTCATAACAAAGAACAGAACAAACTTGTTCCTGAGTCAGGACCTAGTGAGACTTCGTGCCTCACCATGACTCAAGTGTGGCATGCAGACTAGCAGTTTCAGCATCACCTGGAGCTTGTTGGAAATGCAGAATCTGGGACGTCACTCCAGACCAATGCATCAGAAGCTATGTTTCACCACTATCCCCAGGTGACAGGTTTGCAGATTAAATTGTGAGAAACAATGCACTAGCTGACAGCATGTGAGTGGTCCCATGGACATACAAAACCATGTTTACATGGCCAGATTTGAACCTGTGTGCTATTAGGAATTAAGATCCTGAACAGCAGCTGTCTCCCAAAGAAACTACTCCATACCAGCAACTCTAACAGTGGCAAGGAACCAAAGATAATGGGTGGATTTGGGTGGAAGTCTTGCTGGGGTCTTAGAGTAGGCTGATGGAGAAGGAAGAGGAGGGGGTAGTATGGGGGCTGCTAGAACTACCCCAGCTGCTTCCAAACCATGTGACCACCACTTAATACCCTGACCTCACTGTCCACAGGGGTAAAGTGGAGTGAATACCTCTTACCTTGGTGACTGATGTGAGAATTAAGGGTGAAAATATGCCTAAAGAGTCTAGTACAGCATCTTCAGGGAAAAATGCAAAATGAAGAGTGACTGGGTCCACCCTTGGAGAAGAGGAAGCTTGACAGGTGGGGTAGCTCATTCAGTCATTTCTTCGTTCATTCAGCATTTGGTACCTACGACGTGCTAGACCCTATCCTAGGCACTGGGAATACAAATAGGAGTAAGTCCTCCAGTGGTTCCCAGTCAAAGGGAGGAGAAAATGAGGCAGATGTTGAGGCACCAACAACACAGGCTGAATCAGGGACTTCTCACGGTGTGGCTGGCGGGTACCAGGAGGGGCCTCCCAATCCCCGCCCGGCTTGCAGCAGGCACGCTAACTCTGGTCCCCACTGTGTGGTTTCACGCTTCCCCACCTCATTTCTTCTCATTAGTTTGGTTCCAAAAAATGATGGATGTGAGCCTGTAGCTGCCAGATCTTAGAGTCTAACTGATTAAAAACAACAGCAGTGACAAGCAGGCAGCTTTCATAGAATGAAAGCCAACTTAATCATTGATCAGATGTTACCATAAGCACGATGCATGGATTATCTCATTCAACTTTTGAGGCAAAGCCTTTGCAGCTTATACCAAGCTCTGGCATCAGCAAACCTAGGTCTGAACTCTGGGTGATTTGGATGAGTTACTTAACCTCTCCAAGTCTGTTTCCTACTCTTTTTTTTTTTTTTTAACAACTTTATTGGGGTATAATTGCTTTACAATGGTGCGTTAGTTTCTGCTTTATAACAAAGTGAATCAGTTATACATACACATATATCCCCATATCTCTTCCCTCTTGTGTCTCCCTCCCTCCCACCCTCCCTATCCCACCCCTCTAGGTGGTCACAAAGCACCAAACTGATCTGTCTGTGCTATGTGGCTGCTTCCCACTAGCTATCTATTTTACAGTTGGTAGTGTATATATGTCCATGCCACTCTCTCACTTCGTCCCAGCTCACCCTTCCCCCTCCCCGTATCCTCAAGTCCATTCTCTAGTAGGTCTGCATCTTTATTCCCATCTTGCCCCTAGGTTCTTCATGACCTTTTTTTTTTTTTTTTAGATTCCATATATATGTGTTAGCATACGGTATTTGTTTTTCTCTTTCTGACTTACTTCACTCGGTATGACAGACTCTAGGTCCATCCACCTCACTACAAATAACTCAATTTCGTTTCTTTTATGGCTGAGTAATATTCCATTGTATATATGTGCCACATCTTCTTTATCCATTCATCTGTCGATGGACACTTAGGTTGCTTCCATGTCCTGGCTATTGTAAATAGAGCTGCAATGAACATTGTGGTACATGACTCTTTTTGAATTATGGTTTTCTCAGGGTATATGCCCAGTAGTGGGATTGCTGGTCATATGGTAGTTCTATTTTTAGTTTTTTAAGGAACCTCCATACCATTCTCCATAGTGGCTGCATCAATTTACATTCCCACCAACAGTGCAAGAGGGTTCCCTTTTCTCCACACCCTCTCCAGCATTTATTGTTTGTAGATTTTTTGATGATGGCCATTCTGACTGGTGTGAGGTGATACCTCATTGTAGTTTTGATTTGCATTTCTCTAATGATTAATGATGTTGAGCATCTTTCATGTGTTTGTTGGCAATCTGTATATCTTCTTTGGAGAAATGTCTATTTAGGTCTTCTGCCCATTTTTGGATTGGGTTGCTTGTTTTTTTGATATTGAGCTGCATGAGCTGCTTGTAAATTTTGGAGATTAATCCTTTGTCAGTTGCTTCATTTGCAAATAGTTTCTCCCATTCTGAGGGTTGTCTTTTCGTCTTGTCTATGGTTTCCTTTGCTGTGCAAAAGCTTTTAAGTTTCATTAGGTCCCATTTGTTTATTTTTGTTTTTATTTCCATTTCTCTAGGAGGTGGGTCAAAAAGGACCTGTATGCAGAAAATTATAAGACACTAATGAAATAAATTAAAGATGATACAAATAGATGGAGAGATATACCATGTTCTTGGATTGGAAGAATCAACATTATGAAAATGACTATACTACCCAAAGCAATCTACAGATTCATTGCAATCCCTATCAAACTACCACTGGCATTTTTCACAGAACTAGAACAAAAAATTTCACAATTTGTATGGAAACACAAAAGATACCGAATAGCCAATGCAATCTTGAGAATGAAAAATGGAGCTGGAGGAATTGGGCTCCCTGACTTCAGACTATACTACAAAGCTACAGTAATCAAGACAGTATGGTACTGGCACAAAAACAGAAATATAGATCAATGGAACAGGATAGAAAGTCCAGAGATAAACCCACGCACATATGGTCACCTTATCTTTGAATATCAAGAATATACAGTGGAGAAAGGACAACCTCTTCAATAAGTGGTGCTGGGAAAACTGGACATCTACATGTAAAAGAATGAAATTAGAACACTCCCCAACACCATACACAAAGATAAACTCAAAATGGATTAAAGACCTAAATGTAAGGCCAGACACTATTAAACTCTTAGAGGAAAACATAGGCAGAACCCTCCATGACATAAATCACAGTAAGATCCTTTTTGACCTACTCATTTTTAAATGGGATAAAAATGGTACAGACGACAGTGCCTGGAACATGTCGATAACAGTATTGTGTTGGATAGGACTGAACATTGTGTGTGTCAGTGGCAAGGGAACACCCAGCCACTGTTCTCTTTGAGAGACGCTGGTGTTACCAGTTCTCAGCTATCAGCTGGGTATTCAGGAGCCCCTGTGATGCTTCAGCATAAGTCTTACTGGATTGCAGGAGAGAGAGGAGGAATCAGACTTTCTATTTAGAATAACAGTCAAATTGACATTTCTCAGACTTATTTCTAAGCCATTATGAAGAACTCAATGATCTGTGCTAATGAAGAGACATGAACATCACCTGGGAATGACTTTGGGCTTGAGCTTCAAACTCATTTTAAAATTTGGACTCTGGCAGTAACCCAATTACCTGATAAATTTTGCCTCCTTTTTTCTCTCTCTCCTTCATCTGCCTTTCAGTGGAGGGGCTACGAAAGTCTAGAAGGGGAGGAAGGAGGAGGCTCAAGTTGATACAAAATCAGTTGGAAGACTTACTATCATCCTGCTCTAGTGTTGTCCTGGAACTTCTCACTTTCTGATAATTATAGGTTTTCTGCTTTCCCCCCACACTGCAATCTAAGCTCCATGGAGTAGTGACTGGCTCATTGCTGTCTCCCAGGTACCAAGCACAATGTCTGACACATAAAAGCCCAAGATCAGGGACTTCCCTGGCAGTCCAGTGGTTAAGACTCTGCGCTTCCACTGCAGGGGGCGTGGGTTTGATCCCTGGTTGGGGAACTAAGATCCCACATACCGTGTGGCACGGCCAAGAAAAAAGAAAAGCCCAAGCTCAATAAATGTAAGTTGAAGGAAGGAAGGAAGGAAGGAAGGAAGGAAGGAAGGAGGGAGTGACATACTAAAGAAGTTGTTTTAACCCCTGACTATAATTCAACAATACTGTGGGCTTTAAAAGAATCCAAGTTTTCAGATTCTCCATCCTGGAAATTCTGATACAGAAAGTCTGGGCATGGGGTCCAAGAAAGGGCACTTCTTAAAATCTACTCATATCTCTGGAAAGATCCAAGAGAAATTAGTGACATCATTTGCTTCCGGGGAGGAGAATTGACTGGTTGGGGGCCATGGAGGGAGATTTTTAACTGAATGTCCCTTTGCATTTTTTTGCTTGTGAGTCATACATTACCAGCTCATAAAAGAAAACAAGATTTAAATTAAAGATTAAAAAACACCCTAGGTGATTCTGATGTGCAGCCGGGGTTGAAAATAACCAACTGAAGACAAGTTGTTATGTCTCACCAGGAGGTGGGATTGGGAAGACGGTTCAAATGTAGGCTCCCGTGCTGCTTGCGTAATGGGCTATCGCTGAAGCAGGCCAGGAGGGGAAGTTTCTGCACTGACGTATGAGGTCAGTTAATCAGCTGGGGAGAAGGAGTGGGGCTGTTGTCTGTCATTCCAGGTGCTCAGGGGCCTTGCAAGCCTGGGTTTGAGTAAAATAGGCAAGAAATTTCCTGTGCTCTGTGATAGCCACGCATTTAACAAGAAGCCATTTTGTCCCCCTCCCTTTTAAAAAAAATTTTTTTTATTGTGGTAAAAGTCACATAATAAAAAACATACTATTTTGACCATGTTTAACTGTACACTTCAGTGGCACTAAGCACATTCACATTGTTGTGCAACTCTCACCATCATCCATCTCCCAAATTTTTCACCTTCCTAAACTGAAACTCTGTCCCCTTTAAACACTAACTCCCCACTCCCCCCCCTCCCCCCAGCCCCCCAGCATCTACCAGTGTATTTTCTGACTCCATGATTTTGACTATTCTACGTACCTCATATAAATGGAATCAAACAGTATTTGTCTGTACCTAGTGTATATTGGAATGCATTTTTAAAGTTAACTTAATATATGTCCTGCAAACAGACTGTACCTTCTCTTTTTTTTCCCCTGTGCTATACAGTAGGCACTCATCAAGATGACTGGTGAGTGCCCCTTGTTTGGTAATCAAAAGCTCACCAAAAAATCAGATAAATTTTCTTCTTTGGCTCATCAGATTGGCAAAGATTAAGAGAATAATATCTAGCATTAGAAGGCTAGAGAAACAGAGAGTCTTATACACTGTGGGAGAAGACCGTGCTACTGGCTTACTGGAAAGCGATTTTGCAATTAAAGCCAAAACCTTAAAGGCAGTTCATGGTATGTTTTGACTCACTCATTCTGAATGATCTATCTTATGGAAGTGTTCAGCCAAGTGAACAAATTTATATACATAAACATGTTGACCATAGTATTTATAACAGTGATTATATTAATATAAAATTATATTTATAATTTTCTATTATAAATGATAGAAAAATCCACCAATATAGGATCATTTACATTATGGTACATACACACAGTGGAATGCCTTGCCACCATCAAAAATGTAAAAAGGACATCATGATATAATATTAGATATGCATACTAATAGTTCACTAATAGTTCACTATTAAAAAGGTAGAAGTGATTTTTTTTTAAGCTAGGGGTATTTTGTTTCATTCTAATCTGAGTGAACCACACATGGGTGTATTTTTTCCTCTGCATCCACAGCCTCCCAGGAGAGCATAGAGCCCTGGCTCCCTTTCCATGTTGAGGGTCTATTGTTCTGTGTGAAAACCTGAACTTATAAATCAGATACTTGAAGAGCCGAGTCTTTGCTCTGTAAAATAATTCACTGTGGGTTTTCTTTATCTATTTACAAATAGCAAGGGCACCAAGTACATCTTGAATTTCATTTGATTTACACAATTTAGGAAGTAAGAAAGACTTCAGGAACCGATCAAATTCCAGAACTTCAGGGTGTCTCTAGAATCTATTTTACACAACTTCCCATTGATGACTATCTCTGGATGGATGGATGGATGGATGTCACAGGGATGATGAGTGGGGCTCAGCCATACTAACAATAATAACCACTTGTGTAGGGGAAAACCTACAGCTTTTCCTCCTGTGAATCTTTCTTTACCACTCAAACAGAACACTTCACTTCTGATGCTTCTGGTCACCAAATGTGTGAAGTTTTTTCCCCACATCAAGCAATTCTCCATGACACCAGCTGAGTGTCCTACAATTTAATTCAGTTTGGACACTGTTTACCCGGAGAAAGTGTCAAATCCCACAGGTTGAGGGCTGAGTCCCACAAGACTGCTCCCACCTGACCTCAGATGCCAATCTCAAGTAGTAGGTCCCCGGGTTACCTGCGACTTCTGTTCGACTTGGATACAAATCAGAGGTTCCCACAACCCCCTCCTCAGATTCAATTAATTTGCTACGGTGGCTCACAGAACTCAGGGAAACACTTATGTTTATCAGCTTATTAAAGAAGCTGCTATCCCTTTAAGTAGAGGTCTGCCACCTTTCCGGTACGTGGATGTGTTCACCAACCTGGAAGTTCTCTGAGCTTTTGTGATTTTTTTGGAGGCTTCATCACGTGGGCATGATTGATCATTAACTCCATTTTCAGCCCTTCTTCTTTCTCGAGAGAATGGGGGCAGGGCTGAAATTCCAAGTCTCTAATCGTGGCTTGGTCTTTCTGGTGACCAGCCCTCATCCAGGAGCCATCCAGGAGCCCACCCAGAGTCACCTCATTAGAACAAAAGATGCTCTTATCACCAGGGAAATTACAAGGTTTTCAGGAACCTTGTGTCAGGAGCTGGGGTCAAAGACCAAATATGAGAACAAAAGATGCTCCTAGTACTCTTATCGCTTAGGAAATTCCAAGAGTTTCAGGAGCTCTGTGCCAGCAAAAGGGGGCAGAGACCAATATCTATTATCTATTATCGCATAGTACCCTTCTTGAAAGTCACTTGTGTCAGGTACTTTACAAGCACGGTTACCTGGAATCCTTACAGGAACCATGAATGGTTTCCCATTTCATAGGAGCAAACCAAAACAAAACAGGAAGAAAGAGGCTGTGACTTGTCCAAGACAAGGAAATCACCCTCACTCTGTCTACCGAATCACGCTGCCTCTTGTGAGTCCTCAATGCTTTCAAGTCAAAGGTTGGCTGGCCCAGGGGAGAGGAAGATGCAGAGGGGCGATGAAGGCCAGGGGAAGGAACGTCATCTGCCTGCAAGCTGTGTGATCAAAGCACAGCCCATCACACCCAACGTCAACATCGGCAAGCCCAGCTCTGTCCCACCCCTTTTCAGATGTGTAATTGGGTCAGCCGTTCTCCTCCCCCTCCACACTCCAAATTGAAGTTGTTAATGTACTAGAACTGCAACCGAGCTAAAATTAGTTTAGCTTCTTTCTCCAAAGGCCGTCTTTCCCCCTCCTTGAAGAGAATGGATTTACATAATTTTATTCTGAGAGGAAATAATCACTCAGCCTTTTAAAAAATGAGCCTCTTTAAATATGTGTTTTTGCCCTCTTCAGTTACCTTTTGCAAGCCTCCTGGCAGTTCTGCTTTATGATCTTTGTGCTCATTTCAACACGGGTAATAATCTCAACAAAATGGGGAGGCAGGCCGAGCAGAAAAGGGCAGGGGAGCTGGGAGTGCAGGAGCAAAAGGAAAGCAATGGGACCTTCATGAATGGCCCTACCCCACTGCTTCCTCATCCAACTGAAATCCGAGGGGGCCCCAAATTATCTTTTAAAGTGATAAAGCTACACAGGCAGGACTCATGCAACTTAAGATACCCCAGATCTACTGTCAGATGGGGCAGGCCCCTTTGCTCCTTTCAACTGTGAACTTTCCCATCTGGAAAGCAGGGATTATAGTGATCTCACCGGGTCATTGTTTTTGTTTTTGTCTGGGGGGGGAGATTGTTTGTTTATTGTAGGACTGCATGAGCTTGGGGATTGATTATTGTTCACATGATGGTGGTGCCAAGCAGGGGCTCTCTTATTTTGGGTTGTACTCCCTCCTTGTTCGCTGGTTGACCTTCTCAGTGTGTTACTAGGTCCACATTTTGTCCTTTGTTGTACCTTAAGCCTCACGGTAACTGGGACTGGATTTCCTTGTGAGCCAGATGACAAGGCTGCGTGTACTTAGGGAGTTTGGACTCTAGTTTTTTCCCCCCAGACTCTGTATGTCCAGTTTCAGGAGCTGAATGTTTCTCAGGCACAGCAGGCACAGTAGGTGCTCTGGGGGTGATTGCCTGGGCTGAACCCCTCTCGTCCAGGCACGTGCCCAGTTCTCAGGCCCCAGTCCCTGTGTCCTGGTCAGTATCACACAACCGCTCGTGCTCCTCACCCCAACTGGCCACGGATGGTTTGATTTTTCTTGGTCAGATGAATACCTGACCAAGCTGGGCTAATTAAATTTCTTCCCTGGAATTTGGAATTTGGAAGAAAGGGGCAGAGACTGGGATTCATGTGCCCGGAAGCAATGACAGTGAAGGCCAGTGACCTGCTGTTGAGTCCCCTCAACCATCTGACACACGCCGCTGTTGTTCCTTCCTTAACTATTTATTTTTATATTTTATTTTTTTTTTGCTGTGTTGGGTCTTCGTTTCTGTGTGAGGGCTTTCTCTAGTTGTGGCAAGCGGGGACCACTCTTTATCGCGGTGCACGGGCCTCTCACTATTGCGGCATCTCTTGTTGCGGAGCACAGGCTCCAGACGCGCAGGCTCAGTAATTGTGGCTCACGGGCCTAGTTGCTCCGCGGCATGTGGGATCTTCCCAGACCAGGGCTCGAACCCATGTCCCCTGAATTAGCAGGCAGATTCTCAACCACTGCGCCACCAGGGAAGCCCCTTCCTTAACTATTTGATGGACTTTACCAGTGACACCATCTGGCATTGTGGGGACATTCTGCACCATGAATTCAATTTCTTTAATAGACATAGCAGTATTTGAACCATTCATTTTTCTCTTGTTAGTTTTGGTAAATTGTGTTTTCCAAAGAACTGGTCCAGGTGCTGAAGTTATTGGCATAAAGTTGTTTATAACATTGCCTTATTATCCTCCTAGTGTCTGTAGGTTATATCCCCTCTTTAATTCCTAATATTAGCAATTTTGTTCTTTCTGCTTTTGTTGTTTTTTTTTAATTGAAGTATAGTTGATTTACAATGTTGTGTTAGCTTCAGGTGTACAGCACAGTGATTCAGTTATAGATGTATATGTATATACATATATATATACACACATATATATACATACACATACATATTCTTTTTCAGATTCTTTTCCCTTATAGGTTATTACAAAATATTGAGTATAGTTCCCTGTGCTATACATCTCTGTTTTTTTCTTTATTATTGATATTTTGGGCTTTTTTAACATTTCTCTTGTTTGTTTTCCATTGCTGTTAACTATTTCATTGATTTCTGATCTTTTCTTTGTTATTTTCCTTCCTTGCACATGGGGTTTAATTGCTTATCTTTTTCTAACTTTTTAAGATAATTTAGATCATTAAGAAAGTAGATAATCTATTTCAAACCCTTCTCCTTTTACTTACTGAGATATAATTGTCATATAACATTATGGAAGTTGAAGGTGTACAACATGTTGATTTGATACACTTTCTATACTGCAATATGATTACCACTGTAGCATTAGCTAACACTTCTATCACATCACATAATTATTATTTCTTTTTTTGGTGTGAACAATTAAGATCTAGTCTCTTAGCAACTTCGAAGTTTATAATACATTATTGTTAACTATAATAACTATACTGTGGATTAGATCTCCAGGACTTATTTATCCACTAGTTGCCTTAAACAGCATCTCCCCAGTTCTCACCCCTCAGCCTACTCTGTTTTTACAAGTTCAGTCTTTTAGTGTTTCACTTTTTAGTGATATCATACAGTATTTGTCTTTCTCTGTCTGACTTATCTCACTCAGCATAATGCCCTCAAGTTCCATCCATGTCGTCTCAAATGGTAGGATTTCTTTCTTTCTTGTGGTTGCTAAATATCCCATTGTGTATATACATCACACTTTCTTTATCTGTTCGTCTGTTGACAGACACAGGTTGCTTCCCTATCTTGGCTATTATATATAATTGCATGAATATAATATTATATTGCATATAATAGTGCAGATACCTTTCCAACATCCTGTTTTCATTTCCTTTGGATATATACTAGAAGTGAGATTGCTGGATCATATGGTAGTTCTATTGTTAATTTTTTGAGGAAATTCCATACTGTTTTCCATAGTGGCTGAACCTATGTTCATTCCCACCAACGGTGAATTAGTGTTGCCTTTTCTCTACATTTTTGCCAACACTTGTAGTCTCTTGTCTTCCTGATAAAAGACATTCTAACAGCCATTTATCAATGAGGTGATATCAATGAGTTTTGATTTGCATCTTGCTGATGACTAGTAATGTCAAGTATCTTTTCATGTACCTGTTGGCCTTTTGGATGTCTTCTTTGGAAAATGTCTATTTAGGCCCTTTTTTTTTTTTTTTAGGCCCATTTTTAATCAGATTTTTAAAAATTAAAATTTATTTTGAGATAGTTGTAGATTCACCTACAGGTTTTTTGTTGTCATTGAGTTGTATAATGTATAGCGTATAGTGCTGATGGTAGTTGATAATTCTATCAAATACTGAGAGTTAAAAAAACATTAAAATTGTGTTAAAATATCCAACTATGATTGTGGATTTCTCTCTTTTTTCTTTTAGTTGTGATCAGTTTTTGCTTCAAGTATTTTAAGCCTTTGTGATTAGGTACATACTCATTTGGGATTGTTATGTGTTAATGAATTGATACTTTCATTATTTAGAAGTGTCCCCTTTTATCTCTGGCAATTCTTTATCTTGACATCTACTTTGTTATCAGTATAACCACACCAGCTCTCTTATGCTTAGTTTTTTCATGGTATATTTTTTTCTATCCTTTTGCTTTCAAGTTATCTATGCCTCTGTATTTAAAATACATCTCTTATAGACAGCATACAGTTGGATCTTGCTTTTTTAATCCAGTTTGACAATACCTACCTTTTAATTGGAGTGTTCAGTCCATTTTAATTTAATTATTTATATGGCTGGACTTAAGTCTGACTTATTGCTATTTGTTTTCTCTTTGTCACATTTGTTTTCTTTTTTGTTCTTCTTTTGGAACTTTCCTAAACTAAGTTAAACTAAGGTCAGATCACCTTATCAAATCAGGGATTGAAATTATTGGAAGTCTCGGTCCTTGGAAGGGACATTCCATTTCCCATTTACTGTTATTCCTAGGTGGCCTTCCTGTTGTCCAACTAAAAGCCTTGCATATTTTTCAAGGCCCCTCCTCTGTGGAGGATGGTGAACCCATTTTATTTCCCTCTATTCCTATGAGAATCCCAAAAAGCTCTACTCTCAAGCTCAGCTTTGGTTTTGGAATCAACAGTTGAACTGAATACTAAAGGAGCTCCATTTTCTGGTGTCACTTCCCTTGGCTGTGCCAGACCTTGGTCCTGTAAATTCTCTTTGCCTTGGTAGCTTTCTGATGCATTCAAATAGGCATTATTTTGTGTAGGTTTTCTTGTGGTCTTCAGTGGGATAGTTGGTCCTAGTCATTGATGATAGCAAAACTCACCATTAATATTTATAGAGAAATCAACTCAGAAATTTCAAGGCCTTATCTGGAAATCTGGGCTGTGTAACTTACTGCTGTATAATTTGGGTAAGTCATTACCCTGCCCTGAAATCTGGGTTCCACTACTGGCCAAACACTCAGAAATATCTGTCCTTCATGTGTTTTGGGGGGCCTTGCAGGGGTTCACCTTGAAAAGGAATTGTTGTTTAATATTTTTTTCCTTTCTGTGGAATGAAACTGCTTCATCAGTCATTATGTAATTAAGTTTCTGAAGCAGTTAAAAATTTTTATTATCTGGAAGTGTCCATGTGATTTAATCACAGTGTGTTAGGAATAGCAAAACTTAATTCTGTTCTGTACCCATATCTCTCCACAAATATTATTAGTTTTAATTTTAATTTATTTTAGCATAATAAAGACTTACCCAAACCTCTAGTGACATTTTCAGGACATAAATTTAAATGTCACCTGTTATCTCATCAGCTTGTGATATTTATGTTGTTTTCTCAGAGTTGGAAGGAGTTACGAGTCATTATTGATTAACTGATTTATAAGAGTTTGGTTTAAGGAGACTTACAATGGAAATGTACAAGTAATTAAGTAATTTTTGCTTTCAATCATCCTAATCTATTTATCACATTATGGACTGAAATTTTTGTTCCTTTTTAATTAAAAAGGGGGAGGGGGTGTATTATATAAGAAAGCAGTCAGTGAAAATGGAGCCCAGAAGCAGAATGGGAGGAGAGCGGCTGGCTGGGAGGGCGGAGGAAAAGGTTTGAAGAGACTTTGAGGATGCTAAGAGAGGAAATCTTAAAAGTTCTCATCACGAGAAAAAAATATCCTGTCCCTGTGTGTGGTGATGGGTGTTAACTAGGCTTACTGTGGTGATCATTTTGCAATACGTACAGATATCAAATCATTATGCTGTATATCTGAAAGTAATATACCTCAGTTTTTTAAAAAAAGAAGAGAAAAATAAAACAAAGCAAAACAAAAAAGAGACAAAATTTGTCATGGAAAAAGCAATGGTTTGGAAGTTAGGAGACCTGAATTCTAGTCTCTGGGCTTCTCCGAAACATCTGTGAAGCTTTGGGCAGATCATAATTAATGTAATCATACTAATTCATTTCATTATAATAATCTAACAAGCAACTTATTGACTATCTTTTATGTGTTCATATGAACATGTAGATGAATAAGACAATTTAGCCACTAAATCATCAACAACATTGTATTGTTTCTCCTAGAATGTGTTGAATTGGGTCAATGTTAGAAATTCAGGCTTCTGGTCCTACCTGTGGTGCCTGGCTGTGACTCTGACCCTCAGTTTCCTCAAATGGGAAATAGATTTAATCAAATACATCTTGCTTACTCCTTAGGGGTGCCCATTCAGTTGGTAGACAGATTTTACATAGCCCTATACGTTAGGCACCTTGCTAAGTACAAGGGATACAGCCACGAATGACACTGACAACCTGCTCCCATGGAACATACAGACAAGTTTATAAGCTATGGATTTGATTTTCCTGCGGTAAATATGCTACAGTGTGGGGTTGAAAAGTGGGAAATATCAATATATACTGTTATTCACCTCAGATCAGAACCTGAACAAATGCCTTCATTTCCCCTCCTTTTCTTCTCTCTATATTTAATTGAACCAAGGGAATAAAGAAGCATTTAGACAAACCATGGACACACCATGCTTCCTGAATAAAGAACAGTAACAGAAATGGTAACTCTGGGATTTCTCTAAAAGAGCCAAGGGAGTTTTGCAAATTGATCTCTGGGCTTTTGGGGATGTCCTGAGTTGGACTTCCTAGAGTCTGCTGGGAACTGAAAAGAGTTGAGAGCACAGGGTCATACTTCTCACTCAAGATGATAGACTGAGCATGGGGAAAATGCCCTCATTTCAAAAACACATAGAAATAATAAAAATATTTTAAAATATTCACATATAATTAATGAACATTAAAATTAAAAAGTAAAATTATATGTATAACTGAATCACTTTGCTGTATACCAGAAAATAACACAACATTGTAAATCAACTATACTTCACTTTTTAAAAGAAATAATTTTTTTAAAAAAATGTAAGAAGGTAAAATTGAAAAAAAAAGTAAAATTATGTAATAGCATATTAAAATAAGGTAAAGAAATCTCAGCCACATCAGATACCAGGAGACACTGGAGGATCAGCCTCCAAGTGTTGAGCATATGTACCCTTGGTTTGTTTTCAATGATAAAATGATGTTATGGCTTATTTTATACAAATATGAAAACTAATAGGCTCTTCCTTACATCAGATAATTGTGCAACAAGGATAATAAATCATAGGGTGTTAAGGTACATGACTTCAGAATATTCTTGGGAAAATTTCCAAAATACATTGGCTATCTAACATAAAACCAAGCTCTTTATTGAAGAAATCTGTTGATATACTTGATCGGCAGTTTCAAGGAATTCAGTGTATATTAAAAAATAAAAAGAAAGCAATTAGAGGATACGTACTTTTGAAGCTGAAATTCCTTATCTAGCCAACTGTAAGCGAGGGTGAAGGAGCGCTCTATTTCCACAAGCCTTCCAGGTGATTCTCAGGCGCACTGAAGTTTGAGAACCACCAGGCTTGAGCATTCTCTTGATAGACATCCTGGGAGGGCTTCTCCTTTCTGAATGATTCACTGTTAACTCCTTCCTTCCTGCAAATATTTGGAATTTGACTCACCTATTCTTTCCCACTTTTACCAACACCCGGAGTGGGTTATATACCAGGGACAATGTCTTAACCTAAAAGAATGAAATTACAATGGGGCTGAGTTTCAGATACCCATAAGGCAGGTGTGTGTGGAACACGAGGGGCTGAGTTAAGATGTGGTATTTGGGGAGCTGGGTGGCTTCCAGCAGCTACCTCATTCGATGGGGTGTTGCCTACTTGTGAAGCAGATCTGGTCCATGGGAATGTGAGTCATCCTTATCTTCCCTCAGCCTCAGTCCTCAAGGAGTGGAGGTTCCTCTATCTGAGTGTGTCTGCCTATATGTGTTTAATTATTTCTTTGCTCCAAGACAAAGCTTGAAATGGAATTTGCCATAAACTTATATGAAGGGAATGAGACCCATCTGCTCTGTTTTTCAAAGGGTTTATTTTTAGTCTCTTCAGCGGTTGCCCCACAGAAGCTCTTTAAAGAAGATCTTTTCTTCCTGCTAATTTGAGTGTTGACTGTCTGTTTTCTCTAGGTCTGAGTCCAGTTTCCTGACTGAAGGACTTGTGTCAGTTATAAAGTGTTTATTTTTTCCTTTGGGTAAAAGGAAAGAAAAATGCAAGTTTCTATCAGTCACCAGTAGAGAAGTAGCTGGAAGTTTTGGTATTCAGTCCTAGCAGACTTGTCTCATCATGGTCCCATTATGGTCCCAGAGCCCAGAACTAAGAGGGGTGGGTAGAAGGTGGTCTGGGAGCCTGCAGTATCTCTGATACCTCTCAGACTCAGTCTCAGCTTAGAAACTACCTTATTCATCTTTGGGTCTCCAGCTCCGAGCACAGGGATGATGGTACCAACCAGGAAATGCCTTTTGGATACAAGAATGGATGAAAGAATGAATGAATACATTTAAATTTTTCTAGTTGGATTGGTTTCTATGTATCCTGACACCTAAGGCAAAAAGTCAGTCCCTTGATCCCTAGTTGCAAATACGTAGACAGTATCCTACAGCATACAGAGCACTCCCATACTCACTGTTTGTGATCGAGGTCCCCGGGGGCACTCTGAAGCTTGGGGGAAAAGTGCCTCCCAGCTCCACTCTGGATGAAGAGCCTGAGTCTTGGGGACATTTAAGGACATATATTCAGAAAGCAGCTGAATCAAGACCAAAAATCCATCTCTGTAGAGTCTCCCGTCAGTTAGGTGGGTAATAGAGCAAATAGAGCAAATTGTATCTTCAACCATGCTTGCTCAAAAGGTAGCAAATGCTACTGAAATGGAGAGCGTAACATTAAATCACACTTTCAAGTCAGCAAAGGTATTTGGGAATAGGGTAGGGAAGGAATAGGATGATACAGTCTGTGTTTTGAGAGAATCCGGATAAGTACTTAAGTTGATTACAATTGAGAAGGGGAGAGTTGTGGAACAGATACGTCTTAAAAATTGCAATACTACCATAATCCAAAGGTCATCCAGGGTAAACTTGGAACATATTTTTCATTTTCCTTACTCATCTTTCCGCATCAATTGATAAATACTTCCAGAGTATACACCCCATCTAGCATACAGGAGAAAATGATCTCATTTTAAAAATGAGTTTTATTATATAAATAACTGATCTTTTCTTATTCTTTTTGTTTAACTATAATTTAGTGGGGTTTTTTTTCTGATTACCATGTTACAGATGTTTATTTTAGAAAGTTGGGGGAAAAAATAGAAAAGCATTAAAAAACATAAAGATCACCAGTAGTCCCACCATGGAGAGCAGTATTTTTTTTTTTTGGTAATTCTATTTTTAGGTATTTATTTTATTTTATTTTATTGAAGTATAGTTGATTTACAATGTTGTGCCAATCTCTGCTGTACAGCAAAGTGATTCAGTTATACACATAAATGCATTCTTTTTTTAATATTCTTTTCCATTATGGTTTATCCCAGGAGACTGGATATAGTTCATTGTGCTATACAGTAGGATCTTGTTTATCCATTCTAAATGTAATAGTTCTGAGAGGAGTACTTTTGAAATTGAGGGTAACCATCAGTTAGATCCATTAAACTTGTAACCTGCCATCACTGATCAAGCGCGCTTTTACTATTTCTGCAAAAAACTGCATGCCCTCCAAGTGTCCCGTAGCCTAAACCATAAGATGTTTGCCCTAGTTGCTTTTCAGAAACTTGTAGTCAGTTGGAGCTTGAGCTGGTAAGATTGGTTAGGACCACTGACCCTCCAACTGGGCATGCCTGAGTGTCCACTTGGTGACCTTTTGACCTCAGAGGACCAAAAACTCTACCCTCAGAACATGTTAATGCATCCATTTGCTGAACGCGAGTCCCATGAAAAAGCATGTAACTTAGCTGCACCTGCGCAGAATGGCGACTACCTCACCTTTTCCTTGTCTCCAATCACCGTTCCCCTTGCTCCCCATGCCTCAGATTTACCCATAAATGTCCCAAGCCCCTCACCTTCCGGGAGGTGGATCTGAGACTAGTTCTCCCATCTCCTGGCTTAGCCGCCTCGTGAATAAATCCTTTTCTCTGCTGCAAACCTTGGTGTCTCAGCATTTGGCTTGCTGCACGTCTGGGCAAACGAACCTAGTTCGGTAACACTGTTAAGGTGGTGTTGTATCTACCTCTCAAATTTTATCCTCTCACCCACACCCCATCCACTAACTGCCCCAGTTCTCATCAGCCTAGGGGGAGCCCTGGAGCCACTGTAGGAAGAAACCCGTCTGTCCTTCTCTCCACTTTGTAGTTCCCTCTTTAGAGAGAACATATTTGCTAAGGCTTGAGGAAAGTGTAAGGTGACCAACTTGTGTTCCGATTCATCAAGGACTTTCTGGTGTTAGTCTTGAAAGCCCCACATCTCAGGAATGCTTCAGTCCAGGCAAACTGGGATGGTGGGTTTCTCTCTGTCTCCTCCTCCCACCCCATTAGCAGAAAGGAAGAGCATGGACTCATCCACTGGAGGGTTGGTGAGAGGCTGGGCATTCAGCAGCCACACTGCTCTGCTGGGCAAGGTCAGGGTGCTCATTCATGGCAGGGCTCTTGCCTCTTGTTGGATCTGTGCCCGGGCACAGAGAGCCTCATGATCTCACCATTCTCTGGCTTACTTAGCAGCACCTAAAGCAAAAAAGCAAGAGGTAGATTGGTTAATAAGTTCATCCTACCATACTGGCCCATCTACCTTCCATGCAGGGCAGGGCAGGGGGATGATTTTCTGGAAAACCACGACTGTAAGCAAGTTATGGGGACCTTGCTGTTATTGATAAAACTGATACTCTGGTCCATGTTTGGCTCCTGTGTCTATTGTCAACTGGTTACAGCCCAGAGGGAAGGGGAATGAGTAACATGTGGTCCCAATCTCCAGCACAACAGTGCCCTGATGGACACACCCCTTGAAAGTAACGAGAAGACTAAGGTTTTGGGTGTGGATGCTAGGTTAGGCTTCAGAATAATTTGGCTCATTGCATTATTACCTACAGCTAGTATTTCTGAGCATGAACTGGGTGCTTTGTACAATGGAAAATGGGAAATATGAGAAAGATTTTTCTTTGCAGGAGAAGCCAGTTGGAAAATGAGTGTATTGAGTTAATGACTTGTGATTTTTACAACCAGCTGGTGAATCTTCTAAGGGCAGGCAGGGTGTGACTGGAGTTGGCAGCTCTAGTTCAGTGAAGGCTGAATCAAGTTCAAAGATGAGGTCTCTAACTACACCCCTCCTCGGCAATTGTGAGGCAGGTGTGTCAGTCTTTACTCTCTTCACCTACTTGCCCTTCTTTGGCATTGTTGGCTCCCCCATTCCCCTCTTACCCCGCTCCTTAGACACCAAACACCATTTTTCAGGAGCTCTCTCATGTTTGAACAACTCTTCTCATCAAAATTGATGCATCCTTGGCAGTTTCTTACAAAACTAAACATACTCTTACTATATGATCCAGCAATCATGTTCCTTGGTATTTATCCCTCAAAGCTGAAAACCCATGTCCACGCAATACCCCACACACAGAAGTTTGTACCAGCTTTATTTGTAATTGCCCAAACTTGGAAGCAACCAAGATGTCCCTCAGTAGGTGAGTGGATAAATAGACTGTGGTACATCCAGATAATGGAATATTAGTCAGTGCTGAAAAGAAGTCAGCTATCAAGCCATGAAAAGACAGAGGAAACTTAAATTCATGTTACTAAGTGGAGGAAGTCAGTCTGAAAAGGCTACATACTGTATGATTCCTGCTATATGACATTCTGGAAAAGGCAAAACTCTGGAGACATTAAAAAGAGCAGCGGTTCCCAGGGGTTAGGAGGGAGTAAGGGATGAATAGGAGAAGCACAGAGGATTTTTAGGGCAGTGAAACTATTCTGGATGATACTATAATGATGGGTATGTGTCCTTATATATTTGTCCAAACCCATAGAATGTTCAGCCCCAAGAATGAACCCTAATGTACACCATGGACTTTGAGTAGTAATGATGTGTCAAGGTGAGTTCATCGGTTGTAATAAATGCGGTGTGGGATGTTGAAGTGGGGAAGGCTGTACACATGTGGAGCAGGGCGTATATGGGAACTCTCTGTACTTTCCGCTCAGTTGTACTGAGAGCCTAAAACTGCTCTAAAAAATAACGTCTATAAAAAACAAACAAAACTGACCTGTCCAGTGGTCCCTTCCCTCAGGAGTGTGGGACAAAAGGCAAGGAGGGATTGAACCTGCCACATGGGTAGGTTCAGTGTCTTGACAGCTCCTTCTGCCTGTACACAAGGTTCCCACTGTCCCCAAAGAGGCTCGACTCTGACACTTTCTGAGTAGGAGTTTCTCTAGGTTCTGACTCCCACCTTACACTTTGGCCCTTCTTCCTCTTTCTGGTCTCCCCGTATTCCATCCTCTTGTCTCCTTCCCTGTCTAGGATCCCTGCAGATTCGGGTCCAGATGGATGGTCTTCCTGACTTTGGTTTTGGTCTCTACCCAGATTTCTATGAATCATTTTTTTCTCCCACCCCACACCTCCTGGTTTCTGCCCACACAGCACGCAGCAAGTGTCCTGGACCACCAAAGCCAACAGCCCCTGGCACCAGAGGAGCCAGCAAAGCCAGTCTCTGGCAGGCTTCTCAGCCTGCCTGTCCTCAGAGCAGACAGCAAGGAAGCTGCTTAGTTCCCAAGGCAACCCTCTCCAGGTCCAGAGAAGGGAGCTGTCGAGGGGCAGAGCGGTAGGTCTGCCAGCTCTTTCCTCCCACGGGGGATGTTGTGGGTTGAGAGGTGGGTCCCAAAGGGAGGCCAGATGTGGAGCCAGCACATGAGATCAAATAACAGCTGACATTTTCTTTGCCTTCCTGCAAAGCAGAAAGCAGTTTCACACCCACGTCTCCATGTTCACAACACAGCCCTTGGGAGGGACTGTAAGGTCAGCCTTGTGGGGAAGAGGGTGATACAGATGAGAAAGCATCAGTTTTAAAGCCCAGCAGCTCAGGATTCAAATTCTGGCCAAGCTGAGTAACGTTGGCCAGTTACTAAGCCTCTTATCTGTAAACTGGGGAAAATGCCTTCCTCACAGGGTTAAGAAGATTCAATTATATACTGTATTAATACCCCCTAGCAAAGTGTGTGGCCTACTCGATATTAGCTGTTGCTGATGGCCGAATCCTCCAGAGAGAGTGGGAATGGGAGAGAGCTGCTCGGCTGAGATCTGTGTAGGGGTCAGGGACCATGCAGTCCTCTTGGGGTTGACAGTGAGCGGGGAGAGGGGCACTGTCCCCTCTGAGCCCAGCCACAGCGCAGCTCTGGCGCAGAGGAGCACTCAGCTATTGTAGGAGCTGTGGTGGCCCAGGGAAATGGCAGTGATTTCAGCTGAAAACACAGGCTTTGTGAAAATTAATTCGTTGAAAGCTAATTTTCTAAAAGCCAATTCACCAACTGACCAAGTCACTGAATTATTGAGGTTTTTTTTTTTTTCACATTAAAAAAAAAATGCTTGTTGTTTATTTATTTATTGGCTGTGTGCACAGCTTGTGGGATCTTAGTTCCCTGACCAGGGATCGAACCCGGGCCCTTGGCAGTGAAAGTGTGGAGTCCTAACCACTGGGCTGTCAGGGAATTTCCCTGAGTTATTGAGTTTTTACAAAGCTTTAGCTTCACCCTTGCTCCTGCGCCTGCCCTGGCCTCTGCTTGTGTGTGACTGGTGCTGATGGAGGGGAGAGGGATGTTCTTATATGTGAGTTACCATCATACATATTTGGATGTGAACTTCTGCCTCTGCTCCCAAATCTGGCCAGACCCTTCCTCTTGCTCTGCCTTTCCTCTACCAATTTTTACTCAAATGGGTGCATTTTTCCTTAAAAGCAATTTAATAGCATCTGTAATTTTGAAGACACGTGCCTTGCCATTCTGCATCATTAAGGATTGCTATTGACTGTAAGCCACAGAAAACCTAACTATCAGGTTAAGGGTTGTTTTTTTCCCATGTAATGGGAAGTCTGAAGGGCACCAGTGCAGAGCTAAAGGCTCCTTCATGCTTTGTGATGCACTATCATTGATCTTGGCTTCCATCCTCATGTGGAGAGATGGCTGCTGCAACTCCAAGTATCACTTCTACATTCCAGAAAGGAATCAGGGGATTGGATAAAAGAAAAGAACTGTGTCCCCCTCTTGTCAGATGAACCAGAACAGTTCAAAAGCTCCAGCCAGTGGACTTCTTAATGCCTGTCATTGGCCAACATTTGTCCCATGGCCACCCTAGTCTCTGCTTCTGTCCGTATATCTGTTCCTGCCCTGCTGGAGGTGAAATGATGATGGGTAAACTGTCCTATGCCTGGTTTAAGGTTTTATTTAAAAGCTTCTGGGTCTGTGTAATCGAATAAGACTTTTTAGGAGGCTGAGTTTCTGTCAATCAAATTGGGTCAAGAGAGTCCCGACTTTGGGGTTATTACTGTTACTGTCATCACATTTCTACACATCAGTCAATAGGACCCGAGAAAACTCAGTATGCAGAGGTGAATAAGGCACGATGACAAGTACATATTGATTCCAGGGCCAGATAAAATGTGTCTGGATCATAGGAGAGGTCCAAACAAAGTATACCGGGGTTTGGCAGAAGGAAAGGTGGGAAGGACCAAAATGAGCAGAGCGTCATGTACTTCTGAGCGCATTGTAAACTGACACTAATGCAAATTGACTTCTACTTTGTGGCCACCGCTGCTGCCTCTGCATGCCTGGATCCTAACTAAGACTCCAGCTGAGCTTCCTGAGTCAAAGGAAGTAGAGGGCCACCTGGGCGTTTCCTAAGAGCCCCAGGTGGACTCTTAGGAGCTGTAATTGCTTCTGGTGAAGGAGCTCAGGAAAGCCATAAAAATGATTCACCACAATCTGAATCGTGTTGTTTTATTGAAAATCACTTGGCTTACAGTTAGCAAGCAGTTTCATTAAATCATCATAAACATCACAAAGACTGGTACAGGCAGAACATTAGGTAATTCTTGAGGGAGAACATAGTCTATATCCAGTATATTATAATGTAATTATGCAGCCAGCAGAAATTCTCTCTACTGTGTATTAGAAGGAGTGAAAACAATGTCAAAAACACCACCACATATGTTGACCTTCTAATAGCTACTCATGACATCATCCACATTTGTAATTCTAGTGCTATAGAAATCTGCCGAATTTCTAAGGCCATGGTTAAGATTTCCCAGGCAGACACCTGGTTTGGAATAAAATAGCACCAGACTCCCCAGCAAAGTCCCTGTGTTCTACATGTGTGTTGACATCTTTAATTGCAGGTTAAAAAAAAAAATTGGGAATAAGGAGAGAAGATGGTTTAAAACCCAACAGAACTTCACTGTAATTAGCTATGGAGTCCTAATTTTTTGATCCATAAATTGCAAATAATCATACCCAAATGCGGAAAGCATTACTACTATCCACCAACATCTGGTTCTCCTCTGCCTCTCAGTACAGGGTGGGGGGATTATAGTTCGCTGCTCCTTTGAATTTGGGCATGTCCACGTGACTCATTTTGGCCAATGAGGTGTGAGTGGAAGTGTCATGTGTTACTTCTTATGGAAGGCAGTGTTGGAGACTCATTGCTCTGTTTTCCTGGCTGCATATTGTGGAGTTAGTGTTGATATGGAGGGTCCCTATGACCAAAGCAGCCTAGGATCCTGGGCAACATGTGGAGAGTTGTTGAGACCCAAAGCCAAATCTGTGAGTGAGAAAAATTATTAAGATCAACCTCAGAGGTCTTCCCTGGTGGCGCAGTGGTTGAGAGTCTGCCTGCCAATGCAGGGGACACGGGTTCGAGCCCTGGTCCGGGAAGATCCCACATGCTGCAGAGCAGCTGGGCCCATGAGCCACAATTACTGAGCCTGCGTGTCTGGAGCCTGTGCTCCGCAACAAGAGAGGCCGCGATAGTGAGAGGCCCGCGCACCGCGATGAAGAGTGGCCCCCGCTTGCCACAACTAGAGAAAGCTCTCGCACAGAAACGAAGACCCAACACAGCCATAAAAATTAATTAATTAATTAATTAATTAAAAAAAAAAAAAGATCAACCTCAGAGATGTGGGAGGTTGTTTGCTACTATAATATATCCTAGGCTATCCTGATCATAGACTCCTCATAGGGTCATCATATGGATTAAAGAAGATTATCTATGAAAATATCTAGCATTCCAGCTGCAATAAAAAGCTGCTACTGGGGCTTCCCTGGTGGCGCAGTGGTTGAGAGTCTGCCTGCCAATGCAGGGGACACGGGTTCGGGCCCTGGTCTGGGAGGATTCCACATGCCGCGGAGCGATTAGGCCCGTGAGCCACAACTACTGAGCCTATGCGTCTGGAGCCTGTGCTCCGCAACAGGAGAGGCCGCGATAGTGAGAGGCCTGCGCACCACGATGAAGAGTGGCCCCTGCTTGCCACAACTAGAGAAAGCCCTCGCACAGAAACGAAGACCCAACACAGCCAAAAATAAATAAATAAATAAATAAATTAATTCATTAAAAACATTAAAAAAAAAAGGCTGCTACTGTTAGTATTATGTATTAATGAAGCACAGAGAAACACTTAAAGGTGAGGTTTTCAACAAATGGTGCTGGGAAAACTGACTATCCGCCTGCAAAAGAATGAAGTTGAACCTTTACCTAACACCATATACAAAAATTAACTCAGAATGTTTCAGAGTCCTAAACATAAGAATTAAAACTATAAAAGTCTTAGAAGAAAATGTAAGATAAAAGCTTCATGACATTGATAATGATTTCTTGAATATAACATCAAAGGCACAGGCAACAAAAGAAATGATAGACAAACAGGACTTCATCAAAATTTTAAAAATTTGTGTGTCAAAAGACACTATCAACAGAGTAAAAAAGCAAGCCACAGAGAGAAAATATTTGCAAATCACATCTCTGGTAAAGTATTAATGTTTACCTTCTGTTACCAAGCAGGAAAGAGAAAATAGATATTTGGTAAGTAGCTAGCAGTTTCTGGGATGGTTGAGTGCCTCTACCCTGCCTGTTTCTTCACATAATTTCCAAATCTAAGTTCTATGAGTTCTATGCCTGATTTATAAAGAGCTCAGTTAAATGTTTGCACTCCAGAAGTTGTTTTCTGCATTAGGGTGGGGGGATTTCTACTATAAGAAGTGGCAAAATGAGAAAAGAAAATTGAAAAGATCTGGGGAGAGCATGGATGAGAGATGCCAACTACATTCTCTAACCATCAAATGCAGTGGTTCAAGTAAAAAGAGAGGCTCAAACATGCATCCACACTGTTGTGTATAAGATACTTGAAATGTTTTAGGGGACCTGGATGAACCCCTAGGACATGGATGGACCTTAAAAAATCTCTGAGGAATTTTCTGACTGGAGGCGGCCCCACCCACTTTAAATCAATCATTAGGCAGCCGCTTATAAAGGAGAGAGCAGGAGGGCGGGGGCGGGGCGTGTGGCAGGAGGGAGGAGTCTGGGCTTGGATCTTAGATCTGTTACAAATGAGCTGGGCTAGCTTGGACGTCCCTGCAGCTGTTTCCTTGTCTACAATGTGAGGCTGTTGAGAGAATCAGTGAGAAGATACATGTATTACTTTGTAATCTATAACAGCACACAGCAAACATTAGTTATTTGTTACTTAAATAATAAGCTCTCATTAATTTGGATACTATGACATAGAAGACAGTATATTAGACATTTTATAATCCTCTACCTCTATCCCCAGTAGAGGTCTACTACCCACAACCACAAATGCCCAAACACAGACAATCCTAATAAGATGGGTATTAGCTTCATTTTACAGATCAGAAAGATAGGATTCACAGTCGCTGAGTAACTTGCTCAAGGTCACACAGCTAGTGTCTATACCCAAGTTTCAGTGCTTTTATCTCAGTCTCCAAAGCCCATTTTTCTTTCCACTAGTACAACAATTCAGTGAAAAATAGAGTGCTCGTTTCTCAGATTGCCCTTTATAAACTAGGGAGAGGAGAGACACAGGTTTTCTCCTGAATTGGAAGGAACTACTGATGTGTTAAAGGAAAGCTGAATTTAAGAGGCTTATTTGAAAACTCCTGAAGCAGAAATGTGAGAGGAAGTGGCAGAGTCCTTTCATAACCAGCTCCGAACACACCTCATCCATTGTGCTTGAGAGGATTTTAATGAGTCAGGGAAGGACTGAATGATCCTTCCTTTTTTTCCTGAGACAATTGTTGCTTGAGAGGCTGAACAACAAATGGAAACATCTTGTTCCAGAGAGAAAAGCGTCTGTGGAGCCTCCTTACTTCATACACCATAATCATCCCACCGACTTTCAAAGCTCTGCTGAAGTGGCTTTCAAATTGGGCTGAATTAAAATGCTGGGGTGATATTCGATGTAGTAGAATAATGCTTCCCTCTGCTAAAAAAGTCCATGTCCTAATCCCCAGAACCTGTGCATATGTTACTTTACATGGCAATAGGGTCTTTGCAGATGTGATTAAGTTAAGGACCTTGAGGTAGGGAGATTATCCTGGATTATCTGGGTGGATCCAATGTACTCACATGGGTCCTTAAAAGCAAGAACATTTCCGGCTATAGTCAGAGAGAGGTGTGACTACAAAAGAAAGGCACAGAGGGATGTAAACTTGCTGGCTTTGAAGATGGAGGAAGGGGCCACAAGCCAAGGAATGCAGGCAGCCTCTAGAAACTGGAAAAGGCAAAAAAACAAATCCTCCCCTAGGGCTTCCAGGAGGGAAGGTAGGTCTGCTGATATCTTGATTTTAGCTCAGTGAGGTCTGTGATGAACTTCTGACCTACAGAACTGTATGATAAATTTGTGTTGTTCTAATCCACTGGGCTTGTTGTAGTCTGTTACAGAATCAATACAAAATAAATACACTTGGGAGTATTATTGGTTGAAAGTTTCTTCGTCCATGTGCCAGAACATTTCTAAAACATAGGTCTGATCATCTTTCCTCACTTCTAGATACAACTAGACTCCACATACTGGTGATTCCACCTGTAGAAATGATACTTATGACACTAGCTACTATCCTTTGAGGACTGGCTTCATGCCAGGCACAAGCTACACATTTTACATACTTTTTCTACGATCTATACGACTCTTGCCAAGTAGGTAATAATTCCTTTTTTTCAGATGAAAAAGTTGACTCAGAGATTGTGACCTGCCCAGGTAGAAATGACACAGCCAGGATTCAAATTTCCCTGTCCTCTCTGGCAGGCATCTTGGGTGCCAGAGATGGGGGTGAAGGTTGGGGAACCTCGCCAAGGTTCCAGAATCTGCTCTTCCTCTCCATCTCCATGGCTGTGGCCCTGACACAGGTCCTCATCTCCCACCAGGGTTTTGACTACTGCTTCCGAAAATGTCCCTGGCCTCTGGATCTCATCTTCATCAATCCATCATGCACTGTAGGCAGAGCAACTTCTCCGATACCTAGACTGGTTCTTGCCACTTCTCTGTTTAAATTCTTCCAGGGGCCCCCACTTTCTGCTGCATAAAGTCCAACCTTCTTGGCTTGGCATTCAAAGCCATTCATAATCTGACTCTGAGTACAGTCCATCCCACTCCATGCTACAGACCCATCAACGCTCATTTTGCCCCAGAATATGCCATAGTCTTTTCATCACAGTATATATGAACTTCCTTATGTGATAGACAAGGAAAGTATAGATCAGAGATGTGAAGTTAGCTGCCTTAGGTCACACAGCTTGTATAAAGTAGAGTCAATACTAGACCCCCAATTCCCCATTAGACCACCCTGGAGCCTTAGAGAGATCATCTCTGATCCCTCCTCTTCCCTCCTCTGTCACAATTACTGAGTGAAAATAATCATCCTCTCTTGTGGGAAGGACTGCAGTACCTCCAATCTGTTCTCCATGTGGAATAAAAATCTAGTCATTCTTTTCTATTGCTTAAAAATCCTTTGCTATCCACTGCCCTTAAAATGAAGACTGAAGCCCTTAAGTGTGTGGGCCCTTAGATGACTTTCCAGTTCCATCTCAGGGTCCTTTGCCTCTCACTTGGTACCCATCGTCTTTTAGACCCCTTCATGTGCCTCACTCCCTCCTGCCTCAGGGCCTTTGCACACGCTATTTTCCTCTGTCTAGAGTGCTCTTCTTCCTCTCCATCTTTCTTCCTTATCTTTTATCTCCCTTCAGTCATTATTTCCCTAGGAAGCCTTCCTGACTGCCAGAATGGCTATGGGTCCTCCTTAAGATGGTCTTTCTGCTCCCAGTACTTGGCCCCTATTCGATCCATCAGTCTGTATTTATCTGTGTGTGATTATTTGGTTAATATCTTCTGTCTATCAAACCCTATGCTCCTTTAGAGCAAAGATTTAGTTTATCTGATTGTGTACTTTTGAGTCCCTAGAGTTAATCACAGCAGTTGGAACAAGGATGGAACTCAATAATTAGCTGTTGAATGAATAAATTCCCCAGCTGTGAAGTCAATCCCAATTTCCATTTATATGTATTTTTGAGGGAAAAGAGCAAGAAAGGCACCAACTGTTTCAACTACTGGAGACACAGAATTGGATATCATGTCCTGTGAGTTGCTTGGTGTTGTTGCTGGTATTAATTATGTTTTGCTTAGTTGGTTTGGGAGGAAAGATTCAAATGCTGTTAAAAAAACAAAACAAAACAAAACGACTCTGAACCAAATTTAAGCAGCAAGAACAAATCTAATCCATCAAATGAACAGATTTAAATTAATTCCATTTAAGAACACAAGTACGGACTCATGACAACTTCTTGGGAAATGGGTTTTCTGCTTCAAAATCTTTTTAATTCTTAAGCGTAATATCTTTAGGGTCAGGGCTGCACAATTAGGCCTAGAACATTATTTTAATTTATTTTTTTATACACAAGACAGGCCGTGAGTGATAACCTATGTGTAGAACACCAGACAGAGCTGATTCCTAAATTATTCTTGCTTACCCCTTCTTCTCGCACATTTCTTATGATACCATCTGATCTGAAAGTGTTTCAAATACTTTTGCTAAAGGCTTTTCAGCATTCCAACATCTTTTGACATAAAAGTAAATTTGATGAGCTCTATTTAACTTAGAAGAATTTTCAATTTTTAGCTTGTATTTATTGTGGATTTGAACATTGGGCGTTGTTTTGTTGACCTGACTTGTCGTTTTACTGTCCAGGATCCAGAAGAAAGTATAATACCTTCCTTCCAAATCTGTCCTAAAGTAATGCTGTTCTTTTCCTTTTCAACGTCACCATAAATGTATGTTGTGCTTTTTCCTAAACCTCATCCATGAAACACATTCCTTACTTAGTGATCTAGAAAATATTTTCCTAAGTCAATTTGAGGTCACCATTGATTACTATGGGGTAAAGGAGCCATTATTTCATCCTGCCCATGGACAAAACCATGACTTAAGGCTTTTAAATTGGAAAGGTAGTGACAAGGGTTGGGGTAGGGCAGGACTATTCCTCTCCCATCTCCTCCAAGAAGAGCTGATCTGTCCTTAGACATAGGGAGTGGCTCTTGGGCCCTCTGGGTTTATCCCCTTAGCAGCCGGCACAGTGCCTGCACAGATCATACATTCTTATCCATTTACAGATGAGGAAGAAGAGAGGAGTAGTAGAAAGGGAAGGTCTGGGTCCTCCATGACCCTCTACGACGAGCCCACAACGATCCTTCGGCTGATGGCTCCCGGCAAGGTATAGATGAAGAGGACCAGGAAGATGATGAGGACGATCAGAATGAAACCGATGATGATGTACTTCTTGTAATTCCTCCAGATGAGGTGGTACAGGCACTTGAAGGGGGTCACAAACCAGGAGAAGGAGGTGTCTGGGCGGCTGAGAAGGAAGCAAGAGAAGATCAGGGAAGGGGCCATGTTGTCAACACATAGGAGTCTCAAGACCTCAGGAAGGATCTCTGACTCCCAATTTCCAGGGGCCCACAAAGAGAGGCCCGAGAATGGGAGAAGACCATGTTGCCTTGAAGCAGAAGCCAGCTAACATTTTGGGTGATAATGATTCCTCATCATTTTAAAAGTTGGTCTGGAGGAGGGCAAGAGTTTGGTTAGGACCCAGCCAGAGAACTGAGGGCCCTCTGTCTGTCCCACCCTGACCAGCTCAAGCCCTGCCTCTTCCATGAAGCCCTTCCTGACTACCCCAGTCCACAATAATTCCCCTCATTCTGAATTCCTGCCTCACTCATGGCTTGACTTACCCACTGTTTGAACCTAACATATGTCTTCCACACTCTGATGACTGTTTTATGAACCTGTGTGTTCTCTCTAAACAGACTGAAAGCTTCTGGAAGGCAGAGTTTATATCTTATATTTCTTTGGTGTTCTTCAAAGTGTTTTTTTTTAGTAGGTACACATTGTAGGAGTTTAATAAATAATTTTGAATTAATGAAGCACCAGTTATGTTCCTAACACTATGATAGATGAAAGGTAGGTACAGAGAAGGGACCACCTACTCATCATGAGACACTTGGAGTCCAGGGAGGGGTAGGACAAACACAATTTGAAAGAGTATTTTGTGTACACATTTCATATCTATATATGTTTACTTTTTAATTGATATATAGCCATGGTTTCAATTGAATAGGGTAACACTTGCTGCTAGTAATTCTACTTCTGGAAATTTATTTTAAGGTGATAATTTATAAAGGGGAAACATTTTTATCATATTATAATAATGGAAAAAAGGTAGAAGTAAATTAAACATCCAGTTATGGGGTGGCAACCAACTCAATTATGGGTATGAAGTCTATGGACTATTCCACAGCCATTTAAAAATCCTAATTATGACAACTATGGCAACAAAGCAAAATTTTTCAGCAAAGGATAAGTGAAATATGAAGATAATTTTGTATGCATAATTAGAGAAATAGTAGAAAAAATTCATGTGAAACATATTCCCATGAAAAAAATAGTAGAAAAAAGTATATGAAATTACTTTTGAAAAATATGAAAAAAGTATATGGAAGTGCTTATGTGGTAGTTCTATGGAAAAGTGTCCTGTCCATTTGCCAAACATTCTGTAATGTTTTTGGAATACTTTTCAATTATAGAAACAAAAAGCTACACTGATTGGATGGTACCTATTAACTCTTTCTCAATTCTCCCAGCGGGATGTTCTGGAGAAATGTTTTCATCCTCTGATATGGGGACCTCAGAGGGTCTTTCCCATTTCTGATGTCCCCACCCCATGACTTCACTCACTTGGGCTTGGCCAGGGGCTCTGGCTCCTTTCGGGCTTTTCCAACAGGATTTTTCTCAGCTTCTTCTGCTGTAACGAGGTGGAACTCAGCTTCAACCTTGCCCTGAACAAAGACAAACTCTCAGTTTCTAGTCACAAAGAACTGCTGGGGGCAACGCCAACCTTCTAGAAGAAGTGTTATCATGTGGGAGAATGTCAGGAAGGATTTTGACTATCCTGCTGCTTTATTTTGAGGAAATATTATCTTTTCGGTCCTGGGAGAAGCCATTTTTATGACGGACAATAAAAGCCCTGGAACGACGTTACTCTTGAGTTTTGTGAGAAGAAGGCGTCCCACATGTACACATAGACACACATATGCTCAGTCACATGGACTATTTCACTTGTAATCATTTAGTATCTGCAGAAGTAATATGAATTATAGAAGGTAAGAATTCAGAAGGGGACTAATTACTTGAGTGGCAGAACCGTTTTGAATCTGCTACTGTCTTTCTTCTCTGTCAATGACTCTCAAGAGGAGATGGGTGGGTATGGACCTACATTTGCCAAAAGGCTTTTCTGTCATCCTTCCTTGTTTTTGCTGTCCCCTCTAAGTGTTTTAGAATTATCCTTTTATTCTAGCACTCTCTCTCCCCTTCTCTTCCCTCAGTAAGAAACAGCCTCTTTGGTTTGAAAATTATGAGTCATATGCTTCTTCAGAGCATTGTGCCAAAGATAGTGGCAGAGATGTAAGTCTTGGGTTATCAAAGGATGAGACAGGATGTCTGCAAAAGGTAGGAGTCATCCTTTCTTGTTCATTCATTACTTTTGGGGACCCCCTGTATGCCAGGCACTGTTCTAGGCCCTGGGGCTTAGTGATTAAGAAAAATAGGACCCTTGATCTCCTGGAGCTCCTGTTCTTGGTGGAGGGGACCCTCTCTCCTGCCTCCTTTGGTTTTGTGGATCAAGATTCAAGGTGATAGGAGGGACACAGATGTGGCTGGAGACTGCAGCATCACCAAAGTATTTTAGCCCCTATGATTGCTGTTAAAGCTTGTCTTTCTGAATCTCATGTGGATAGGGCATTACCTGCCTTCAGAGGCATGGTTGATTTCCTACCCCAGTAAAAACGTCTAAGATTCTGATGAACCAATGGTCTTGTGTTAATTTACCTATACTCTCCGAAAAAGCCAGGGCTTCTTAACAAGCAAGTTTAGTTGCTGGCAGCCATGAAAATGTAATCATGGGAGAAATTAGAGAAAAGTAGAGTATTTGGGGTGAGTTTGAAGCTGGAGAAGAGAGGCAGAGTCATGGCTGTCTGAATTAGTAAAGAAGCACAGTGGGCTTTTATTACAAGTGAAGTCATGAGTTCAAATCTAGGTGGTCTCATCCATTCTTTAGACTAGTACCATGACCCAACTCAGAAGGCATTAAATTCCTATGATCCAGAAATATTCCTTTAAAATATGTATATATGTACTCTCTTGTTCCTATTGAGAAATTTTGGCTCCATCGGCAATGACTTGCACCTAAGGCACTCAGGAAGTATTTGAAAACCAGGAAAGAAAGAATATAAAGCTTCTATCCATTCTATCATATCTATCAACAGAAGAGCAATAGTAATGTAACTCTAACTGTAATTGCAATGCCTTATTGAATGCCTGTTTTGTCCCAGGTTTGTTCTTTTATCTATCATCTATCTATCTATCTATCTATCTATCTATCTATCTATCTATCTATCATCTATCATCTATCTATTACAGTGACTAGCAAAGTAGGTTTCCTTTATATTGATAGAGAAATGAAGCCATAAAAGTCAAATAACTTTCCCAAGGTGACACAGGCAATAAGTTAACCAACTAGAATTTGAACCAAGGTCTGTAAGATTCCAAAGCTCATGCTCTTCCCATTATAGCAGGCTGCCTCCCAACTGCCAGATAATTGGACTAGAAGTTTTATGAGACCTTCCCAGCTCTAACATGAGATGATTCTATGACTGTCTTCATCATTGCCACCTAAAAGCATTTGTCTTCTTGGGTCTTAATTTCCTCATCTATCAAATGGCCAGAAGCTCTTTAAAGCAACTTGGCTCTAACTTCTAGGTTTCATGAAAGGCAGAGTTAGAGCCCATGGTGCCCCTGCAAGATTTCACGGCTGGAAGAAACCCAAGAATCCAGCCCACAACTCATGGCAGAGGGGCTTCCAATCTGCCAAAAGGGCTTATTTCCAGATGTTTCTCAGAGATGATTTGAGCTCCACTGAGCAATATATTTATACGCTGGGAGCCTCATCCAACTCCTCTATACCTGATAGAGTTTAAGAGTCACTAACCAATTGCTGGGCTCCAAAATGTTTGGAAGAGAGGACAAAAATCAACAGAGAACAAGTTAGGACGAGAGTGAAAGGATCATAGGTGTCTTCATTGCCTAACAATAAGCTCAGCCATAGTGCTGTATAACTTGCATGGTGGTATGTGAAGACATTATTCCATTTAAACCATTTGACAGCTTGGCAAAACAAATGACACTTTTATTCCCATTTTACAGCCCAGGAAACGAAGGCTTGATGATGTTTGCTAACTTGTGTTGTAAAACTAAGATTTGTACCCAGGTCCTCTGATACCAAGTCCCATCCTGTGCTATTTTATGTGTCCAAGTGGCCCCTTTTTGTGGAAAAAAAAGAAGCAGCCTATTTATTTAACAATGAATCAATATACCTTTTCTGAAATGTTCAAGAGAGGCCTCACAGTCATTGCTGCGGCTCCAGCATTAGAATGTATTTTTGATGTTTCAAATAAAATGTTGAAAAACACACTTGCTATATAGAAACATTGTTGCACAAAAGAAGCCAAACACAAAAGAATACATGATGTGTGCTTTCATTTAGCTAAAGAAGGAAATAGACATGATCAAATGATGAGGTTGGAGGTCAGGAGAGTGGTCAGGACAAGGGCAGGAGGGGTCTGGGTCACTGGAGAGGTTCTGCTTCTTCGTCTAGGTGCCGATAGGAGTGTTCAGTGTGTGAAAATTCATGATTGGCACAATTTTCTGTAATATATGTTACTCATTTCTGTATGTAAGTATATTATATTTTAATAAATTGGTTTTAAAAAGAAAAAAAAGAACATGTTTTTGACTTCCATCTAATGACTTGCCTTGGGTAGCTTAAGGAATAGTATAGCATAGCGTAGCATAGGAATTGAGTGGGTACGATTTGGTGTAGACAAATTTACATCTGAAATCAGGCTCTACCACTTACTAGCTGTGTGACCTTGGGTGAGTTACGTGCCCTCTCTGAGTCTCACTGATCTGGGATGTTAATAACATGTACCCCATCAGATTGCTTTGAAAAATAAATGATACAACACTTATAAAGTGCTCAACCCAGTGCCTGGTGAATAGTAAACACTTAAAAAATCATTGTTACCTTCAACACTATTTTATGGACAGAAACACATAATTTAATGAGAAATATATTCTGCCCATTCAGCAAACTCCCAGAGAAGTCCCAAGGACCCATATTCCCACAGGAAAAAAAAATGCAAAGAAAAAAAGGAGGCAGAGAGTATGAAATTAATTCTGCCCCAGGCATAGAAGTTGTCAGTTAATATCAGGAAGAGCCTTGTCCCCGCTTCACTGCCCTGCCTGCGTGGTCAAAAAGCATTTATCTGGTATCCCAGAGGCAGCAGGGGAAGGTGTTTACTAACATGGTCTGATAAACGTTGCTCCTCATTCCATATCTCTCCACACAGAGGGTTCCATGTCCTATTTCAATCATCAGCATTCAACCAAGTACCAGGTAGAGGTCTTAAGCTAATAATATCCTCCAAATGTAATTTTAAATCAGAGCTAGAAAAAATGGACAGTGTGAGAGACTATCTATTAACCTAATGACATCTATGGATGGAAGAACATGATAAGGAAAGGTCCTAAAAAGACTAGATTTGTTGTATCGCATCCATTGTCTATGGGCTTCAAACTTCACTGGGCCTGGAGGGTGGACGCTGGGGGAGGCTGAGAAGTGATTGTGTTCAGGTTGGACATGCCTTCTTCAGCAATAATTATTGCTTATTAAACACAACTGTCACTCCTATGAGATGAGGCATTCTCATACATTAATGGTGGGAATGTGTACTGGTAAATCCTTTAGGAAGAGGAATATACACATACACATACGTACATACATACATATACATATATATATATATACACACACATATATGTATCTGCACACATATATATGTATGTGTGAGTATATGTGCATTACAGTATATAGTCATACTCTGGACCTGTGAATTCCATTTCTGGGTAGCTAATTAAGGAAATAATTCAAAACTCATATAAACCTTTAATGCACAAAGCATAGTCATTATTCTTTTGGATGTTCAAATTGTCCTATTTTTCACAATGAGATGTTGTGTAGGAGGATATCCATATTCTCAGGAGATGCATAGGAAGTCTTTAGGGGTAAAGTGTCAGAATGTCTACAACTTACTCTTAAATGGTTCAGCCAGTGTGTGTGTGTGTGTGTGTGTGTGTGTGTGTGTGTGTGTGTGTGTATACTATATCCATATATTCACATATACAGACAAAATAAATATATCAAAATGTCTACAAATATTAAATATTAAATCTAGGCAGTGGGTATATGGCTGATCATTGTCCTATTCTTTCAACTTTTCTGCATGCTTAAATTTTTTTAATGCATGTATGTTGAGGAAAAAACACATGATTAAACTGTAGCATTTCTATTTTGAGAATACAAAGAATTAATAATATTCATAATAAAATGTAGGGGAATGCTCATTGTAACACTGAGTAAAGCAAAATGAACAAGGCATTATTTTTAACATAGAATGATCACTATCATATAAAATTAACCAAAATCTATGCATGTTGGGAATAACCAAAATGTTAGCAATAGTTTTCTTTGGGTGATGTGCATAGGGGCGCTATTTCTTCCTTTCCACATTTTTGTGTCTTTCAAATTTCCTATAAATGCATATAATATACTTTGTCTTAAAAATGATCTTCACATGAAAATACCTCCCCTCGTCCGCTCCTGGAGAATCTGAATTTGCCACATACTATTTAGATGATTTGTCTTGTCTACCAGCTGCCTCAGCTAAGCTGTGAACTTCTGGATGGCAGAAACGTGTCTTATTGATCATTGAACCTTTAGCTCCTAGTGTACATGGCCATAGTAAATGCTGACAATTGTTTTTCACACTAAACTGGAGGTAGTTTTAGTTGTTATGCTCTTGGGACTCACCTGGGCTGCCTAACTGTAGACTTGCGAGATTAACCTGTAAAAGAAACTTCCTGGTGTCCATCTTCTAAAGGAGTGATTTCTTTGAAGGTTGCTTTTAGTAGGATAATGCATATTAAATGCATAATGCAATGTGTTTCATGAAGAACATGTTCAATACATATTCGCTTTCCTTCTCCAAAGGGTACCCATTCTTTTGCAATTCCACTTGGAGCTGTTTTTCACTTACTATCCATATTCCACACTAGGAGCTGTGTGATCCAAATGTCTAAATTACAGTGCTTGGGTGTACAGATAAGCAGCTTTAAAAATAAGCCTGGCAGGTGGCAGTGCCCATAAACAAATCCCTCCTGGCTGCTGGTAATTGGAATAAGAGGACAATGATCTTCTGACTGCTGGCTTCAAGGCACGGGAGGCGAGTTCATGCAGAGTGGGAATTAGAGAATGTCTTTGCTGGAAACACACCTTGGAGGCACCCCGTCCAAACTACTCATTTTACAGACATGGAAACTGTAACAATTAATAAACAGAAACCTCAATTAAAATAGAGTTGAGAGACCAGAAAGGGGAGCTCTCATGCCCTATGTTGATAGCAGAGCCTAATAGGGAGAAGAAAGACTTTCTCTTCTCACCTGGCAAAAGCTCAGCCAATGAGAGACAGTCATGGCTCAGTCAATGAAAAGCCATGGGCTCTGTTAACTATAGCACTCCCAACTTCCTTTCCTCCTCTATAAAAGAGTTCTTTCCATTTTTGCTAGGGATTTGCACATGGCTAGCCACAGTTGCAGACCTCAAACTGCAATTCTTTGTTAACCCCAAATAACCCAGTTTCTGCGGGAGAAATAACTAGCAGTCTATTGTTGGAGCATCTATCAGCACTTTATTCCTTTTTATGGCTGAATTCTATTCCACTGTATGGATATACCTGATGACATATTTAAAGCCATTTAAAAACCAAAATGGAGTAACTACGGTTCAGGCATCCAAAATGGAGCCAGGTGGGACCTCCCTGGTGGTCCAGTGGTTAAGACTCGGTGTTTCCAATGCAGGGGACTGGGGTTTGATCCCTGGTGACAGAACAAAGATCCCACATGTTGCGCAGTGCAGCTAAATAAATAAATAAATAACAAAATGGAGCCAGGTGACCACTGTGGATGCAGTTGCAGACGTGTTAATCACTGAGAACTTGAATTTTCTGAACTGTATCAAATTCTAGGACACTACTGGCCATCTTCCAAACAGTATCTGCTAGCAGCTGCTCCCTGAAACCTTGTAGTTTCAAAGTTTCCCCGACCCTTTTGCAACAATGTAATCATTTTGAACCCCAACCAATTCTTGTTTAATAAGCACCCTTACTTCTTGCCAGCTCCAATCCTAGTTCTTGCCAACTTGTGTAACCTTGCCCTGTTTTGCTTTATAAGCATCCCCCATTTTGTAGTCCAACAGAACACAATTCAAATGCTTCTTGAATCTCTGTCTCCCAGGCTATGGTCCTAACAAACCCCAAATAAGCACCTCTTTACTTCAATAAGTTCTCTGGTTCTGAAATTTTGGTTAACATACCACATTTTGTTTACCCATTCATCAGTTGATGGACATTTGGATGGTTCCACTTTGGGGCTATTATGAATAATGTTGCTATGAACTTTCACAACACTGCTTTTTAAAAAGTTCGCCAGGAGAGATACAAATTATTATGTATAAAATAAGCTACAAGGATATATTGTACAACACGGGGAATATAGCCAATATTTTATAATAACTGTAAATGGAATATAACCTTTAAAAACTGTGAATCACTCTATTGTACACTTGTAACTTATATAATATTGTATATCAACTGTACTTCAGTTAGAAATTAATTAATTTTAATAAATAAATAAATTAATAAATTAATTAATTAAAGGTCGCCAGTGACCTCCACGCTGTTAAACCCAATCGACACTTCTCTGCTTCTTATGCAATCACCCAGGAGTATTTGACACAAAGACCCAGCTGTCCGCAAAAGACTCTCCTCTCTGGGTTTATGTCTCAGCACATTTTCATCATGTTCTTCCTACATCTCTGCCTACTTCTCTTTCTCCACTTGTGACCCTCTCCCACCCATTGTCCCCATTGCAGTGAGGGACTGTTTCCTGTGTGAATCAGATCCCCTCACCTCACCTCCCTGCTGGAAACCATTCACTGGCTTCCTGTTGATCTGAGACCGAAATCCATAAACTCTTCAACATGACGTCTCAGGGCTGCACGATCCAGCTCTGGTTTCCTCTCCACTTCATTGGCATCACCCTCTCTTCACCCTGCTCCAGTTGTGCCAAGTTTTGCTTGTTTGTATTTTAGTTCCTCCTGTGCACTGAACTCATTCTTTTTTTTCCTCTCTCTCTTTCTTAAATTTTTATTTAAAAATTTTTATTGCGGTGACACTGATCTATAACATTATATGTTTAATGTATACCACATTATATTTCTACTTCTGAATGCCAGCATGCTCACCGCCAAAAATTTATTTCCCATTTACCACCCTACAGTTGACCCCCTTTACCCAGTTTGCACTCCCCCCCTGCCACTTCTCCTCTTGTAACTACTACTCTGTTCCGTGTATACATGTTTGTTTTTGTTTGGTTTGGTTTATTCATTTATTTTGTTTTGTTTGTTTGTTTTTTACTGAACTCATTCTGACCTCAGGGCCTTTGCCTGTGGTGTTTGCTTGGTGACAGATGCACTTCCATTTTTTTCCCTATGGCTCACTACTTTTCATTCTTTAGGCCTCAACTATAAAGGTTCACAGTCACAGAAAGGCCTCTAACCACTGCATGGGGTGGGAATATCTGCCTTGGAAATGCCTTAACTCAGCACTTCCCAGCCCTTGTTTTAAGAATTTGCTAGGCCGAGCAATTCTCAGAGCTTCCTGAGGGTCTGTCTCTCACATTACAATCCTCAGTTTGGCTCAAATAAAATTCACTTTTTTCTCTTAAAAAAAAAAAGAATTTGCTTTCTTGGTGTGCCTGTGGGTGACTCTCTGTGCATTTGTGTGTTCATCTATTTACCCTTGTGTGTCTGTCTTTGACACTGGACTATATTATTCTCACGGCCTATCCTTTAATAGATGCTCAATAAATATTTGTTGAATGAAATGAAGAAATAAATTACATGGAAAATAAAGAGTCAATTAGGATCAAATGAAATAACAGAAGGGATCTGAACATATTTGGCAAACTCTGCAGGGCTATAAAAATATAATAGATGACTGCCATTATGTAATACATACATAATCACTGCCATTTGTTTCATAGGAAGAGGAATTATGTCAAAAGATAAGAATTTGGATTTCAGGACTTGGCATTCCCCATTTCCTGACCTCATATTACTTTCTGACAACTCTGACCAGTGGGCAGTTAGCTGTCCCCATGGGGATATTTCATGACTTCAGGCTGCACTCATCATGGTTCCTCTACTTGGAGTAGACATCCCCCTTTTCTTCATCTAGAAAAGGCCTTTCATCATTCTCTGTTCTTGAAAAGTTCATGCTCTGCCCTGCTTGACCCCTCAACATCCTCAGAGGGAATTAGCTCCTCCCCTCCCCTCTTCCTTCCCTGTGTCATTTTCACTTTGACTGTTTCACGCAGACTGTACTGTTGATACATCTGTCCTCACTGGACTCGGTTGACATTAGAGGCCATGCTTACTTCACTTCTGAACTCATCCATTCATCAATCAAATCACTGATGGAGCGTCTATTATGTGCTAAGCCGTGAAGCCTGGAACAGAGTACAGAGGCTGCCACGTAGTAAAACCTCAACGCATACTTGAGGAGACTGGAAGGAAGGAGCCTGCTTGGATCCTTGTCCTTTTGATCCGATCTCACCAGATGGGACTGAATTGAGAATGGAGGGAAGAGAAAGCGCCTAGAAAACATACTAAAGCTAGACACCACGGAGTCAGGTCAGCAGCTCCCAGTTAAGTTCGAAGAAATCCTTGTCTTGTACCCACTGAGCCCATAGAACAAAGAGAGAGTGAGCAATCGGGCTCTATGCAGACCTGCTACCTGAAAGGTCCTGACTTGCGTTTGCTTTTGCTGCTGGGCACTAGGAGCAGAGGGGAGAACGCGCTCACCCCGAGAGGAGGACAACAGTAAAAATAGGCCCCCGATGCTGGCCCGGTCCCTTTTCTCACCTTCACCGAGCACTTAAGCTCTCCACCCTCCCTTACAGGGGAGTGAGGAGGGGGCTGAAAGAAAGGGCAAGAGAAGCTTTCTTTCTACTATGTGTGAAAGGTCCGAGTTCCTACAGCATGTGTCACACAGTATGGACCAAGTTGGCCAGGCAAGGACAGGGGTAAATGGCTCTTCTTTCTGCTAGCATCCTCTCGAGCAAGTTTTAAAAGGATGGATCACTTTTTAAATGGAGTTTCACGTTTTGAGGGTGAAGGGATGAAGCAGTTGTATTAAAATTGTACATTAGTCAGGACTTTATGCATAATTTCAAGAAATGTTGAAAAAAAATTAATGCCAGGGCATATGCTCAAGGCAAGAAGATAGAAACCGAGCCTGATATAGATCACCATTAAATCAAGCATGCTGAAATATGGAAGGCGCAATGCATTTATAAATTTTTCAAAATTCTCGCTTCTCAACAGAACCTTTGCCGTAAAGGGCTCTATGTCATTTTAGGGCACTTGACTTGAAGTTTACAAAATGACCCATTGAAAGAGCATGAGGTCCCCTGCCTGCTCCACCCTCCCCCCATCTCCTACAGCTGGCACATACCGTGAGTTCTTTGCTTTTAGCGAAAGGCCACCAGCCCCGCACACGCTTTTGCTGGAATATGGAAATCTTGCTCTCCTCACTTGCATTTTCAAACTTGGTGAGACCGCAGTCTTTGGCAGACTTAGCTGCTCGGGGAAAACTATTGAGGTTCATTTCCAGGGAGCCTGTGAAGAGATGCCCTTAACAGTTATAGAAGAGCTTGAAAATCCATCATCATCCTCATTCACCCACTCATTCATCCACCCACTCACTGGTCATTCAGTCAGGACCACATGGGATCCACAGCATGTGCCAGATATTGAGGGCACAAATATGACCAAGACATGTTTGGTGCATTTAAAGCATTAGTAATATGGCAGCAGGTAGAAGACAAGGGCAGAGCTACCATATGTAACTTTCAAGCCTTAGTTTCCGGTGTCACCTGTTGGGCCTCTTCTCTGTTCCCTGGGTGTGATCTGGATTACGTGGCTGTCCTTTGAGCTGTTCCCTGCCTTAGCACATAAGCCTATAGGAACCTCCTACCCCGACCATACCTCCCTCTCTGAGTCCACTAAACTGCAGGTTGGGGACTAAGTCTTACTGTCTTGGTAGCTACTCTCCAGTATCTTCGTGGGCTCTCAACAATGTTTTCTCTTGTTGAAAGTTTTTTATACATTTTAAAGGTTACTTTCCATTTACAGTTATTACAAAATAGTGGCTATATTCCCTGCGTTGTACAATACATCCTTGACCCTATCTTACACCCAATAGTTTGTACCTCCCTCTCCCCACCCCTATATTGCCTCTCTCCCCGTCCTTCTCCCCACTGGTAACCACTAGTTTGTTCTCTATCATCTGTGAGTCTGCTTCTTTTTTGTTGTATTCACTAGTTTTCAACAATGTATTTTCAATGAGTGAATATAAGCCAGAGTAAGATAATGCCACGAGAATGTTATATTTCTCTCTCCTTAATAACCTTTCCTCATTTCGAAAGTGATATATGTTAACTGTGAACATTTAGAGCATGCACATTAGCAAAAACTAGAAATCTTTTTTTCTATTATTTTTCTACCTCCCAAAAGTTGACGACTGTCCTACTTATTAGTTCATATCCTTATATCAGTCTTTCTGTCTCTTTGGCTATCTCTATCTCTTTCTCCTATAAAACTAAACGTATTTTTTACCGAAAGGGGATCTTTTCCTATACACTTTTTTTTCACTTAATGCACTTTGCACAACTATCCAACTCATTAAATATTCTAATATTTTAATGGCTGCAGGGTTATCACTTATTGAGTGCTTACTATGTATGAAGCACTGTACTTCGTTTTTAAATTATCACATTTACAGCTCCCCTCTGAGGTTGTAATATTATTACCCCATTTTACAACTGAGGAAAACTGAGGTACAGAGGAGACCAGTAATTAGCTCAAAACTTAATAGCTTCTTAGTAGTAAAGCAAAGGTCAATTTGAATATGTATCTTCCACCATAGGGATACACTGTAACTTATTGAGTCAACCCCCTATTAAGGGCTATTTGGAGTGTTTCAATATTTTGCTATCAAAATTATTAAATAGCATTGAAATTACTATCCCTGGAGCTAACTCAGACTAAGTTCTCCAAAAGCTGGGACAAAACCCTCAACATTAATATGAGCTTGATGAAGCCTCTGGCTTACCCAGAAAATCATCTGAAGACAGCCTTTCAAAATCCCAAACCTGAAGCACCAACACAGCTGGCGTCTTACACTCCATCTTCTCTAAGGAAAAGATGTTCTCCCTCTTGGTAATGACCATTTGCTTCTCCGCTGGGAGATACTGAAATGGAAATAGAAAGCGCCAGTTGAAGTTCCCCTCTCCAGTCAGAGAGTTGTAATGCACGTCTGTTTCCTGCTTGTCATCTTCCAAACCCTTTAACCACCTGAATAAAGACAGAAAAAGAATTAAACACTCAGAGCACATTATTCAGGCATCAGTATAATCAAGAGTGATTTAACTAGTTTCATTGTGGTCACAGATCCATGGTTTTAAAATTATGATATAGTTAGATTTAGATGAAAGTTTTCATTGAATCTGAAAGAGATAAATAAGGATCAAAGGGTCGGAAACTGAAACAAGACTCTCGGTCTAAGTCAGGTTGGGGAATTGTCTTCAGTTCTTGGGTAGATCTGAAGCCACACGCAATAAAAAGGGAAAAGTCAGGAAATGTGAAATGAAAGTGTAATCTGAGTTTCCTCTCACCTTGGGCTACCTCTTTATAACGTGTACCATTTCTGCACCCACTACATTACATTGCTACATTACATAGGTAAATTATCTAACCTCTCTGTGCCTTTGTGTCATCTGGAAAATAGAAGCAATGACAATATCTAGTTCATAGAAATTCAGAGGAATTATATGAGATATTATATGTACAGTGCTTTGTGTACTCCAAATGATCTATTATGTTATTTCCTCTTAGTATTATCTGGTCTTTCTCCTTCATGCCAAGTATAAAGTAAGCTACAGTGAATACCTTTTCCCCTAGTACTTTATCCACAGCTAATTAATTCTTGAGAAAAAAGGTACTTTTAATTCAAACTAATTGATAATGCCAAACCATTTGCTTTCTGAAAGCAGACATCCCTCCCTCCACCCCAACCCACCCTGGGGCAGGGGAGGGTAAAGACCCTTCTATTCCCAGAGGGGTGGTACCACTCGGGGTATGGGCACAATTATTTAGCTAAAGATGGTGCTCGGTCAACCAATATATGTGTGGTATCTCTTATGAGGCAAGGAGTGAGCTAGATGCTAGGGGAGTGATAGGGAGCAAACAGAGATGGTTCTTGCCTTCATGGAGCTACAGTCATGGAGGGAAGGGGATGGAGGGAGATGGGTGGGATGGCAAAAGTCACCAGTGAGGGGTGTGCAAAGGCCCTATGGAAGAAGAGGTGAGGACACATTCTAAAAAGGGAAAGAAGCTCAGTGTGACTAGAGAGCAGAAGGCAAGGGGGAGTATTGAGCCAGTGAGATGAGTCTGGAGACACAGGCAAAGTCTAGTCATGGGTGATATTTTAGGACATATGAGGGATTTGGATCTTTGTCCAGAGAAAATAGGATGTCATTAAAGGGTTTTAAGTACAGGACAGATGTGCTCAGATTGTGTTTTGAAAAGATAACTCATGTTTCAACAATAGAGAACAGATTATTGGAGGCAAGACTGAATAGGGAGAGACCAATTCAGATAGTATTGGTATTTCAGTGACCCCAGCAGGAAATGATGGAGGAAAAGAGGATGATGGTGATGTGGTGACATGAAGAGAATGGACAGTGCTGACAGCTATTTTGGGAGTAAAATGAACAAGACTTAATAGTGTACTAGAAATGGGAGTGTCAATGAGGAAGGGGGTTTCTTGTTGGGGGAAGACAAAGAGATACCAAAATAAGGCTGAGATGAATTTACTGTTTCTGAGATGAGTTTTATCTGAGGGTACATGTTTAAGTCACATTGTTTCTGATTCTCTACCACTTCATCTCCCTCCCTGATTAGGGGTGAAACGGAAACCTCCAAAGACATTTGCGTTATAGCCAAGATGTAAGAGAGAGATACAAAATATTTAGTTTCCTGAGTCCTAGGTTGGTAAAACTAGCAAACGGGAAGGTATAAAGTTTAGCTTTTGTATTAGGCTTATAATCTTCTTAACACTTCATCTTTCATCAATAGCACTACAGCTCTCTACTTCCTTCTGGTGTAAAGGTATTTTGAATGTCATTCAAAAAGTTTAGGCATCCAATATTTAACTGAAAGAGACGTTTATATAGTAAGATTTCCTCACAAAAATATTTCATGGGATAATCATTCTTAGCAAAATGACCAAATAAGGCAAATATTTGACAAAGAAAGTGACCTTATCTAACAAGGTGAGTAAGATGGACTCCTTTTGTGAGACGTGCATAGAATATCTTCCACGAGGCATAGTTTGGTTAGGGGTTAAAGAGGTGAAGAGGAGAAGGAAAGGGGGTACGGAGTTTGCTGATGATCTTACCCTTTAACATAAATATCACTTGATTTTTGTCCTGTGAAGATATTCTCATCCTCTAAAAGGACATCTTCCGTGTTCCAGATGGTTACTCTCAATTCATACCTGGGATAAGGGAAGGCAGACTTAGGTTGAAGACCTTGGAAGCTGAGTCAATTGGTGTCTATGTGATTCTGGTACTGCTTTGAGTCTATAAGCTTCCTCAACTTTACCAAGTTCAAAAATATCAAGACTTAAGGTCTTCGTTCCATCAAAACCAAGTGTCCCAGCTGGAATCACCAAGAACGTGAATTTCTCTGAGCAGATCCTCCTTCCATTAACTGACATTTTTTCAGAATGCTGAAACTCAGGGGCTCCTACCATAGAACAGGGGCCACCATTTCAATCCCCACCACTACTATTATCACCACCACTCACCCCCTGCTGTACTTGGCCAGGTGGAAAGTGAGGCATGATTATCAGGTGTCAGTTGATTAATGTGATGTATCAGACACCAGATCAAATGACATGATCTTTTAGTCTGAGACCTTGGTCTCTTTCCTTGAAGGTGGGGCTGCAGGTTACTTACCCTTTGGGTTTCCTTGGCGAAATGTCAACAGGAGGTCCAGGCTGAGGCATATCTTTGGGAAACATGTCCACCCACATCTGCAGGCGGCCCTTGTTAAGAAGACATCCTTTAGATTTTATTCTTTTTGGGGGGGGGCGTTATCACATAGACACTGACCATTCATGGTTTTAACAGATCCCTTTACTAGTAATGGATATTAGGTACATATAATATAATATAATGTAATGTAATATAATAAGGATATTATCCATATTATAGTCAGAATATTTGTTGACAAAGACAGAACTTATATTTTTATTAAAAATTAGAACATATATCAAGAGGAGCATACATCAAGAGAAGGGGAAGGGTAAGCAAAACCTTATTGCGTACCTACTATGTGGTGGACGCAGTGCTATGCACTTGAAAAGCATTGTCTCATTAATTCTTCCAATATTCCCACTAGGTAGATGTTATTATTCTTACTTGGCAGATGAGACAATGTCTTGCCCATGTTTACACGGGCAACATGTAGCAGAGCCTGGATTCACCCCTTGTCTGCTGACTCTAGAGACCCTGCTCTTCTTACCAACCCCTAAGAATTACAAAGATGATACTATCTGTCAGAAGAATCATGCTTCATTTCTTCCAATGTACCTTAACATCCATTATCCCCATCAGTGCTCACCCCCAGCTATGTTTCTGTGCTACACATAAAAAAACTAAGGTTCAGAGAAGTCAAAGAAATTATCTGAAGTCCCGTGGCTAATTAGTGGTAGAATAAGGCCTTCCATCCATTGCTTTGGACTCCATACATCAAAATGTACCCTGTTGCAAGGGATGTGAGAGCCCAGGTGGGGAGAAGGTCCAGTGGATTCCATGTTCAGCTCTGTTGTATGCATGCTAATTGCTCCGTCAGCTCAGGCAAGAAGGTGAGTGATCAACAAGGGCTGGGATGGTCAGGGGAGATTCTATATGAAGTAAGTGGGGCTTCCAACAGAGTAGGAAGGATTTGTAGGATTTGGGTGAACAAGGGGCTTTGGCTAGGAAAAAAAAAAGAGAATTTCCAGGGGAAGGGGCAATGTAAGCAAAGAGTTAGCATTTGGGAAGAGAAGAACCAATTCAATGGAGGATTATATTCCGAGGTCTCTAAAGAGACATTAACATTCACCGTTAACCAAGAAGCTACATCTGACAGGCAAAATGAAGGATACCAGTAACCAAAAGATTTCAAACATCTCTTAGTAAATATTAGGAAATAGTCATAGGCTTCTACACCTTATAAAAGTTTATCCTTTCAAGCCACGCCCTCACGCATGCTATGACTAGGTTTATACCCCAGCATTGCTGGGATAGCAGTGTGGGAGTTCCTGCCCCATTATAGTCAAGCCCATGTGCTTTGCCCAGACTACACAGCGAGTGAGTCCAGAGCTGGGACAGAACTAGGGACTCACACTGCCTGGGTTAAATCCCACCTCTACTTATTACCAGCTGAGTAACTTTGAGCAAGTTACTTAAACTCTCTGAACCTCAATTTCTTCATCTTAAAAGTAAGGATTATAATAATTTCATCATGAGGCTGTATTAAGAAATAAGCGTGAGGTGACACACACACCCATTTGTCTAGGAAAACCATGGTGTGTGCCCCTTGTATCAGCTTAATTATTAATAGTGCCTTCTTTCACTCTCAAAATGGCCATAATTTGGATAAATAAATCTATGGCCATCCTAATTAGGTGAGATCATTTCTGTAAAGGGCCTAGAACATAAAAGCCTCTTATTAAAGTTGTCTTCTCTTCCCTTCTAACTCAGAAGCCAGATCTCTAGTCATCTTTTCCACACAGCTTGTTTTGCCAGTTCTTCAAGGAAAGCCTCCAACTATTGCTTCTTTGGGAAAACTAGTGGGCTGTGTGGTTACTGACAGATTTTTGGACAAGGTCTTGGGCACATCAGATGAGTTTTGAAGTTTCTCAAGTGTCAGGATTCTTCAGAAAGAACTTGATAACTCAAATCATAAAAGGGAAAGAGCACTAAATCCTACTCTGATTTTAGGGCAGAGTTTCTCAATCTCAACATTCGTTTGAGGCTGAATAATTCTTTGTTGTGGAGGGCTGCCCAGTACAGAATAGGACGTTTAGCAGCATCTCTGTCCCTTCCCACTAGATGCCAATATCACCCCCACCCACGTGAGACGACCAAAAATATTTGAGACATTGCTAAACGTCCGGGGCAGGAGGGGCAAAATTGTCCCTGGTTGAGAACCATTATTATACGGCACACAAGATTAACTTGTAGGGGAAATGTCATTCTCTTCAGGGATGAACACTCTTATTGGGACCAGAACTGTCTTGGCCACTACCTGCTCCATTCCTGGCTTATCCCTGTGGTACAGTGGCCGAGTTTCTATGTGCTCAGGAACCAGCCTACACCCAACCTGTGGGATATCCTCCCAAGAGCGTAAAACGCTGAGGGCCAAGTGCTCGTACGACTCCACCGTCTCATCTGCATGGAAGAGAGAAAAATAAAGAGACTTGTCAGATTTGTTCCTGTAGGCGGATAGTCATGCGCTGTCAGATACGTTTTCAAACACTCCCTTAAAGGTTCATTTAAATATACCAAGGAACAGGGAGAGAGATAAGACAGTGAAAGAGAAAAAGGACAACGAGAGAATGGAAAGAGGTAGGAGTAGAGTGGTGGGAAGGGGAAAGAGATTGCAAGTGAAGAGAGCCAACCTATCTACAAAACAGAAACAGACTCACAGACCTAGAGGTCAGACTTGTGGTTGCCAAGGGGGAGGGGGGAGGGAGAGGGAGGGACTAGGAGTATGGGGCTGGTAGATGCAGACTATTACATATAGAATGGATAAACAACAAGGTCCTACTGTATAGCACAGGGAACTATAGCCAATCTCCTGGGACAAACCATAATGGAAAAGAATACTTAAAAAAAAAAGAATGTATATATGTGTATAACTGAGTCACTTTGCTGTACAGCAGAGATTTGTACATCATTGTAAATCAACGATACTTCAGTTAAAAAAAAATTAATTAAAAGAAAGTTAAGAGGGCTTCCCTGGTGGCGCAGTGGTTGAGAATCTGCCTGCCAATGCAGGGGACACGGGTTCGAGCCCTGGTCTGGGAAGATCCCACATGCCGCGGAGCAACTAGGCCCGTGAGCCACAGCTACTGAGCCTGCGCATCTGGAGCCTGTGCTCCCAACAAGAGAGGCCACAATAGTGAGAGGCCCGCGCACCGCGATGAAGAGTGGCCCCCACTTGCCGCAACTAGAGAAAGCCCTCGCATAGAAACGAAGACCCAACACAGCCAAAAATTAAAATAATTAATTAATTAATTAATTTTTTTAAAAAAAGGTTGATGTTAACATCATGATTAAAAAAAAAAAAAAAAGTTAAGAGAGCGGGAAATGAGGTGGGTTGACCAAAAGATCTAGAGCGCAGTCAGAGTCTTGGAGTACAGGACTCCCTTCACCCCTTGAATCAGACTCCTTCAGAGTCTATGAATCACAAACTTGGCTTCAAGGAACTAGAGAGGGTATGTTTCCTGGAGACATAAAACTGTTTGCTAACACCGTAGTGGGAGAGGGCCTGGAGAACCAGTGTGGCCCTAAGCAATGTGGTGAAACAGGCACAATATGTGCTCATCGATGTCTTTTGACTTTTCTCATTACTGCTTGGGATCTCCCGCCTACCAACACTTACTCCAGAAAAGATTCTCTGATCTATGGTTTTACCAAAAAAGGTAATTCATGACAAAAACTACCAGTAGAAATAATACTCGCAAAATAAGGCAAAAATTGTTGAAAGAATAAAATCTTCTTGAACAAAGTTTAGAATGGCCAGATTCAACATAGGAAAGTTGAACCAGGTTTAACCAAAAAAAGGCTACCAAAAAAAATCTCCCAACAGCAGTCATTACAATCAGTAAAAGTCAATAGGGATGAACAAGTAATCAATGAATTAAATCTTTGTCAAAAAGTTTAATCAGTCAAGAACTGATCTTAATGAATATAATTTCAGATTTTTGGTGGGCAAGTAAATTGTTTAATCATGAAATGTAGAATACTGACCAAGGGACTGAAGTAGCTTAATAGAGTATATTACGAAAAAGTATTTTTCTCATAGAAATTCATCAGTATCATTAATACACTAAATGTCAATAACTCTGCATGCATGAACCTCTAAGAAGTTCTTGGGGCCAAAACAACAAGGTAAAAAGAAATCTTGGCATTGAAGTGGTGGGATCAACATAGTGTCAAAACACCCTGTAGTGTGTACTTAATTGGGCTTTTTGCATCAGGAGCACTGCACCATATATAGGTAATTTTTAAGCATCAAATGGACAAGTGTGACAGTACAGAAATTGTTCTATATCCTTAAAGTAAAGGTGGCTTTTTTTTCTTATCCTAAATTTATGAAAGGCTCTCTGGGATCTTCCTGGTATGTCCTATGTTGCTCATATGGAAAAATCTGTTTCTTGGTGTTGAAACAAGAGATTTGTTAGTATAACACTTATGGGGGTAATTTGAGTTGTATCCAATTATTTATTTTGTGTAATATTAATTTTAAGGTATTGTCTATCTTCTGACACAACAATTCTACTTATATGATATATACTGTAGACACATCAGAAATATGCAAAAATATGCGTAAGGATGTTCGTGGTAGCATTAAGTGTCACTACAAAAATGGACACAATGGAAATAAATGTCACAGCCATAAAATAGAATATTATCAAGGATTGTTTCAAAGAACAGAGAATTGTCGTAATCTATTGGAAATAGAAAAGGCAGAGTACAAAACTATAGATATGGTACATTTAAAATTATGTAAAAATGTGCCATATTGCACACACACTGTGCAAAATTTATATTTCTGTAAAGAAATATACCAGCACGCGCCACGGTTATCTCTGAATTTGGGGATTAAGAGTGATTTTCATCGTCCTCCTTACTTTTCCATATTTTCTACTGTGAGCATGCATTAATTGTACAGTAAATGAGCATTATCTTCAGTCACCAATACCACTGAAAGCAGGTTTTTCAAAAGAAGAGCCATGTCAGCGGGATACATTGGGGGAGTTACCTGTGTCCTCCTCGGTGAAGACTGTTTTTCCAGAAAAGACCTGGTTTCCTATCTGTATTTTCCCAGGGCAAAAGTAGGGGCCATCCAGCTTGTTGTCTTTGCAGAGCTTGGTGAGGATTTCGGTGGGCTTGGACGTGTCTCTCCAGGCATTGTATCCTTCTCTGAAAAGTGGAGGAGGGACAGAGGGTGAGGTCCAGCCTCCCCAGGAGCCACATCTGAGGTCCCGGTAAAAAGAACCACCTAAGTATGATCTGTGTTAATCCTTCAGATTTAACTTGACCTTCTACATGCTTGGGGCTAGTGTTTTCGTTTTGTTATCTTCTCTCTTTTCTGGTCAATACCTCTGCATATGTATGCTTGTACAAAAGGCAGAACTTCTGAGTAGCTTGACATAAACATTCTTTCCAGGTAGTTTTGGATATTTTTTTAAAAGACATGCATCCTTTAAAAAAAAATCTGAAGTGAAATTCACATAACAAAATTGACCATTATAAAGTTGACCAATTTGGTGGCATTTAGTACTTTCACAACGTTGTGCAACCACCACCTCTATCTAGTTCCAAAAAATTGTCATCACCCCGAAAGAAAACCCTCTACCCATTAAGCAATTACTCCTCATTCCCCCTATCCAACGCAGCCTCTGGCAGTCACCAATCTGCTTTCTGTCTCTGTGGATTTCTTAGTAGGTAGTTTTTGTTTAGTTTGTTCTGTCCCTAGCAGAATAGCTATTTGGCTGCTACTTATTCTAAGAAGAAAGCCTAGCTCATCCTTCCAATTTCTCTGCTTCTTTCCTCCCTTCTCCTCCTCCGCCAAAATCATATTGTAGACTCATGTCACAGGCAGGAAGTCTTGATGTGCCATTTCTCTAATCAGTTATTTCCTAGTGGTGGGTTTCTAAATCTTTTCAACCCCTTCTTCCCTTAAAAACTAGCTGTTTGGTTAAAAATTATTAACTTGCAATGAGATGCTCCCTAAGAACCATGACCAAGATAAGCTTGAATTTCTCTGCTCCTTGGGATGCGGGATTCATCAGAATTTAATTTGTTTAAGCATTGAAATAAACCAAAACATGGCTATAAAGCAGTTTTCCTACACTGGGCCAGAGATATGAGGATCCTGAAAAGATTCCATGCCACCCCCAGAGCCATACATAGGCCTCCCCAGAAATAAGTGCTCTTGTTTATTTTTAAAACTTCAGAGAACAACTTCCCTGACTAAATTATTCTGGTCCCTGCTAGTTCCACTGTCAGGAAATTCTCCTGAACAAAAGATCCACTATGTTTGCTTATGACTTCCTTTACCGACTTCAGAGTGAGCACAGCTTATCATTCTCTGAATGGTACCCTCTCAGGTACTTGAGAATGATGTAAATACATCAGGAGGCTTATAAATTCACTACAGTCCCAAAACTGGACCGGCCTTCAAGGCTCAGAGAAGAACAGGCCAGCAGTAGAGACTTGTCTGAAAAATCATGCCATGGAGGAAATAGATGCTCAGACTGTGTTAATGAGAGTGTAAATTGGTCCAACCCTTCTGGAGAGCCATTTGGACATATATATTAAAAGTCTTTAAAGTGTGCATTCCTTTTAATGGAATAAATCCATATCTATGGACGAACACTGAATGAATTATCAGAAAGGTTTGCAATGGCTTTTGTATGGGAACGTGCATGGCAGCAATATTTCTAATGGAATAAGAAAGAAAAATATAAATGCCCTGAAATTCAGGAAGGGAAATTGGTTATATCATTTTATAGTAAATTTATATAATGGAACACCACTATTAAAATAATGACTTTGAAGAATATTTAATGACATCATAAAATGCTTATAAGGGTATAAGTGCAACAAGAAGCTTACAGAATTGCATGGATAGTATGAGTCCAACTTTGGGGGAAATAGCATAGAAAAAAATACTAAAAGGAAATACATACAAATTTTTTAATGTAAATTTTATCTCTGGATAAAATAATTTGAGCATCATTTTGTACTTTCCGTATGTCCTAAATTTTCTACAAGGAATATATATTACTTTATATTGAGAAGAAATATTTCTAAAATTATACCATGGAAATCTAATGGATGTTTTTATATTTTCCTAGCTGATATTTGTAAGAGTTTTTTTTAAGATATTAAATATATCATACTTTAAAAAATAAAGCTGGTCTCTGTTGCTCTATGTCTCATTTTTAATTGAACATTAAGGGAATGTAGTATTTTGATCGTAACTCAGCCAGTATCTTTATTTAGAGCCCTGCTGCTATTTTTGTCTTTTATGAAATTTTTGTCACCAAGAAAGGCAGGCTTACATTTTTTCCTTCCAGACTGAGTTGGTATAGTGTATTCTTGGTTATTAAAATGCTCATAGCTTTGGGACTTTGAAATGGTAAATATTCATGGTGTGTGAAAAAGCATGATACATAACTGTATGATCTTAATTACATAAAAATGGACGCTTGTAGATAGTCAAGCGTAGATAGTCATGTAGATATAAAAACAAGACCTAGAAGGACACATCAAACGGTAAACTGCTTGTGATTATGGATGACTTTGTTTTTTGCTTCTTGTGCTTTTTGGTTTCCTATTATGCACATGTCAGCTTTTAAGAAATAAATGTTATTTTAAAAACCTTAAAAGTAAAAATAAAAAAATAAAGCTGATAATTTATATTTTAAAATTAATCAGAATTCAAAAATCTTTGTAAAGAATGAGAGTTGGACCCACTTTTCCCACATGTGTAAGATGGGGATAACACCTTAATGGGTTTTGAGAGAATTGAATGAGATACTCCATGTAAAGTGCGTGGTATATTGTAAGCACTCATGAGTGTTTGTTGTAATTAACTAGGATATTGGCAGTTGTATTATATTAATCATTCTTCTAGCATCATTCCCCACTGGGAACTCTGTCCACCTGGCCCAGCTGATCGAATGAACAAATACAATTCAGCTCTTGACTCTTGAAGAACCTGTCCTGGGTTCTAAATCAGTTTTGCTTCCCCAGCCCCAAGTACCCTCAAGGGCAGTGAGCAGTTTCCCCAGACCAGCCCTGCTGACATGGAGCACATCTGAGATATTAAATCTGGGCCTTGGCTGGCCTTTCCAGCGCATGGGCTGCAGCCTCAGAACACCAACAGCGTTCCATGGGAGGAATAACTTACATCTCGTATTGATTCTGCAAGCCACAGATGGCTCGGTGTTTGCTGTAGAAGCGGTTCTCCAGGTCAATCCTCGTCTCACCAATGAGGTCATCCATCCCGATCATGTCATGGTCGTAGATCAGCACAGAGAGCAAGGACTCCTTTGGGAATGTGGCCTGGATCTCAAATGACCTGCCATCCAAGCAGAGGTTTTAGGAATCAGCAGCATTTGGTGATACAGAGAACTTTTCCCTGTTTCGCTTTTAGCCCACCTACAGTCCATATGAACTCACTAAACACTCAGCAATCCAGTTACTACTTAATGGATGTTTATGTGGTGTAATTTTTCATTGAGATGCAACCCATTTCCAACTCTTTTGTCAGTTTTCCAGTAGCCAATCATCTCCTCTTTTGTGGGCCATGCCTTGCAGTCTTCAACTAGGGTGACAGCAAGAGGGAGAGGAAAGTCTTAGATTTTGGTCTCAAACAGGACTGATTTCTAATCTGGATTTTGAATCAGCCACTTCCCGGTTGTAATACATTGAGAAAGTTATTTCATCCCTCTCAGCCTCTTTATGTGTAAATGGGGATCAATATGTCTTCTTTATAATATAGCAGAGTGGTTAAATGTGATAGTGTTTGTATAAACACAGATTTAACTTCCAGGCATTCAACCTGGTACCCAAAAATTTACCATTCCCTTTCCCCTCCATTGTTGCTTCATCAGGGAATACCAGCTGGGTTTATTTGAAATGAAAATCCTATAGACAATGGAAAATCATTAGAACATAGACTTGCAGGACTGGAATGCTGTCTCTACAAGATTATTCTGAGCCCCTTGAGAACAGAGACCTGCCCTCTTCATCTCCGCATTACTGGAGGCTGCACTTCACCTGCAGAGAGTAGATGCAATAAATGTTTCCTTGAACTGTAAGGGATCTCAGAAATCACCATATCCAATTGCTTCATTTTACAGATAAGGAAACTGAAATCCAGAGAACACAAGGGACTTGCCCAGGATCATAAATCAGGTCAAACTGGGATAAGTACCAGTTTCCTAACTCCTGGTACCGTTCTCTTTCCACAATCTCACCCCAATGCAGTGTTGAAAAGAATAGCAATGCTGTCAGATTTCCCGTGACAATGCATTATCCGTGCTACTGAGCGTTAGAGAAGATAATTAAGAATTAAATTGGGAGTGAAAGGCTGCATTTTAGGGAAATGTGTTCTTGAAAACAAAATCAAGGATACACCAGGGTTTCTCCAGTTGTTCCTGTCTCTGTCTGCCCTGGGACAAGGTGGGGAGGCTGGTCTGGGAACAAGGGACAGAGAGGATGCAGAGAGGAGGGGAGAACAGAGGACCCATTATTTCCCTGCCTGTCCTCAGGCCTGTCTGGGCTGCTGCCGTCACGGTCAGGTCCACTTACCCTGACTCTCACTCTCCAGGTTGGTAGGGACAGCAATCACAGCACAGCCTGGAGCCAATTAGCCCTCCCCAGAGAGAAAAAAGCAGAGTCGCGGGGCTTCCCTGGTGGCGCAGTGGTTGAGAGTCTGCCTGCCAATGCAGGGGACACGGGTTCGAGCCCTGGTCTGGGAAGGTCCCACATGCCGCGGGGCAGCTGGGTCCGTGAGCCACAACTGCTGAGCCTGCGCGTCTGGAGCCTGTGCTCCGCAACAAGAGAGGCTGCGATAGTGAGAGGGCCGCGATAGTGAGAGGCCCGCGCACCGTGATAAAGAGTGACCCCCACTTGCTGCAACTAGAGAAAGCCCTGGCACAGAAACGAAGACCCAACACAGCCATAAATTAATTAATTAATTAATTAATTTTTAAAAAAAAAAAAAGCAGAGATGCTGGACAGCTCCAGTGCCTGTAACTGACTGATGCTGGCAGCTCTAGCAGGCCAGGGATACAGCTATGCAAAAAAGAAATTCGTTTCTTCCACCTGAAGACATAGTATTGCCTCTCTGGGGCTCTAAGATTTGGATTTGAAACTGTAACTGATATTCTAGAGGCATCTCGCAAGTAAGCCCCCAGCCACCTCTGAGCTTGGCCATCACCAAGCTGCTGCCACCAAGGAAGGATTTATTAAGTGCTTAACTGCCCCTGGCAACCATGACAGAGGACAGAGGGCTCAATTGTTCTGGTCCATCTCCCAGAGTTGTGTGCTATGTGCTCACAGGTTCACCTCTCCTGAATTTTCATTAGCGCTGTCCTTAGAAAAACTACCAAAACCAGCTCACCATGATTGGACTTCCAGTCATTCGGGGATAAACTAGGCTTATACCAACGTGTGTGTGTCAGGGAGATAGGATCTCTAGAAACAGCATTGGTGTGAGAAAAGAGAATGCATCCTGAAATGGGTGAAAACTGAGCCTTGTAGAAACATTCAGTACCGAAAGCTTCAGAGCAAAGATGTCTCACTGTTTCTTTGCCCATTCATTCATTCTTTTATTGATTCACTTGTTCATTTGACATTTATGAGACATCCATTATGTGCCAGGCACTGTGGTTATTAAGAAAATGAGGAACGGCCAACTCTTCAGACATGTAGCCCTTCAGGGTGATGGGGTCTCATGAAATCCCACTGAAAACTGACTGAAGGGTTGTTTGTCAATCTGTTTGTTCATTTGTTCATTCTACAAATATTTAAAGAGCATCTGCTCTGTGCCACACCCTGTCCTAGGTGCTGGGGATGCAGCATTGAACAGACTAGACCAAGTCCCTGCATGAATGGAGCTTACATTCTAGAGGGGAGATGGGAGACAGCCATAAACACATAAACACACCAATTCATGTCACAGCTTATGAAGAAAAGTAAAGCAGACCCAGGGCCAGGGCATCAGGGGTGGAGCCTGTGACATCCTCTTATGGGGAGGTCTCAAAGAAGAGTTCCCCAGACCCCAGGTCGGGGATGAGAGCCCTCCACTCTCCCTGCTGGAACACAGATTGAGCCAACAATGTCTGTCCCTGAGTAACAATTAAATATACATCCAACAAAGCATCCACACCTGGAGGGCTTCTGGAAGAGGCTCTGAAATGCCAGAGGCAGGAGGGACTATTCCATCATCCTCTTCTTTTGTTTACCACAGCCATAAACGGAGGTTATAAAACCAGTGTAATTCATGGCACTGTGGTGAGAGCAGCTCATAAAGCGTGACCCAAAGCACTTGACAAAATGAAGTGCTGGTTATGTAAACAGCAGGTAATGATAAAGGTCATCTCCGGATCAGGGAAGCAAGGGTAAGTTTCCCCAGCATGTCTTTTTAATCATTCTCTTTCATCTGAACAGGCAAGATTGTTTATTGCCTTATTTCCTTAGGAGCAATAAAATGTAAGAGGCTGGTGCTGATCAAATGTCAGAGGGTCCAAAGCGATCACAAATGTGTAAATGAATTTAAATGAGCTGGATAAAGATCTCATCCCATGCTCCTTGTTACTCCGGAAAAAAAGAAATTAAATACACTTAAGATGTGTGCATTGCTAAAATGATTTTCAAGGGGAGCGGAAGGAAGCTAATGAGTTTTGAGTATCTACTATGCACTATCATAGACAACGTGCTAGGTGCTTGTCATATTTAATCTTCTAAAGACGTCTGAGAGTCAAGTATCACTGTTATTGCTTTACAGATGAGAAAAACTAGGACCAGAGAGGTTAAGCCATCTGCATAAAGTTACTCAGCCTGTATGTGGCAGAGTGAAACCCAGGTCTGCTTGACTCCAGAGTTATTGGCAGTCAAGAGCACAAACCCAAGCAGGGAACATAAATGTGTGACATACCCTTTTAGAAGATAAATGGGGTGGTAGGGTTGCTGTGAACTGGAGAATGCCTGGTTCACCTAAACATAACACAAGTGCAATGCATTGTAAACACTTTGCAGGAAAACAAAACACAGGCGGTGGGTGCAGTTCCACTTTTTGACTGCAGGGGTCACCTCAAATGAACTGCAAGATGATATGATGGAAAAATCTCTTTGGTAGAAGACAAAAGACCAAACATCTGGCCCCTTCTCTTCTACTTATGAGCTGTGTGAACTTGAACAAGTTTCTAAACCTCTCTGGGCCTTGGTTATCTTTTTGGAAAAAGGAACTCTCTCCAAGGCAGGAGGCTGAATCTGATGACTGTTCAAGTGGTGTCTTAAATTTGAGATCTGGGAAAATCCTTATTGGAAAACCATGGGCATGAAGACCATGCAGAACCAAGCTGCTGAAGGGACCAAGGAAAGAATTCAGCCCTTCTCCGTGAAGAGAAGCTTGATTGGCTGTTATCCCGGGCAGGAGTCGGCATTTAATCTCCTGCACTCTTTACTCAGACCCATACACGTATCCACACCAAACACCCTACAGAAGCACCATAGGAACAAATGCAGAGAGGACAATGCAATGAGACCCAGATGGCCACTGACCTTCCAAATACTGGGTTCAGTTGTTTAGGGATGTATTTGTCCCGGTCTTTGATTTCAGTTTTGCCAAGCTTGACCACAATGTAGGGATCCGATTTGCCATCTGGATCAGCTGGGCTAAGATTAAATGCCTGGAGAAGAGAAAAAAATCCCTTTGGTCCAGTGGTTCTCAACACTGGCTGGCACCGGGATCACCTGGGAGTTTTAAAAAATACTGATGCCTGAGGTCTATTCCCAGATATTCTGATTAAATTGGCCCTGGACTTGGGGATCTTTAGAAGCTCCCTAGATGATTCTAGTGTGCGGCTAAAGTTAAGAACCACTGTTTTAGCCTCTCTACTCTGCTGTTAAAAGAAAAGTTATCAGCTTTGCCCAAGTTCTACTTTCTCTGGAGTTGTCTCCCCAGTGGAAAGCAGCCCTTGGCACAGAGTAATGAGGAATCTGCTGGACCAGGAAGCAGAAGGCATGAATTTGAGTTCCAGTTTTAGGTAGTCATGTGATCTTGGGCAAAACATGTCATCTCTCTGAGATTAATATGTAAAATTATGGGGTAGACCTAAAGCCTCCCCCCAGAAGTAGTGGAATCTGAATCCATGACCCCGTCAGTCTTGCATTTAGCGTTGGTCAGCTGAGTGACGATCTGTTTCCGTCAGGGAGGACCAGGGTAGGGAGCTGGTGAGGAAGGACACGGAGAAGATGGAGAAACTGCAGAGATGAGAGCTGGATAAGAAACAGTCTCATTTTTAGGACTCTGTCCTATAGACAGAAGGGTATAAGCACACAAAGCTCTATTTTCAAGGTTGTTCATTAGAACGTTGTTTAATAGCTAAAAATTGTGAACAACCTATATGTCAATTACTTAGGGAGAAACTCCATCCAAAATTGTCCCTCCCCTGCTGGCCCCATGGTCTAGTGGTCAAGATCCTGGTTTCCATACAAAATTGTCCCTTCCCCATTTACCCTCGTCATCACATTGCCCAATTTTTTTTTTTTTTTACTGAAATATAGTTGATTACATCCCCCAATTTTAATTCTTTATTTAGCAGTTATCTCTGACATTCATCTTGCTTATTTATCTGTCTGTTGTTTATTTTCATACCCTCCTAATGCCCACACCACCCCCAATTAATTATAATCTCCATGAGAGCAAGGGTACTGTCTGTCTTGTTCATTACATTAACTCCAGGACTTAGGACAGGGTCTTCCCAATATTTGTTGAATGAATGAATAAAGGATACTACATTAATTCAAGAAAACACTAGGTGGCTACTAATAGGAATGAGAAAGACCTATATGTACTGATCTAGAAAAATGTCCAAGGTACATTACTAAGTAAAGAAAGAAAATAGAAGATCAACATGTAATACATGAAGCTGGACTCCGTTAAATAAATACCTGGATGTAGTTGTAGACAGGTGTAAATAGATAGAGATGTGTTTGCATAAGACGAGTATATATACATAAGAAGGGTAAGTTTCTGGGGATGGAATTGCAGAGGTGGGGGGATTTGATTTCTTTCTCCATGCAAAATTTAAGTAGTATTACTTTCTACTTCTTTGGTGTTTTATTAAATTAAGAGATTTTTAAATTAACTTATTATTTAGTTAATTAAATCTTAGTGTAAGAGAGCAAACCACACATAATCACCATTACTAGAAATGTCGATGAAAAACATTGTCCATAATTTATCCTACTCCCTACAACCCAGGGCTGCTACCCTCTGACTCTTCATTTGTTCAAGACCTGCCGGTCCTCAAGTTCCAGCCCCAGTTCTCCTTCCTCCACACTGTTTCCTGAGCAGGAACCTGATCTGCATTCTTGGTCTTTGTCTAGAGGGTACCTGTATATAAATATCTATATCTATACCTATATCTATATATAGATATAGGTATAGATATAGATATATACATACACATATACATATATATACATATAAAAGTGTGCTGTAGATATTTGCTAAATGAATAAATAGTCATAATCCTTCTCCAATCTTTGTAGTCCAAAAAATTTCTCCCTCTCCTTCCTACTATTCAGACTCTTATTTCTGGGTTCCCCAAAATATGTCCCGTAGAACCTGAGTTCCACAGTGTTTCCTGTAGGGAGGAAAAGTAGGTGTGGGCAGTAAGTTTTGAAAATGCTGTTAAAGATTCAACAGTTAAATAGGTTTCTTTGCTTCTGGAATTCTCAGAGCCTTGAATATGCTAATGAGCTTTGTGAATCTCAGGTGTTGGAGAAGGGAAATGAATTACTATATGCATCATTTCTAGAATTTATTTGAATACATGGTCTATTTCCAGAGGAATCCATATTAATTATCTCTCCCAAGACATGAGTGATTTCCTGAACAAAATTTTTAAAAGATTAGTCTAAACTATCCTGTGGGTGGGTATTTAATATAGACTATTGACATTGCCAATAACGTTTTACAAGTTATTGTACTGTCTGTCTTGTTCATTACATTAACTCCAGGACTTAGGACAGGGTCTTCCCAATATTTGTTGAATGAATGAATAAAGGATACTACAAGTATCCTTTATTGGATACTTGTAGTATCCTATATTGAATCCTTTATCCCTTATTGGATAACTTTACAAGTTACTTCTCATCTTTCCAACTAGACTGTGACTTCTTCGAGGGCAGGCACTGTGTTTTTTTCCGTCACGATATCCTTAGTGATTAGAACATGCCTGGCACATGGTGGTCATGGCCATGATGACCTTGCTGCTAATAACAAAGGAAACATGAGAACTGCATGATGGAAAGGGGATGTTTAGTTGTCCCCTGGCGTTAAAGAATAATTCATCTTTGTTTTATGTTTCATTTCAGTTTCTAAAAAAGATTTTAGGCAATTTAAGCAAAGAGTTAATATAAAATAAGATGACTACAATCAAGTAAGGTTATGAAAATCAACTCCAAGGTCAGGAGATGAAAACAAATACATGAACCATAAACGTCTAGCACACAGTTGCTTTGATTGAGCACCAAATTTGGCCCCAAGCTTCCTGGCAATCAGGCCAAAAGTTTCACAATTAGAGTTTAGTGCTCTCATTATCAGAAAGGAGGAAGCCTAGGGCAGATAATATTGTTCTTGGAAATATACTAGAAATGAAATTTCTGACTGCAGCAGAACAGAGGCATAGCCCCGGAGGTGGGGGAGGATTGCACAGCGGCAGCTGCCCTGCTCTGCCCTGGTTCTTCCCTCTGACTTGCCTGTGAGCTTCCTGCTTCAGTGCTACTTGGTTTCCTGCCCAGCTAGCAGGCAACCACAGAGAGCAAATAAAGCCACACAGAGCAGTCCTCTCAGACTGGGAAATATTTTCGCTCAGTGAAAAGCCAGCAAAGGTCCATGTTACCAACCAAACTTCATACCCTCTGTTATGGACCGAATTGTGTTTTCTCAAAATTCCTATGTCAAAGCCCTAACCCCTAATGTGACTGTATTTGGAGATGGGGCCTTTAGGGAGCTAATTAAGGTTAAATGAGGTCATAAGGGTGGTGTCGTAATCCGATAGAACTGGTGGCCTTACAAGAAGAGAAAGAGACAACAGATCTCCTCTTCTCTCTCTCTCTCTCTCTCTCTCTCACACACACACACACACAGGAAAGGCCATTTGAGGACACAGCAAGAAGGTGGCCATCTATAAGCCAAGAAAAAAGGTCTCACCAGAAACCAACTCTGATGGTACCTTGATTATGGACTTTCAGCCTCCAGAACTGGAGAAAATGAGTATCTGTTGTTTATGTCACCCACTCTATGGTATTTTGTTATGGCAGCTCTAGGAGATTAAAACAACCCCTCAGAGTAAACAAGGATGCCTCACCGCAACAATGTACACCCTGATCAGGACTTTGATGGGGTGGTTGGATGGAATCCCTTGCTGGATTCTCAGCTGCTTGCTGTCCTTGATGCTGGAATCCTCGGGGCTTTTGTAGATGCAGAAGGAGCCCTGGAACCACAAAGCACTACCCATTGAAACAAGATAGTCATATGCCCCGCTGAAAACCAACCATGTAGAGGAATAAATTATTGATACACACAACAACTTGGATGGATCTCAAGGAAGTTATATAAGTGAAAAGAGCCAATCTCAAAAGTCTCATACTGGAGGATTCCATTTATATAACTTTCTTGCAACTACAAAATTATAAAGGTAGAGGATAAGTCAGTGATTGCCAGAGGATAGAGATGGTCACAAGCAGGGCATAATTATAAAGGGGTAGCATGATGGAGACCTTTGTGGTGATGGAATAGCTCTGTATCTTGTTTGTGGTAGTGGTTATGCAAAGCTACATATGTGATAAAAATTACATAAAACTATATACACACTCTATCAATGTGGATATACTGGTTTTGGTATTTACGTAAGATGTAAACAATGGAGGAAACTGGGTGAAGGGTCCACTAGACCTCTGTCTACCATCTTTGCAACTTTCTGTGAATCTTAACTATTCAAAATAAAGAGGGTTTTTTAAAATTAAAAAAAAACAACAAAATGTCTAGGGCATAGCGCTGGGAAAAGGAGCACAGCCTGGGACCCAACAGGACCTGGGGTGGTGCTACTCTTGTCCCCTGGATGTCCTCAGGCCATTCATATAACCCTCCTGCATCTGTGCTTCTTCATGGTACATCAGTGAATCAGTGTTGGTAGAGTACCACCCTCCTCACGGGGCTGTTACGTGAGAAACGAATAGGGGCATCAGATGGAATCCTGAGTGCCTTTTACATGCAGGGTTCTGAGCTAGTGTTTTCTCCCATTATTTCATTCAATCTTGGCTTCAGTATTTCTATTTTCAGATGCTGCAACCGAGGCTCAGGGAGGTCAAGTACTGCTCAAGATCACAAGCTAGTTAGGATTTAAATCCTAAATGAGGATTTAAACCCAGACTGGCAAGCTGCAATGCCCATGTGATTTCCAACACATCACCTTCATATAAAGGGCCCAGGCATGCAGTAGGTTCAGAGTAAGTGTCAGCTACTGCTTTGTGGTGCTGACACCGTAAGTCTGCCAGATGAAGGGTTTGTGTTGTTTGATTAATTTAATCATTCAGCTGATAGGCTTGTGTAAATCATATGTTTGGTAGGTCAGGGGGTGGGAAAAGCAGAGTAAAATTAAGTGATCCCTTTAGGCAATGACTCTGGCTCCTCATATTCCACAGACTGAGCTCCAATCCACTTTACTGGCCACAAATCAAATACCTTGAAAGACTGGGGCTATAGGTCTTGTGGGGCTCTAGAGAGGGAGGGGCCTGCATAGAGATTAAGGATTTTCCTTACAGACGTCGCACACCACAGTCCAACAGAATTGAGTCATATCCGACGTTTATGGACAGGAGAGCCAGATAAAAGGGTTAACCTTGGAACCTGCCTTAAACTTTCCTATGACTCGGTCTCTGTCAAGGCCATGGTCATCTTCCGTAGACTTGCCTCTGAGCAGCTCAAAGGTTTTCACCCAGTCTTCAAAATTGTTGAATTCACTCTCCAGATCCCCATCGTATATCTTTAGGAAAAAGGGAGAAGAGTGTGCTCAGAGGAAGGAAAGCCCAGGATTGATTTAATGAAAACTGCCAAGATTCTCCAAAACCAGCCTTCGTATATGCCCCTTGGAAAAATCTAAGCGGCTCTATTTATCTTCAGCAAAATAAGGAATATGATTGACTTGGCATTCCTAGAACTAAGTACCACTCTGAAATTTATAAAACGTTTTTGATAAACTTTGAAATTCCAAGAAGTATAGCTAAACCAACAATATTTTAAATATAATATGTAAGTATAAATGTGACAAACCTTTTTATAGCTAATTGATGTCATTGATTGTTGGATACAGACTACAATATTTTGAGGACATTCAAATTAAAAAATATTCATTAGACATTTCATTCTTAACTCATATAAAGTGATGGAATATTTGTTTTTGTTATAATGCATGTAGACATGAATTTTCCAAGCAGAAAATTACCTATATATTTTAGAAATGGAAAATTGAATTGAGTTTTTGATTGAGTAATATAATGAAATCACTTATTCAAATTTCCCATCAAAATTTCTTATCTAAATTCATTATCTAGGTACATAATTTTCATAATGCCAATTTTCATATCCATCAATATGCCTCTAGCTAATAGCCTCTGGCTAATGTTAGGACTGGTCTGACGAAGCTGACTTTTGTAAGAGTTAAAACTCCTGCTATTTCGAGTCTGTACATATCTGCATGATGATGTCAAGCCCAAAGAGGTGAAACCAGGGGAACTCACACACTGTAAATTACATTGTTGCATCCAGGCTAACCAAGTTAAGTTATGCCCCTTCTCAATAGGAGGATGTAGAAAATGGAAAAATAGCAAGCTCCACCATCTTCTCTTGCATGCTTGTTAGTTTGTTACTCTGCATCAATGATTATAACAAAGACAAAGTAAGTTATTCAGACAAAGGTATTCTGGAGCTGACTGAAGCACTAAAAGAACGCCCACCTTCTGAGTTTCCCACCCTAACCATGGCCAAGATGGCTGTGTCCACACACCTGCAAGACAGCCAGGTTGGGGATTTCTTTTTCTTTGAGTTTCTTCTTGAGTATTTTGTCTTTCTTCTTCTTCGGGCCATCTATATTTACCACTACCTCGTCTGGTTTTGCCTCTGTGGATATTTAGTGAAAATGGTTAGACTTCTTATGCTGTTGAGATGAGAAGAAACAAAGTCAAGCTCCCTCTTTCCCTGTGCTCTGACATGTGTCATGACCCTTCTTTTAAGAAAGAAATAGCAACATTTCACTGTAGGATTTCTGCACATAGCCCTGCAGGCTGTGCACTGAAGGAGCAGAGGAGATACCACTTACGTAGCAGTGCAATGTCAGTGGATGCCCTGGGGCTGGCAATGTGTTGGCCTTCCCCGCCATATGCAAGAATTCATTAAACTAGGCACGGAGAGGGTAAGTAATTTGCCCAGTCACCCAGCTAGCAAAGAACAGACCCAGGATGGGGTGACACCAAAGCTTTAGATACATTCCCTCTCAGATCTGTTTAGGAACTTGAGAATCATCTAGTTCAACAACCTCAGGCTCAAATATGCTAAGGGTCTAACACAATGTCACAAATGTACTTAGATTATTCAGTAATTTTTTAGGAGCAGATGCTGGAGAAAAATCAACCAAGCTCCACTATTTTCTAGCTGTATAAACCTGGGCAAGTTACTCAACCTCTTTGTACTTCTGTATTACTATCTGCAAATCAAGATACTATTGCTTATGTCATGGGTTTTGTCTTAGAATTAAATATGCTAATAGGAGTGGCCTGAGGAACTGAGCTTGGCTCTGGTTTTCTCACTTTTTGTGCCACCTGAAACAGCACTTGGTGTTACTGTTGTTTTCAGGCCAAGACTTACCGTTGGCTTACACCAAGTTTGTGGTCATTTCAGATCCCAGGGCTCTTCATTTGAGCTTCTGCCAAACCAGATCTACCCAAACCTTGTCAACTGAGTTTTGGAAGCTAAATCCAGGTCACCTGTATTAAAGTTTATCATGCTGGTTTTGGCCTGCCATCCCAGCTTGCTCCTATTTTTACTCTGCTGTTTCTGCATTAAGACTATCAACGTAGGGACTTGAGCCAAAGGGTCGATTTCAGCACTCAACTGAACTCAGGAGACCCGGGATCTGGTCTCCATCCAGCTCAAATCAGCTACGTGGCCTCTTTAAAGTGTTGTCATCTTCCTGGGATTATTTCCTCACTAGGGAAACGAGGGCTTTGGGCTCCAGTGTTGCTCCCATGGCTCCCATTTTATCCTTTTCTCACTCACATGGCCTTAATGCATGTTCCAGTGTCCCCAGAGCAGCCACTTACCTGTGTTGCCTTTTTGCTCCTTGGAATTGCTCTCCTTTTCCTTTGAGAAAAGAGGGAGACGAGATGATGGACACTGTCTTGTCTCATTTATTAACCCGGACTGCTAACAGTTCTAATTCAATTATCTCAGCCCTCTGCATTTTAAAAGAATATGCAAACAGTCCTCAGTAGCCCCCAGATGAAGCCTCACTGTAAAGACCTAGGACTTAAGTGCAGGGAGATGCCCTGCCCTAGAGAAGAGGTGCCCACACCTCCAAAGCCAGTGCCACCAAACTGTAGGCGTCCTCGTCCTCTATGTGCAGCCTCCTCTCAGCCGCTGGGAAAGCAACCCCTCTCCCCACCATTCTTCCACATCCCTGGAGCATCACCTCAATCTGCAACTATGAGTTTTATGGGCTGGCATGTTGGGTTGTTGGATTTGTCCTGGGACTGGGGAGGTTAGCAGAGAAAGAGGAAAGGGCTGAACACTCACCAGAAGTGGTAGTGTCCATTGTAGTAAAACGAGGGTGTTTGGAAGCAGGGATTAACATTTAGTTTGTTTATTTAACTATATGTCAATATTCATGGATAGTCCTAGATGAAGAAATTATGGTCTTTCCAAATAAAGAATCAGAAGAGTTCCTATTCAATAAAATATGATGATAACATCTGAATAACTTTCCTTTCCATTTTTACTCAAGGTGAGAAGTCTTACCAGATTCAGCCACTGAGCTTTTGCCTGAGTCTCCAGACCCACTCCCCACTGGTTCTCTGGCTTTGTAACTCAGTCCCTTTCTTATTCCATGTGCATGAGTCCCTGCTGATTATTCCCATTTGCTAAGGCCAAGACCTCTGTCTTTACTTTGATAATTTCCCATATGAACTTAGAAATCTGCTGGAGACCTGGAGCCCTTTGACCTGGAATCTCCAGGTGAACCTGAAGCCCCCTTAGCTGATGCCCACCTGTCCAGAGCCCCATTTCTCTTGGCTAGACCTCCCTGAGGTGGGCAGATTCCCTGGATGCCATGATAGACTGCACATCCTGCCAGCATTTACAGCAGAGCCTGTGTCCTAGGGCCAGCTCCAGCCAGACAGTAAGGATTTGGCAGTTCTGGACCCTTGGTCCTTTCAGGTTTTGTACCCTTCAGCAGTTAACAGAACCACACCCAAGTAGGGCCTACCTATAGCGGAATTTAAAAGAGGGGACAATGCAGGGTTTGGGGTTGGGGAGGGTGGTAAATGGTGCTGTGTTCTTATCGAAGCCCTTGACTGTCACAGCCAGGAGAGAATTTACCTTCTGTGCTTTCTTCAGGGAGGCATAATATTTCGACCACCAGTCAATGACGTTTTCAGCAGATTCGTCCGCTATGGTCCTCTTTCTCCTTTTAGTAGACCTCTGAGAAGGTTTCCTGGCGTCCTGACAAGGCATGAAGGATGGATTGTTAAGTGTCAAGGATCTGCATGCTGGTGGCTAAGTGGTTTACTAAGGAAGAGGACATGTAGGTACCCTCGGGGAAGTGGATGGAGGTGTCAGCAGGTTTTGTGATTGCAGCTCTCTGTCCCTCTTAAATAAATAAAAGTTTAATAATCTGTCATCCATTAATGAGTTTATCTGACATTTATCAAGCAGATATGAGACTTTGTGGTTGACATTGGGGATGTAAGCGGTAGACATCATCCCTATTTTTGGGAAGCTTCAAATTCAGTGGAGGAGACAAGCCGGCTACATGATACAATGTGATATAGTAGAAAGGGAATTAGCTTCTAAACATAATAGAAACAAAAATAGAAACTTTATGATTCTCAGTTTCCTCAACTAGGAACAATAATACCTTCTCACTTCACTGTCATGAGGATTAAGTGACATAAGGCAGACAATCCCCCTTTAGCATCACTTCTGATTTGAACAGGTGCAAATAAATGACACCTACAACATAAGTGATGGGCGGATAGGAGAAGCAGTGTGACGCATACGTGGCAGAGGGGAAGCATTTGGGGAGAAAGCTGTGTCATGCCAAAGTCATCGTGTACTTTTCATCCATTTGCTCTCAGACATCTCTCGGGTACCTACGATGTGCCAGCCACTCTATCAAGTGCAGGGGATACAGAGATATTTTTAAAAATCATCTTTGACCTGGTGAAACCCACAGTTTTATGGTGGCAACAAACAAACTGAAATTTGCAACATAACGTGGCAGGTACAATGCTGGTGGGATGGAGAGAACCCCGTGGGCTGTCAGAGAGTCACGCTGAGCCTGGATGAGATGGGAAGAGCCTGAGAAAATAGCCATTCATCTACCTTACCATGCCTTTTATTTCAGCTTTTACAATATGCTGGGCAGGTCATCTCTTAGGACTTTCTTAAACCTGCTTTCTTCTTTAAGTCAGTTGCTAGATACACCAGGATTTTGCACTTAAAACTATGACTTAAAAGATGACTCATGTCCCCATTTTATGGTCTTGTGTACTTATCCATCTCTCCTCCCAGAATCTCAGCTAACTGAAGATAAGTCTCACTTTTATTTAGACCAGAAGACACATCTTTTTGGTCCCACGTGATGTTGTACAAAGTAGGTTCAAAATATTTGTGGAATAAGCCTCGATGAGGAAACCATTGTTTTTCCAAGCTGATGAATTAAGAGTTTCTGTTCAATTAAATACTGCTGTCACATTTGACTAGCACTTTAATTTCACATACACTGACTTATCTGGTTCTATGACAATGCTGTGAAATGGGTATCGGTGTCCCCATTTTACAGATGAAGAAACTAATGCTCAGAAATGTGAAGTTGCTTGCCATGGTCACACAGCTAGTAGGTGGGAGGATTAGTATCTAAAACCTCCTGAGCAAACTCTAATGTGCCTTGTAAATATGAAGAGGGATGACATTCCGACCTTAGCTTTTCCGTCTTTTGGTGGCTCCTGGGCTGCAGGTTTGTGTTCCGTCTCCAGCATAGGGGATGAGTCAGGGATATCAATGAGGCTGGCTGCCTGAACCTGGGCCAAGTTGGGTACCACTGTGGGAGGCGGCCCAATATCCACAAAGATTTGATCTGTTGGGAGCTCCTGAGCAGAGCTGGGGGTCTCAGAAGGCTCAGTGGAAATTAATGAATCTGAAATAGCCAAAATGAAAGTACATTGGGTCAGGACTTCCCTGGTGGTGCAGTGGTTAAGAATCTGCCTGCCAATGCAGGGGACACAGGTTCGAGCTCTGGTCCGGGAAGATCCCACATGCTGCGGAGCAACTAAGACGGAGCGCCACAACTACTGAAGCCCGCGCACCTACAGCCCGTGCTCTGCAACAAGAGAAGCCACTGCAGTGAGAAGCCCGCTCACCGCAATGAAGAGTAGCCCCCGCTCACCGTAGCTAGAGAAAGCCCGCGCACAGCAATGAAGACCCAATGCAAGCAAAAATAAATAAATAACTTTTTTTTTTTTTTAAAAAGAAAGTACCTTGGGTCAGGCAACTGGGCTACAATACAGGGTAATCATTTCAGGGACCTCATACTGGGAATCAGACAGACCTGGATTCAAATATGACAAGTTCCTAACATCTCCGAACCTCATTTTCCATATTTATAAAATGAGAGTAAAAATACCCATGTCATTGGGAGATAAAAGAGCTCATGATGTAAGGTGTCTGGGGCATAATAGGTACTCAACAAGTGACTGTACTTATTATTGATCCCTCAGAGTAATTTTAAATAACTGTGGTCATAGGAATCGTGTTTATCAAGGTTTAGGACACATGTCCTCTGTGTTGATTGCCTTCCCCCAGTGTGTTAACCAGGGGAAACCTTGGAGGCTGCAGAGGTCTGTGAACTCCCCAAGCATTGGCAGAACTCCGGGCACCTGAGTCCATGTGCATGATAGGGAGCAAGGCTATGTCCCTGGACTTTATGAGATTTTTAACTGAACAGCTGGTCTGTGTCACGGGTCCTCTTTTCTCCATTTGTGCTGTAGAATTCAGTACTTAGGAACACTGCCCAATCAAGAGCCTCCATTTCTGCCATGGCCTTCATGCTACTGCTGACTTTTCAATAGTAAATTCAACCCAACAAACACTTAATAGGCACCTACTCTGTCCTGGGCACAGAGATGGAGAGATCAGTGGGACAGAATAGAAAGCTTAGAAATGGACTTGGGGCGTATGCCAATTTGATTTATGAAAAAGATGACAGGACAAATCAATGGGGAAAGTTAGTAGACTCTGGGGGAAAGAAAATGATGTACTCTATGGAGATAAATGTAGCTGGATCCCTACCTTAAACCCTTTAAAGATCTTTACTTCTATTAAAGATCTAAGTGTAAAATATAAAAACATAACACTGACACATGAAAATATAAGATCTTTGTGACCAAGGGGTGAGAGAAGGTTTCTTAAACAAGAGTCTAAAAGAATAAACCATAAAGTTTAAAATTCAGATGGATATGATTACATCAAAATTAAGAATTTCTGCTCAAAGATGAGGACTATAGACAAGATTAGCAGTTATCAGATTAGGGGAAGATATGACCAGTATCACTAGTCTACAGATATTAACATCTAAAATATACAAAAAAGAAAATTAAAGGAAACACATAAAACATGGGCAAAGTGTATGAACAGGCAAATCACAGTAGGGAAAATCAAGATGGCGACAAGCATATGAAAAAATGTGCAAACTCAGTAGTACTCAGAGAAATCCAAGCTAAAATTAAAATTAGATACTACTTTATATCCATCTGAGTGGCAAATACCAAACACCAAACAAAATGAAACAAAAACTCAGAAAGTTGGATAATAGCAGGTGCTGTTGAGGAGGAGGGAAATGGGACTTCAGAGCAGTAATGGCAGGAATAGACTGGTGTAGACTGGTATAGACTGGTATAGACTGGTATAGACTGGTGTAGACTGGTGCAGACTGGTGCAAACCAGTACAGCTCTCTGGAGCACCCAAGGGAAGTACTTAATGAAATTACATGTACACATTCCCTGCGAGCCAGTAATCTCTCTCCTGGGTGTATATTCCAAAGAAAATCCCACACAGGATTCGCCCTCAGCAAACACACACAGCATGTTCATCACAACATTTTCTGTGGAAGTGGGGAGTTGGAGGCAGCCCAGTGGTCCAATATGAGGGGAAAACAAAAGCGAAGTGGGGTAGATGCAGCAGGTCATGGTAACAAGGGAAAGTACCCACGGCAACATGCATAGATCTTAAAACATAGCTTTGAGTAGCAGAAAACCAAATGAAGATTATCGTATCATATCACATACAATATATCAATTAAATAGATTTAAATTTTACAAGCATCAGCAGAGGCGGGGCCCACAGTGGGGAGGAGACTGGGAATAAGGCCTGGGGGGCAGTGGATATAATGAGACAGAAGCCTTGCACAGACGAGTGATGATTGTACAGCATGAAGTGAGAAGCGTAATTAACTCGACTCTGCACCTGAAATCCAAAACAGAAGAAATTACAGTAACATCAAACAAAGAAAAATGTCAGGGTATAGGGGCAGGAGGGAGCTGAAGTCACATTCAAAGAAGCCTTCTTAGAGGAGTTGACCCAGATGTCAAGCTTAAAGTCAGAACGAGGCAGCTAAGAAGTAGAGGGGACCGCAGGAAATTCTTCAGAAAGATCCTGCAGGCACCACGGTTTTGTAGCCCACGGCGCTAGAATCTAGAAGGAGCTTCCTACCTTGCACAACTTGGGCTCCATCCACCTGTGAGGTGAGGGCAAGGGGCTCCCTGGATTTACACAAAAACTGTTTCAAGCAGTTGATGGTGTAGGTGCCCACGAGGGTGCTCCTCCCAAAGGCTCTCCAGTCCACCACGCAGATGCTCAGGGGTGGGTGCAGAAGCTCGTTCTCAGGCAGCTCCTGCAGGGAGAGGCCGGGGTGAAGTGGGGCACTGCCTGGGCTGACCTGCCTGGGGGTAGGACCAAAGCAAGCCAGGCACCCATCCTTCCTCTGTCCCTGCCTGTCCTTTCCCTCCAGGTCACCCCTGCAGCTCGCCAGAGTCTGGAGCACTGCCTTCTCAAGCCAGGGAGTCATTACCCAACATAGGAGGGATGGCACTAACAGTTCACCCCAGGTGTAAATCGCAAAAATCACACACTCCCAAATTCTCTATGGCAGTAGTCTTCAATCCTCTTACTTTGTCATTACTGTATTTATCCGAACTTTCATCTCAGATGAACATTAATCCAGAACCAAGATATAAAGCAGATGAGAATTGAGCCATTTAAGATGGAGCTGAGCGTGAGGGGCCAGCACCCCATCCATTTCTTTACCCTGGTGAACCCCGAGGCTCAACAAAGTCTGATGTGGAAGGTTTGCAAACACAGTACGCATTCTTTAATTCTAGTCTTTCTTGATTCAGAATCTGTGTCCATTGGAGCTGACTGGGTTAGACAAAGCAAACTTTGACTTCACAATTGGTTCCAAATCAGAGCACAAAAAAGTGTTGAAATAAACAAAAGCACAGGTGTCAAACATTGCTTTTGACACGCTATGTACAAATAATTTTTTAAAACTCTAACCATTGTAGTAAGTTCCGTGACAGTATCTTCCAGGCCAGTGGTTCCCAAACTCCAGTGTGTATCAGAGTCACCTGCAGGGCTTGTTAAACCAGAGGTGTCTGAGCCCTACCCCCTAGTCCCAACAGTCTCTGGTTCAGTAGTTCTGGGGCAGGGCCTGAGAATCTGCATTTCTAATAAGTTCACAGGTGATGCTGATAAACTGGGGGCCACACTTTGGGAACCACTGTCAACCTTCTTTGATTTACTATATGATCTACACCCAGAACCTTTAAAAACAAAACAACAACAAAAGTCTGTTTTATCCCATTCTGAAATTCTGGCTTTTTACTGAATTAAACTGTTCTTTCTCGTGAGTAGTGGGGCACCTGAAACTCTGAAACATCTCCCCAAGTCAGGTTCAGGAAGGAGTGGGTCGCATCTATGGAGATGAAGGGAATGAGCGGGTGGGGGAGGGGAGGGGAGAGACCCGCACCACTTCGAAAGCATCTGCCTGGACGCTGAAGTTTGGGTTGTTCTGGTAGCTCTGGATCACACAGGACTTGACTCCATGCCCCCCACACTCGATGAGGACCTGGGGACGATCCACCGAGAGGAGCTGCACCTTCTTCATTTCTCGGACTCCCCAGAAGAGAACCTGAGGAGAGGATGGCAGGGCTGTCACACAAAGGCCCAGGGAGGAGCCAGCAGGTGTGGCTCAGGTGTGGGAAGGTCAGCCGTGCCAGCCTGAGAACCACAGGGTGTTCTTCCAGGAAAGGATGGGGCGGCTCCTTGTGGCTCCGTCCCATCAGCTACGTCTCCTTCCCACCCCTCAAGTCCCCGGACACAGTGCAGGCATGATTGCAACGCACCAGTGCCCTTTAGTCCCAAAGAACAACCCAGTCCTTCCGGGCCCCATACCTCCACTTGGTATTTACTCAGCACTGGCCGGATGCTGGCAGGAACAGGGTAGATCTGGGTGACATCGGGTGGGTCGAGGGGAGGGAGCCCTTGCAGCCCAGACGCAGGGACCTACCACACGGATCAAGCGCTGGTTAGACATTGGGAGAGGTAAGGAAAATGAACGCTGCCACACAATGACCTCATTGGCAAGACTGTCACTGTTTTAACCAAAGGAATGTTTCCAGCTTAAAATGTATATCAAGATGATGCATTTTATCACAGTGAATAATTTCTTAATTTACAAATGCATTCATTCACAAGGGTAATCAACATTTAGTGAGCACTCACAATGTGTCACAAATTAATAGTTTCATAAGCTTTCAGCAAGCTCACAGTATAGAGAAGAGGAAAAAAAGACAGATAGATCCTCATAACCTCATTGTATTTCATTCTTTTCATTTTTTCTTGAAAATTAATTACATAAACACTTATCTGAAGTTTAAAAAGAACAATAAATTAATTTTAAAGCTTCATATTAAAATTTTGGAAAAGCAAGTTTTCAATTCATAATATTTTCTAATATCCTTCATACTTATTCTTTACCCTTTGGGTAATTTAGAAGTAGTCTCCTTAATTTCTGAATTTATGGTGTTGTTGTAGAAGTATTGCGTGATTTACAGAGTGGTCAGAAAAATGTACTCTGTAGGATTTTAAACCTTTGAAGTGTTTTGAATGTTATCTGACAATATTGGAAGCAAAAAATTCTAGTAACACCTTTGCAGATGATTTATTCATTAAAGAATATAAGCAGTATATGTATAGGAATAAACATTTTAAAAAATCTCTGGTATCTAAATGTTTGCAGATATTATAGAAATAGGAAATAAGTAAACCTATAGACATTAAATAATAACTGAAAAATTATGAGTGGTAAAGTAATGGTTGAATGTTCTGAGTATGTAGGATAAATGCAAGTATTTTACAAATGGCTGAAATCTAATTTTTTTCTGTCATTAAAGTATACATATTCAGTCAAAAAAAAAAAATGACAGGGGAATTACAGCTGTAGAATAGAGAGGGGGCTCTGATCAGATTCCAAATCTCTGAGACTTAACTATCCCCCCACTGTGCACTACAAGAGATTGATTTAATCACATAGAGACTAGTCATAATCAGTGAAACAGAAAATGAAGTCTTTTAAAGGCAGAACTCCAGGAAAAGGTGTTATTTCCTGTGCATTTGGAGTTAACAAAACCACAAGAGGACAATTGCTATGCTTTATTGAAATCTCACACAAAGGACTTAGAAAGTCTCCTAAGGAGAGGGCCTTTCTCATTTGTGGGGCACCCCACATTACCTTCAAGACCTGGCTCAACATGTACGTCTTTCAAGAAGCCACCCTGATTTGGTCCCAGCCACTGTGGCCATTCTCCTAATCTTCAGTCCTTGGAACACAGTGTGTCCTCTCTGGAGGTTTAGTGCAGAAATTAGTGGACTGAGCCCGGAAACCAGGCTCTGCTGTGTGACCCTGCATGAGTGCCTTTCCCTCTCTGGGCTTCAGATATTGGGCCAGCTGACCCTTCAAGTCCCTCAGGAGCCAGATGTTCTATTAAACATTGCTTGGGAGCAGGAGGTTTTCCTCGCTGGGGGAGTTTGCCTGACTTGGCCAAGAGGAAGCCTTTGTTTACTTTATTATTCTCAGACTCTCAAGTAATGCTCCAAAACCAGTGAGTTCTTGATAAATGTTTATTGGCTGACACACATTAGCTCTCTATGCTCGAAAAAGCCTAATTGCTCATCAAAACCTGCAAAGCACAAACATATCACCATTTCTTTTTCACAGACATATTCTAGCTGGCAACGGCAGATGTGGTTCAGTTAATTATAAGAAAGCCCAGAAAAAGAAGACAGCAGTCACTGCGAATGCCAAGTAGGCTCAAGATAATGAAGCTGCAGAACGAACCAAACCAGATAAAGGAGCTGGGAAAAGGTGAGGTGAACACTGCGGGGCGGTGAGGAGGTGAGCGATCCAGGCTGCAAAACATCGCCTCCCTGGGAAAGCCAATTGCTCCTGTGGCTCCAAACATAAAGCCACAAAAACAGCTGTGATGGTGGCACAGGATGGGATGGTGCCTCTGGACGTGCTTTTAAAAGTACCATACGTTTTGCTTGTCTTGGGGCCTTTGTCTTCAAAAAATTTACAGATTAAGGGAGACAAGCTATAAACAATTGCCTTTATCAAAGCCTAGGTTTGGGACTTCCCTGGTGGTCCAGTGGCAAAGAATCTGCCTTACAATGCAGGGGACGTTGGTTCGATCCCTGGTCAGGGAAGAAAGATCTCACGTGCCGCGGGGCAACTAAGCCTGCACGCCACAACTACTGAGCTCGTGCACCTCAACTAGAGAAGCGAAAACCCGCACGCCACAACTAGAGAGAAGCCCAGACACCTCAACGAAGACCCCGCGTGCTGCAACTATGGCCCAATGCAGCCAAAAATTTAAATAAATAAATAAATCCTAAAAAAAAAAAAAAAAAAGCCTGGATTAAATGGAAAAAGAGGCAAAGTGACGTAGGATGGAAGAGGAGAAAACATTTGACTGAGGTGGGGGAGGGGAAGCTGCCTGGAGGAGGCAACTCTTGTCCTGAACTGTGAGGATGATCAGTTTCCTAAACAGGTAAATAGGGTGCAGGGGGTGGAGTCGGCAGAGCAGGGACACATTTCGAAATAGGGTGACAGCATGGCTAAAAGCAGAGGAGCACATTTGTGCGGTGAGGTCTGAGAATTCAGAATAGTCTGCTGTAAAGAGGCCACAGTATGTGCAGAGTAATTG